>NC_089504.1:193243374-193850105 GCF_036850995.1 Saccopteryx leptura
TGTATCTGATTGGAGAACCCCCTTTAGTAATTCCTGGAGTGGGGGTTTTCTGATGATAAATTCCCTCATCTTTTCTGTATCTGTGAATGTTTTTATTTCTCCTACATATTTGAAGGATAGCTTTGATGGGTATAGTATTCATGGTTGAAAGTTCCTCTCTTTCAGGACTTTAAATATTGGGGTCCACTCTCTTCTAGCTTGTAGAGTTTCTGCTGAGAAATCGGATGATAATATAATGGGCCTTCCTTTATATGTTGTATTCTTCTTTTCCCTGGCTGCCTTGAGAATTTTTTCTTTGCTGTTGGTTTGTGTCAATTTCATTATGATATGCCTTGGAGTAGGTTTGTTGGGGTTAAGAAAACTTGGAGTTCTGTTTGCTTCTTGAACTTGAGGCTTTAGTTCTTTCCACAGGCTTGGGAAGTTCTCATCTATTATTTGTTTGAGTATGTTCTCCATTCCATTTTCTCTCTCTTCTCCCTCTGATATACCTATTATTCTTATGTTATTCTTTTTGATGGAGTCAGATAATTCTTGTAGGGCTATCTCATTTTTTTTAATTTTTGAGTCTCTTTCTTCTTCTCTCTGTTGTGCCTCAAGTTGCTTGTCTTCTATTTCACTAATCCTCTCTTCTATCTGACCTGTTCTATTAGCTAAGCTTGTTACTTCGTTTTTCAGCTCGTGAATTGAGTTTTTCATCTCTGTTTGATTTGTTTTTATAGTTTCAATTTCCTTGGACATATATTCTTTGTGTTCATTGAGTTGTTTTCTGAGCTCCCTAAATTGCCTTTCTGTGTTTTCTTGTATATCTCGGAGGATTTTTAGGATTTCTAGCTTGAATTCTCTGTCATTTAGCTCCAAGGTTTCCAATATATTAAATTTTTTCTCCATAGATTTTTCCTCATCTAGCTGTGTTACCTCTCTTTCTTTTGTATCCATGATATTCGATTTTCTCTTCCTTAATGGCATCTGAGGGTGGTTTTGTTGATAGTATTAATGAGATTTAATAAAGAATAAAAAGTTTAAAAAAATGATAAAAAAAAATCGAAAAGAGTTGTTTTTTTTAAAAAAAATTAATAATGAAATAAAGAAAAATAAAATAAAATAAAAATTTAAAAAAAAAAAGGAAATTATTCCCCCCCTCCTTTTTTCCTCTCCTCTCCTCTCCCCTCTTTCTTGATAAAATCTTGTGGTGGACTGTGAATTATAACAAACAATGCCTGTGATGGAGGGCCTGAATTGGGGAAAAGTAATAAAGGGGCAAAAAAAAAAAAAAAAAGAAAAAAAAAAAGAGCGTATGGACCCACAAAAAGCAAATAAGGAAAAAATTTGGGTCAAGAATAAAAGGATTTGCTTTTAGGTGTTGGTTGTCTAAGAGTTATGATGAGAGGATTAAGAGGAAAACGGAAAAATGGGGGGACAAATTAAAAAATTACTATTGTATTTAGTGGAACAAGAACTAGATAATATGGAGAGCCAGGGATGGGAGCACTGCTAGTGAGTTAAAAAGGTGAAGTAAAAACCCCCCAAAATGCCACAAACATGAGTTTGAGTCCCAGATAAGATAATTTGTTTGTTATTGAGGTTTAAATGAGAGGAGATGTAAAGGAAAAAGGAAGAAACTAATATCGAGGGAGAAAAGAAAGAGAGAGAGAGAGAAAAAAAGAGGGAACCACTAAAAGAAGAAAAAAGAAAGGAGAGAGAGAGAGAGAGAGTTAAGGGTTTTGGAGTGCAACCCTCATAGAGAGAAAGGAAGAGAAGAGAAAAGATAATGGGAGATGTAACACTTATGGGTAGTGTAGTTCAAGGAGAGGAGAGAGTAAGACTGGTAGAGAGTTAATCGGCCAAATTGGAGGAGGAAAAAAAAAGTATCAAGAATGAAGATAAGAGAAACAAATGAACAAATATAATAAAATGGGATAGGTTATAAAGTCTGCAGATTATTCTTGATTTTGAGAGGTTATCTTCTTGCTTTTTCTTTTCTCTCCCTCTTCCTGGTCGGTGACTCTGTACCCCGGGTTTTGCCCCTTTGCCACGCTCAGGTGGAAGTTTGCAGTTGATAAGTCTCTATGGCAATGTCATGTATTGTGCTTCAGTCTCGTTGGCAGTCGAGGCTATTAGCATTTATAGGCTCCGACAGTGAGAGAGTCCGTGTTCCTGGAGCCTTTCTCCTAGTCTTTCCTTCCTCAATTAGTAGCCTGATAATCCAGCTATGGGGTTGCTGCTGCCTCTGCCTGGATAGTAAGAGGCTCAAAGAGCTGGCAACTCCCCACTCTATTTCCACTCAGCACAGGGCTCTGGGTAAGGCTCAGTCAGTCAGAGCTGCTAGCATAATCAGGCGGGCTTTCCGGCCATTCAAAGACCTCTGGCTCTGCCACTCTGTCCGGTAACACAAGCGGGCGCCCACTTCCGGGGCGCTTGGAGGAAACTCTCACTAACTGGCTGCGCGCGCAGACCAGGATATCCGGCCAGCAGTCTCACGCTCTGAGCGAAACCCCCAACCGCAGGGAAAAATTGCAGCATTGGAATTGAGTCTCACTCCGTCCCCGTGCGCGGCTTTTGCAAGGCGCTGGGGCGGCCCGAGATTCCGCTTTAGCCCACACAAAGGCCCCTGACTCTGCCCCTCTGTGCGATAACACGGGCGCGCACTGCCGAGGCACTCGGAGGAATCGCTCACTCCTTATCTGCGCGCGCAAACCAGGATATGAGGCCGGCCGCGTTTCCCTCTGAGTGAAACACCCTCCAGTACGGAAAATCTCCACCGTTGGAATTAGTTCTCACTCCCTCCCGTGCGTGGCTTTCCCAGGGCGCTGGGGCTGCCCAGAGACTCTGCCCTCGGCCCACAGAAAGGCCTCTGACCCTGCCTCTCCGTGGGGCAACACGGGCACCCACTTCCGGGGCTTAGGAAGAAATCTCTCGCCCACTAACTGTGCACCAACCAGGAGTCCGGGTAAAATGTCCGCGCCGCTTGTCTTTCTTTGTTTGGGTTTGGCGCGAGTGTTAGCTTGTATTGCCCGGGTTGCCACAGGATCAGATTTTCCTCGGCTTGGATCTCCGTGCCACAGCCTGGTTCGGCCGTTTGTTTCGCGGCCTGGATGTATTCACCCCCTTTGCCCGCCTCAGTTTCTATATTCACAGTTACCAGAGAAAGCCGCCCTGTTTAGGTTAGTGAGGAAGGCGGAGCATTTCTTACTCCCTATTTCCTTCGGGGTTTGGTTATATATTTAGCCAATTTTTCACTCAATCATACCTTTGGGTGTATTGCGAAGCATCTGGAAGCTCCAAGTATAGGTTTTTCTGTTTCTGGTTGAAGATCTTGTTGAGTTTTGGGGGAGATTTATCGGTATCGCTTCCTACCCCGCCATTACTCTCTACCTTGCACCAGTTTTTACTGTTATTTTTGACAATAGAGAGCCAAGCTTGAGCTTCTATGTTTAAACAATGTGGCTCATGTCCTATACATATAGGTAATCCCTCAACTCCTGTTGTAAAATTTTCTAATTTCATGCCTTCTTCTGAAGGTGCTAAGGGACTTCTATCATTAAAAGGTCCTGGAAGCCAATTAGAGTCATTAACAAAAATAGGAAAGGCACTATTTTCCTAATAAATAGCTCTACTTAATGAAGGATTAGGGACATATGCCTAATAACTAAAATTTTCAGCTCTACTTACTGGAATTGTTACCAAAGTAATCATTGCTAAAAACAGGTTAGCAGCATTTTCTTCCTTTTTAGTAGTTTGTAGCATATTTTTACCATTAAAGGTTAGCTTTTTAAGTTGAACCCAACTTGGTATTTTAGCCTTTTCAATACCAAGCAGCAGCACCTTTAAGATTCTTCTTTTGAAATTTATTTCTTCTATCTCAGCAATGAGCAGATATGGAAAGAATCTATTGTTCTTATTCATGTTGTTAGTTTAATTCTGTGAGCAGGACTCCAAAGGACTTCACTGGATTCTGCAATGACACAAGCAAACCATCTTCCCCAATGTTGCACTACACTAGGTACCTATTGACCCAACTCATTTTTATAATGTATAGGTTGGTTAATCTTAGAACTGTTACTTTTTGTCCAATGTCTGCAGCAGTCAAATTATTTTCTGCTGTATTTAAGAAATTTAAAGTAAATAAAGCTTTATGTAACATAATTCTAGGGAATAATCTCCTTTCTTCTCCCCCCTTTTGTCTAAGTAACATATTTTTCAGAGTGCAATTACTGCATTCAATAATTGCTTGTTTTTGTGAATTATATGGAATTCTAGTAGTATGTTATGTTTAATATTCTAAAATGCTAAGAATTGTTGAAATTTAGTAGATGTATAGGCAGGACTATTGTCAGATTTAATTGTTTTAGGAATGTCTATAATAATTAAAAGCTTCAATAAGATGTTGAATGACACAATTAGCCTTTTCACTAGGCAAAGGTGTGGGCTATCAAAAGGAAGAATAAATATTAATAAAACCATACATAAGATAGTTTTTTTTTAAAAGAAGAAAGATGAGAAATATCTATTTGCTACAGGTTATTACTGTGTTGTCCTCTAGGATTCATTCCTCTTGGTAATGGAGGAGCATTTATAATACTATACTGAGGACAATTTCTAACAATATTCTGAGCTTTTTGCCTGGTTATTCTAAATTTTTGCATTAAACCTTTTCTATTTGTATGAGTCTCTGTATGAAATTTAGTAGTTATTTTTATTGATTTAATGAGTAATTGATTAACTTTATTATTTGTAGTAGACATAGATCCTGGTAAAGTTGTATGAGAACGAATGTGAGTTATATAGACAGGTGAATTTTGTTCCTACAATAAAAGTTGTAACTCTTGAAACAATTTGTGTAATTCAGAACTATTATTTGAAATGTAAACAGTTTCTATAAGTTTAACTCTATGTTCTACATATTTTAAATCAGTAACAATATTAATAGAACAGAATATTTGAATTTTGTCTTCAGCTATAATTAAACTATACTGATTTAAGGTTTTAGAAGCATTTTTAAGGATGACTGAAAGTTCAGCATTATTTTTACAAGCTATTAATATGTCATTTATATAATGGATTATTAAAGATTGAGGATATTTCTGACAAATTTTTTCTAAAGGTTGATTTACATAATGTTGATACAGTGTTGGGCTATTCAACATTGCTTATTTAAGTAATATAAACTTAGTAAGAATAGTTAGTTATGCTTATTGTTATAGACACAACAGCTAGCATTGCTAGAAACAGAGTCAAAGATGTTTTTTGAAGTCTTAGTCTTAATTAAAACATTTTTGGCCTCCTGGGTAAGTTTATTTAATTGTCAAATTTCCCTTTTTTCTATTTCCAACTTATGCTGAGGCTTCAATTTTCTGGAAGGTATCTACTACTCCTGTATTTATGGTGATAAGAACAAATCCTCACTCCTACATTTTGCCTACATTGCTGTTGTAAATTAGCAAATTGTCCATTTAAAAAGTTTATCTTGCCTGACTGGGTGGTGGCACAGTGGATAGAGCATCAGACTGGGATGCCAAGGACCCAGGTTTGAGACCCTGGGGTTGCCAGCATGAGCACGGGCTCATCTGGTTTGAGCAAAAGAGTTACTCAGTCTGCTGAAGGCCCGCGGTCAAGGCACATATGAGAAAGCAATCAATGAACAACTAAGGTGTTGCAACGAAAAACTAATGATTGATGCTTCTCATCTCTCTCCATTTCTGTCTGTCTATTCCTCTCTCTGACTCTCTTTCTGTCCCTGTAAAAAAAATGAAAATAAAAAAATAAAAAATAAAAAGTTTATCTTGTGTAATATTAATAAGAGGGTTAACATTAGCATTTTGATTAGCTTGAATACAAGCCTGCTCCTTCTACTAAGTCATAAATTATAACTCTTTCACTTTTGAAAGAACAGCCCAAGCTAACATTTATAAATTTTTTGAAATAAAACATTCAGAGTCCATGAAGGAGGATAGCAGTTCCTGTGTATAAAGACAGTTAGTTTTATACTGGGATCAAGCCGTTTTTAACTCTTTAAGAGCTTTGACAGAAATTTGGTTATAGTGAGTATAAAAAACTCCTTGTCAGAAAATTTAGACTGTAATTTAAAAAGTTGCTCTTTTAATCATTTATAAGATAAATGTTTTTCTTTATTAGAGGCCAAATGACCCTTGTTATTTTCCTATTGTAAAAAAAAATTTAGAGCTTTGTTAGGGACTTTCCCTAAGCCATGCAGCTTAGTAACTACTGTCTAAGTGGGTTAAAAAGAAAACTAATGTTGCTTAGTAATAAGAGATGCATCAGCTTCTATATCTAAAAGTCTTTTGTATTGTTAAGTCTATTATAGGGCATCAGAGGAACTAAATTCCTGCTTTCCTCAGTGCCTCCTTTTTCAGGATGTTGCCTTATAAGCAGCCAACTGTCTGAAGCAGCTTGAGATAAATTCTTAAAATGACTTAATTTTACTTAATTCCTTAGTTTTACAAATTTGAACATATTTTACACATAAACAAGACAATTTTCAACACAGAAACACAAGTATATCATATAACTTTAATTAATCCTAATACTTGAATTCTTATTTGATTTCAAACTTTGAATATAATTAGCAAGTCTTAAGAATCCATATTCTATTCAATTTAAATTTAAATGAGCACTTCTTATAATTTCTAATTTTAAAGCAAAGAATATATGGATGAAACTATTTTTTCAATATAAAAACTGGCACTTTTAATCTTTGTATGTAAACAATTCAGGCCTTAAAAATCACATTTTAGACAATATTAAACAAAAACTAAACAGAAATTAGAATTAAACAAACCAGCCCAGACAAACCAAAGAGAAACCCAGGATTTCAGAGTACAGTCAGACTAGAAAGATGCCTGCCTGATTTTAATCAGGGAATTTTCTGACAGATGGACTGATGATGGATGAGACTAAACAAAATTTCCCCAAGAAAATTCTCTTGGCAGCTTCTGGGATATTTTCTATAGTCAGATCCAACACATGTTCCCTGCCTCAGTTTCCAGGCAAAGAATAAGAAAAAAAATAATAGCTCAGAGGATTGTAGCTAAAACACTAAAGAAAATCAGTATTTATTTATTTTATTATGTCAAAGACTAGAGAATTCTAAGGACTTCATGATTCTTCTATATGTCCTAATTCTAATTGAATCTGTACCAACTGATGTAAAGCTGCAAGCTTTTCTTGTCCCCAACTCTAATTATTTGCATCCAGGCTTTAAGACAAGCATATTTAATTTGAGCTATAACAGCATCAGTATAACCAGTTAGTTTGTTGTCCCATAGTGCATAAGCGTCAACGCCGATGAACATTTCAAAAGTAGTTCCTGGGGGATTATTTCTGGCATTCATGCAAGATATTTGAAGAGCCTCCTCTCTCCAACAAGATTTGAATTGTAAATATTGTCCTGGTTCCAAAACCGTATAGCAAGTAAATCCCAATTCAAAGGAATCATTAAATGATCATTACAATAGGAAGAGATAAGACCTTGAACATATGAGGACTGAGGTCCATATGTAGCAACAGATTGTTTGACTAGTTTTAAGAAAGTAAATTCAATTTGGTCAAATTAGATATTATGCCCTCCCCCAGGATCTGGAGCATTAAGAGGAAAAGGCTGTCGATTAATTGGAAAAATAGATGCAAAAAATTACTAGAATTAGATTCTAAATCATCATGATGCACAAGCACCTGTTGCATTTCAGAGATTTCAGGGAATTAAAGAATCCTTCCCCTGCCAGTACCAATTAATTCTTGACCTTGAATTGGAGGACCCATAGGCTCACATATATCTTGCTTTTGAACAGGATAAGCAGTATACTGATTTCCAATCTCCTGTTGTTCCAGTGTAAATTGTAGTTTATTTAATAAATGTTTTAGATAGGCAACATCATCCACAGGGGCTCCCTCATGTTTTAAGAAAGAGGGATGAAAGCCTGTGGATGGCTGAATTTCATTAACATTATCAGTAATTTCAGAAGCAGAGACAGTATTGTCCAAATCATTATTCTGTTCATTCTGTGCTGAATCAAATTCTTCAGGCTCATTAAAAATAACCTCACTCAAGTCTTTAACAGAATCTCCATCTGATTGCAAAGGGCTAAGGGCTATAGCAATAAGATTATAAGCAGCCCGCATTTCAGCATCAAGCACATCTTCATGCTAATGAGCATGGCATAAAGATTTTTCTACTTGTTGCCAAACATTCAAATTCAATTGATTATGATGCTGAGGAGTATACCAATAACAATGTTTCTGAATAGCAGTTAAAAGATATAACAAAACCTTGTCTTTTATCTGAATCCCAGACCCTTTTAAAAGGGATTTTAAAACTTTTACATAACTGTCCAATAGTGAATGGGAATTTCCCATGACTTTGCTAGTTTTCCTGAAAGTTTTGCGTACACAGTGCATCCAACTTACCCTTTCAGGGTTCTGCCTGTTCCTAATCTCTTTGTAAGGCCCCACATTGGGTGCCAAATGTTGTTATGAACAGGGGGTGCAGAGAGAGATATCAGCAGACTAAATCATCAAGGACTAGCAAAGGACCACTGCTCGCTCAGGCACATGGCCTTGAGTTTGTGCTGTGTCCTATTTTTATTCACAAGACTTCAAAAAGCTTGTTTACTGAGAAATTGGCATAACATCAAGCATAACTTTTACTTAAAGACACACGGAGTACACCTGCATAATAGCTTAATAACAATATAATATCAAAAGTCATTAATTGCTATTGCTTCTATGGTTCCCACAACATTTTTTTCTTTATCTCAAAGGATAACCTTGAAAGGAACAGATATCTTATGAGAATGTTTTACTGAGAAAAAAATCCCAGCAACTGCTTCAGTCACATAGACCTGTTTCAGTGACCCACCTTCAATTCATAAAACAATTCTCTTGGCAAAACATTCTTTTCTTGTTGGCTATGCTCCCATCCAAGGCCATACAATGGATTATTCTACTACATATTTCAGTGGTAGTCAACCTGGTCCCTACCGCCCACTAATAGGTATTCCAGCTTTTATGGTGGGTGGTAGTGGAGCAACCAAAGTATAAATAAAAAGATAGATTTAACTATAGTATGTTCTTTTATAAAGATTTATTCTGCCAAACTTAGTGAAAATCTGACATAAAGTACTTGGTAAGTAATTATAGGCTTTAACTTGCTGTAACTCTGCTTTATAAATTTTATAAAGTAAAGTTACTTACCTACTTTATAAATCACCATTACTGTGGAACCAGTGAGCAGTTAGAAAATTTTACTACTGGCCCTGGCTGGTTGGCTCAGTGGTAGAGCGTCGGCCTGGCGTGCGGAAGTCCTGGGTTCGATTCTCAGCCAGGGCACACAGGAGAAGTGCCCATCTGCTTCTCCACCCCTCCCCCTCTCTTTCCTCTCTGTCTCTCTTTTCCCCTCCCGCAGCGAGGCTCCATTGGAGCAGGGATGGCCCGGGTGCTGGGGATGGCTCCTTGGCCTCTGCCCCAGGTGCTAGAGTGGCTCTGGTTGCAACAGAGCGATGCCCCAGAGGGGAAGAGTATCGCCCCCTCGTGGGCAGAGCGTCGCTCCCTGGTGGGCGTACCAGGTGGATCCCGGTCAGGCACATGCGGGAGTCTGTCTGACTGTCTATCCCCGTTTCCAGCTTCAGAAAAAAAAAAAAATTTACTACTAACAGAGATACAAAAGTGGGTGATAGGTATAAAAAGGTTGACTACCCCTTGATATGTTTGATTTGTTGTTGCTCTCATTCAATTTTCAACCTTAGGATCATTCATTCTGTATTATCTTCTCTTATTTATTTTTTTTGTATTTTTCCGAAGCTGGAAATGGGAAGAGACAGACAGACTCCGCATGCGCTCGACGGGGATCCACCTGGCACGCCCACCAGGGGCGACGCTCTGTCCACCGGGGGGCGATGCTCTGCCCCTCCGGGGCATCACTCTATCGCGACCAGAGCCACTCCAGTGCCTGGGGCAGAGGCCAAGGAGCCATCCCCAGCGCCTGGGCTATCTTTGCTCCAATGGAGCCTCGGCTGCGGGAGGGGAAGGGAGAGACAGAGAGGAAGGAGAGGGGGAGGGGTGGAGAAGCAGATGGGCGCTACTCCTGTGTGCCCTGGCCGGGAATCAAACCTGGGACTTCTGCACGCCAGGCCGATGCTCTACCACTGAGCCAACTGGCCAGGGCCCTTATCTTCTCTTATTATAACTAATAAGATTCATCTAATTGAGTTTGATCCAACTTAGAGTTTAAAACTGAGGCATATTCCAATTGACTTCAGCATTTTTGATTTGAGGTTAATGTTTTGGTCCTAAAAAGTCTTTACCAAAACACTTTAGATGATTCTTGAGCAGCACCATTTTCTTTCCATAGAAAGGTATTACATTAATCACAGTCTCTTGTATTTAGTTTTATGTCTTACATTTTATAAGGCATTAAACTATAATATTACTGAGTTATTTAATTTGGCACAATGTTTTTTTTAATCCAATGCTACATTTTTCTTCCCGGTATCTGTTACCACTTCTCTTATTTTGTAATAGTTTAGAGCCTAATTGAGAACCTTGGTCATTCAAACAGGGAATGCTTACTGGAAAGTCAGGACCCTGAAGCTACTAGACTCAAGAATTTAAGTTACATTTGCAATCTGTTTTGAATTCTATATCTCTCCACCTTCTAGGGCACCATAACTCTCAAAAGGCCAGGGTATCCCTGTGTTGCATTCTTGACAGGTGATCATCCTTCCTCTTCCTGAGCATCCACAGAGACAAAAGCCCCCAAACTTCCAAGGCAGGCACCAAAAGACTGGGTGCTGCAAATGTGGACAAGTGGGTGTGAGATTGATGGGCTGAGTGTATGATAAGAATAGAAAATTATACTTAAAGACTGGGATTTCCAAGGGTAAAATTAGAACAATAGAACTTTTCTGCATATTCACAAGGATTTGGGCCACACATGTATAGGGGGTGGAATTTGAACAGAGCCTAACAAGGTAACTAGAGTTCAGGAACAGTTGGAGATGGGATTCTTTCTGTTGGATAAGTCTCCTGGCTGGGCTCAGTTTTTGCAGATGATAGCAGAAAGAATTGGGGAAGAAAGATGTCAAACAATGCATACTGAAAAAAACAAGCAGACCCTGAATGGCCAGTAATTGCCATTAAAATGGGGGGAGGGAAAGGGAAAAGTTGCCAATGTAGGTACTTTTAGAGTGATTTCATATTTCTCAGTCAATATCTTTTCTATATCAGGGTTATTGCTGTGATTCTCTTTCCTGAATGTTCTCCTACATTTACTCCAAGAACTACAAGCTTTCCGAAGAAAAACCAGATGTAACACTATCAGAAAAAAGTCATGACATTCTTACATTGACTCAGCAACAGAACAGTTGAATAGTGAGAGTTGATTAACTCAGAAGTTCTATGAACTCAGCCCAAGGGGAATAAAACACTAAAAATAAACAAGTGAACAAACAAACAAAGAAACCAAAAACCCCTAGTCCTACAGAGAGATAGACTTATCTTAGTTTCACAAGGCAGTGAGCATTTTTAAAGACTACATTGTTTGGGGTGGTGGAGGGGAAGAGAATTACAGAGCAATGGCAAGGCTCAAGTTTTGTTCTAGATATCATTTTGAAAATAAAGTTGGTCAGTTATGTAGTCTGTGCCCCCAAAAGGGCTGGTTTGCATGGTGTCCAATCCATGATGCACAATACTCAGAGATTTTGGACCAAGTTTGACAGGTACAACACTGTTTTGCTTCTATTTTTTAAGTTTCTCTTCTGCAAAAACTGGGGCTGTGTTTGTTATTTTCTCAAACACTTGATTCAAGCATCCAGGTGCTGTCTCCTTATAAAGAAGACTTACATGTGTTTAAAACATAGATGAGTAGATATTATTTAAACTGTGCAATGTCAAGGCTAGCGTACCTGCATCTGCCTGAAGTCAAATTTCTGAGGCAGCTGAACACCCTCAGCCCACATTTAATTTTGGTGAGAAGTGTGTGTACCATCTTTAGAAGAGTCAGTAATGCTTTCCAAATATTTGGTGTACTCCCTTATTCTCCCTAGCCTTCTTGCAGAGGAAATAAACCATAAAATAAAAATAGTGTTGGCCAGTAAAAAAAAAAAGATATGTGTTTCTTTTAATCAGAAGTGATTAAGAAAAAGTGTGATAGATATTGCTTTCCTCCTTTATAAAACCATGCATGACATTAAAAAAAAAGGCTGGTCCAAGGTGTAATTGTACTCCACCATTGGTTCAGTAAATATTTAGGGTGCATACCATGTGCCTGGCACTGTAATAGAGGCAACAAACACAATGGAAGACATAATTTGCTCTCAAGGAGCTTACTTCAGTTAGGGACATGAATAAACAATCCAAATTAGAACAGATGGATGCAAGGAATCAATAGATACTATTGTGGATGTTAGAGCGCAGAGTGAGGATGGGATAGCTGCATGGCTGGACTCCTTGGAAAGAGACAGACAGGGTCCTCATTCCATGGGAAGGAGATCCCAACTACTAAAGCAAACCCTTATCACCACCAAAAGAAGTAGAATTGAGGATGGGAAAGGATTCTGTTTAATGTCCAAGTTTTTTACTTCAAATAAAAGCAGGTCAGCCATCTCTGCAGGCAAGGGAAGCCTCTGCAATGTTTCAGTCATGTAGCTCCATTTTCATTATCTAGTTAATTGCTCTGCAACTTTCTCAAAAATTCAATTTCTTGCTTTTCTGATAGTCAATTCTGCTTCAAGGTAATAAGATCACATTAATAACAGAAACTAATACATAAACCAAAAATTTTATTGTAGGTAAAAAATTATCCAATGTTCTTATCAAACCTTTAGCAACCAGAATATCTCCCAATGGGCTGGACTAAACAAAAACTAGAAATTAAAAAAGACACAAAGAGGTCATGGCTCTCTTGGGCTTTTGGGTCCTGCATAATAGTCTTCTGGTTGAGTGGTTTACCAATTTGGTTAAGCTGGACTATTCTAACAAATTATAACTCCCAAATCTCAGTAGCTTAACATAATAGAATTTTCTCTGTTTACTTAGAATCTAATAAAGACATACAATGCCCTTATGCAACTTTTTCTTTCCATGGTGACTTAGAAAAGCAGGCTTCCTCCATCATGTTTTCTAGTTGTTTGCAGCAGAACAAGAGTGTGCAAAGAGCTCACACTTTTTTTTAATTTTTATTTATTCACTTTAGAAGAGAGAGAGAGAGAAGGGGGAGGAGCAGGAAGCATCAACTCCCATATGTGCCTTGACCAGGCAAGCCTAGGGTTTTGAACCGGCGACCTCAGCATTCCAGGTCGACGCTTAATCCACTGCGCCACCACAGGTCAGGCCAAGCTCACACTTTTTCTTAATCACTTCTGGTTAAAAGAAACACATATCTTTCGTTTTACTGGCCAACACTAGAGACATTTTTATCATTTATTTACTAATGCAATGACACATAATCCAAAACAGCTCTCATATTTGCTTCCATCAATAATGAACAGATATTCCATTCACAGGAATTAATTTGACCACAAACACCTTGAAGTGAGTCCTAGAGTACAAATTCTTAATAACAACCATATTATATGTAATAATATATATATTACTTCTTAAGTGGCAGAAATTGTTCTAAGCTTCTTATTAGAATGATCTCATTTAATCTTCATAACATCTCTATGGTACAGGTGCTACTGTTTTCTTCTGTTCTAGATCAGAACATTTGTGTAGAAAGGCTATGTCATTCACTCTGGGTCACGCAGGATATAAGCCTGGGCACTTAGGCTCCAGAATCAGTGCTTCTGACACAGGAAAGCTCATGAATAGAAGGTGTCTCTCTCTCTCAAACATTCTTGGAATTGATATCATTCTTAAATTCCTCTTTAAACATTGCTGCCAAAACACTGTCATGTTTCTTCTTTTATACTTTCAGAGACAAACAACTCACTATTTCATAAAGTAGGCCACCCCATCCTCTGACAAAGTCCAGATTTTTGAAAAGCTTTTTCTAATATTTAACTAAGGCCTTTACTCTCCATGTTATCATTTCTTCGCTTGAGGGCATGACACAATTCCTGCAGCAGATAGTCCTTGTGACAAAGGCCACCACATACCATGAGCCACCTGAGTGTCCTCTTTAGGGCACACATCCCTGCTTTCCCAATGGTGGAATGTTTAAGACCTGGCTCCATGTGTGTTCATCCTGTCCTCTGTCTTCTGAAGGTATTCCATGTTCTGCAAAGTTTGTCTTTCAACTTCAAGCTTTTCTTGAATTAAACCTCTCAATTGAGCCACAGAAATTATAATATTCTGCTCACTCCCTTTAAAGTACTTTACCTTTGGCTTTGGTAATAATATCTGAATATATTTCTTTTACTTGCTAATATAATACAATAGTTGGGCTCTTTTAGGCTTCAAAAAGCAAAGATCAACTCAGACTTGGACATAAGCATTTGTAGCAAGGCTCCCTCGGGCAATAAGAGAGTCATAGGCCATGCTGAGGTGCCACAGCAGCTCTGGGCACCACAGGAATGTCAGGAAACATCCCCTCAGCAGGGGCCTGAGCTCCCTTTCTGCTGCCTGGTCTGCATGGGGGCTCAGCAAGTCTTTGACTTGGCATCTGCTGCTCCTGCCTTCTGGCTACTTGATATTCATTTCTCTTCTACTCCTGGCTTCCACTGCTTCTTTCTGCTCCTTCTCTGTGTATTTTGTCAGCTTCACATTTAGACCAGAAAATGTGCAGGCTACTCTCTCCCTAGATTTTAATGTAAATGCCATAGGAAGTTCTAAGGTAAATATAAGTAAGTCTAGATGAAGTTCAGATCCTCACCACCCCCAACCCCAATGATTACTTTAATGCTTTACACAATTAAAAAAATTCAATTCTTTCCAACACAATTTTTTTTGGCACTCTGGTAATTAGATATAAACTTTATCTGCCTATTCAGTGAGCAGGATTTTTTCTATTCCCTCTACCAACTTCTAATTCTTGTTTTAAATGCTGGGCTCTCAAGCCATCAAAGCAATGAGATCTGAATAGCTCAATTAGGCCACAATTGTGCCTGTTTGGCAGGGTCCCTCAGCCAGGCTGCTTTTCACTCAGGCATATCTACTCAGACCAACCAGCTGTAAGCAGGGTTGCAGGGTTCTGTGGTACCAAATAGCTGACTGGGTGGCTGGCATCCCAGAAGAGGTGATAGGCGTGGCAGACAGATTGCATTGCTGTTCACACATATATCTATACAAACAACTGGAGGGCTTGCTTACTGCCACATGCTACAGCACAATTAAATCTTTCTCTTTGAAATGTGATAACACTTAGGGAAGTCCAAAATAACACATGTTGCTAACCTTTCCAGGGGACACTGTTCTTTATAGACCAAGGTACCAGTGAGCCATATGACCCTGGCCAGACAATTTTATGGTTTGCAGGTGGCAGGGAACAGGATAAGCCACCTGGCTCTTCACCTACAAGAGACCTGCTTCCTCTTTTCAGCTCAACTTGAGTGTGGGAAACCCACTAGCTGGGAACATTGGGAAGGTGCTGGAATTTTTACAACTCTCTGTTTATTAAGAATCTCAATAATACAGGTTTAGATGAGTCTATTTTTGCTTTAATCTTGTCATTGTTTTCCCAAGGAGGTGAGATTTGTTTGTAGAAATCACCCATGAATTCTCTATTTGAAAATAGACCTGGAAACACAGACGGACTCCACAAAGCCATCTACTGGACCCCAATCTACCCTGATGTCATCTCATGCTTATCAGGACATCCCTTTGGTGGCTGTGCTAAACTCCTCTGCTTGGCCCTGGAGCTTTCCCTGCTTGCACTGTGCCTGAGATAGCTGAAGTTTGTCACAGGGCCACCTGTGGCAGATAGCTTGTTTCCAGGGATGTGAGCTGGCTGGCGGACTGGGGAGAGAAAAGGGGCTGTTTTATTTCCATGTACAGGAGTAATTTTATATCAAGGTGGGCATTCTCCCCAGCAGCAGCAGATTACTGCTTGCTGAGTATAATCTCTCCTCTCCTCTTCACTTACCTCTTCCTAGTGAAGCACAGAGTAATAAAACTAAATGAAGAATTACTCATTTTTATATTGAAAATGCCCTTGAGTTTGAATTGTGCATTCAAATGGCTCTGAAAAAGAGCACCTGAGGGGTTCCAAGTGCTGCCAGCTGGCAGGGAACTTGGGACAGCAAGGCTGTCTCAGAGGAATGACAGCTCAGTAGCGTCCCTTCTCTTTCCTCTACAGCAGAAACCAGCCGCACACATTCCAACTTAAAATCTTCTTTTTTACTTTCCCATACTTTGTTTTTGCATTTGGTTGCATTCCCTGAAGGGTTGACTCAGTGATCTCAATATGCCTTTTGGACACCTGGACCCCAATTATGGGACACATAGTAGGACGCTGGTGTTCAGTCAGGTTATTCAGGTCTGTAGCACCTTGGGCTCAGAGATAGGTGATCTGGGGCTTGGAAAAGACAGGAGAAGCTACTGGTTTATATAAAAGCCTTTGAGGAGGTGGGGGCAGATGGGAATACATGCACAGAGAAAGAAGATAGACCCTGCAGAAATTAAGTGCAGACAATTTGCTTCTCAGAGTAACCAGGGCTTTTTGGACCTAGGAATGGATCTCAGCTCTGCAGCCCATTCGCAGAACCTAAATGAAAGTGAGACGCTCTTTCAGGCTCCTCTGATTGGGTGGTTGTTCAGACTGTTTCACTTTCCCTTTGTTTCTGCTGGATGTCTGTCTGTCCACTCACCCACTTGCCCACCCAACCAGCAAAAATGGGTCTTCTACAACATGCTGATTCCATGGCACAGATGTGAAAATTTGAATGAAACAGGAGCTATTGTCTTGGATGAAGCTCCCAACTGTGGCTGGTCACCTGAATCCTCTCAGGAGCTTTTAAATATTCAGTGGTCAAGGTTCCAGCCCAAACCTATTGTGAATTTTCAGGTATGAGGCAGATTTTGAAATGTCTGCTTTAAAAGATCCACTGGAGATTCTGACATTCAGTCAGTTTAAGAACCACTTATGGGGGGAAAATTGAAAATGGCAGCAGAGTAGGTGGATGCACAGACACCCAGCTCTCACCACCAAACTAGAATACAAATCAATTTAGAAAAAATCAGCATGAAAAACCAACTCCGGACTACAAGAACAGCTCTCAAAAACCAAGGAGCAAAAAAGAAGCCACAACAAACCTGGTAGGGAGCACCTGAATCTCCCCTGCTTACAGAAATGGAGGGGAAGGGGTGAGGCTGGGAGCCCAGAGAGGATCTCACTCCAGGAAAAGAGCAAAAAATACTGGTCACAGCAACTTGCCTGGCGACCAGGGAGTGAGTTGTGTTGAAAAGACCAGCTTATCTCCCAAGTGTAGAGCAGAGAGAGAGGGACAGACTGTGAGGGGAAAAGGAATGCAGGAAATGACATAATAAAGCTGACTTATTCATGCTGGAGGCGGCAATAGCTGGGGGAGTGACTGATCCTTCCACAAAACAGTACTGAATTTCTTATGGATAAGAGATTTCCAAACATATCTCCAGCTCCAATCAGTGCAACAAGATACAGCTAAAAACAAGAAGAGGGGAGGAGGGGCAGTAACTCAGGTCTCCATGGAGATCTGAGATAAACCTCCCCCTACTGAAGCTGAAAAAACACCCTGCCCCCAGAGAGATTAGTTGGTGGAAGAGACCTTCAGAGTCTCAGGTTATACACATCACATTCCTGGATACAGTTTAAAGGAAGCCCCCTGCTGAGATCAGTAAGCAAGACTATCACCTGTTAAGAAAACAAACAAATCAAGACTTCAAAGCGGCCCAAATCTGAAAGTGGATTGCAAATAATAGCTGAGACCAACCCAAGAAGACCTAGAAATAACACAATTGAAAAATGGAGGCAGACAACACGAAGCCTAGACTCAACCAACTCTGCAAACAAAACACCCAAACACAGATAATGAGAAGACAAAGAAGTGCAATCCAAATGAAACCACAAGAGAAACCTTCGGGAGATGAACTGAGTGATATGGAAATAATCAAACTTCCAGATGTGGAGTTCAAAATAATGATTGTAAGGATGCTTAGGGATCTTAGAAGAACAATGAATGGTCATTATGAACACCTACATAAAGAAATAGCAAGTATAAAAAAGGATATTAAAATATTAAAAAAGAATCAGTCAGATGACAAATACAATATCAGAAATTTAGACCACAATGGAAGGAATTAAAAACAGGATGGATAGAGCTGAGGATCAAATCAGTGAGTTGGAGGACAACTTGAATGAAGGCAAGAAAGCAGATAAGAAAAAAGAAAACAGACTTAAAAAGTCTGAGGAAACTCTTAGAGAGCTCTGTGAAAACATGAAGAGAAATAACATCCACATCATAGGCGTTCCTGAGGAAGAAGAGAAAAACAAGGGATAGAGACTTTGTTCAATCATATCATAGCTGAAAACTTACCGAAATTAATGCAGGAGAAACTAGCACAAGTTCAAGAAGCACAGAGAACTCCATTAAAGAGAAACCCAAAGAAACCTACACCAAGACACATCATAATTAAAATACCAAAGCTAAGTGATAAAGAGAAAATATTAAAAGCTGCAAGAGAAAAAAAAGCTATCACGTACAAAGGAGCCCCCATAAGGATGACATCCAAATTCTCAACAGAAACACTTGAGGACAGAAGGGAATGGCAGGAAATATTCAAAGTAATACAGAACAAGAATCTACAACCAAGACTACTTTATCCAGCAAGGCTATCATTTAAAATCGAAGGAGAAATAAAAAGCTTCCCAGACAAAAAACAACTCAAGGAATTCATTACAACCAAACGAATGCTGCAGGAAATGTTAAGGGGCCTGTTGTAAACAGATCAAAGTGGGAAAAGAATATAGCAAAAAAGAAATACAGCTTTAACAAATAAAATGGCAATAAACAACTACATATCAATAATAATCTTAAATGTAAATGAATTAAATGATCCAATCAAAAGACAAAGGGTAGCTGCATGGATAAGAAAAGAGGACCCGTACATATGCTGTCTACAAGAGACACACCTTAGAACAAAAGATGCATATAGATTGAAGGTAAAAGGATGAAAAAAAACATTTCATGCAAATGAAAATGAAAAGAAGCTGGGGTAGCAATACTTATATCAGACAAAATGGACTTTCAAACAAAGGATATAGTAAGAGATAAAGAACGCCATTACATAATGATAAAGGGAGTAACCCAATAGGAAGATATAACTATTATAACTATCTATGCATCTAATATAGGAGTACCTAAAGATATAAAGCAGACTTTGATGGATTTAAAGGGCGAGATCAACAGCAATACTCTAATCATAGGGGATTTCAATACCCCACTAACATCACTAGATAGATCCTCAAGAAAGAAAATTAACAAAGAAACAGAAGACTTATTGGACACATTAGATCAACTCGATTTAATAGATATCTTCAGAACCTTGCACCCTAAAGCAGCAGAATATACATTCTTTTCAAGTGCTCATGGTACATTCTCTAGGATAGACCACATGTTAGGACTCAAAAAAGGTCTCAACAAATTTAAGAAGATTAAAATCATATCAAGCACTTTCTCTGATCACAACGGCATGAAACTAGAAGTGAACCACAATAGAAAAGCTCAAAAATTTTCAAACACATGAAAACTAAATAGCAAGTTGTTAAATAATGAATGGATTAAGAATGAGATCAAGAAAAAATAAAAAAAATTCCTAGAAACAAATGACAATGAGCATACAACAACTCAAAATTTATGGGACACAGCAAAAGCAGTACTGAGAGGGAAGTTCATAGCACTACAAGCACACTTTTTTTTTTTTTTAAATAAATTTTTATTAATGGTAATGGGATGACATTAATAAATCAGGGTACATATATTCAAAGAAAACATGTCTAGGTTATTTTGTCATTAAATTATGTTGCATACCCCTCGCCCAAAGTCAGATTGTCCTTCGCCACCCTCTATCTAGTTCTCTGTGCCCCTCCCCCTCCCCCTAACTCTCCCCCTGTCCTCCCTCCCCCCACCCCTGGTAACCACCACACTCTTGTCCATGTCTCTTAGTCTCATTTTTATGTTCCACCAATGTATGGAATCATGTAGTTCTTGTTTTTTTCTGATTTACTTATTTCACTCCTTATAATGTTATCAAGACATGGAAACAACCAAAAAACAAGCACACTTTAAGAAGCTGGAAAAAGCTCAAATAAAGAACTTAACCCTGCATCTAAAAGAACTAGAAAAAGAACAGTAAGTAAATCCCAGAGCTAGTAGAAGAAAGGAAATAATAAAGATCAGAGCAGAAATAAATGACATAGAGGCTAAAGAAACAATGCAGAAGATCAATGAAACTAGGAGCTGGTTCTTTGAAATGGTAAACAAGATCGATGACCCTTTAACTAAACTCACCAAGAAAAAGAGAGAGAGGACTCAAATAAATAAAATTAGAAATGAGAGTGGAGAAATAACAACTGACACAACAGAAATACAAAATATTGTAAATAAATACTATGAAGAACTTTATGCCAAAAAACTAGACAACCACGATGAAATGGAAAAATTCCTTGAAACATACAATCTTCCAAAAATCAATCTGGAAGAATCAGAAAACCTAAACAGACCGATTATACCAAATGAAATCAAAACAGTTATCAAAAAACTCTCAACCAAAAAAAGTCCAGGGCTTCACAACTGAATTCTACCAAATATTCAAAGAAGAACTAACTCCTATCCTTCTCAAACTATTTGAAAAAATTCAAGAGGATGGGAGACTTCCAAGCTCCTTTTATGAGGCGAGCATAATTCTGATTTCAAACCAGGCAAAGACAACACAAAGAAAGAAAATTATAGGCCAATATCTCTGATGAATGTAAATGCTAAATCCTCAACAAAATATTAGCAAACTGGATCCAACAATATATGAAAAATATCATACGCCATGATCAAGTGGGATTTATTCTGGGGAGGCAAGGCTGGTACAATATTTGCAAATCAATCAATGTGATTCATCACATAAACAAAAAGGAGAAAAACCACATGATAATTTGAATAGATGCAGAAAAAGCATTTGATAAAATCCAGCACCCATTCATGATCAAAACTCTCAGCAAAGTGGGAATACAGGGAACATACCTCAACATAATAAAAGCCATCTATGACAAACCCACAGCCAACATCATACTCAATGGGCAAAAATTAAAAACAATCCCCTTAAGATCAGCAACAAGGAAGGGGTGCCCCCTTTCACCACTCTTATTTCACATAGTCCTGGAAGTTCCAGCCACAGCAATTAGACAAGAAGAAGAAATAAAAGGCATTCAAGTTGGAAAAGAATTAAAACTATTGTTATTTGCAGATGATATTATATTATATATAAAAAACCATAAAGTCTCAGTCAAAAAATTACTGGACCTTATAAATGAATTCAGCAAAGAGGCAGGATATAAAATCAATACTCAAAAATCAGAGGCATTTTTATATGCCAACAATGAACAGTCAGAAAGAGAAATTAAGGACATAATTCCCTTCACTATTACAACCAATAAAATAAAGTACCTAAGAGTAAATTTAACCAAGGAGACTAAAGACTTGTACTCGGAAAATTATAAAGCATTGATAAAAGAAATCAAGGAAGATACAAACAAGTGGAAGCATATACCGTGCTCATGGTTAGGAAGAATAAACATCATTAAAATGTCTATATTACCCAAAGCAATCTATAAATTCAATGCAATACCAATTAAAATACCAACAACATACTTCAAATATATAGAACACATATTCCAAAAATTTATATGAAACTAAAAAAAAAACACGAATAGTTTCAGCAATCTTAAAAAAAAACTAAAGTGGGAGGTATCACACTTCCTGATATCAAGTTATACTACAAGGCCATTGTGCTCAAAACAGCCTGGTACTGGCATAAGAACAGGCATATAGATCAATGGAACAGAGCAGAGAACCCAGAAATAAACCCACAGCTCTATGGACAACTGATATTTATCAAAGGAGGTAAGGAAATAAAATGGAGTAAAGATAGCCTCTTTAACAAATGGTGTTGGGAAAATTGGACAGCTACCTGCAAAAAAATGAAACTAGATCACCAGCTTGCACCACTCTCAAAAATAAAGTCAAAATGGATAAAAGACTTAAATGTAAGCTGTGAAACCATAAGCATCTTAGAAGAAAACATAGGCAATAAGCTCGCCGACATCTCTCGGAGCAATATATTTGCTGATTTATCTCCACGGGGAAGGGAAATAAAAGACAGGATAAACAAATGGGACTATATCAAACTAAAAAGCTTTTTGCACAGCTAAAGACAATAAGAACAGAAAAAAAGGCAAATGACACAATGGGAGAATATATTTGACAATATGTGTGATAAGAGGTTAATAACCAAAATTTATAAAGAACTTGTAAATCTCAATACCAGAAAGACAAACAATCCAATCAATAAATGGGAAAAAGAAATGAATAGACACTTTTCCAAAGAGGACATACAGATGGCCAATAGGCATATGAAAAAATGCTCAACATCACTAATCATTAGAGAAATGCAAATTAAAACCAGAATGAGATATCACCTCACACCAGCCAGAATGACGGTCATCAACAAAACAACACAGAATAAGTGCTGGTGAGGATGTGGAGAAAAGGGAACCCTCCTGCACTGCTGGTGGGAATGCAGACTGGTGCAGCCACTGTGGAAAACAGTATGGAGATTTCTCAAAAAATTGAAAATTGAACTGCCTTTTGACCCAGCTATCCCACTTTCAGGAATATACCCCAAGAAC
Organism: Saccopteryx leptura; assembly: GCF_036850995.1. Lineage (NCBI taxonomy): Eukaryota > Metazoa > Chordata > Mammalia > Chiroptera > Emballonuridae > Saccopteryx > Saccopteryx leptura. Next base: position 193,266,197 of record NC_089504.1, read on the forward strand.
ACCATAGAACGGCTCCAAAAGGAGAAATACACCCCCATGTTTATAGCAGCATTGTTCACAATAGCAATGATCTGGAAACAGCCTAAGTGTCCATCAGAGGACAAGTGGATTAAAAAGCTTTGGTACATATATACTATGGAATACTACCCAGCCATAAGAAATGATGACGTCGGATCATTTACAGTAACATGGGTGGACCTTGATAACATTATACGGAGTGAAATAAGTAAATCAGAAAAAACTAAGAACTATATGAACCCATACATAGTTGGGACATAAAAATGAGACTCAGAGACATGAACAAGAATGTGATGGTAATAGGAGTAGAGGGGTGGGGGGAGGGGGAGATGGGGCGAGGAAGGAGAGAGGGGGTGGGGGAGGGGAGGGGCACAAAGAAAACCAGATAGAAGGTGAAGGAAAACAATTTGACTTTGGGTGAGGGGTATACAGCATAATCAAATGTCAAAATAATCTGGAGATGTTTTCTCTCAACATATATACCCTGATTTATCAATGTCACTGCATTAAATTTAATAAAAAAAAGAAAGAACCACTTATTATGGGGAGGTGGCCACTGTCAGGAAATGACAGATAAGCTGACAGATAAATTACAATGCTATTGAAACGCCTGAACAAAGTTCTTTGGAAGCTTAGTCCACTCTAGTGGAGAGGGGAGAGGTCACCTAAGGAGTGGGTTTTTGAAAGATGAGTAGTTTTTTAAGCAAGATATTGATATGAAGAGATTCTAGCCCCTACAAATAGCACTCATAAAAGCTTGGAGTTGTTCAGGGGACAATGGGGAGCTCAGTTTTCAGGGAGGATGGGGTGCTTCTGGGATACACATGCAATAAGTCAGATATTGAGGCCCATAAGATATAGCTCATGTCTCAGGGGAAAGTAAATGGCTTGTGTTTGGAGATTCTATAAGATGCCCCAGAAGGCTAATCAAGAGAATTATGAAATATGTTTGACAGCCAGGAAATCTGTCTCACTAGAGACATAATTTTGGGCACCAAAGCACATGGTTAGCAAGGATGCTGTCGAGCATCTGTGCAGCAGCCTGGGGGACAGCTGTGAGAGTAGCATGGGGGCTCTGTTCTGGACCCCAGTTGTAGTGCTGAGAACCCCAGGCTTCTAAAACTCTAGAGGGAATTCAGGAGCATTTTTTAGACACAGATTTTAGAGGATTCTCATGTCCAGATCATCTTTTTGAGGATGATTCTGAAGTGGCTGCAAGTTTTAGGGTGAGATACCTTTTTAATAACACCTTCTGCTGTATCTAGCTGGCCAAGGCGATGAATGTGGCAAGGCTACTAACAGAGTGCTTCTACCCAGCCATTTGTGCAGGAAAGGGCTGGTGCCAGGGCACAATATTACTCACTCATTTATTTTGCAAATACTTATTGAGCATTGGCTGTGTGCAGGCATTGTGCTCTGCTTGATGAATATGAGATTCAGTAAGACACAACTACCTGATATGAGTGTATTACCGACAAAATGTCCTATGGTTGAATAAATCCAAATGAGCACAGAAAATTAGAATAATCTATATTCTTTTTCTTTTTTTTTACTTACTTTATTTAACAAAGGGTTTTAATGTTGAATTTAGGATGTAAGTTATTTCCCAAGAGAACTCTACTTGAGAACTGATTGAATAAAGTTTCTGGTTCTGAGTTATGTTTTTGAATAACAAAAGCTTTTAGTGAATAATGATAATAATAAAAGATACCTAGTGTTAAAAGAGAAAAAAGAAATCTCTCAGACTTTTTAAATGGTATATCCAGTCTCCATACAACAATCTCTTAGCTTCATGCTGCTTTTAGTCAATTTCACAGTGGGGAAGAGAGAAAGGCTGAAGGCTTACGAGAAACAAATTCAAATTAGGTAGCAAAACTGCTGAAAACATTCTCTCAGAAGAAAAGCTTTGAGAGCTGAGCCCTCAAAAAAAAAAAGCTAAGCATATGAAAATAATAAGCTAATAGATGTGTAGGTGCATGTATGGTGGCAGTGGTGGCAGTGGCGGTGGTGGTCTTGGTGGTGGTGGTGATGGTGGTGGTGGTGGGGTTGCCAGATGATGGTGGTGGTGGTGGTAGTGGTAATGGTGGTGGTGGTGATGATGCTGGTGATGTTGGGGTTGCCAGGTGATGGTGGTGATGGTGGTGGTGGTGGTGGTGGTAATAGTGGTGGTGCTGGTGGTAGTGGTGGTGGTGGTGGTGATGGTGGTGGTTGTGGTGGTGGTGGCAGTGGTGGTGGCGGTGATGGTGGTGGTGGTGGCAGTGGCAGTGGCGGTGGTGGTGGTGGGGTTGCCAGGTGATGGTGGTGGCAAGTAAAACTCCTAGGGAGGGTTGTGAGGCTGCTGTTTGAAAAAATAAATGGAACTTTAAGCAACCAAATAAGCTTACAGAGTGCAAACATTGCTATTGTATTTCTAGAACAGTGCGTTGCTCAGAGTCAGCACTCTCATGGGCTGTCTCAAGATAAGAGCAGGATCCATTGAGCAAGGGGACCTGAATCCTTGGCGCAGCTCTGTCACTACTCAGTACCTATGCATATTTACTGAATGAACACTTTGTGTGCATTTTATTAATATTAGAATTAACAAATGCTATAAGGCAATGGAGATCCTGGCAGTATGACCATTGTCCCAGAGAGTAGGTGATTAGCATAAAACCTAGGAGGCATTTAATTAAATTATTCTTTATTATTTCCATGTCAAGATATTTTTAAAGGGGAGCCGGCTACTTAAGTTGATAAGAACCAATACTTTACCCTCATCACTCTGCAGTATACCTTAGACTTTGCCACAGGAATTTCACTAAAGAAAAGGTAGGTAGAGAACTTACAGCCACACAGTTGAGCCTGAATGCTAGGGCAGAGGCAGCTGTTTGGGTCTGACAAAGGTGCACATTAACATCTGACATGTGGCATGGTGGGGTGAATTGCCAAGGAGACACAAGGTGGTCATGAAAGAGGACAGGAAGGTTGTGGTGGAGTCACTTTTCCTGACACTGTGCCTCAGAAAGGGAAGGAGGCAGGAAACAGTAAAACTGCTGATGAATGAAAACAGGACTCTTTCATGGCCATTGAACATCTTCAGTGGCCCTATTGTTTGGCGTCTCCTTCTGATCGATATCATAAATATGATGTATCATTCAATGCATGCCACTGTCTAAAAGCCTACTGAGATACATGTTTGAGTTATTTATTGTACAATAATATCAGTAAAAAAAGAAATTCTAAAGGGAAAGATTACTTCATCAGCTTATTACATGAACAGACAAATTGTTTCTAGTTATTGTGTTCCGTTCCAGCTCTTCTCCATATTCATGTCTGCTGGGACAGACCCTTCTCAGTCTGACCAGTCATTTGGATCATATGTGGCATAGCTGGCCCACACTGTCACCACATGCCTTCCTTCACCATTTATTAGACTGTCTGTCTTACCTTCCTGGTGTTCTTTCCAGAGGCCAAATGTTTGTGGCTGCCATATGGTCCCCACTTTTCTTTTTTTAATGAGATCCTGGCAATCTACTATCTCTATCCCTTTCTAGGCCCTGCTTTGATCTGACAAGGCTGTTTATTTACACATAAAATTTAGTGTTTTTTTTCTGGTGGTGGTATGGGTACAGAATCACCTTCCTCTTAGCATGTACGTGGAAAAGTCTATGGTGGTGTGGTAGATGGAGTGTTGGACTGGGATGTGGAGGACCCAGGTTCAAAGCCCCAAGGTCACCAGCTTGAGTGTGGGCTCATTTGACTTGAGCATGGGCTCACCAGCTTGAGTGCCAGGTTGCTGGCTTGAGTGTGGGATCAGAGACATGACCCCATGGTCACTAGCTTGAGCCCAAAGGTCACTGGCTTGAGACCAAGGTTGCTGTCTTGAGCAAGGGGTCACTCTGTCTGCTGTAGCTCCCTGGTCAAGGCACATATGAGAAAGCAATCAATGAACAACTAAGGTGATGCAACAAAAAATTGATGCTTTTTATCTCTCTCCCTTCTTGTCTCTCTGACCCTATCTTTACCTATCTCTGTCTCTCTCTGTCTCTGTCACAAAAAAAAGAAAAAAAATCTTCCTAGAGTTTGATTTATTCTAAGACAATGTCATTCTATGTGATCTATATCAGTGGTCCCCAACTTATTTTGGACCACGGACCAGTTTAATGTCAGAAAATATTTTCACGGACTGGCTTTTAGGGTGGGACAGATAAATGTATCATGTGACCGAGACAAGCATCAAGAGTGAGTCTTAGACAGATGTAACAGATGGAATCTGGTCATTTTTTAAAAATAAAACATCATTCAGACTTAAATGTAAATAAAATGAAAATAATGTAAGTTATTTATTCTTTCTCTGCAGACTGGTACCAAATGGCTCATGGACTGGTACTGGTCTGCTGCCCGGGGGTTGGGGACCACTGATGTATATGGCTCCAGAAATCAGTCTGTTAACTTCTGAGTGCAAAATCTTGCTTTCTTTAATTATTTTTCTATTCTTGAATGGATGTATCATGATCCCAAATAATGCTGAAAAAAAAACTAGCCTTTCTTTTGGGTTATGTTTTTTAATTAGTTAACCTTAATTCTCTCTCTCTCTCTCTCTCTCTCTCTCTCTTTTTGTATTTTGCTGAAGTGAGAATGGGGGTTAGGGAGAGGCAGACAGACAGACTCCTGCATGCACCTGACCAGGATCCACCCGGCATGTCCACCAGGGGGCGATGCTCTGCCCATCTGGGGTGTTGCTCCGCTGCACTAGGAGCCATTCTAGCACCTGAGGCAGAGACCATGGAGGCATCCTCAGTGCCAGGGCCAACTTTGCTCCAATGGAGCCTTGGCTATGGGAGAAGAAATGAGAGATAAAGAGAAAGGAGAGAGAAAAGGGTGGAGAAGTAGATGGGCAATTCTCCTGCCAGGGCAGTTAACTTTAATTCGTAAGGTTAAATCTCATAAATTGGGTTATAAATTAATGAATTGAATTTTGTTTTGACTTTTATCAAGATATAATGGTAGCTTGGGCATGTCTATAGCTTACTGGGCTGGGACAGACCATTATATGGATCTCTTTAAATATTTTCATTTTGAGGGTTAAAGGACACACTTTCCATGTTTATGGGCATGTGTGTCAGGGCAGAGAGCTGACTGCCTCTGATGTGGGTCTCATTGTGGGGCTCTTCACGGAGCTTCTGTGGAAACAGGTTAGCATGGAGAATATTGTGTGACTATAAGGCACCCTATGATTCAATTTAGCTCATTTCAGTCTTTTCATGTGATATTTACTATAATCTTTATGAATTGAATGGACTACCTTTCTGCTTGTGTGGTTGTTTTAAAGAAATTTTGAGGGAAAAATTTCTACTTCCTTTCCAGAAATAGTACAGAGTGATGTAATTTGCTTGAATAGCATGTTGAATTAACTAGGTGAAGCCTGGGCAGAGAGACCCCCTAATTGATTCCCAGGTAGGCAGTGTGAGCTCACCTCTACTGGTGCCAAGTGGGGCTCTGTGAAAGGGCATGGTGGCAGCAGCTGTTCCTGAGCTGAGAACAGCAGTCAGGAGCCACAGCTTTCAGGAAACCCAAGAGGAGGTGCAGTGTTTGCAAAGGGGAGAACTCATTTCCCAGGAAGCTAGACACCTCTGTAGTAGAGCCACATCTACTGCTGCTGACAAAGTGGCCTACATGTAGTCACTCTCTTTGGTTCAAGGAGGTTGATCACTAGAATGCCCAAGTGATTCATTTTGGGCTTCATTTTGAAGGTGCTCAACACACACCTTGTGCCTCCTTCCCCACACTTACCTCTTCCTCTGAAATGCCTGGAATGCCTTTATTCAGCAAATATTTATGGAGTACATACTATGTGCTAGGTGACATGGCTAGAAAAATAAACAATACATGACTCTATACTCAGAAAGCTCACATTTTGGTAGAAGAGATGCTTAAATATCTTAATATTCTACAATGTCCATGGTATTGTAACAGAGAACACACAAGGTGGTGTAGAAACCCAGAACAGAAAGTAACTCACCCTGAGAAGAAAAATAAAGGCATATAATTGTCTATGTGGAATGAGCTCATCTTTTATGTACAAAGAAGTCTAGAAGAAAAATGTACCTTTCATTGCTTTGGCTACTTTATAGTTTTTGAACTCAGCTTTTTACAGGTTTATGCTGTTCTAATAGAAAAATAGAAAGTCAGAACATTAAAGAAAGTGTAGGCAGTTGCTGGAACATGATGAGAGTTGCTGGAGCCAAGGCTGGGAGAGGAAGAGGAGGCAGGTGGGCCCATGCCGCCGTGACCACTTATTCCTCCTGGAGGCAATAAGAAATTACAGTAACTCCAGTTTTGCACTGAACACTACTGAGCCCTGTTAAAATAGAAAAATTATTCTTAAGGGGTAAAATATTAAGCTTTTATTATATGTCAATCCTTTGCCTTGAGTTACAGTGGAGTGGTGTGGTGTTGGGTGGGCCAGGTTTTTAGTGGATTCAGTTGCCTCTTGGTGAGCCCCACAACACAATTTTTTCCTCCTGGAAGAGATGACTGCTACTGTTATTAAACTTCAGGAGTGGACTGAGCCTGTGTTTCTATAAGTATATATTTTTTGTTTTTGTTTTTCTACCCGTGCATATTTTAACTGATGAAAGTCAAATATGCATCCATCATGCTATCATGGCCTTTTTGGCAAAGCTGTGTACTACTGGGTAAGAATGTAGGACTTCTAGGTTTTGAAGGGGAGAAAGGGGCAAAGGTTTACAGTGGTTTTGCCATTGTGGAGTGCTATTGTTGCTCATCCTGGGGATCTGGGGTCAGTAAGGAGCATTCAGTGTTGGGGTTGGATACCCAAGGAGTAAACCTGGAGCAACCCTAAGCTCACACATGCATTACCTACTTCTCGGAGTGTTCTAAGGTTGGAATGAAAGCTGTGACAGAGCTATAAGGTTAATCTGATATCAGTGTGTCTAACCTGCTAGATGTTATTCAAGCCAGCGAGGGATGGGAATCTACAATGACAAATTCTGATGTAGATAAGAGTGTGTCTTCTTTGTTTATACAAGGACTTTTATTACCCTAGGCCAGAGGATATGGTTGGTTTTCAAGGACAGATGCTGCTACAGCTCTTTCTCACTTCCACCCCATGGAAAGAAGCAACTGGGGAGGTGACTGCCACATTTGCTCAAGCCCACCCCCTGTCCTCAGTGTGTGGACACATGCTTCCCTGAAAGGGGAAGCTCCTGGCATGGAAGAGAGAGGTCTGAATTGGTGCGTGGTTTGAGGGGCTCGACAAGGCATTCAGATGCTCCAGCCACGAGTTTCCCTGGGACTCATGTAGTTCATAGAGCAAGCAACTGCTAGGGGCTGGTTATGGGCAGGTTCTGCAAAGAAAAATGGCCCATCTACTGACACCCAATTAAACTGCCAAAAATTGAAGCTAAATAAAACTCACTTCCCCAGTCCCCCAGATTGTACCTAAAATGCCACCATATCTTACTTCACTGTTGCTTCATTATTTCCATTAGCAACAAGATGCTATCCTCTCCCTTTTCTCTTTTAATCTAGTGACATAAATACAGATTAAAAAATTTTGTGTGGGCCCTGGCCGGTTGGCTCAGCGGTAGAGAGTCGGCCTGGTGTGCGGGGGACCTGGGTTCGATTCCTGGCCAGGGCACATAGGAGAGGCGCCCATTTGCTTCTCCACCCCCACCCCCCTCCTTCCTCTCTGTCTCTCTCTTCCCTCCCGCAGCCAAGGCTCCATTGGAGCAAAGATGGCCCGGGCGCTGGGGATGGCTCCTTGGCCTCTGCCCCAGGAGCTAGAGTGGCTCTGGTCTCCACAGAGCGACGCCCCGGAGGGGCAGAGCGTGGTCCCTGGTGGGTGTGCTGGGTGGATCCCGGTCAGGCGCATGCGGGAGTCTGTCTGACTGTCTCTCCCTGTTTCCAGCTTTAGAAAAATACAAAAAAAAAAAATTTTTTTTGTGTGTGTTTGGATTCCAAGAAAGCTGGTGATGCCCCTTTTTTTTTTTAGAGACTATAGCTCTTGCAAACTTACTAGGCAAGCTAAAGCTGAAATGTATAAAGTTCATTCTCCAGACAATAGAATACAGAGTGAAGATGGGCATTTTAAGCCCTGGCTCTCCAGACTGAGACTGATCTCCTCTCTTTCTTTGAAATATAAAAATAAACAAGTAAGTGTCCAAAAATTGAACCCAGATAAATATTCATTTTATTTCTTCCACTCAGAGTCTTACAGAGTAATCTGTGCCCTTCACATTGGCTCTCACAGGGTAAGTGTGTCTGTGAGAAAAAGTGTGTGTGAGTGACTGTATGAACATATGTATGACTGCGTGTACATTAGAAAGTGACTTGCATGTGATTTTGTGTCAGTATATGTGATTTCATGAGTCTGTGTGTGGATGTATGTATGAGTGTGTAATCATGAGTGTGAGTGTATGTAAGTGCATGTCAGTGCATAAACATGCATGTGAGGGCATGAGACTGTGCAAATGTTCATGCACTTAGGTGCAGATACAAGCCGAGATATTTAATTCTTTTGAAAACAAGTCAAACTTTTGTGTCTCTGGTTCTGACACGCATCTATTTTCAGTGCTCTTCACATGGAAAATTGTATTCATGTTGACAGCACAGTTTTCAGAATAATGGTTTTAATAGGTTGAAGGCATGTCAATGGTATTTAGAGATGTTTGATGATGCCAGGAAAATATTTGCCTTCATTTCTTAACTGCTTCAAGCTTTGGTATAAGTACTAAGGCATGGTAAAGGCCAAGATTTCACTTTCAAATATAGAAAGGCTTTCTTTATAGGAAAGAGAACCCATTTTATTCTTGCCTTCCTCCATTTCAAATTTTATACTGCAGCAAAAATGACTTTTTAGAAGTCATTCTGAAGCACTCAAAGAATATTTTCAAAAATACCTTGTTGAGTGAACAGCAAAAGTTGCAAATTCATATGGTTCTGGTGGAGGATATGTTGTAATGGGTTGTGTGTAAAACAGAGAGCAGTGGGGACCACAGTGAACTAGAAACATCATGTCCTGGAAAAAGGACAGCTGTCACTCAATCCCAGAGATTTTGTTTTCTGAAAAAACATGGGGGAAGGTCTTATTATGATATTAAAAAAAAAACCCTGGAAATCCATTTTAAAAAAAAGTAGAAGTATTCCAAATTTTAAATGATGGCAACTAATTCAATCAAAATGTGTAGTAGGTAGCTTAGTTGGTTAGAACATTTTCCTGATACATCAAGGTTGTGGGCTCTATCCCTGGTCAGGGCACATACAAGAAACAGCTAATGAATGCATAAATAAGTGGAACAACAAATCAATGTTTCTCTCTCTCCCTCTTGTGCTCTTTCTCCATTCCTTTTCCTCTAAAAAGCAATAAATAAAAAATAGTTTAAAAAATGCATACTGGCTGAACTCAAAAAAAGCCTGACCACTGGTCAACTTGGTATTTGGACCAATAGTCTACCACTTCTGAGAAAGTGCTATGCAAATATTAGATGTTACGATGATGGATGCAGTGAATGCCACTTCAAGATTTTCTGTACAATGGTCTAAAATAACTGTGCATTTCAGTAATCTAAAAAAGGGTTACCTCATTCCATTTTCCCAAAGTGCAGCTCACTTCTTCAAGGTGGCCTTTGCTGACTGCCATGAGTAGGCAGTGCCATTGCATTTCTGAAGCAGTGGTCACTTTGCAGTAAGCCACCAGAGCAGCATGCCCTTCTTAAGATGGTGACAGGAATGACTTGGTTCTCTCCATTTGCATATCACTGTTCTTCAATCTAGAGGTGGGATTCATGGGGGAAAGAATGGGAAACAAATGCCTAGTACCAAATAGTATCTTACTGAGAAAAAAATAAATAGGATGAACATCATGGTTGTATTCAAATCCATTTATTTTTATCAAGTGATTTTAAAATCCAGTCTGTTTCATTTATTTTTATTCCAGTGAACCCTCTGTTATGAAAGGATTTTGTAAACATCTCTCAGGCAGAGGCTTTTTTGTTAGGCTTCCTAAAGAACCAGCAATTCTCTGAGAAGTTTTGCCCTCTGAATCAATTTATGTGACAATGGTAGCAGAATTGCTTAGGTGATATGCAGAGAAAGACAGGTGAGGCAGTGGTCCAAATGGGATTTTATACAATGCGAGCACCCAGACCATCCACCAAATGGCTTCTAGTACTTCTGCTTTCCCAGGTCCTTCTTTGTCATCCTGGAGTCTGTCTCACTAGAAGTGGGAGCAAACCTCTTTTTCCTGAATGTATTTGCTTTCATATGAACTTCTTTAAGTGGCAAAGTGGTGGGAGGCTGCTTCCAGGTGTTTTCTCTTCTGATTCTTATTTGTCTATCACCTGCTTCTCCCTCTCCCCTTTATAACACGTGCACATGTGTACCCACACACACTCACTTGCTCAAGCACACTCACTCCAGCATTCACAAATTATTAGATTCTTATTTCACCTCCAGACCAGTACTGGGAGGGACTCTCTCATCACTGCTAGCAATGGCTTGGGGAGGGGAAAAAAGAAAGAAAAGATAAACACTTTCTCAACCAAAATTACAATTTCTTTTTTTTTTTTTTTTTTGTATTTTTCTTAAGTTGGAAATGAGGAGGCAGACAGACTCCCGCATGCGCCCGACCAGGATCCACCTGGCATGCCCACCAGGGGGCGATGCTCTGCCCATCTGGGGTGTCGCTCTGCCCTAATCAGAGCCATTCTAGCACCTGAGGCAGAGGCCAGAGAGCCATCCTCAGCGGGAGGGCAAACTTTGCTCCAATGGAGCCTTGGCTGCCAGAGGGGAAGAGAGAGACAGAGAGGAAGGAGAGGGGGAGGGGTGGAGAAGCAGATGGGTGCTTCTCCTTTGTGTCCTGGCCGGGAATCTAACCTGGCACTCCCGCAGGCCAGGCCAACGCTCTACCACTGAGCCAACCGGCCAGGGCCTACAATTCCTTTTATAAAAATGTTTATTTACTTATGTATTTATTTTAATTTTATTTAGAAAATTAACTGGGTGACATTGATTAATAAGAGTATATAGGTTCTAGGTAAATATTTCTATAGCATTTGAACTGTTGATTATGTTGAATACCCATCACCAAAGTCAGATCACCAAATTACAGTTCTTAATCAGATTTAAAGTTAATCTTTAGAATCGTTCTGTTTTACTTAACAATAATTTTCACAAGGAGAAATGCATTTGGCTATGTTTCTAACTCTAAGTGTCTATACTGGCACTTTATACTAGTTGGCTTGTTTACTCATTCAGTTAATATTTCTTGAATCTCTTCAATGGAACAGTCAGGTACTGTTCCTATAGTGGGAGCAGAACAACAAAAGACAGAAACACCCACTGTTCTGATGGATGTAAAGTAAATTAGAATAAGAACAGTGAGGTTGTCATTAGCGGACAAATTATCACTGTGTAGGTGTTAAGATAAAATATTCATGACTAACATGATTTGCATTTTATGTGCACTAGTGTTATTTTCAGGAAAAAACACAATTTCTTATCTTAAAAAATCACAACCTTAAACAATGGGGAAGGGCAAAGACAGGTGAGCAAAGACTGAGAATGCATCCTCATGTCTACTGTTTACTAGTATCAAAAGAGAAACTGAAGCATATCAACAATTTGAAGAGTTTGAACAAAAATCTATTAGAATCAGGCAGCATACAATTCTGCAGATATCAAGGAGCTTCAAGAAGCTATACAATATGAAAGACTTTTATAGGCAGAAGGTAGTAGGAACAAGGAAAAAAAGCAAAGTGGATATTTCTTTTATTTAGGGGATGGCAGGGGTCTTTGAGGCAGATTGCCTAACTAGTGCTGACCAAGCAATTTCTGATTGACTGGTTTAAGCTTCAACATCTGGAAGAGTCAAAAGACTGTAATTACATCTCATTTTGCTTAAGGCAGTGGTCCCCAACCTTATTTGGGTCACGGACCGGTTTAATGTCAGAAAATATTTTCACGGACCGGCCTTTAGGGCGGGATGGATAAATGTATCATGTGACTGAGACAAGCGTCAAGAGTGAGTCTTAGATGGATGTAACAGAGGGAATCTGGTCATTTTTTAAAAATAAAACATCATTCAGACTTAAATATAAATAAAATGGAAATAATGTAAGTTATTTATTCTTTCTCTACGGACCGGTACCAAATGGCCCATGGACCGATACCGGTATGCAGCCTGGGGGTTGGGGACCACTGGCTTAAGGGACTTCATTTTGGGCTTGCTGTCCTGTTAGTAACACTAAGATCTCCACCTTGGGAATGTCCCTTTATACCCTCTCAGTACCCTCATTTGTAAAATGGGTCAGTTGCTAACCATAAGATAGAATTTAGATTATGTACTCTCAGACAAAAACATTTTGTCCACTAGAAAGTGCTACAGAGAATGTTATTATTAAATTTGGAAGGAGCTGGAAAGAGTTGGGGAGGGAGGGGAGGCAAGGAGAGACTGAATGAGATGGGAAGGGCAGTGGCCATGGATGGCAGCACTTGACTTCTTGGTACTTGGATGATATTATAGCAGAGGGATCTTCTCTGGGGTGAGGTGATGTCCTCACCGCTCTGTAATATAAGAGTGAATCTGATTAAGTTTCAGCTCTGAACAGGCACTTAGGAGGACCAGTCTGTTTTCTAAGCTCATTAACTAGCCATGAAAGACTGGCAAGTCACAGCACTATTCTGGGGCTCCAAGTTCAAAGCAGTTCTCAGGGACACAGCCACTGGAGTTCAGGCCATTAGCAAGTTGGAGGCGGGAGGTAGGAGTGAACCTATCTGTCTGGAGTAAGAGGCTGCCTTCCACTCAAGACACTGGGAACAGGAAATCTACTTGGCCTTCCTTCTGGGGTGGGAAGTTTTATTGTAGTGCAATTTCATATGCTTTTAAAAAGACCTGAGAAATAAAGAATGTGCTTTTATGAAGATATATATCAGACTATAAAATCAGAGAGTGGCAAGGAGTCCTAGACACCACCTAATCCAAGTTCCAAGCTCCACATCCTGTATGTAGGTGAGTAAGCAGTTCCAATAATGTGCCAAGTCTTATCCACACCTGTCCCCACACCCACTGTGACTACCTGTATAATCTGTAATTAGTGTGTATCTTTTATTCATAAAGTGGAATTCATATGTCTGTTTATTAAAAAAGACTATAAGTTTTCTCATAATATTGAAGACTTGCTGTACTAGCTCCATAAACTGTTGATCCGTGTGTGTATATGTGCATGTATGTGTGTGTGCACTCATGCATATTTGTGGGTTTTGTTTACCCAGTTGCAGCCCAGTTTAGGGAACAGAGCAGACAGTCACTTTGCCTTATCACAATCTTACTTCTAGTTGACTTAGTTTTATTCATTCTTAAATTTTAATTTTAAACTTCCCCTGGAAGTCACTCCTGTCTGTGGTTTTCCTGGGGTGTGTGTGGGCAGGGGGAGGGTGGGGAGTATGGTGTGTCCTTTATAAACCTCCATGTTTCTTCTAAGCCAAGCCCTTCTGGTGCTTTGGAGAGAGGGAGAAACAGTCAAAGAGAAAATGTGTCATGCCTTCCCTGGTCAGGTTGTAGTTCCCTCCTTCATGTTCCTCTTGCTGACACAGGCTGCCTGTGAGGTTCTCCCTGTGGCCCACAGGGGTCTAGGTATCTCTCCCGTAGGCACTGTGGCTGCAGGTTTCCCAATGCAGATGCTGTTCTCCCCCACATGGCAGACTCTCTCCCTCTTCCTCTATAATCTGAGTGGGGGTTGGTATGCCCCTGGAGGTCAGGTTGGTTCTGGGCACTCTGTGTAAGCCTGCAGGCCCCACCACTAGCTCCAGCTGCAAGTAGATGTTGTCAGCTCTCTTGAACTAAGAAGGAGTCTTTAGTGGCTTTGTTCTAGGCTCTGGGCCTTTGCCACAATTCTAGGACACCAAGAAAAATCCCAGTTGACATTCTGTAACACAGCCAATGTGCTTTGTTCTCTGCCACGTGCTCAAATCATGACCCCTGGTGGTTCAAGCAGAGAAATATAGTCCAGAATCTCACTGAGATTGCTAGCATATACTGTAGTTCAAAGGTATAGATTTTAGTTATTTTTTTTTTGTTTGTATTTTTCTGAAGTTGAAAATGGGGAGGCAGTCAGACGGACTCCTGCATGCGCCCGACTGGGATCCTCCCGGCATGCCCACCAGGGGGCGATGCTCTGCCCATCTGGGGCTTCACTCTGTTGCGACCAGAGCCATTCTAGTGCCTGAGGCAGAGGCCATGGAGCCATCCTCAGTGCCTGGGCCAACTTTGCTCCAATGGAGCCTCAGTTGCGGGAGGGGAAGAGGGAGACAGAGAGGAAGGAGAGGGGGAGTGGTGGAGAAGCAGATGGGCACTTCTCCTGTGTGCCCTGGCCGGGAATTGAACCCAGGACTCCTGTACGCCAGGCCAACGCTCTACCACTGAGCCAACTGGCCAGGGCCAATATAGATTTTAGTTTTAATGAGCAAATATATACAGTTTTATTTAAACTTTATATTACTATATAAATAGCTAAATTTTTCTTTAAAAAGTTGTTTTTTATGTTTTAAATCATAAATTAATGAATTAAAATGTTCAGAAACAAGATTTTCAGCATAACTTAATGTAACTAGTTTGCTGTGAATGGTAAACTGGTAATGCAAGATTTATTTGATTACTTTAATTACTTATTCAAAAACTTTGTAGCTTTGAAAACTGAGGCTTCTTTGCCTGAGGTAATCAAGTTGGATCTATCAGTGGCCAGGGAGGGCCAGATTCTAAGTCTCCTGATCCAGGGAGCTCCACACCACACTGGGCCTCACCGATTTGCTACTGTACAGCATGAAGCCCCCCAAAATTATTCTGATCCCCAACCCCCTAATTTGATGGTTTAACTGTATAGTAAGTGGATCCCAGACTGTGCTTGAATGTAAAAGACCTCTACAATAAGCACAAGGCACCAGGTGGCATTCTTTAAAGTTTATTTAATGGTACACTAATTATTTTGGTGCAAAACTATCTGGGACATATAAACCAATTGCTAAAATACTCCTTTTTCAAAAAATGTAAAATTCCTGAAATGATGCAGGAATAGAGATGCTTGATTCACTGCATTTTGACAGGAAATATACTTTTTAATTTTTTTTAATTAATTTATTTATTGTGTTTACATAGAGCATCCCCCCTCCCCCATATTTCCCCAACATTTCCCCTGCCTCCCTCCCAACAGCTCCCTCCCCCCTTCCCTTCAGGATTAATTTCATTCCTCAGTTTATATTGTTCCTTGGACTCCTCAAATGAGTGAGGTCATATGATATATTTTTTTCTCTGCCTCGCTTATTTCACTCAACATAATAGTTTCCAGGTTGTTGCAAATCCATCTTGTTGCAAAAGGTAATATTTCCTTCTTTTTCATGGCCCCATAGTATTCCATTGTATATACGTACCACTGCTTTTTAATCCACTCGTCCACTGACGGACACTTGGGCTGTTTCCAATTCTTCACTATTGTGAACAATGCTGCCATAAACATGAGGGTGCATTTCGTTTTTTCTGTCGGTTGATATCATGTCCTTGGGATACATTCCTATAAGTGGGATGGCTGGGTCAAAAGGCAGTTCCATTTCTAATTTTTTGAGGAATCTCCATATTGTTTTCCACAGTGGCTGCACCAGTCTGCATTCCCACCAGCAGTGCAGGAGGGTTCCCCTTTCTCCACATCCTCAGCAGCACTTATCATGTGTTGTTTTGTTAATGAGTGCCATTCTGACTGCTGTAATGTGGTATCTCATTGTAATTTCAATTTGCATTTCTCTAATGATTAGTGATGTTGAGCATTTTTTCATCTGTCTATTGGCCATCTGTATGTCCTCTTTGGAGAAGTGTCTATTCATTTTTTTTTACCCATTTTTGATTGGATTGTTTGTCTTCCTGGTGTTGAGTTTTACAAGTTCTTTATAAAGTTTAGTTATTAACCCCTTATCAGATGTATTGTCGAATATGTTCTCCCATTCTGTGGTTTGTCTTTTTATTCTGTTCACATTGTCTTTAGCTGTGCAAAAGCTTTTTAGTTTGATATAGTTCCACTTGTTTATCTGTGGACAAGTCATGCCAGGGGTGAGAACAATGAAGATGCAAAGACGCGACTTTGGGGACCAGGTTTAGTGATGCAGATCCACTTTATTCAGGACGTAAACTAGCTTATATACACAGGTTCAGCCAATAGGATGTTATGGTATGTCCTTCATAGCCAATAGCTGAAAAGATCAGGGAGCTGTGTGGTTGGCTCTAAATCACTTCCTTATAGCGGGCGAGTTTTCTTCCTGGGCATGCCCAGAAGGCTTCTGGGAGCTGGAGTATTCTCACAGCATTGCATCAGCCACAGCTGCTAAGAATGCACTCTGCACTCCACCCACATCTCTCCCTTCTTTTTTAATTAAGGCTAATTGGACTTGATGAATGACAGCTTGCTGTTGTAGCTTCTGAATGCTACACATTATGCAATGAAACCATAGTAGAATTAAAACAACTATAATACCTATTATACTATATGCTAATAGATTAGCTGGACTAAACAATGAGGCAAGCTTCTGTAATGTTTAGTCAAAGAAATAGTTAAGAAATAGAACAGGGGTATTAAACAGGGGATTTCTTCTAGGGGTCGGGATGTCATTTCCCTCCCATTGTGTTACCGAGAACTTCTAGGAGCTGTTAAACACAGTTTCATTTTGATTGTAAAAAATTGATGTAGGTCCATGCACACCCCCTTCCCACAAAGGTCCCAGTGTCCAAATATAGAACGGATGGCTTGCCATGGGCTGCATACTACATATAATTGCAAGGCACATTACACAAATTACAACAACATGCCAAATTATACAATTTCAACAGTTACAAAGGTACACTTCACCAGTCTCTGAGCACTTTGCCAAAAGCACAATATGTTCTCAGCCTTCTTTCTAGCTATGGGAAAAGCTTCCCAGAGCAGGGAAAGAGCCTCCAGCAAAGCTGCCTTCTACCCCCATCAGGATATTTTACATTGTCCAAAATCCGTAAGTCCATTCAACAAAGGAGACAGTGCTCACTCTGGTCATAGTCCAGGAAATCAGTCCACACACATAGGGCATCAATCACCCCCCTCATCCCTGCCATCCTGGCAGGTCTTACACTGTCCCAAAGAGGAGCACATGGCAATGGCAGTCAGCATCTCCATCTCTGCTCTGAAGAGCATGATAGTATCCACCCCTATATCCCAAAATATCAGCGAACCCACCAGCAGCTTAGGCACTCCCTGCCATTCCAGCAGCCACTCTGCGATGCAAGCCTGGTTTTTGTTCATCCTCCTGCCACAGCTGCCACCACTTACCTTCTGGAGTCTGTGAATTGCAACTCCAGCCCAATTCTCCTCATCCTCCAAAGACGAACTGAAAACACCAGCTTGCACTGCCGGGCTCCAGCCTCGGGCTGCCGCCACCTGCATCTGGGAATCAGCAGTTACTATAGCACACATAAGCAAAGAACAGAGCACCAGGGCCTGGGGGCCCATCAGGGGCAAGTCTCTGGGCCCACCCCGGCAAAGCCTCCACATATTTCCAGGTGCATGCCGGCCATGAGGTCTTTTTCTGGAGCACTGAGGACCTCCTTCCCTCAGGTGTAGTCAGTGTGGAGAAGGCCAAGGCTGTGGCTTTGGATGGGTAAAGACTAAACCACTTAGTGGGTGCCCAAGAAAACTTGTCAAGCAGGTTGGGGGGTTCCTGGGATCCAAATTGGCTGAAAGACACAAGCATAACCTCTCCCTTGTCTTAGAAGTGCGTGTGATCCCCGCCACTGTGCCATGGCTGGGTCCTTCCAGCATCATTTCATAGAAAGAGGCGGGGGAGGTAAAGAGCAAGAGATACAGAAAAACAGGCAAGATGGACAGATAGAAAGAAAAAAGACACATGGGAGCATATAGGCTGGCCCATGGGTCTGCAGCAGTAACACATGTTAGAAAAAATGGTGTCTGAGAGGCTGGGGTGGGGCATTGAGCCCTGGTAGGTAATGTGGAAGTAGCAACTTCTGCTTTTTCCGGAGGCAGAGCTGAGGGCGCAGTTAGTAATTTGGTTGGTTTTGTTTCTGCGTGCTCAACTGTGATTTTGTCAAACTCAGAAGCTAAACTACTTTCCTCCTCAGTGGAGGGGGGTGAATATGAAGGTAGGGGCTCCTCAGAGAGAGAGGCAGCCTTCAATATCTTTGGCACTGGTGGAGGATCCCCAGCAGGAGCACTGGTCAGGCAGGCATGTATCGCTAACAGGGCAGAAATTAGGTCGAGAGGGAAGGTTTGTCCTTCATGTACTTTGGACGAATGGATGCACCAAAAAGCTCAGGCCCAAGTATCTGGGTCCCAAAGAGATGCATCCTTAATCCAGGGATTGAGACTAGAGAGAATCTCGCAGTAAATACAGAGATCCTTTTCACAAACTTCAACTCACCTACTCTGCAATAGGGCATGCAGGGCTCGAGAGTAAGGAAGAAGGTTTCCCATTGCAGAGGGTCACCTGTCCCTTGGATGCCGGTTAGGTCCCTGCCCAACGTTGGGCATGAGTTGTGGCCAAGTCCTGCCGAGGGTGAGGATGACAGAGATGCAAAGACCCAACTCCGGGGACCAGTTCAGTGATGCAGATCCACTTTATTCAGGAAGTAAACTAGCTTATATACACAGGTTCAGCCAATAGGGTGTTACATACAGTATGTCCTTCATAGCCAATAGGCGAAAAGATCAGGGAGCTGCATGGTTGGCTCTAAGTCACTTCCTTATAGTGGGAGAGCTTCCTTCCTGGGTTTGCCCAGGAAGGTTCTGGGAGCTGGAGTATTCTCACAGCATTGCATCAGCCACAGCTGCTAGGAATGCACTCTGAGCTCCACCCACATTTATCTTGTCTTTTATTTCATTTGCCTGTGGAGATAGATCAGCTAATATATTGCAGCAATAGATGTCGGTGAGCTTACTGCCTATGTTTTTTTCTAAGGTGCTTATGGTTTCACGACTTACATTTAAGTCCTTTATCCATTTTGAGTTTATTTTTGTGCATGGTGTAAGTTGGTGGTCTAGTTTTATTTTTTTGCAGGTAGCTGTCCAATTTTCCCAACACCATTTGTTAAAAAGACTATCTTTTACTCTATTGTATGGTCTTATCTCCTTTGTCAAATATCAATTGTCCATAAAGATGTGGGTTTATTTCTGGGTTCTCTGTTTTGTTCCTTTAATCTATATGCCTGTTCTTAGGGCAGTACCAAGCTGTTTTGAGTATGAGGGCCTTGTAGTATAACTTGATACCAGGTAGTGTGATACCTCCCACTTTATTTCCCCCCCCCCCAAGATTGCTGAGGCTATTAGTGTTCTTTTTGGTTCCATATAAATTTTTGGAATATGTGTGCTATATCTTTGAATTATGTCATTGGTATTTTAATTGGTATTGCACTAAATTTATAAATTGCTTTGGGTAATATAAATGTTTTAATGATGTTTATTTTTCCTAACTATGAACACAGTATATGCTTCTACTTGTTTGTGTCTTCCTTGATTTTTTTAATTAATGTTTTATAATTTTCTGAGTACAAGTCTTTAACCTCCTTGGTTAAATTAACTCCTAGGTACTTTGTTTTCTTAACTTCTTTTTCTGACATTTCATTGTTCATGTATAAAAATGCCTCTGATTTCTATGTATTAATTTTACATTCTGCCACCTTGCTGAATTTGTTTATCAAGTCCAGTAGTTTTATGACTGAGACTTTAGGGTTCTCTATATAAAGTATCATATCATCTGGAAATAATGATAGTTTCACTTTTTTTCCAATTTGGATGCCTTTTATTTCTTCTTGTCTGATTGCTGTAGCTAGAACTTCCAGTACTATGTTGAATAAGAGTGGTGAAAGGGGGTACCCCTGCCTTGTTCCTGATTTTAGGTAAATTGTTTTTAATTTTTGTTCATTAATTATGATGTTGGCTGTGGGTTTGTCATAGATGGCCTTTATCATGTTGAGGTATGTTCCCTGTATTCCCACTTTGCTAAGAGTTTTGATAATAAGTGGGTGCTGGGTTTTATCAAATGCTTTTTCGGCATCTATTGAAATTATCATGTGGTTTTTCTCCTTCCTTTTGTTTATGTGGTGAATCACATTGATTGATTTATGAATGTTGTACCATCCTTGCCTCTCCAGAATAAATCCCACTTGATCATGATATATGACTTTTTTTCATGTATTGCTGAATCTGGTTTGCTAATGTTTTGTTGAGGATTTTAGCATCTAAATTCATCAGAGATATTGGCCTATAATCTTCATTTTTTGTGTTGTCTTTGCCTGGTTTTGGAGTCAGAATTATGCTTGCCTCATAAAAGGAGCTTGGAAGTCTTCCTTCCTCTTGAATTTTTGAAGTAGCTTGAGAAGGATAGGACTTAGTTCTTCTTTGAATATTTGGTAGAATTTAGCAGTGAAGCCATTGGGCCCCAGGGTTTTGTTTTTTGGGGAGATTCTTGATAACTATTTCAATCTAATTTGTTGTTATCAGTCTGTTTAGGTTTTCTGATTCTTCTAGATTATTTTTGGAAGATTATATGTTTTAAGGAATTTGTCCATTTCACCTTGGTTGTTTAATTTTTTGGCATACAGTTCTTCATAGTATTTTCTTACAATATTTTGTATTTCTGTTGTGTAGGTTGTTATTTCTCCACTCTCATTTTTAATTTTATTTATTTGAGTCCTCTCTCTTCTTTTCTTGGCAAATCTCATTAAAGGTTCCTTGATCTTGTTTACCCTTTCAAAGAACCAGCTCTTGGTTTCATTGATTTTCTGTATTTTTTTTTAGCCTCTATGTCATTTATTTCTGCTCTGATCTTTATTATTTCCTTTTTTCTCTTACCTCTGGGCCTTACTTGCTGTTCTTTTTCTAATTCTCTTAAATGTAGGGTTAGCTTGTTTATTTGAGGTTTTTCAAGCTTCTTAAGAAATGCCTGTAGTGCTATGAATTTCTCTCTCAGTACTGCTTTTGCTGTGTCCCATAAATTTTGAGTTGTTGTATGTTCATTATCATTTGTTTCTAAAAATTTTTTTATTTCTTCTTTGATTTTATTGTTAACCCATTCATTATTTAATAACATGCAATTTAGTTTCCATGTGTTTGAGTATTTTTCAGTTTTTCTGTTGTGGTTGATTTTTAGTTTCTTGCCATTGTGGTCAGAGAATATGCTTGATATGATTTCAATCTTCTTAAATTTGTTGAGACCACTTTTGTGCCCTAACATATGGTCTATCCTAGAGAATGTACCATGAGTTCTTGCAAAGAATGTATATTCTGCTACTTTAGGATGAATGGTTCTAAAGATATCTGTTAAATTGAGTTGATCTAGTGTATCCTTTAAATCTGCTGATTTTTTGTTAATTTTCTTTCTTGAGGATCTATCTAGTGATGTTAGTGGGGTATTGAAATCTCCTACTATTATGGTATTGCTGTTGATCTCACCCTTTATATCCATCAAAGTCTGTTTTATATAATTAGGAGCTCCTATATTAGGTGCGTAGATAGATATTTATGATGGTTATATCTTCCTGTTGGATTGCTCTCTTTATCATTATGTAATAACCTTCTTTATTTCTTTTTATAGCTGTTGTTTTAAAGTTTATTTTGTCTGATGTAAGTATTGCTACCCCAGCTTTTCTTTTCATTTTCATTTGCATAAAATATATTTTTTCATCCTTTTACCTTTAGTCTATGTGTATCTTTTGTTTTGAAGTGTCTCTTGTAGACAGCATATGTATGGGTCCTGCTTTTTTTATCTATGCAGCTACTCTATGTCTTTTGATTAGATAATTTAATCCATTTACATTTAAGTTTATTATTGATATGTAGTTGTTTATTGCCATTTTGTTCTTTTTTTTGTATTTTTTTTTCCTGAAGTTGGAAATGGGGAGGCAGTCAGACAGACTCCCACATGTGCCCGTTCGGGATCCAACCGGCATGCCCACCAGGGGGCGATACTTTACCCCTCTGGGGCGTTGCTCTGTTGCAACCAGAGCCATTCTAGTGCCTGAGGCAGAGGCCACAGAGCCATCCTCAGTGCCCAGGCCAACTTTGCTCCAATGGAGCCTTGGCTGCAGGAGGGCAAGAGAGAGACAGAGAGGAAGGAGAGGGGGAGGGGTGGAGAAGCAGATGGGTGCTTCTCCTGTGTGCCCTGGCTGGAAATTGAACCTGGGACTCCTGCATGCCAGGCCAACGCTCTACCACTGAGCCAACCAGCCAGGGCCTGCCATTTTGTTCTTTAAAGCTCTATTTTTCTTATGCTGTGTTCTTTTCCCCCTGTGTTCTATTTACAACAGGTCTCTTAACATTTCCTGCAGCATTGGTTTGGTTGTAATGAATTTTTTGGGTATTTATTTGTCTAGGAAGCTTTTTATTTCTTTTTTGATTTTAAACAATAGCCTTGCTGGGTAAAGTAGTCTTGGTTGTAGGCTGTTGTTCTGCATTACTTTGAATATTTCTTGCCATTCCCTTCTGGCCTCAAGTCTATTGAGAAGTCAGATGTCATTTTTATGGGGGCTCCTTTGTAGGTAATAGCCTTCTTTTCTCTAGCAGCTTTTAATATTTACTCTTTATCTCTTAGCTTTGCTATTTTAATTATGATGTGTTCTGGTCTGTATTTCTTTGGGTTTCTCTTTAATGGAGTTCTCTGTGCTTCTGGAATTTGTGGGACATTTTTCTGTCTCAACTTATGGAAGTTTTCTGCTATGATTTGATTGAACAAGGTTTCTAACCCTTGTTCTTTCTCTTCTTCTTCAGGAACTTCTATGATGTGAATGTTGTTTCTCTTTAGATTGTCACACAGCTCTCTTAGAGTTTCCTCAGAATTTTTTATTCTCTTTTCTTTTTGCTTCTGTATTTTTAATTATCTTGTCTTATAAATTGATGATTTGATGCTCTGCTTCATTTAACCTCCTTTTAATTGCTTTTTGTATAGTCTTCATTTCAGATACTGTATTTGTCATTTCTGATTGGTTCTTCTTTATTATTTCCATGTCCTTTTTAATACTTGTTATTTCTTTATTTATGTGCTCACTGTGACTTTCCATTGTTGTTCTAAGATCTTTCAGCATTCTAATAATCATTATTATAAACTCTGCCTCCAGTAGTTTGCTTATATCTATCTCACTCAGTTCTTTTCCTGAGGGTTTCTCTTGTTGAGTCATTTGGATTGCACTTGTTTTCCCATTTTTGTCTGTGTTGCCCTGGACTTCCCTGGCTGGGACCTGGGGGAGACTGGTGGAAGTCATTGCCTGTGACTGGTTCTTATCCACTACTTGGGAGCTACAGGTTATCCAGATCTTGTGGCTATCTCTGCTGGGTCCAGGTGCTGTTGTAAATATCAACTGTGCTCGTAGGCTTGCTTTTAACTACTTTTGGTCTGGAAGAAGTTACTTTAAAAGTTCAAGTTCCCTTAAACTCTGCCTTCTGTTGTCTTTTATTGCTGGCTACTTGTTGAGCTCAGTACTGTAATTCAATGACTATTACAGTAGTAGATGTGGCCTATTTCTTTGCCTCAGGTGTTTTTCTATCCAGACATTTTAGCTCTTGTTTTGTGGTCTCTCTACCTGGCCACTGCTGCTGTTGCTTCCCAGGGCTTTTGGGCTCAAATGCTGCTGGCTCCAGTCCACCTCCATGACCGTTGCTGCCTTGGTCAGGCTGGCACATGCCCAAGCGCCTGCCTGGACCACCTCTGGGACTGCCTCGGTTGGCTCAGCTCTCAGCAGCCACCTAGGGGATTGTGCATGCCCTCTTGGATCTCTACCAAGGTTGCCCATGCTGACATTACTGCATGGTGGGGCAGGGTGGGGATGGCATGGGTAGGGTTGGATGGCGCCTGCTGTTTCAGAGAAAGGTGGTTCGGGCATGGCATGGTGAGGAGCAGCTTGGTGCAGGGTGGGGATGGTGGGAGCAGTGGAGTGGGAGTCAAGTTGGTTTGGGCTGGCGAGGCACATGGATGGCACAGGGCAGAGACAGCATGAAGCCATCATGGTGCTGGGCAGGGCCAATGGCTTAGGGCGTGCACTGTGAACTTTGAGGGGCATGCACAGCACAGGGCAGAGATAGCGAGTGACTGGGCTGGGCAGTTTGGCAAGGGGTGGGGTTGGTGTGAGGCATGGATGGCAACAGGTGGGGTGGATAGCCAGAGCATGGACTGTGAATGGGGTGGATGGGTTGAGGCAGGCGTGCCAGGGCTGACGGCATGGGGTGGGGACAGTGAAGGTAGGACACCTCCCTGTGGTGGGGTCAGTCCCAGGAAAGAAGCTCCAGCCTCACCTTAAGAGCTTCCTTCCTGGAGAGCAGATAACTCCCTGGAGAGGGTCTCCTCCTAGGATTTGGTGACCTTCCAAGTGAGGGGCCTCCCTCTGTAGAATGGCTCTCTTTCCATGGAGGAGTGGCATCTCCCTGGAGATGTTTAGTGAGGGGAGGGAGCCTCCCCCTGACAGAACTCCCTTGTCAAGTTAAGCAACATCCACACCTGTAGAATTTTAATGATGAGCCAAACTGTCTACAATTGCTGGTAAAGTCTCAGCAGATTGAAAAAGTGATCTGGAAAAAGGTGTTTTGCCCCATATTTTGTACATCAGAAGCAAAGCAGAAGACAAAGGGGTTACATGAAATTGACTGGTGATAGATTAGGGAGGCCGAGAATGCTAACAGGTTAATCTGTGAAACTGATTGAAAGTAAAAATGTATATACTAAATTTTTTTTTTATGTGGGCGGGAATAAAATAGCTAACAATGACCATGATAATAACAACAGTGGGGGTGGTTGATTTCTGCTCTGCTGATATGCTTGCTCTGAGGAGTGCAGAAAAAAATTACCCTTACATTTCAAAGACATGCTATTGTTAGATAGGATAGACAGGCATCAGTGCAGGAAAAGGGGAAGGGGAACAAAATGGGTTTTATCTCACCCACTGAAGGAGGGAGTCAGCGATCACGTGGTCTACCAGGACAAAATCACCAGATGTCCAAATGGCCTTGAAACACTGTACACTGGTCAGAGTATCAGTGAAAGGTAAACTTGAATGTTACAGTTAAAAAATATATGCACTCTAAGACCCCAACATGAAGCAGTGCTCAGATGAGCTGAGTTGCCCACTTGTGCCTGTGCCAAGTGCACAGCTTTGCTTAATAAACTGCTTGCTTTGCTTGGACATTGCACCTTGTCTCTTGCCTGAATTATTTCTCACCTGAGAAGCCCTGTTGGACCTGAGTTTTCTCTGTGCCATTATTAGGTACATTATTGTAGATGCAAAAGACAAGAGACAGGCTCAATTAAAGTAAGTCTTTGACCTTTGTTAGAGAAAAATACTTCCCTAGGTAATGACTACCCACCATAAACTGCTTTTAGTTAGAAGGTTTTAATTTCAGACCATCTTGTGTGGTTATTTTATGTCTCTGAATTTGTAAGGCCACCATGCAAGCCTCCCCAGAGCTTGTCAGGTTCAGCATGTGGCCCCTTTTTTGTCCACACCCTCCTTAGAGAGACGCTGGCTTCCTAGAGAAGTGCTCCCCTGCCCCAGTAGAGCCCGAGCTTTATGTCTATTAGGTGTCCCCAATTTGAATTTCCCATGCAGTGGAACACTCCTGCTTAGCAGTAGGGCTGGCAGCCTCTTTGAGACTACTCTTGAGGAGGCTATGAGGATGCTACTTATTGGTACTGAGACCAATTGCCAACCGGAGGAAAGACATGACCGACACACAAGTTAGTTGCAAGAATCACAGGCAGTTTATTACTCATAGTTCCTATTGTATGCCTGGGTACAGCTTAATGGGGCCCAAATCAGTGTGCTCCCCTCAGGTGTCCCTTGTTAGAGCAGCCATCTTGGAGACGGTCCACTTTTAACGTTGGAGTCTGGGTGACTAACTGCAGCTGGGGACCACTTGGCTTTAGTACCCTTTCTGGCATACACCTTCTAACAGGTGTTAATCTCCAGGATTATCACAAGCCACCTTGGGGATTTCCTTGCAGGGAGCTGTTTTTTATGTGACTCTACATAATTGTCATATCAAGCCTCTTTAAGGAGTTCCTTGCAGAGATCTCTTTTTATCTATATATAATTCCACACACACACTGTAAGGTATTTTCCCTGCCAAGGAAAAAGGAAGGGCGTATTTACCAAATGTGGAATAGCAAAAGCTTTTTTTTAGTAGAGCGCTTCCCGGACAAGGTTCTCTGGTCTGTGAGAAGGGGGCCAGAGAAATAGCGCGGATTCTCCTGCCCTATATCATCAGTAGGGTGGTTGGGTTGATATGACGTGGCAAAATTTCATTGACTGACAGACAGTCATTCTCTTTCAAAGGGCTCTTGAGAAGTTTCTTTTGGCATGCATGAGTGTGGGCAGTTTCAGCCAAAGTTCTAAACCTGATTCCTCACATGACCCTCCCCCATTGCCAACCGACCTCACATTCCAACCATTTATGTTAGATAGGGGCACCACTATTCATCTGGCTACTTCCTGCTGGTTAGGGGCCTCATGGGGAAGGGAGGTCAGAAGATGGTGGTTCTGAAGGGAGTCGCATATATGGGTGTAGAAACATTTGGTTGATCGTGACTCGAGAAAACTTGCGGATGCGGCCCTGTAAGAATATAAGAAAAAAAGGAGCAAATATGAATAATATGCTGATAACTAGAAGAGGACCTAGGATAGGGGCAGTCCACGTGAGGATGGGATAGAGAGAGACAGACAGATAGGAATGAAGAGAGATGAGAAGCATCAATTATCAGTTTTTTATTGTGAATCCTTAGTTGTTCATTGATTGCTTTCTCATATGTGACTTGACCGCGGGCCTTCAGCAGACCAAGTAACCCCTTGCTCGAGCCAGCGACCTTGGATCCAAGCTGGTGAGCCTTGCTCAGACCAGATGAGCCTGCGCTCAAGCTGGTGACCTCGGGGTCTCAAACCTGAGCCCTCCGCATCCCAGTCTGATGCTCTATCCACTGCACCACCGCCTGGTCAGGCTTCAGGCAAGTCTTATTGAGCAGCATTGCTCCCTGCTTTAACTCACTCTGCTGGCAGGTTCCCAGTGGGAGGGATAGGAGCAACAGGAGGATCTTCAGGGCACAACTTTTTAGTGAGCCAGAGATGGGTGGGGCCCAGTGGTTCTGACTGCCAGCAGTCCTGTATGGAGGCAAGCTTGAGGCAGGCGACATGGTACCAAGATGTTTGCCCTAGGAGCTTGGCTGCAGTAGGAGTATTCAATATTACCTTATGGGGTCCTTTCCACCTGGGCTGTAAGGAGTCAAGCTGTAGCTCCCTCAGAAGAACACTGTCTCCTGGCTGGAGGTGGACTGCTGGTTGTGCTTCATCTGGAACCCCTTTGGGAGAAAGGGTCCAGTCAGTCCATGTGTTCCCTGAGAAGATGTCAGAGTAAAGACAGAAAGGGGAGGTAGGTGGCAAGAGTAGGGGGGTTTGACTAAGAGAGTAAAATTGGGAATTCAATGTCAAAAGAAGCTTATTAGATCAAAGAAAGAAAGAATTTAAAGGAGTGTAAAAAAGGGGATTCCATCCGAACTGCATGTCAGGAGTGGCGTGCGAAGGGGAAAATAATGGGTCCCATTCACTCCCATAACTAAAACCTGTGAGGGAACTAGAGGTCCAGAGTGTGATGGAAAAACAGAGAAGGCAGCCCCCATGTCCACAAGGAATGAGATGGACTTACCTACTACCTGTAGTATTACCCTGGGCTCAGTGAGGGTGATGAGGGTCTCTGAGTCCAGGCCGTGTCAGTTGTCCATAAGGCCTAGGAGTTCAAGTGGTGGGCCCGCCTGGCTGGCTTGGCCTCTCATTTGAGTGGCTTATTCTCTATGTAGAGGCACCTAGGAAGAGCTTGTTGCCCAAAAGGTGCAATCGTTCTGCAAGTGACCAGGCTGCTTGCAATCAGGGCAGGGTTTAGTGGGTGGACTCGGGCAGGGTTCCTCTTTGCGGTCCAGACTTGGGTCGGGTACCTCCTATGTCTTGCCCCTGTTGACATTTCAGCTTCAGGGATGTCACAAGAGCCTGGGTTTGGAGCATCACCTTTTGCTGCATGCAGGTTTGGCGAGCGATCTCGGCCTTTTTCTACTAGTGTGACCATTAAAAACTTTAAATGCCATGTTCACAGGACTTGAATAGGGGTTTGAGTGTTAAAAATAAAAGGAGGGAGACTCCTTGGGAGCCCGGCACCCAGATCCAGCCAGAAACGCCAAAGCCAGAGGCAGGACAGGGCCAGGCCTTCCTGCAAGAAGACGGGGACTAGGCCATGGGTTCAGGAGCCCTGCAAACCTGTGTGAGGGCCAATAGCCAGCAGAAGAGGGCCTGATGGGTGAGGGGCTTAAGAGCATAGTGGAGAAGGGAGGGTCTCCTGGCCAGCAGGGGCAGGGGCTTCCTGGAGGGAAGAGACTCAAGCTAAACCCTCCACTCCTGATCTTTCCTCCTTTGCCAACCCTCAACTCTCTCCTCCTTCTACCCGATTCCCAGGATCTCCAACCATTTCTTAATTCTTTGGAAATAGTTAAATTGGTTAGGGTGTTAAAATCAAAAGTCCCTTCAGGAGGCCACCTGGTTCAATTATCCAGTGGCTATAGTGGCCCGGCCACATCGGAGAAGAAGATCAGTTTCTTCTTTTTTAGGGAGAGAGAGATTCTTGATAAGAAACTCCAGGAGTGTTTTGGGTTTGTTTTTTTTTTCTTTTTGTTATTGTTTTTTTTTACAGAGAGAGAGAGAGAGTCAGAGAGAGGGACAGAAAGACAGGAATAAAGAGAGATGAGAAGCATCAATCATCAGTTTTTTGTTGTGACACCTTAGTTGTTCATTGATTGCTTTCTCATACATGCCTTGACCATGGGGCTTCAGCAGACCGAGTAAGCTTTTGCTTGAGCCAGTGACCTTGGATCCAAGCTGGTGAGCCTTGCTCAAACCAGATGAGCTCGCACTCAAGCTGAAAACCTCAGTGTCTCTAACCTGGGTCCTCTGCATCCCAGTCCTATGTTCTATCCACTGCGCCACCTCCTGGTCAGGCTCCAGGAGTGTTTCTGAGTCAGGTTTAGATTCCTGTGCCTTTATGGCCACCCTCAGCCCTTGGAGTGATCAGAGATGAGAATTGGCATCCCACAACTCAAGCTCTGGCCACCAGATGGTCTGGAGAGTTGGTGTGTCCAGGATGTCTCCATGGGCACACACTCATTTGGAACAAATATGAGGTCCCTGATGCAGCTGCAATTATGGACAGGGAGTCTCAACAGAAAGAACTGAGGGGAGGCTGGAGGCAGGGGACTTACTGCATCATGTGCTGAAGTGGGTGGGAGGTCAGAGGTCCTGGTTCTTCCTCAGAAGTGAAGAGGAGAGGAGAGGACCCAGCAGGCTTCAAACTCCTCCCAGGATTCGGCACCAAATGTAAGGTATTTTCCCTGCTGAGGAATAAAGAAGAACATAGCCACAAAGTGTGGAATAGCAAAAGCTTTATTTAGTAGAGCAATTCCTGAAAGAGGTTTTCTGGTCCATGAGAGGGGGGCCAAAGAAGTAGTGTGGATTCTCCCACCCAGGGGTAATTTATAGCATTGGTAGGGTGGTCAGGTTGATATGATAGGGCAAAATTTTATTGGCTGACAGAGAGTCATTCTCTTTCAAAGACTCCTGGGAAGTTTCTTTTGGTGCACAGGGGTGTGGGCGGTTCCAGCCAAAGTTCCAGACCTGATTCCTTATGTGACCTTCCCCCATTGCCAACTGAGCTAACACACACTAACTGGGCCCTGTATAAATGGTTTGGTCTTGAGTATCATATACCTGTACACTAGATTAGCTCCCAGCCAGATAGTGTAGCCTTATTCACTTGCCTTAATTGCTTTTAATATTATATCCTAACATTTCTATATATCTTCTATAGTTTCTATATTTCTATATATTTAATTACTATACCATTATATTACTGTAACATTCTACCCCTTGATCCTGGTGAGCTATAAGTTTTCTGGCTCCTAGTGCCTGTCCAGTAATGCTTGTTGTGTTCATGTTGGCAAGAAGGTAAATATTGGTGGAAAAAGAAAGAGAAGTGAGTTGGACACTGTGTTTTACAAAACTCTGAGAAGCCTTAAGGTTCCATTTAGTATAATTTAATAGAAGGCTCCAGTATTCATAGGCTTGATGGCATATTAAAGGAAACCATTCATATTAGAGGAAACCATTGTGTCCTGAGAAGTCCATTGTCCCCTCAGCCTTCTGGCTCAGATTTGGGAGGAGTTTCCCCAAGGCACTGCAGGTCAGGTGTTTTGGGGAAGCAAGAGGGAAATGATTTCATTGTAGGAGAGGCACCATGAGTGTCAAAAATGGGTGAGAAACTCTGAGAGGTGCAGATCTGAGATGGTTTACAGAGAGGAGAGGTAGTACATCCCAGCCCAAAAATAAAGACATGGTCCTAACAGTGATCTGGGCTTTTTGTTTATTTATTTGTTTGTTTGCTGTTTCTTTTGCCTTTCTCCTGAGTGAAAAGCATGAGGCATGTTGCAGATTTATTACTCAATTTTTCTCAGGATTTTAATTTCTTTTATTGATTTGAGACAGTGAGAGAGAGAGAGAGAGAGAGAGAGACAACCATGCACTGATTGCTCAGCATAGTTGTTCCATTTAATAATGTGCTCATTGTGTGATAAAGTACCAAAGAACTGTCCTGACCAGGCGGTGGCGCAGTGGATAGATCATCAGACTGGGATGCAGAGGACTCAGGTTTGAGACCCTGAGGTCACCAGCTTGAGCACGGGCTCATCTGGTTTGAGCAAAAGCCCACCAGCTTGAACCCAAGGTCGCTGGCTCCAGCAAGGGGTTACTTGGTCTGCTGAAGGCCCGTGGTCAAGGCACATATGAGAAAGCAATCAATGAACAACTAAGGTGTTGTAACACGCAATGAAAAACTAATGATTGATGCTTCTCATCTCTCTTTGTTTCTGTCTATCCCTCTCTCTGACTCACTCTCTGTCTCCATAAAAAAAATAAATAAATAAATAAAAAATTAAAGTACCAAAGAACAGTAAAACTTAGTATTGGCAATGCCATTTTAAAGAGAAAAGGTCAGGCTTCTTGCCCTCTCCTTTCTTTACAGAATGGATGGAGAAGGATGTGGGAGCTTTCTGGCTTACAAGGATGACTGGGTCATTTAGTTTAATTATAGTTCTCTGAAAGAATAAAGGTTGTCTGAAGAACTTCCTTTCCCTTTCAATAAGAGACAAGATTTATGTATCCTACACTGCTTTTAATGCTTCCTCCCTTCCTGGAGTCCTAAGAGTAACATATACCTCTAGACCAGTGGTCCCCAACCTTTTTTGGGCCACAGACTGGTTTAATGTCCAAAAATATTTTCACAGACCGGCCTTTAGGGTGGGATGGATAAATGCACAAAATAAAATTATGTGACTGGTGTAAAAACTGTGGTATTTTAAAATATTTTTGTCAAACTTACGAGACAAGCATCAAGAGTGAGTCTTAGATGGATGTAACAGAGGAAACCTGGTCATTTTTAAAAATAAAACATTGTTCAGACTTAAATATAAATAAAATGGAAATAATGTAAGTTATTTATTCTTTCTCTGCGGACTGGTACCAAATGGCCCACGAACAGGTACCGGTCCATGGCCCAAGGGTTGGGGACCACTGCTCTAGACAAAGAAATGGGAGGTAGACATTAACAGATATGTGAATGTCTTTGATATGTAAAATGACATCAGTATTGTGTTAACTTGTAAGTTTTAATATGTAGAAATGTTTTTATAGATCTTATAGACGAATGTGGTAAGCTTATTGTGTCATGCTCCCCCAACCTATATGTGATCAAAGTCTAGATAACTAGCTTCAGGGCTATTTTGCTCACACATGATTTGGGTTAGCTATACCCTGTGTAAGTCATATGCAGCCAGCTTATTAATAAATCTTCTTCTAAAAATTTTTCTGTATCTGCCTTGGTTTCTCTAAAACCCAAGGAATTAAGGTATGCTACTTTACAATAATTGGTTGTTCCTTTTAGGTGCCAATAATTGGGCTCACACCTGTCATGTTGGTGTTTGGTACAATGCTATATGTACTGAGCTACATGGCCAGTGCCTCATAGGCTTTTTAAAATGTAATATTTTAATCATCATTCATTTAAAGTTACATTATATTTCCAATTGTGATGTGTTTGGGGGGTTATTTAGAAAATGCCATTTATGTGTTAAAGCATAAGGAGATAATGTGTCCCTTTGATTAATATTTTTTAGCCTGACCAGACAGTGGTGCAGTGGAAAGAGCATCATACTGAAATGCAGAGGACCCAGGTTCTAAACCCTGAGGTCCACAGCATGAGTGCAGGCTCATCTGGCTTGAGCACAGACTCAGTAGCTTGTGTGTGAGGTCACTGGCTTGAGTGTGAGATCATAGACATGACCCCATGGTTGCTGGCTTGAGCCCAAAGGTCACTGGCTTGAAACCCAAGGTTGCCGGCTTGATCAAGGGGTCACTCGCTCTGATGTAGCCTCCCAACCAAGGCAAATATGAGAAAGCAATCAATAAACAATTAAGGTGCTGCAATGAAGAACTGATGCTTCTTATCTCTCATACTTTCTGCCTGTTTATCCCTCTCTGTCCCTCTCTCAACCTATATTTTGAGAACCAAACACACATTTTATATTCTTTCAAACCTGGAAGCTCATTGGATGTTGCTTTCTGTTGCTTTGTGGTCCCTTTTCAATATGTTTGAAGTATGCTTCTCTGTTGTCACTCTGTGTCCATGGCAGTTTCAGAAGAGAACTTAAGTACAATCACCTTAGTGTTAACATAAAGACTCCAAGGAACAGCTTGTTGACACCTTACCTTAATTCTTGTGTTTAATAGGTTTGGGGGTTTCCCAACAAAAGTAATCTGTCAGGTGTGTCACATGTTCTCAAATTAGCTGCACATTATCCATGTCACCTTTGTGAAACTAAGATTCCGGCCTGACCTGTGGTGGTACAGTGGATAGAGCATTGATTTGGAATGCTGAGGTTGCCAGTTTGAAACTTGAGGCTAGCTGGGTCAAGGCACATGTTAGAGGCAACTCCTCTGAGATGATGCTTCCTGCTCCTTCCCCCTTTCTATCTCTTCTGTCTTTTCTCTAAAATCAATCAATAATTTTTTGAAAGAATTTTAGATTTTGTTATTCAGTCTTTTGAAGTGTTCTATACACCCAGTATAACCTCATTTTCTTGTATTCTTGGAAATATCAGTTCCCCTTGAGCCTTTATTATACATAGAATATCTCTTGTTCATCTTATTATTTTACTTGATTATTAGCCTAGCTGCTAGAACTTTCAAAGTATAAGGACATTTTTTTATTCCATTCCCCACAATGTTGATGAGCCAGGTATGTGACATGAATAGCTTGGGCACTAAATCCTGGAGAGTCCTGCAGCTGAGATCATGGACATGTGTTGACTAAGGGTAAGCATTATTTCTGTTTCCTCTGTCAGTTACTTGGTTTATTTTTGGGGGGGTTGGTAGAATGTGGTAGGGCTGCTAGTGATGTTTCTCTATTCTACATTTACATTGGTAGTGAAATATATTTTGAAGCTCACTGTTTGGACTTCAGGAGTCATGAGATGTCCTTTATGGAGTCCTGGCTGTGTTTGCAATGTGAGTATCGGGTTCAGCTCCTGCATCTGTCATGCAGCAAGTGGGGTCCGTCATTTGGCTCCATGTCTGAAGTTTGGTTATAGGGTCTTGGTTAGAGATCAGTAGTCTGTCTCCAGGGTTTGTCATTGAATCTGTATTCTGTTGTGCACCTGGGGTCCCTTTGCATGTAGCCTCATATCCCAGTTCCAGTGTGAGGCCCACAAGCAGCTCCAGTTCTAGGGCATAATGTATGGACTCTGGTGTCCAAGGTGCCATGTCAGTTTCTGGCATGGGTGTTTTCTGGTCTCGGTTGGATCTGTAAACCAGTGTTTGGTGTTTGGTGCCAAGTCCCCTTTTTAGTTTGGGGGTTGGTCCATTGCTCAGTTTAATTCGTCTAGGGTCCATGGGGCCCTGATTCTGTGTAAGGACTCTGGTGACTGTTCAGTAATGATTGTTGTGTTCATTTAGGCAGGAAGCTAGATATGAATGGTGAAAGAGAGCAAAGTGAATGGGAGATTCTATTCTATAAAACTCAGAATACCTGCTCCAGAGAGAAGTGTCAAGGTTTCATTTAGTCAAATCTGACAGAAGGCTCCAATATTAATAGGCTTGATGACACATTAGAGAAATCCATTGTGTTCTTAGATATCCATCTTCCCTCAGCCCTCTGGTTCAGGTTTGGGAGGAGTTTCTCCAAGGCAGTGCTGGTCATGTGTTTGGGGAAGTGAAAGGGAAATGGTTCCACTTGTTGGAGAGGCACCATGGGAGGCAGAACTGGGCCAGAAACACTGTGAGGTGCAGAATTAGATTGTTGATGGTAAAAATAGGTAGTCTTTTCTAGGTGAAACATGGCCCAAAGAGATGTCTGGGTTTTATACTTTGTTTTTCTTTCCTTTTTTTTTTTTTTTTTTTTTTTTTTTTTGCCTTTCTATCAAGAGAAATGCACTAGGTTTGTTGCAGGTCTATCACCACTTTTTCCATTAGATTTTTACATTTTTTACATTGATTTGGGAGAGATAGAGAGAAGCATAAAATTATTTTTTCAATTAGTTGTTCCATTTAGTTGTGTACTCCTTGGTCACTTCTCTTAGGTGCTAAGACCTGTGACAAAACCCGCAACTTTGGCACACAGGGAGGACACTTCATACACTGAGCCATCTGGTCAGGGCATCATAGGTTTTTTTAAAAATTATTATCTTTCAGTAGATGAAATTATTTTAGAATTCCAATTGCAATGTATGTTACAGGTTATTTTAAAATTGTATTTTATAAGTGTAAGGATAAGGTCTTCCTGGTTTATCTGTTACTAATGATTTCAAGGTTAACTGTCATGAGAGGAGGAAACATATGTTATGTAATTTCAAACTTGAAGTTTGTTGTCACTTCCTTTATAGTGCAATATGGTCCCTTTTAAATATGTCCTCAGGGTGTGTTTCTGCTGTTAGGTCATGTGCATCTTGAGAACAACATGTTGGTGCCAGTCAGGAGAAATGTGTGGGTACAGTTCATTATATGTCAGTGGTTGTATAGTAGGAATCAAAAGAGGACAAAAAAGCCCAGACGACTTGATAAAGGAAGTAGAATTTATTTAGCCGGTGAAGCAGCGTTACCCCAAAGGAGTCAACCAAACATGTGCTCCCTGAAGCTAGATTTTTTACATCTTATATACCTTTTACAGAATAGAGGTTTAGAATCAGGCAAGGGGCTCATGATCCCTTTGTCTAGAGATATAAGTCACTCTCATGACTCCAGGATGGGAGGGTGAGTTTAGGTAGATTCAGGGGATGTGTTGGAATTTTTTCAATTAAGGTATTTAAACATTGTTTTTTAAAAGCTTTTGAAAAATGAAAAGGGGAAGGGGTTTCCAGATAAGTACTATCTTCTTTGCTTTGTGTAGTAAGTGGCCCTGGACACCCTTTCAGAGAACTATAGGAAGTAGTTAATTTATAACTGGCTGACTCAGTTACCCCTACTGGCTCCCTTCTCTTGCATTTTTCTTGTTCCTTCCTTCTCTGGGAAGAGAAGGGGGCATGCCCCTCCCTCCTTAGTTGATTCACTTACCTGCTTATGTTAAGAATGTTTTTTATCTCTATACTGATTTTCTTTTTTTATGGTAATATATTAGTTCTAAAAGGTATTTTCTATCCCTAAATGAGAGTGTTGGATGTAACCTATCGTTATGCCCTCACCGGGTAGCTCAGTTACTTAGAACGTCATTCTGATACACCAAGGTTGTAGGCTTGATCCTCAGTCAGGGGACACCCAAGAATTAAACAATGGATGCATAAGAACATTGGTACTGTCATATTTGGAGTTTAACAGTTCTATTAGGTGTGAGTGCTATATTATTATAGTCTGAATTTGGTCATTTCCTAATGATACATCAGGCAGAGCTTATTTTTACAAGGTTAGGTGCTTGGTCTCATCAAAATAAGAAACATGAAAACTGAGAGTGTTTAGTAGTTTATCTGAGCCAAAATGACTCCAAATGTTTGGGATGAAGATCTTCAATCCTACAGACTCATAGTGTAGCAATTCAATTTTTTAAAATTTATTTTAGACAGTGGAGAGAGAGAGAGAGAGAGAGAGAGAGAGAGAGAGAGAAGGGGGAGAGGCAGAAAGTATCAACTCTCATATATGCCTTGATCAGGCAAGTCCAGTCTTTTTTTTTTTTTTTTTTTTTTTTTGCACCTTTCCGAAGCTGGAAACGGGAAGAGACAGTCAGACAGACTCCCGCATGCGCCCGACTGGGATCCACCCGGCACGCCCACCAGGGGCGACACTCTGCCCACCAGGGGGCGATGCTCTGCTCCTCCGGGGCATCGCTCTGCCGTGACCAGAGCCACTCTAGCACCTGGGGCAGAGGCCAAGGAGCCATCCCCAGCGCCCGGGCCATCTCTGCTCCAATGGAGCCCCAGCTGCGGGAGGGGAAGAGAGAGACAGAGAGGAAGGAGGGGGGGTGGAGAAGCAAATGGGCGCCTCTCCTATGTGCCCTGGCCGGGAATCGAACCCGGGTCCCGCGCATGCCAGGCCGACGCTCCACCGCTGAGCCAACCGGCCAGGGCCTATTTCTTTCTTTTTTATTTTATTCATTTTAGAGAGTGGAGAGAGAGAAGCAATTTTTTCCTTTCTTATTTCTTTGCAACAAAGACAGAGAGAGGGACAGATAGGGACAGACAGGAAGGGAGAAAGATGAGAAGCATCAATTCTTTTGGGGAGCACCTTAGTTGTTCATTGATTGCTTTCATATATGTCTTGACCAGGAGGCTACAGCACAGCAAGTGACCTCTTGCTCAATCCAACAACCTTGGGCTCAAGCCAGTGACTATGGGGTCATGTTTATGATCCCATGCTGAAGCCCATGACCCCATGCTCAAACTGGTGAGCCTGTGTTCAAGCTGGTGACCTTGGGGTTTTGAACCTGGGTCCTCTGTGTCCCAGGTTAGTGCTCTATGCACTGCACCACTGCCTGGTCAAGCACCATTCTCATTTTCTAGATTAAAAAACAGGCAAAGAGAAGTTGAGAATCTTGCTGGTTACACAGCTGGTGAGAACAGAGTTGAGATTCAAACCAACTATGGAATGGTCTGGAGTCCATGTGTTTTACATAATGAGATACTCATCCTGAAGGGGCAGCGAGGAGAGTGTGAAAGAGACAAAGTGCTCAGACTGAGACAGGTACATGGACGTGCGAACGCACATGTCTTCCCTGGTTCACACCACTGAGGCTACAGAGGTCAGAGGAAACCAGGACAGGAACCAAGAGAAGCCAAGGGAGGAAGTAGTTATGTTATAAAGTACCTGTACCCCAGATGCTGAAAGGTACTGTACCTCAATTCTGCAGGTTTACATAGAGACACCAAGTCCAGATGAATTTTGAAGAGTTTTATTAAAGGAGAAGATTTATTAAATATGCCAGCCACATATAGCTGACAAGGGGAAACAGACCTAAATCATGTGTGAGCCCCCAAAATATTTCAGGGGCTGTTTATATACCCTTGATCACACACGGGCGGGGGAGAGCATGACATCATGGCTCAAGCTGACATTTGTGTAGAGGACATACAGAAACATTAAGACTTTCAAGGTAACAAAATCAAAGATGTTTACAAATCTTTTAGGTTTCATCTTCCCTCACTAGCCTAGAGGTATTTTACTCTCAAGATTCGAGCAAGGGGGAGGAACTACAATCAATGTAAGGTGGTATGTAAATCCTGTCTCCCATTGAAAGAGAAGAAGTTTCTCAGTTAATGTTTATTTTAGATTTAAAACTAAATGACCCATTGTTCTTGCAAGCCAGAACCTTCCATATTCTCCCTTCCCTTCCCACAAGAAGAACGGGACAGGAAAGCCTGACCTTTCCTCCTAGAATATCAATTTTTCAGCTTTTTGTACAAGTTAGCCTACTAGGAGAAAATGCTTCACTTCCCGGGAGTCAAGGAAATTCCTTTCCTGGTGAGTCTGTCTCAAATCACTCTACCTGACAAGTAAGCTAAATAGATTGACTCCAGACTTCCACATTTTCAGGGGTTGAGTTTCTGTGCCTGAGAGTGTGAGTTCTCTGTGGCCCTCCTGGAACTCTATGGTTTCAGACAGGGGGGATTGAGGTATGTGGGATTCATAGTTTCATGAAGATAAGATTTATTAAAACAGGAGGCCAAGAGACCATGGAGGAGATTGGTGTTGACATTTCCATAACACTTAAGGAACTGTTTGTCTAGCTCATCTCTTGTCATGAAAGTAAAGAATTTGTTTAACCAGTTACTTCTGTACTAATTACACTCCTGGGAGGGAAGGGGTCAGTAGACTCCTTCTAAAGTCACCTCAGAGCTGGGGTATGACCTGTGTAACAGCTATGGCTGTGAAGATGCAATTTAATGCTAATGACTCACTCACCCTCTTTGCAAACATAAGGCTTCTCCCCTGAGTGTGTCCTCTACTGTATGAGATGACTTCCAGTTAAATCCTCGCTCACACTCCCTGCAAACATAGGGCTTCTCCCCTGAGTGTGTCCTCTGAGATGTGAGCCATCATCAAAGCCTTGCCCACACTCTCCATACTTGATAGCTACAATTCTTGACATTCCTACTCCCATAGTTTGCCAGTGTCCACTGAATTCACTTCCTGGACTCTGCTGGGCACTTCCTGCATCATTCTTTCTTGCTCAGTAGAGCTCCCCATGTGTCCTTTGGAAGGCTTTTAAAAGACCCTTGAAATTTTCCTCTGCCTGGTCATTTTAAGCAAAGGTTTGGACTTTTTTTTTTTTACCTCTTGACCTTCAACTTTGTCATCCCAGCTGTGTGTATCAGTATGTTGCTGCTGTTGATTTGGATCCTCTGGGGAGGAATTCTCTGATTGGAGATGTTTTCTTGTAGATGTTCATGGGAGAATCTGAGAGGGGTGATTGCATCCCATGTGTTTTCTGAGAAATTGTTTTTTTCCTCCAGCTGAAGCTGGGGAAGATGGAAGAGGATAGGGGGAGCAGATGGCAATGGAGGGAGATTTGACTTGGGGGGGTGAACAAACAAGGCAATATATGCTGAGAAATTTCTGACTGGAGAAGGCCAGAGAGTAGGAGAGACATGGGTTTATCTCTGGCGGTGGTTCTGCTGAAAGAGAAAATTTTGGTCAGGGCAGAGGTTGATAAGGCTGCCTGGGCCATATGTTTTGTCTGCTGTTAAGACCTGTCCCACAAGTCATTCTTATGGGGTTGACAGTGTAATCTCTGTCTCCTACAAAGTGTTTCTTTACACTCTGTTTTCTCTTTTAATTTTTATGTCCTATATCTTCTTTAGAAATCCAGAAAGCCCATATCAAGGGTCCTTTGTACAAATTGTCAGATGAGACTGTTAAGTAGCATCAGGGGCTGTTTTCCCCCTTCTATGGTGGAACAATGCTGATCTTTCCTATACACATGTAGCTTTTAACACAGTTGTTTAGAAAGATGACTGGCCTCAACTAGGAATTGCTTCCCTCATAGTTTCCCACAGAAGTTAAACTAAAAATATGTCCTTCCTCAATTCTCACACCAAATATTTATATTTGATTTCATTCAGTGTCAGCCCATTTCATATACAATGGGAATTCCTGTTTCAAAATATTTTCCCAACCATATTTCTTAAAAATTGATTGATTTTAGAGAGAAAAAGAGAGAAGGAGGAAGAAGAAGAAGAAAAGGAAGAGGAGGAGAAAGAAGAAGAAGAAGAAAATGAAGAAGAAGAAGAAGAAGAAGAAGAAGAAGAAGAAGAAGAAGAAGAAGAAGAAGAAGAAGAAGAAGAAGGAGAGGAAAGAGGCATTTATTCATTGTTCTACCTAGACGTGCAGTCATTGGTCATTTCTCATATATGCCCTGATCTGGGCTCAACCTTGGTATTACAAGATGATGCTCTAACCAATTGAGCTAACCAGCCAGGGCCCCCAACCATGCTTCTTACATGCTTGACTCCCATCCCTCTTTAGCTAATCCACCATCATCTCTCTCCTGGAAATGAAGAAATCTCTGAGAGGATTCCCCACTGAAGATTATTTTTCAAAAATTAACAAAGCAAATCTTAGAGAACAAGCCACCCTGTAGCTGAGAACAGCACCACTGTCCCACCTCACTCAGGAAGGTCTCCAGCATCTCAGCTTGGATCACAGCACTTCATTTCCAGGCTGCTGGGCATCTATCCAACCTCTGCTCTTACCCTGTATGATAGACAGGAGTGGCCCTCAGAAAACAGGCCCTGGCCAGTTTGCTCAGTGGACAGAGTGTTGGCCCAGCATGAGGACATCCCTGGTTCAATCCCCAGTCAGGGCACACATGAAAACCGACTATCTGCTTCTTTTCCTCTCCCTCTACCCTTCTCTCTCTCTTCCCTTCCCACAGTCAGTGGCTCGATTGGTTCAAGAATTAGCCCGATAGCTCAGTTGGTTCAAGTGTTGACTTTAGGTGCTGAGGATAGCTCGGCTAGTCTGAGAGTGGACCTCAGACAGGGGTTGCTGGGTGGAACCTGGTCAAGGCACATGAAGAAATCTTGTCTGTCTCCCCTCCTCTCACTTAAAAAAAATTAAAAGTAAAATTTTTTTCCTCAGAATCAGAGGCATATGAAATGAATCCTTAATTTCTGAAGCATCTGATTTGAAATCTTACTGACTTTAGAGTGTACCATGAAAATTTCTAAGAAGAGTGCTCTCTTTTCTTTCTATATTGAAGAACAGTTGTGCCCAGCTCTAGCTTCTGTGAGTTCTCTCTTCCTCTTTCTGCCACATTTGATGCCCAGCTTATGGCTATACTTGTCACTGTACCAGACCAGCAGCGCACAGTCTGGCCTGATGAGCTGGCAGGTTTGGTAGAAAACCTGCCTGCGATACTGAAAGACCACCAGGTTCTGCTCTTTATCATCCCAGGCACAGTTCACATACCTGGGATTGAGGCAGGTGAAAAAAAGAAACCCACAGGTGATGAGTTCCTACTACCTCTCAGATATATGAACATCTCTGCACCTGACACTCAGGCTCTGATGTCGCCCACTCCCACAGTGCTTCCGGAGAACCTTCTGTTCAATATCTGAGCCTGCCACAATGTCATACGTCTTCCTATGTACAGCTCCTGCTTATGGTGCTCATTCTGCCTAATACCATTTTCCAAAGCCAATTCCAGATGCAACCTCTACCCTGATTGGCCATAAAACCCAGTGACCTCTAGCTTCTCTAAACTAAATCAGGTTCTGTTTTATATCACAGAACTTGCTACTTGATGTTGGACTCTGTGTCTAGATTAGTTCACATCATTCAATACTCAGCCCAAGTCCATCTTTTCTTCAGAGGCCTTTCTCCATTCTTCTCACATTTTATCTAGGTAGCATTTGATGCTTCAACCAGTTTCTCATAAAAACCTGGAGGTTTCCCCCCACCCAAAGTGAGAAGTGGAGAGGCAGACAGATTCCCATAAGTACCCAACTGAAATCCACCTGGCATGCCCACCAGGGGGCAATGCTCAACCCATCAGGATCATTGCTCCGCTGCAACCGGAGGCATTCTAGCACCTGAGGCAGAGGCAATGGAGACATCCCCAGTGCTGGGGCCAACTTTGCTCCAGTGGAGACTTCGCTGTGGGAGGGGAAGGGAGAGATAAAGATAAAGGAGAGTGGGAAGGGTGGAGAAGCAGATGGGTGCTTCTGTGTGCCCTGGCTGAAACTCAAACCCTGGACTTCCATTGGCTGGACTGACACTCTACCACTGAGCCAACTGGCCAGGGCTCACAGTATCTTTGTCTTAGCAAAATCTTAAGGAATAATAATAGCTTATTCACATTCTGTTGCCCCTGATAAAAGAGCCCCTCAGGGAAGTGGCCCATGATCATTGCTCTGCAGGCTTCAGAACTCAGTTCTAGTTAGAAGTAAGGCTGGGATAATTTGCTGCCCTCACAGGTTTAGGTTATCCTTGGTTTAGGTATCCTGGCACTCTGCACTTCTCAAAAAATAGAAAAATTATAGTTAGTTAAATATTTCTAAAATCAATTGTTTCACTCTGCAATTAGTCCTCCATAAAAAGATGGGTTATATGATCTGTTTAAGTAATGGATACCTTCCTCTAAACTGAAATATAGTAAGAGCTTGCTTAAATAATGTTAATTAGGTAATTAAAGTATAATCCAGGCCCTCAAAAGTTTTTCCAGTGCCTAAATTTTGTCTAGCATAGAAATTTATATTTTTAGGACATATGCTATATTTTTATTTCCTTTCTTTTTCTAAATACCTCTTGCTTTGAAAGAGCACTGAATGGAGAAAAAGTAGGAACAGAGGGGTGAGTCAGAACACTGAGGGAGGCATGATGAGAAGAAAATATGTATGGGCTTGAGAGGGATGAGTGTTCTCGTGACTCCCAGAAACTTACTGACCATACCTCATCCAGTTAGACCAGGATTCATCTTTCCCATTCACATACTTATAGCACTTTCTCCCTTTGGTGATCTGCATTTCAGGAAGAAAAAATAAAGGTTTTTTTGGGTGAGGAGGTAATAGAAGAATTATTTTACCCTAAGTCAACAAAGCTCTTTCAGCTTGCATGCATTGCCACTCGTGACCATATGATATTTTTCTTACTTATCATATCCGAGTTGTCCTGTCAACTCAGGGCTGGGAGCAGGCATTCCTTTGTGTCTGTACCACTTTGCTACCACTTAAGCTGCAATACTCAATAGGAGTTCTGTGGTCTGCAATGTCCACTCAGTACCCAGAGCTAACCATATTGTCTCCATCCATGTCCTAGTATATAGAAGGGCAGGTCCTACCAAGCCATTGGAGAGATGCGGGAAGCCACAAGACAGGGAAAGAGGTAAATACTTCTCACTTGCCAGGAATATCCATTGTTGCCTGCCTCTTCATCTTCTGTGATCTGGCCCTTATAAGGACAAAAGTGCAGACCCACTGGCAGAGCAGATGCCTTGTTTCACACTCCAAGCCCAGCCTCAAGGATGCCCCATGGTCTGATTCTCAACCCAGGGAGCAGAGTGAGGGCTACATGGTTTCGATGCCCCTTATTCACTGCACTGTCTTTTACAAATGTAGGGGGCCCATGCATGTCACAACTGTCAATGAAGAAGTTCTGACACTTCTCACAATCTGGGAGTGAGAGAAACAGGAATTAGGGAAGGTGTAGTGCATGTTCCTGGACATATAGAGCTTCAGAGAGAGTGCAGGGACTCACATCATTGAGCCTCAATTCTGTAGTGCAAGTCCATGGGGGAATGGAATGCTCTAAGGGCCAAATGACCAGATGAAATTATTGTATGAAGAAATAACATGCTTTGTGAGGGTCACTTACAGAGGTAGTCATCATCTTGGGGCTTGCTGACCTCGGTACACATGGCCTTTTCTTTCTCA
This sequence comes from Saccopteryx leptura, assembly GCF_036850995.1. NCBI lineage: Eukaryota > Metazoa > Chordata > Mammalia > Chiroptera > Emballonuridae > Saccopteryx > Saccopteryx leptura. The sequence continues at coordinate 193,309,715 of NC_089504.1, forward strand.
GAGGCTATACATCTTTACTTCAGTCTCCTTTCTCCTGAGTTCTAAGTTGGAGAAGAGTGAGTTTGGTGGGTCTGGATTGTTAGAAATTCCTATTTTGTTAGAAAACACAGAATCTCCTCCCATCAAATTATCACTTGCCCTTCTATATACTCTGGTATTATCCTTTGTCAACTATTGGCTCAGAGAGCCTCTATAATAGTAACCCTCTACACTGACTATGGATGGCCAATGCAATATTTGTTTCTAGATCTTCCCATTATGAGGTATAACTTCCCAACTATTAGTTATTCATAAAATATTCATTAAGGGCACATTATATTATATGTTAGGGATTGAGGAAAGGCCAGGTATTCAACACCAACAACGTATGGTTGCTATTATCAGAGATGCATTTATTGGACAACTTGTGTGTGTCAGTTCTTTTACATTGAATTTAAGCCCTAGCCAGTGGCTCAGTGGATAGAGCATAAGCTCAGTGTATGTCCCTGGTTTGATTCCAGTCAGGGTACATAAGAGAAGTGACCATTGCCTTCTCCAACCTTCCCTCTCCCCTCTCTCCCTTCTCTCCCTCTTCTTTTCCTGCAACCAGTGGCTCAATTTGTTCAAATGTTGGCCCTGGGTGCTGAGAATGGCCTCGGTTAGCCAGAGCACATCATTCTGAGGTGCTAAAAAACAGCTCAGTACTCGAGAACTGCGGTTGCCAGGTAGATCCTAGTAAGAGTGCATAGGGGAGTCAGCCTCATTATCTCCCCTCGTCTTACCTAAAAAATAAATAAATACATACATAAATAAATAAATTGAATTGAATACTGTCAAAAAATATATGCATGTATCTTCACCTTACATATTAGCATTCAAGAGCTCAGAGAATTTGTAAGATTTGCACAAAGCTCCAGTGTTAAATCCTCAGTTTGGTAGAGCTTAAATCCAGGCCTATCCAAAGTCCATCCCACATGCCTAGGCCATACTTATAAGCCTTTCTTGAGGACTCAGAGAAACTAAAATCTATAAATGATTTTCTCTTACCTAATTTGTAACTAGAGTGTTGTCTAGAGCAGTGGTCCCCAACCCTCGCGCTGCGGACCGGTACCAGTCCGTGGGCCATTTGGTACCGGTTCGCAGAGAAAGAATAAATAACTTACATTATTTTTGTTTTATTTATATTTAAGTCTGAACGATGTTTTATTTTTAAAAAATGACCAGATTTCCTGTTACATTCATCTAAGACTCACTCTTGACACTTGTCTTGGTCACATGATACATTTATCTGTCCCAACCTAAAGGCCAGTTCGTAAAAATATTTTCTGACATTAAACCGGTCTGTGGCCCAAAAAGATTGGGGACCACTGGTCTAGAGGGTCTTGCTTCTCCAGGATGGACTGTGATGCTGAGGACCCAGGTTTGAAACCCTGAGGCTGCCAGCTGCAGTACGGGCTAATCCAGCTTGAGTGAAGTCTCACCAGCTTGAGCACAGGGTCGCTGACTTGAGCGTGGGATCATAGGCATGACCCCATGGTTGTTGGCTCAAGTACAAGGTAGCTGGCTTGAGCAAGGGGTCACTCACTGTCCTGTAGCCCCCCAGTTAAGGCACATATGAGAAAGCAATCAATGAACAACTAAGGAGCTGCAATGAAGAATTGATGCTTATCTCTCTCCCTTTCAGCCAGTCTGTCCCTGTCTGTTCCTCCCTTTCTCTCTATCTCTCACTAAAATAAAAAAAAATTGGCTGTTCATGTGAAAAATATAATAAAGGTCACTTAACTGGACAGAAAGTCCATTTCTTTAACATAACACTTTTTCCTCTCTGTCTTCTTTTTATCAAAATTTTTAAAAATTTGCCTGACCTGTGGTGGCACAGTTGATAAAGCAGCAACCTGGAACACTGAGGTCACCAGTTCATAACCCCAGGCTTGCCTGGTCAGGACACATACAAGAAGCAACTATGACAAGTTGATGCTTCCTGCTCCTCTCTGCCACACCCTTCTCTCTTTCTCTCTCTCTCTCACTCCTCTTTCTTGAATTTGTGTGACTTTTTCCTTCATCACTTCATCAATTTAGGAAGGTTTTCAGCTATGATTCATTCAAACAAGTTCTCTATTCCTTGTTTTTTCTGTTCTCCTTCAGGAACCCCTATGATGCAGATGTTATCTCTCTTCATATTGTCACAGAGTTCTCTTATTGTTTCCTCAGACTTTTTGAGCCTCTTTTCTTTTGCTGCTCTGTTTCTGTGTTTTTATTTATCTTGTTTTCTAATTTGCTGATTTGATCCTCTGCTTCATCCAGTCTGCTGTTGATTCCTTCTAGTGTAGTTTTTATTTCTGATATTGTAATTGACATTTCTAATTGATTCTCTTTTACAATTTCTGTGTCCTTTTTGATGCTTGCAGTTTCTTTATTTAGGTGCTCATCAAGTCCATCCATTGTAGCTCTGAGATCCTTAAGCATCCTAAGCTTCATTATTTTAAATTCTGCATCCTATAATTTGATTACTTCCATCTCATTCAGTTCTTTTTCTGGGGATTTCTCTTGTTGATTCATATGGTTTACATTCTTCTGTCTTTCCATTCTTTCTGTGTGCAGTTTGCAAGCTTGTTAGAGTTGTGGGTCTGAGGTTGGTTTATGCAATGTGGCTTCTCCTCCAGTACTTTATCCTTCAGCCTCTGCTGGTTGCACGGATTTTAATTCTCCTTAACTAGTAGAGCTGCCTAAAAGTCTTAATTTTTCTGCTGTTTGTTTGCTGAGCACAGCAGGGAGCTTCTGTGTTTAGGATGAGGGATGTGGGTGCATCTTGGTCTTTGGCCCCAGTTGAAACTGTATCCAGGAATGTGGTGGGTGTGACCTCTGAGAACCAGAGGATGTGGTCTGCCCAATGACTGTTTGGGGGCTGGGCACGTTCTCTGTATCAGAAGGGGGAGTTGTAGCTCAGGTCTCCCTGTAAACCTGAGTAACTGCCCCTCCCCTTTACTTTCTCCTTTCTGAATAAACTTTTGCACTGATTTGAGCTGGAGAGCTTTTTGGACATGGGTCAACTGGTTCCATGCTAGGCTTGTGCTTGATAGAAGAAGTGACCACTCCCCCAGCTATGGCCACATTGGCACTGGAGAATGATTCAGCTCAGGTATTCTTCTTCCTGTCACTGTTGATGTCACCATGCCTCAAACTCCCCACTCTCCTCATACAAGACCAATCCTCTCAGCTCTCCTTGCCCCGGAGCCCTAAGCAGGTGGCTCTGTGTGATATTATCTGTGCTGGCCCTTTAAGGATGCAACTTCTTTCACTTCCCATAGACAGAACTCCTGCTTTTCTCCACACTCAATGCTGTCAGGCTGTCTCCTCCAGTCCCTGGGTTTCTAGGGTGGGGCTCCGGTCCTGGAACTGAGGACCCCCATCTCTTACAGTCTCTCTCCTCACAATGAGATACTCTCTGGACACTCAGCCTCAGCCTCCCCTTGCTCTTGGGAGTGGTGGAGCCCACACTGCACCCTCACACTCCCTGCCAGGCTTGGTGTGGATTCTTCTGTGCTCCTTGGTTTTCATGTCCTGACTTTTAGTTCAAAGTTGGTTTTTCTTGATGATATTTCTTAAATTAATTTGTCACCTAGTTTGGTCACAGGAAGTGGCAGTCTGTGCATCTGCCTACTCCGTTGCCACCATCTCTGGGTCTCTGGGTCTTCTTTATGTTCTGACAGTTCCTTGCTTCAAAGGTTTATTTGAGCCACAGGAGAAGCAGGATTTCACTTTTAATTCATGTTAGGTGACAAAACCCTCTGATAATTGATGGAATGGGATGCTTTCAAAATCCTAAACCTAAAGCACCCTTCTTCAGAGTATGGGCAGTTGGCTTTACATGCTCTTGTGAGGGTGAAGCAACTGAGCAGTATTTCTGGATAGTCTACACATCCTAAATGCGACTTATTTTAATTCATATCTCTGGTGTTCATGGGAGATAAAGGCAGCTTGCTGTGATGTTTTTAGGAAAGGCTGCTGGATTATGGGTTCTTTCATTTTTGTGTTACAGAGACAGAGAGAAAGAGACAAAGTGACAGATAGCTACAAACAGACAGAAAGGAGAGAGATGAGAAGCATCAATTCTTCATTGTAGCACCTTAGTTCATTGATTGCTTTCTTATATGTGCCTTGACCAAGGGACTATGGCAGAGCGAGTGACCCTTTGCTCAAGACAGCAACCTTGGGCTTAAGCCAGTAACCTTTGGGCTCAAGCTAGCAACCGTGGGGTCATGTCTATAATCTCACATTCAAGCCAGTGACCCCGTGCTTCAGCTGGTGAGCCTGTGCTCAAGCTGGCAAACTTGGGGTTTTGAACCTGGTTCCTCATGTCCCCATTTCATACTCTATCCACTGCACCACTGCCTGGTCAGGCTATGGATTCTTGATTAGCCTTTCTGTCATGATAGCTAAGCATCCCTCTAGAACAGGCGTCCCCAAACTACGGCCCATGGGCCACAATGCGGCCCCCTGAGGCCATTTATCCAGCCCCCACTGCACTTCTGGAAGGGGCACCTCTTTCATTGGTGGTCAGTGAGAGGACCACTGTATTTGGTCTGAGGGATAGTGAACTGGCCCCCTGTGTAAAAAGTTTGGAGACCCCTGCTCTAGAATCTATGTCTGATTAAGGTACTCAAATGTTAATTGGGTAGGGTGAACCCAACTTTCATGAACAGGGGAGATAATTGACATATCTAAATACTCATTAAATTTAATTTCTAAATTAAAAAAAAAAAGAATATGTGAGAATTGGTTAGATACCAGCTCTGAATCTAGGCTATTAGCTCTTCCAGCTTTGATTTTTGACCGTGAAACTGTGTTAACACCTTCACAGCTAGTCACTGCCTGAGTTTTTCTTCCTGAAAATAATATTTTACATTTTATTAGTGACCTTGGGTATTTACTGACATTTCTGAGCAAAGAAAAACAAACCACACTGTTTTTTCTGTAGGAAGATGGCACACATTTGCTGAACATCTGTTTTCTGCAAGGCCCTGCAGGTGCTGCAAAATGTGTGACATTAATAACCTTTTCCACCAAGGAGCTAAGAACTATTAATTAAGGCAGCCCAAGAACATGAATCGCTGTAATGCAAGGCAAATTAAGTTAATTGCTATGAAAAGGAGAGAAAGGGCTACATACAACTGGTATTGGTTATTGAAATTGCTTCCTTGTGAAAATCATTAACAAGTTAATCATCCTTTGGAAGCTAGGTCAGATGTTGCAGATAAATTTATACTGCAGAAGGACAGCATTCAGTTACTAGGCAATGTTCCTAATGTGCAGCAACATTCCTAATGTGTAGTAAGTTATTTTCCAGGGCTCTGGAGCCATCTAGAAGTGGAGGCATCTTGCAATGAATGCTGGTTTTGATTTTAGGCTCTAGATTCCAAGATGAGGCTTGTTTCCATAAAAGGCTTGGGAAACTGGGTTTTATTGAAATCTTCTTCCAGCCATGATAAGTGTGGTTAGGCTCATAGTGCAAACACTCATGCTTTCCCTCCAAATAGTTTAGTGACCTTGTCATTATGTGTCTTCTCTTTAAGCCGTCAAGTCTGTAAGTGTGATTGATAGAAATATCAGAGAACTAACTGGCTTATATAGGAAATTGAATGCCTGTATCAGTAATACATTGATTAACATACTTTTTAACATAAAAGACTAATAAGAACAGAATTGAAATTGTGCATACATTTATTAATCATGTTGCAACTCAATACTCAAGTCTATTTAAAATTTATTGAACTTTTCATTTAGTTTGGACAGTTACAGGGATATAAGGAGAATGTGAATTCTGTAAACTCAGGAAATACTTTCTGCTACTTTTTCAGTTTTATGCTCTACTAAAACAGACACATTAATGGGCATTGTTAATTATAGAGTAAATAATATTTGTTGCACATCAAAATGTTGATTAAAATATGTTAAAGGGCTTATCAAGATGATCTTATGCTAAAGAATAAGGATGTTTTTGAGTATCTTGACCTTTTTCTTAGCTAATTGAATAGTTGTTTCCTGAAGGTGCCATACTGCCATGTGCTCTACCAATGATAAAAGACTATGTTTGGTTCTATTTATGAAAATATATTTTAAAAAATTGTTGGTAACACTTTCCTTCCTTATTCTTGTGTTTGGTTTGAGAGCAACTGTCTTTGTTTTGCCATCAATTTGTTTAATGAAACCATCATCAATGGAAGACAATATCCCCATAAATATTCTTTTGCTCCTTTTGGTTTAATTCTTTATCAAAGAACTAACTTTTATCATGATGTTACCGGAATATTTCTAATGCCTAAATTAGTTTTTAAAGGTTCTTCATGCACTTACATCATGGCTCATGTTTTGTTTTTTTTTACAGGAATTTTAAACAGTTGTCAGGTGAAATGGAATTTATGACAATTAATAGAACAACATCGAGGAATCTTGAAATCCTACAGAATCAGGTCAGGTAAACATAAGGGCTAGTTGATTCAAAATGGTTTTGAAAACAAAATTTAAAATAAGGTAACAATTTCCTCCTAGTAGTATAGGTGAAAACTACAACCTTGTCTTCAACTACCTGTTATCTCTTTATTAGTTGATAATTGTAGCATCTTTATTTTGGAGAATCAAATACAATATAAAAATACTTCTGTGGGGTTACTTTGGGAGCTATAGAACTGTGCTTTTTAATGATTGGAGTGATGTCCTTATCCAGATAATTTCTTTATCAAATAGTTCTTTGAAGAGCAGCATTTTTAAAAATTAATATGACTTGGATTCTTTTGTCTGTTTGATTTTATTTTTCTACGTACTTTAACATTTTCTTGAAATCTCTGCAGTCTTATTTCATTATGCACATATAAAAGAAGTTATTGTGATATTCAATTAGATTGTAAGATGTGTGTTAACTTTTATTGTTTATATGAGCTTTATTGATTGATTAGGAAGATAATTGAGTCACTGAAATTATTGCTATCATTTATTAAATTGTCACTTGGTAATGTGAGATATTATAACATAAATGTTATCATTACAAATTCATAGAAATTAAAAGCAGTTTCAACTCATTTGAGTAAGTGGTAGAGAAACTGAGCCATCTGAGTCAAATAGTTTAGAAACCACTTATTACTATTGTGAACTATATATAGTAAATGCTGAATTTATTTTCCTGACCCCTGAATTTGTATTATTACTAACTAGTTTCTCCCTCTTTTATGCTGTCCTTGTATACTAGAGGTCACCTTACTTTCAGTCTATAACATTTCTGTCTTGTCATTCCATTATCCAAAAATGAGAGTCCTTCCCACAAGTCTTTCTCATCAACTCTACATACATCCCTGTGATAGGAATTAAGCAGTAGGAATAAAAAGATATTTCTTGGATGAAGAAGAGCTCACAGAGCTGCAGGCACAAGCTTTCCAAGCTTTCCTTACTCTACCACATCCTTCCTTTTCAAATCGTACTACTGTGGAGTCAGTTCTGCAGTTACATTCCTAAGGCAAAAGTCATCAATAATCAAAATACCCTTTAAACATCCTTTCATTACCCAGACTTGTGCCCTTGTAGAAACAGAAGCTGCAAATAAACATCTGCGTGTGTTTGCACACTGTTTGGCCTCCCTTATGGATGAGCAGTAATGAGGAGGAGGAGGGTATTGGGGAGAGCAGAGTGTCTTCTCCACCTCTCTGTATGTCTGTCTGTCTCTCTCATGTCTGAGCCTGCCTCTGCAGTGATGCCAGGTCACTGGAATCCAATTCCCTCTACTGTCCTGTTGCTCAGACCCTTTAGTGCAGGCAGGCCATTTGAGCTCTTGTCTCTGAAAGGGAGGTGCTGTGTCACTGACCATCCTCATAGGTCAGCTCTGCCTGTCCAGCTCCATCGGGGGAGTCTCCAATACCACTGTAGCTGATGGTGTGCTCTGCTTTGAACTCCTAAGGCCTGCAGAGTTTCTGTCATAGTTTGTATAGTTTATTTCTGTCAGGTGGCATTGTGTCCTTATACTGAGTTTTTTCTCCTGAAGTTGGATGTAAGTGCCCTGAGGGAGGGAGCATGTTCTAATACACCTTTGCCAACTACACAGCTGGACACCTGGTGAGGTAGTCTCTGAGTGTCTGCTTGATGACTGGAAAGAAAAAGGAAACAGTTTAATTAAAAAAAACCAAAACAAAAAACCACTCAGGTGAAAACCTCAATTTTATGTTCTAAACAAGACAATCTATTAATAGATTTTTGTAATACTGTGAAACCTTGGTTAAAATATACCATCATCTGTAGTTAATTGTAATTATTTAATAACTCAACTTTCAAATAGCAAAGTATATATAGATAAACTTTTACTAAGGATTTAATAAAATAAACTAAAATAAAACCCTTCCAGGATAAATTCCCTGAGAGCAGTGCAAGTTCATGTCTGTCTCCAATACCTTCTACTTATTCAGTGTTGTCATGAGAGCATTGGTCTTTAGAACAGTAATTCTGAGGCAGTAGGAGACCCTGAATTGCCAAAGGAAAATTAAGTTATCTTCACTATATTGCCCAAGGTAGGAAAGTATATAATTATATTTTTCAAGATGCTTAGGAAAAATGTATATTTCAAGGGATTAATGGATAATTTATTCTTAGTTAACCAAAAAAGACATGTAGTCTATTGCTTTTCTGTGCAAAATATCAATACATTTTATGGATATTGTGTGTGTGCATATTATCTTATATCTATATACACATATTTATTCATCAAACATCAAATAAACACTTATTATGAGCCCTACTTTGTGCTAGGCGTATGTAACATTGGAAATTGTGACACGCCTGACCAGGCAGTGGCTCAGTGAATAGAGCATTGGACTGGGATACAGAGGACCCACGTTCGAAACCTTGAGGTCACTGGCTTGAGCACGGGCTCATCCAGTTTGAGCGTGGGCTCACCAGCTTGAGTGCAGGGTCACTGGCTTGAGTGACCCCGTGGTTGCTGGTTTGAGCCCAAAGGTTGCTGGTTTGAAGCCCAGGTCGCTGGCTTGAGCAAGGGATCACTCGCTCTGCAGTAGCTCCTCCACCCCTGACATCCCTGTCCCTGCAGTCAAGGCACATATGAGAGAGCAATCAATGAACAACTAAGGAGAGTAAAAAGCCACAACAAAGAATTGATGCTTATCTCTCTCCCTTCCAGTCTGTCTGCCCCTGTCTGTCCCTCTCTGTCTCTTTCTCTGTCTCTGTCATGAGAAAAAAGAAAATTGTGACATAGGGAATAATTAGGGCACATTATCAACTAATAATTTTGGTTCAAGTGTAATTGTCTAGATAATAAAACTTGTTTTCTGTTCTTTCTTAGACTGATATGAAAACCAAAGGGAGTTTATTCTCGGTTCTGGACCACACTAAAACTTCATTTGGGAGATGGAAGTTAAAGAAGTGGGTGACTCAGCCGCTCCTTAAATCAAGGTAAAGAGAATTCTTTTGTGTGTGTGTTTAATCAGAAATTGTATAAAGTTGTGAAAGTAAAGGTATGTTGGCTTCCTTAAAACCAGAGTTACCATGACTTATAAGAAAACAGTTTTAAATTGGGGAAGGTTTTATGTTGTATCTAGTAAGAGACTGTTTGATATTGTGAGGATTTTTTTCTTGTCCCCAAGAAAGAGCCTGCTTGCAGATTGGAACACATGGGGTGTGTTGGGGAAAGTGAGTTAGGCCATTTTGGTCTTCAGTAACATAAAGAGATGGGGGGGCTGGAGCAACAGGGTGGAGAGCCTTGTGTGGAGAGCTTTGAAGGTTGTGCTGAGGAGTTGGTTGCCAGAGGAAGTTAATTCAGTGTTTCTGAGTGTGGGAGCAGTAGGATCAGAGCTGGGCTTGTGCATAGGAGGGGACAAAGTGGTGGTGCAAGTTACCACATTTATGGAGAGGTTCCAAGGACCTGAGCTGAGTCAGCACCAGTAGGACTCTGAAGGAGAGATCTGGCGGAGGACATTTAGGATAGGGAAATGAGTAACTCAGAGTGCCTTTATTACATAGCACATGCTCTGCAAGGGGCTTCCTGTGCATTTCTGTTTTAAACTGCACAATAGCCTCACTGTTGACTGCATTTTATGCTGCACACAGTAAATTGTCATCTTCAAGAAAGGATAGCATCTACTATTACTAGTGTTAGTAATAAACTTTAAGAAATTACTTTGATTATGATAATTACCAGATCACTTCAGCTTTTAGTGGGGCATTTCAGTTCCCTTTCTTGACTATAAAGACCTTTGAACAAGGGAAGCTGACTAGGTAAAGAAGAAATTCTGAAAACAGAAGTGTCTATTTTGGTTCAGTATTCAAATGAAATGAGGATATCTTGTGTAGCACCAGCACAGGAGATGGCTTTCTGCAGATTGTTTCTAGACAGCAGCCTGTGGAGCAGGGGTCCCCAAACTATGGCCCCCGTGGGCCGCATGCAGCCCCCTGAGGTCATTTATCCAGCCCCCGCCACACTTCTGGAAGGGGCACCTCTTTCATTGGTGGTCAGTGAGAGGAGCATAGTTCCCATTGAAATACTGGTCAGTTTGTTGATTTAAATTTACTTGTTCTTTATTTTAAATATTGTATTTGTTCCCATTTTGTTTTTTTATTTTAAAATAAGGTATGTGCAGTGTGCATAGGGATTTGTTCATAGTTTTTTTTTTATAGTCTGGCCCTCCAATGGTCTGAGGGACAGTGAACTGGCCCCCTGTGTAAAATGTTTGGGGACCCCTGCTGTGGAGTGTTGTGTTCTGCATGGTGGGAAGACATCTGCCTGAGCACCCACAGCAGTTCTCTGTATTTTATTTGCTTTGTTAACATATTCATCAGAAACAGACTCATGGAAGACGTTTTCATGCAAATAAAAATTTTATTTCTATTATTAAATTTCTTTTTTATAACCAAAATTGACTTGAGATAAATTCAGTAGACCTAGTTGTATGCTCTTTAGAGACTCAATCGTGTATCCCTTGTGACCCTACCCTTTTCAGGAAGACTGAGAGAGAATATGCCATGCGTTGAACACTAACGCTTCAAGTGTGAACTTTCAACCAGCCTAAACATGGACAGAGCTGCAAAAACACAAAACTTTTTCCCTTTCTATTTTAGATCATAGTTTTAAAACTTTCTAATCTTTTAAGATCCACTTCAAAAGAATTCCAGTTAAATCTTAATGGCACTTGCAACCTAATCCAAACAAATTCATTGAGAAAACCTTCAGCTGATTAGTCAGTGTGTCAGTTATATATTTATTATTGTTTTCCCCCCTAAAACAACATAGGCTCCATGCAGATTGCATCAGTGGTTTGGTTCAGCCAGGAAAATGCTCTCTCTGACACTGGCAGCCAGATGTTAGTTCAGGACCAGGTTCTCTTCTGTGGTGAGATCAGAGAACAAATGATTGGTGACAAGGGAAGTCAGCAATAAAGCAGCTCCTCCAAAGTTCTGCAAGAGCCCATTATTTGTCCGCCATCCACAAATTCTCTTAAATCTCTTAAGATCTTCTTTATATGATTATCTTGTTTTAGTTCCCAGGGAAATCCTATAGTTCATAAATCCAGGACCAAAAGTTTCAAGTTTCAGAGGATTTTCACTTCCACATTTTATTCCATAAAATGACCACCTTGGTTAAGAATTTACAAATGACTTTGGAAAGTAGAAATGTCTTTTGTCCTATACTTTCTGACTGATTCAAGGAATTCACTTAGATTATTGAGACCAAATTTTATTTTACTGAAGCCACATAAGGTTTTATAAATGGGTCAGGCTTTTTTATGTGTTATGATTGATACTTTTGATCAATTAACTTCTGTTAATTTTAGGCAAAAATATTCTCCAGCATAGTTCTCTGGCTTCTTCTCATAAATGATTGTAACATTGGCAAACCATTCATCCTAAAGACTTTTAAAATTAAGTAAATTATATTAAATTCTTTTTGAGTTTCTATCTTTGAATTTCTTCTGTTTCTTTGAGTAGATGTGGTCTTGCCAATCTTTTATATACATATCCTATGTATTTAATAGTTTTGTAAAAGCCTGAAAATTAAAATTCTGCTTGTAAATATTGATTGGGGGGGAAGAAACTTTGAAAAGTCTGGAGAGAGTCTCTAAAATGATGCTGTAGGCAAAATATTAATTTCCAGGGCAGATTTGGTCATCTTAGATGTATTCAAGATTCAGTAACTTACTCTATATGTTAAAATATTAAACACAGTTAAATTGTGCTTTTCCTCAATGGATACCTCTTCTTCACCCTGCACCTTAAATGATGATGTTACCCTGGTTCTCTTCTGGGCCACTTCTCACTTTTAGCACTACTGAAGGTCTCGCCTGTGGCCATGCTTCTCTTGTAACTTATGTGCCACTGCTGACTTTGTCACCTTTATTTCCAGCATCTCCAGACCCATATTTGCTGGGGCATTATCTCTGCCTCAGGAAATGTTCAGTCTGAGTTGGCAAAACAGATTGGGGAGAAAAGTATTTCCTGCAGTAGGAGAGTGATTTCTTGGAAACACAGGTTATCTCTCTGTACGCACTCATGCATGGAGCTGCAGACTGTTAACCAGGAAGCAGATTCAGAGATGTTCCTCTCCTTCTAATGGATGAATGATTTTTACCAACAATGAGAATGTTGAATCTTCGGCAAGACATAGTAGTATATCATCTTGATTTTTGTAATGTTATCACTTTATGAGAGGCAGTAAGATTCAAGTCTTTTCATGAGAAGGTTTTTGTTTATTGAGGAAGCTAAGCATCTTTATGCCTCTGGGCTTGCCCTTCTCTATATCTACTCTGCACTACCTGTAGATTATTTTTTTAAATGTATATTTGATTATATTGCTCTTTACATGTTACAGTTTTTACTTCACACCAAGGTGTGCTTTATTTCTAAACCTTTGTATAGTCTAATCTTTTTTTGCCAAAGTGGAAACTTCTGCTAATTTTTGTTTTCTTTCTGGTTTGCTGGCTTCTTTATTCTTCAGTTTCCTTTGCTAGCTTCTCATTCTGTCTGCATCCTTTCAGTGTTAAGAGTTCCTGAGACCTGAGACTTAGGAGCTAGAGATGTCCTTTCTGACAGCCACATCTAATCTAATGCTCAGTCCTGTTGCTTCCACCTCTAAAATATATCCAGAATCTGTGCATATCTGGCCATCTTGACTGCTGTCACCCCAGTCATAACTACCATCAACTCTTACTTGGATGGACTGCTGCAATAACCCCTAATGGACCCCTTTTTTCAAAATAAAGACTAGAACATGTTACTCCTTGCCTTCAACTCTTAATTGACTTTCCTTTGTACTTCAAATAAAATAAAAATTCTTTAACATGGCTCTTCTATCTGACTCTTCTCTGCATTCATGCATTCACTGTCTTCTGATCACTCTGGCCTTTCTTTCCTGAGCATCCCAAAGCCTTTTCTTATCTTGTCTCTCTGCCTAGAGAGTGCTACCCTTCTCTTTGATTTTTACATGGCTAACTCCTTATCCTTTAGGTCTCAACTTCAAAGTGTTACTTCATCATAGAGGTTTTCTCTGACCTTCTAATCCTAGTAATGTTCCTGTATCATTTTTCAATAGCTTATTGGACTTAAATTGATATTTGCTTATCTATATTTAATGTCTTTCACAAACTCAGTTATAACAAGCATTTGAGAAGTATTTATTGAATGAATTATTATTATTTTATTTTTGTGTGACAGAGACAGAGAGAGGGACAGATAGAGACAGACAGGAAGGGAGAGAGATGAGAAGCATCAGTTCTTCACTGCAGCACCTTAGTTGTTCATTGATTGCTTTCTCACATGTGCTTTGACTGTGGGGCTACAGCAGACTGAGTAACCCCTTGCTCAAGCCAGTGGCCTTGGGTTCAAACTGGTGAGCTATGCTCAAACCAGATGAGCCTGAGCTCAAACTGGCAAACTCAGGGTTTGGAACCTGGGTCCTCTGCATCCTAGTCCAAAGCTCTATCCATGGTGTTACTGCCTGTCAGGCTATTGAATGAATTATTATAGGTGAATCATTCAAGACCTCACTCAAATATGTCCTTTGAGAAGTTCTCCTTTTTCTTCTTTCTTCCCCTGTAGAAAGTTAATTTCTCTTAATTCTGCTCAACTTCCCCCCCCACCAACCTCCAACATACAGCAAATGCATTGATGGCTCATATGAATACAATAGATGATTATTTGAATATAATAAATGATCAAGAAACTATGAACAAAGGATCCATTAGAGTTTTATGTAGGTTTTGATAAAGGCACACATATGTAAGAGAAGTTTATTTTTCTAAGAAAAAGTTTATTTTAAAGAACCTTAGAAGTAATTTTTCTTTATATGATTCCTTGTTTTAGTTCTCAGGAATGGTTCTGAGAACTCATTTTTTTCTTTCTAGTGGTGTGAAAACAAAATTTGTCAACATGTTGTATTCTTGTCACACCCCTAGTGGAATTAGAATAGGTGGATGTTATTTAGAGAAAATCATGTGACTTAGTGAGGAAGTCAGGCTGGATGATAGGAAGGGGTCATCTTCTACCTTAGGAATAGCTAGTTTTAAATCATGTGTAAAATTTCTAACTCGTAATTCTAAACACAGCTGAGTCGGGATGTATTCAATTAGAAATCTTTGGGCATATTGTGATTTTCCTATGGCTGTTTAAGGCCATACCTGTAGAATTTGAATTCTATAACGAGTGATTTAGACAGTATCTTAGTTTGCTAGGGGTAACAAAGTACCACAAACTGGATGGCTTAAACTACATAAATTTGCCCCATAGTTCTGGAGATTCTAAGTCCAAGATCAAAGTGTCAGTAGAATTGATCTTTTCAGAGCCCAGGGAGAATCCATTCCATACCTCTCTTGTAGCTTATAGTGGTTTGAGGAAGTGTTTGGTGTTACTCACCTTGTAGATGCCTCTCTTTTATCTCTGCCTTCACAGTCATGTGGTGTCCTCCCGTGTACATATCTCCACACATGGTGTTCTTTCCATCGGATATAGTCATATTGGATTAGGTGCCTACCCTATTGCAGTATGATGTCATCTTAACTAATAGCTTCTACAATAACCCTATTTCCAAGAAAGGTCATATCCTAAGAGGGTTAGGTCTTCAACATGTGTTTTTTGGTAGGGAACATGATTCAAACCATAAAAGGGCTCGATTATGTCATAACTTCCCTTTTTTTGGCACAAGTAGATGGGAGGTACTCCTATCTTGAATGGAAACAAGTGCTTTAATTATCATAAAACTAGAGCAGCCTAGTTATGAGTAGGGCAATGGAAAAGTAACTGTTACCTAATCATACATTAGACTATTATACAGTAATTAAAATGAAGATAGTTATTAGGTAACCCAGCTTGAGGCTTCCAGTGATGACAGGGAGGAGACTGAGTGCCTCTGTTTCAATTTTCTGGGATCTTTCCTGACCAGTTCTTCTGAACATTGTACTTGCCTGTGTTTTACTGTTAGTCTGTAGCTGCAGTCAGCATTGTGAGGGGAATTTGCAAGGAGTAGGTGGCTTTTGTGTGAGTCTCAGAGTGACACAACCGCTAGCAGTTGAGCACTGTCAGTTTATATTATATCGCATCACATCACCATTTTTTTTCCCAGCATTTGAGGCCAAGGCCTCAGGAGCCATCCTCAGTGCCTGAGGCCAACTTGCTGGAACCAATCCAGCCATGGCTACAGGAGGAGAAGAGAGAGGGTGGGGAAGGGTTGGAGAAGCAGATGGTCACTTCTCTTATGTGCCCTTACCAGGAATCAAACCTGGGACATCCACACATTGGGCAGGTGCACCGGGCAGATGCTCTTCCACTGAGCCAACCGGCTAAGGCCTGTTGCTGATCTTTAGAAGTTTGCTAGGCTATACTTTCAGATAAATTGTGTCTCTACTTGCTGTCCCAGCCAAGCTAAAAATTTTAAAACATTTAGCAAAAATAAAGTACATGTTTTCTTGGATCAGAGTTCTTTCTCTGGGCTATATAGGATATTTTTCTGTCTTTTTTTCCTCTGTTGGTCCTTGGTTTTTCAGGCTATATTTTTAATTTCAGGGGTAGCTGGTAAATTTTTTTGGATGTTGGCAGTGATACAATGACAATTAATTAGAAGTTGGCTATATTCTACAAATGTGTCTCTTTTTACCTTTTGTATAAATAAGGCTCATAAGCAAGGAGTTTGCTCCAAGCTGTGAATTGGAATTAGTTATGGTTTTCATACAGGAAAGTAAGGATAGCAGGAATACTAATGTTGAAAATGTAACCTTGTGGTTTACGTTTTCCAAAAGTTTCCTTATTTTATTTATTCCATGAAGTATACTAGTAATTAAAGCCCTAAAATCCCTAAATTACTGTCACCCACAAAATTTTAATAAAAATTCTTTAAATTTGAACACTACTTCTTAAAAAGTTCTAATTGTGGTTCTTTCTTGGGTTACTTATAGAATATACTTTCTTGTAGACTGTTCTTGGAAATGTCAAATATTGCTACTTTAGGGCTCGCATGCTTGTTAGAATGAACACCTAGAAGTAGTATATGATTCTGCCTTACAACTAGAGAGAGACAGATTTATATCTGCCTTACACACCTGAAATAAATAATAAAGAAAAATGTTAATTACAATAGGTTTAATAAAATTAAGTGTAAAAAGAAGTGTACGAAACATGATAATGTTTAGACTTTCAAAATTTGCTTTAATAATTATATAGTAGTTTAGTTTGGCTCATAATTTTTTTTGTCTTTTACTTTGAAAAATATTTAAACCTACAAAAAATTTTGCCTTCATATACTGTGTACTCCTAAGATTCACCAGTTGTTAGCTTCATATTCAATTCACATTCTCTGTCTCTGGGAACTAATGTTATGGTGTATGGCCAGTAGTCACAGCCGATGTGGCCATTCACATGAAGGTTTTCATTGGATTCGGACAGACGGTAAAGAAACAGTGGAGCCTGGCCAATGAGCAAACACTCAGAACAAACACTTCCCTTTCACTCAGGGCTCCCAAGGCCCTGACACATTATCTGGTTCCACAACCAGGAGAATCTTCTCTGGTTCCTCCTAGAATCAAAGGCCCCACCAGTCTAAGTGAAGCTCGCAAAGCTCCTCACCTCTGGTTCCCATCTGCACATCTCTCTCTGCACAAACTGGCTTCTTCTTCAGCACTCTGCGTTCTCTCTTCTCTCACTCTGCAAATATGGCTTCTTTCTTCTTCTCTCTCCTTTTAAAACTTTTGTTGCAAAAACCTCCCAGCAAACATTAGCAAGATAATGGCCCTTCCCAAGCAGGAAGTTAATTTACAATTTCACAGACCACATATACCTGGTGCTGCCCAGCCCCCAATGCAAACTATAAGTGAGCAAACAAAAAAAAAATCATATTTTACAAACTTATTTGACCAACATATGGTTAGCACTTTTTTACCTATAAAAGTCTCTTGGTTGCCAGGACAAGACACCTCTGATCTTTGCCATTTTGGATCACCACAGGGGAGTTATCAAAACTTACAGAAAATTTCTGATTCTAAGCCACCTAACAAAAGGACAAAAAGAGTATACATGCCACTAGAATTACAGTAACTAGAAATGAAGCAGCAGCAGAAAGATGCAATTCTGTGTGTGGAGTGTGGATATAAGTATAGATTTTGGGGGGAAGATGCAGAGGTAAGTTGTTTTTTTCCCCAAACACTTTCATGTTTAACCTTAACTATTTTCCATAGTTTTGTTTCATTTTCTGACCTTATGAAGAAGTGAATGTAATTGATTGTCCTGTAAAAATGCTGTCATTTAAAGTAAAAAATATAAATAAACATAGACAAACCTGGTGAGAGCTAGACTTGTGGGGAAAAAGGTGAGGGGTTCCTACTGGAATATTAGTGCTTGTCCTCCATGGGGCCAGTTCAGTGCCTTTCATCCACTGAAAGTTGATTGGATGAATCAGATAGTTAGGGAACCATAGTCATGTGAATTATGTTTCCTAATGAAGACTCAAGCAGGAAAAAAATTTGAGTTGTAAATTCCTTTGTTTACCCTTAATTTATGAATTTTCACAGCCAGTAACATTATTACATCTCAATAGAAAAGCCTGTTAATTCTATCAGCCCCCTACAGAAGGTGTTTGAAGTCTTAAGTTAGTCATCTTGCTATCCCAGTTTGGGTTAGGTTTGTATTTAATTTTGAGTATTTGATTTAGGCCTAAATTAAGGAGATGAGAGTGAATTTGCATTTTATTTTATTTTTTTATTATTTTTTTTTTTTTAGTGCCTATGTATTTTATTTTGGTTTCAGTTTTTACATTTAAGTCTTTTTTTTTCTTTTTTCTTTTTTTTTTCTTTTTATAATAATTTTATTTTTTTAATGGGGTGACATCAATAAATCAGGATACATATATTCAAAGATAACAAGTCCAGGTTATCTTGTCGTTCAATTATGTTGCATACCCATCACCCAAAGTCAGATTGTCCTCTGTCAACTTCTATCTAGTTTTCTTTGTGCCCCTCCCCCTCCCCCTTTCCCTCTCCCATTCCCCTCTCCCCCCTGTAACCACCACACACTTATCAATGTCTCTTAGTTTCACTTTTATGTCCCACCTACGTATGGAATAATGCAGTTCCTGTTTTTTTCTGATTTACTTATTTTGCTTCGTATCATGTTATCAAGATCCCACCATTTTGCTGTAAATGTTCTGATGTCATCATTTCTTATGGCTGAGTAGTATTCCATAGTGTATATGTGCCACATCTTCTTTATCCAGTCATCTATTGATGGGCTTTTTGGTTTTTTCCATGTCCTGACCACTGTGAACAATGCTGCAATAAACATGGGGCTGCATGTGTCTTTACGTATCAATGTTTCTGAGTTTTGGGGGTATATACCCAGTAGAGGGATTGCTGGGTCATAAGGTAGTTCTATTTTCAGTTTTTTGAGGAACCACCATACTTTCTTCCATAATGGTTGTACTACTTTACATTCCCACCAACAGTGTATGAGGGTTCCTTTTTCTCCACAGCCTCTCCAACATTTGCTATTACCTGTCTTGTTGATAATAGCTAATTGAACAGGTGTGAGGTGGTATGTCATTGCAGTTTTGATTTGCATTTCTCTAATAGCTAAAGAAGATGAGCATCTTTTCATATATCTGTTGGCCATTTGTATTTCTTCCTGGGAGAAGTGTCTGTTCATATCCTCTTCCCATTTTTTTATTGGATTGTTTGTTTGTTTGTTGTTGAGTTTTATGAGTTCTTTTTATATTTTGGATATTAGGCCCTTATCTGAGCTGTTGTTTGAAAATATCATTTCCCATTTAGTTGGCTTTCTGTTTATTTTGTTACCAGTTTCTCTTGCTGAGCAAAAACTTCTTAGTCTGATGTAGTCCCATTCATTAATTTTTGCCTTCACTTCTCTTGCCTGTGGAGTCAAATTCATAAAATGCTCTTTAAAACCCAGGTCCATGAGTTGAGTACCTATGTCTTCTTCTATGTACTTAATTGTGTCAGGTCTTATGTTCAGATCTTTGATCCATTTTGAGTTAATTTTTGTACAGGGGGACAAACTGTAGTCCAGTTTCATTCTTTTGCATGTGGCTTTCCAGTTTTCCCAGCACCATTTATTGAAGAGGCTTTCTTTTCTCCATTGTGTGTTATTGGCCCCTTTATCAAAAATTATTTGACTATATATATGTGGTTTTATTTCTGGACTTTCTATTCTGTTCCATTGGTCTGAGTGTCTATTGTTCTGCCAATACCATGCTGTTTTGATTGTCATGGCCCTATAATAGAGTTTGAAGTCAGGTATTGTAATGCCCCCAGCTTCATTGTTTTTCTTTAGGATTGCTTTGGCTATTTGGGGTTTTTTTATAGTTCCATATAAATCTGATGATTTTTTGCTCTATTTCTTTAAAAAATGTCATTGGAAGTTTGATGGGAATTGCATTAAATTTGTATATTGCTTAGGGTAATATAGCCATCTTGATTATATTTATTCTTCCTATCCAAGAACAAGGTATATTCTTCCATCTCATTATATTTTTTGATTTCCCTTAACAATGGTTTATAGTTTTCATTATATAAGTCCTTTACATTCTTTGTTATGTTTATTCCTAAGTATTATATTTTTTTTGTTGCAATCGTGAAGGGGATTATTCTTTTGAGTTCGTTCTCAATTGTTTCATTGTTGGCATATAGAAAGGCTATTGACTTCTGTATGTTAATTTTGTATCCTGCGACCTTACTGTATTGGCTTATTGTTTCTAGTAGTCTTTTTGTGGATTCTTTGGGGTTTTCGATGTATAGGATCATATCATATGCAAAAAGTGATACCTTTACTTCTTCTTTTCCGATATGGATGCCTTTTATTTCTTTGTCTTGTCTGATTGCTCTGGCTAGAACCTCTAGTACCACATTAAATAAGAGTGGAGAGAGTGGACAACACTGTCTTGTTCCCGATTTAAGAGGGGAAGCCTTCAGTTTAGTGCCATTTAATATGATGTTAGCTGATGGTTTATCATATATGGCCTTTATCATGTTGAGATATTTTCCTTCTATACCCATTTTGTTGAGAGTCTTAAACATAAAATTGTGTTATATTTTATTGAAAGCCTTTTCTGTGTCTATTGATAAGATCATGTGGTTTTTGTTCTTTGTTTTGTTGATATGGTGTATTACGTTAACCGTTTTACGTATGTTGAACCATCCTTGAGATTCTGGGATGAATCCCACTTGATCATGATGTATTATTTTTTTAATATATTGTTGTATTCGATTTGCTAGTATTTTGTTTAGTATTTTAGCATCTGTATTCATTAGAGATATTGGTCTGTAGTTTTCTTTTTTTGTGCCATCCTTGCCTGGTTTTGATATGAGGGTTATGTTGCCCTCATAAAATGTGTTTGGAAGTATTGCTTTTTCTTCAATTTTTTGGAAGACTTTGAGTAGAATAGGAACCAAATCTTCTTTGAATGTTTGATAAAATTCGCTGGTATAGCCGTCAGGGCCTGGACTTTTATTTTTGGGGAGGTTTTTAATGTTTTTTTCTATTTCTTCTGTACTAATAGGTCTGTTTAGGCTTTCTGCTTCTTCTTGAATCAGTCTAGGAAGGTTGTATTGTTCTAGGAATTTATCCATTTCTCCTAGGTTGTTGAATTTAGTGGCATAAAGTTTTTCATAGTATTCTACAATAATTCTTTCTATATCTACGGTGTCCGTGGTGATTTCTCCTCTTTCATTTTCGATTTTGTTTATATGAGTTCTTTCTCTTTTATCCTTGGTAAGTCTTGCCAAGGGTTTGTCAATTTTGTTGATCTTTTCAAAGAACCAGCTCCTTGTTCTATTAATTTTTTCTATAGTTTTTCTGTTCTCTATTTCATTTATTTCTGCTCTGATTTTTATTACCTCCTTTCTTCAGCTGGTTTTGGGTTTTCTTTGTTCTTCTTTTTCTAGTTCCTTAAGGTGTGAAGTTAAGTGGTTCACTTGGGCTCTCTCTTGTTTGTTCATATATGCCTGAAGTGATATGAACTTTCCTCTTATCACTGCTTTTGCTGCATCCCATAGATTCTGATATGTCGTATTGTCATTTTCATTAGTCTGTATATATCTTTTGATCTCTGCACTTATTTCTTCTTTGACCCATTCACTTTTTAGAAGCATGTTGTTTAGTTTCCACATTTTTGTGGGATTTTTTTCCTCTTTTTTGCAGTTGAATTCTAGTTTCAAGGCTTTATGATCAGAAAATATACTTGGTACAACTTCGATTTTTCTGAATTTGCTGATGTTGTTTTTCTGGCCCAACATAAGGTCAGTTCTTGAGAAAGATCCATGTACACTGGAGAAAAATGTATACTCAGTCACTTTGGGATGAAATGTCCTGTAGATGTCTGTCATCTCCAGGTGCTCTAGTGTTTTGTTTAAGGCCACTATGTCTTTGTTGATTCTCTGTTTGGATGACCGATCTAGAGCCGTCAGCGGTGTATTGAGGTCTCCAAGTATGATTGAATTTTTGTCAATTTTTGTTTTAAGATCAATAAGTAGCTGTCTTAAATATTTTGGTGCTCCTTGGTTTGGTGCATATATATTAAGAATTGTTATGTCTTCTTGATTCAGTGTCCCCTTAGCCATTATGAAATGGCCATTTTTGTCTCTGAGTACTTTTGCTGTCTTGTAATCAGCATTATCAGATATGAGTATTGCTATGCCTGCTTTTTTTTGGATGGTATTTGCTTGGAGTATTGTTTTCCAGCCTTTCACTTTGAATTTGTTTTTATCCTTGTTACTTAGATGAGATTCCTGTAGGCAGCATACAGTTGGATTTTCTTTTTTAATCCATTCTGCTACTCTGTGCCTTTTTATTGGTGAGTTTAATCCATTTACATTTAGTGTAATTATTGACACTTGTGAGTTCCCTATTGCCATTTTATATCTTGCTTTCTGTTAGTTTTGTGTCTTGTTTGATCCTTCTCTTTCGTTTTTCTATCTTTTGTTTTTATTTGGTTGTATTCCATACATCTTTCCACTGTTGCTATCTTTTTTATCTCATGTGCTTCTGTGGTAGTTTTTTCAATGGTGGTTACCATTTAGTGATGAAAAGGGTCCCTACCCTGTTCATTTTAGCGAACTATTTTGTGAGTACTTTTGCACTCCATCGTCCTTTGCTACTGTTAATCTCCATCTTCTCCCCCCCTTTCTTTTTGTTGTTGTCACAGTTTAAATTTGGTTTTATTGTGTTCTTCTTGGAGCTTTTACTTGTGGCTCTGTTTTTTTTTTTTTGTTCTTTGTATCTGATTGGAGAACCCCCTTTAGTAATTCCTGGAGTGGGGGTTTTCTGATGATAAATTCCCCATCTTTTCTGTATCTGTGAATGTTTTTATTTCTCCTTCATATTTGAAGGATAGCTTTGATGGGTATAGTATTCATGGCTGAAAGTTCCTCTCTTTCAGGACTTTAAATATTGGGGTCCACTCTCTTCTAGCTTGTAGAGTTTCTGCTGAGAAATCTGATGATAATCTAATGGGCCTTTATATGTTGTATTCTTCTTTTCCCTGGCTTCCTTGAGAATTTTTTCTTTGCTGTTGGTTTGTGTCAATTTTATTATGATATGCCTTGGAGTACGTTGTTGGGGTTAAGAAAACTCGGAGTTCTGTTTGCTTCTTGAACTTGAGGCTTTAGTTCTTTCCACAGGCTTGGGAAGTTCTCATCTATTATTTGTTTGAGTATGTTCTCCATTCCATTTTCTCTCTCTTCTCCCTCTGATATACCTATTATTCTTATGTTATTCTTTTTGATGGAGTCAGATAATTCTTGTAGGGCTATCTCATTTTTTTAAATTTTTGAGTCTCTTTCTTCTTCTCTCTGTTGTGCCTCAAGTTGCTTGTCTTCTATTTCACTAATCCTCTCTTCTATCTGACCTGTTCTATTAGCTAAGCTTTTTACCTCGCTTTTCAGCTCATGAATTGAGTTTTTCATCTCTGTTTGATTTGTTTTTATACTTTCACTTTCCTTGGACATATATTCTTTGTGTTCATTGAGTTGTTTTCTGAGCTCCCTAAATTGCCTTTCTGTGTTTTCTTGTATATCTTGGAGGATTTTTAGGATTTCTAGCTTGAATTCTCTGTTATGTAGCTCCAAGGTTTCCAATATATTAAATTTTTTCTCCATAGATTTTTCCTCATCTATCTGTGTTACCTCTCTTTCTTTTGTATCCATGATATTCAATTTTCTCTTCCTTAATGGCATCTGAGGGTGGTTTTGTTGATAGTATTAATGAGATTTAATAAAGAATAAAAAGTTAAAAATATAAAAAATCAAAAAGAGTTGTTTTTTTTTAAAAAAATTAATAATGAAATAAAGAAAAATAAAATAAAATAAAAAATTTTTTAAAAAAGAAAATTATTCTCCCCCTTCTTTTTTCCTCTCCTCTCCTCTCCCCTTTTTTTGAGAAAATCTTGTGGTGAACTGTAAATTATAACAAACAATGACTGTAATGGAGGGGCTGAATTGGGGGAAAAGTAATAAAGGGCCAAAAAAAAAAAAAAAGAAAAATAGAAAGAAAAAAGAAGGCAGTATGGACCCACACAAAGCAAATAAGGAAAAAATTTGGGTCAAGAATAAAATGATTTGCTTTTAGGTGTTGGTTGACTAACAGTTATGATGAGAGGAATAAGAGGGAAACAGAAAAATGGGGGGACAAATTAAAAAATTACTATTGTATTTAGTGGAACAAGAACTAAATAAAATGGAGAGCCATGGATGGGAGCACTGCTAGTGAGTTAAAAAGGTGAAGTAAACACCCCCCAAAATGCCACAAACATAAGTTTGAGTCCCAGATAAGATAATTTGTTTGTTATTGAGGTTTCAATGAGAGGAGATATAAAAGAGAAAGGAAGAAACTAATATAGAGGGAGAAAAGAAAGAGAAAGAGAGAGAAAAAAGAGGAAACCACTAAAAGAAGAAAAAAGAAAAAAGAGGAGAGAGAGAGAGAGAGTTAAGGGTTTTGGAGTGCAACCCTCATAGAGAGAAAGGAAGAGGAAAGAAAAGATAATGGGAGATGTAACACTTATGGGTAGTGTAGTTCAAGGAGAGGAGAGAGTAAGACCGGCAGAGAGTTAATCGACCAAATTGGAGGAGGAAAAAAAATATCAAGAATGAAGATAAGAGAAACAAATGAACAAATATAATAAAATGGGATAGGTTATAAAGTCTGCAGATTATTCTTGATTTTGAGAGGTTATCTTCTTGCTTTTCCTTTTCTCTCCCTCTTCCTGGTTGGTGACTCTGTATCCCGGGTTCTGCCCCTTTGGCACGCTCAGGTAGAGGTTTGCAGTTGATAAGTCTCTATGCTGATGTCATGTATTGTGCTTTAGTCTCGTTGGCAGTCGAGGCTCATTAGCATTTGTAGGCTCTGACAGTGAGAGAGTCTGTGTTCCTGGAGCCTTTCTCCTAGTCTTTCCTTCCTCAATTAGTAGCCTGATAATCCAGCTATGGTGTTGCTGCTGCCTCTGCCTGGATAGTAAGAGGCTCAAAGAGCTGGCAACTCCCCACTCTATTTCCACTCAGCACAGGGCTCTGGGTAAGGCTCAGTCAGTCAGAGCTGCTAGCATAATCAGGCAGGGCTTCTGCCCACTCAAAGACCTCTGGCTCTGCCACTCTGTCCGGTAACACAGGCGGGCGCCCACTTCCGGGGCACTTGGAGGAAACTCTCACTCACTATCTGCACGCACAGACCAGGATATCTGGCCAGCAGTCTCATGCTCTGAGTGAAACCCCCAACCGCATGGAAAAGTTCCAGCGTTGGAATTGGCTCTCGTTCCGTCCCCGTGCGTGGCTTTTGCAAGGTGCTGGGGCGGCCCGAGATTCCGCTTTGGCCCACACAAAGGCCCCTGACTCTGCGCCTCTGTGCGATAACACGGGCGTGCACTGCCGAGGCACTCGGAGGAATCTCTCGCTATCTTCGCGCAGACCAGGATATCAGTCTGGCCGCGTTTCCCTCTGAGTGAATCCCCTACCAGCACAGAAAAGTTCCACCATTGGAATTAGTTCTCACTCCCTCCCTTGCACTGCTTTCCCAGCATGCTGGGGCTGCCCAGAGATTCAGCTTTTGGCCCACACAAAGGCCTCTGACTCTGCCTCTCTGTGGGGTAACACGGGTACCCACTCCCGGGGCTTTGGAAGAAATCTCTCGCCTACTATCTGCGCGTGCTGACCAGGGGATCAGGGAAAATGGCTGCCCCGCTTGTCTTTCTTTGTCTGGGTTTGGCGCGAGTGTTAGCTTGTATTGCCCGGGTTGCCACAGGAACAGTTTTTCCTTGGCTTGGATCTTCGTGCCACAGCCTGGTTCAGCCATTTATGCCGTGGCCTGGATCTATTCACCCCCTTTGCCCGCCTCAGTTTCTATATTCACAGATCCCAGAGAAAGCCACCCTGTTTAGGTTAGTGAGGAAGGCGGAGCATTTCTTACTCCCTATTTCCTTCGGGGTTTGGTTATATATTTAGCCAATTTTTCACTCGACTATACCTTCGGGTGTATGCAAAACATCTGGAGGCTC
The DNA here is from genome assembly GCF_036850995.1 of Saccopteryx leptura. NCBI lineage: Eukaryota > Metazoa > Chordata > Mammalia > Chiroptera > Emballonuridae > Saccopteryx > Saccopteryx leptura. Next base: position 193,335,714 of record NC_089504.1, read on the forward strand.
CAAGGATAGGTTTTTCTGTTTCTGGTTGAAGATCTTGTTGAGTTTTGGGGGAGATTTATCGGTATCGCTTTCTACCCCACCATTACTGTGACGTCATCCCGGATTTTTTTTTATTAAACAAGAACATCAGAAAAGCACATGACAAGTCAAGAAAGTTGTTCAATTATGCAAATGAGATGCAAAATCAACTTTTATTTCATTGGTGAAAATGCACTGTAGAAAAGGCTGAATGAAAGTACTGGAGTATTTGCCTGTTCTCTGATCCCTTCATTTTTGTGAGCAGTGTATTTACTTAAGGTGTACTAAATGCATGCAATGAGTGAATCAAATCTGTGATTTTATCAATTTGTATGCCATACAAAGAATCTTAAGTTGATATTTAAGTTAAAAAATGTGGGTTAATTTAACAAAAACTAGCAGGATAATAATGTGCTTGTGGATGTGGTGACAGTTTGAAAGTGGGAGGCAATGACTTATCTTAGGGAAATGTGTTGGAATGCATGATAGAGGCAATGTATGTCACATTTATCTTTTTCTCATTTTGATTCTCTATGCACATCTTAGATAAGTTCAGTATAAATAGGACCATTATTTAAGTGAAAAAAACCCCAACCTAGAGCAGAGTTTTAGAGAAATACAAGTGATGAGTTTGAGGCCTGAAAATGGCCAGAAGATGGGTCACTTTCCATTTTTCATAATAGCTCACCTTTCTAATTAAGGTATTTTATGCTTCCTTCAAGTTTATTTTATTAATTTATATTTCTAGCAGTAAATTTTAATTGATTATCCTCTTCTTATTTCTTAAAAATATCTGTATTAATGGATGTTTCCAGTAGATTCTCAACATACTGGTACAGCCTCTTGTGTTGCACATCGTTATGCATTTATTCATTCATTCATTCATTCTTAGGACAGTTATGGGGTGCTTACAGTATGTCAAGTTCATTAGTAGATGGTGGAGATATAAAAATGAATAAGATCCCTACCTTCCAGGTTCATAAGGGGTGGTAGTCCTGGAAATAAGCCATTAAAAGGGAAGTGCCAGTTGTTAAGGTTTTACAGAATAACTGATAGCATTAAAACATTGTGGGTGGAGCGCTGAGTGTATTCCTCGCAGCTGTGGCTAATGCAATGCTGTGAGAATACTCCAGTTCCCAGAACCCTCCTGGGCATATCCAGGGAGGGAGCTCGCCTGCTATAAGGAAGTGACTTCTTAGAGCCAACCATGCAGCTCCCTGGTCTTTTCAGCTATTGGCTATGAAGGACATACTGTAACACCCTATTGGCTGAACCCATGTATATAAGCTAGCTTACTTCTTGAATAAAGTGGATCTGCATCACTGAACCTGGTCCCTGGAGTCGGGTCTTTGCATCTCCGTTGTCCTCACCCCCGGCAGGACTTGTCCACAACTGGCACCCAATGTCGAGTAGGGACCTAACCGGCGTCCAAGGGATGGGTGAGTGACCCTATGCAATGGGAAACCTCTTTCCCCACTCTCGAGCCCTGCAGACTTGAGCCCTGCATGCCCTATTACAGAATAGGCAAGTTAAAGTTTGTGAAAAGGATCCCTGTACCTACTAGAAGATACTCTCTGGTTTCAATCCCTGGATTAGGGACGCACCTCTCTGGGACCCGAATACTTGAGCCTGAGCTCTCCGACGTGTTTGTTAGGCCATGGTGTATGGGCCGCAAATGTTCCCTCTCGGCCTCACTCCTGCCTTATTGGCAATATGCGCCTGCTTGACTGGTGCTCCTCCTGGGGACCATCCGCCAGTGCCAAAAATATTACAGGTTACTTCTCTCTCTGGGAAGCCCCTACCTCCCTATTCGCCCTCCTCCACTGAGGAGGAAAGTAGTTTAGCCTCCGAGTTTGACAAAATCGCAGCTGAGAGTGCAGAAACAAAACCAACCAAATTGCTAACTGTGCCATCAGCTCTGCCACCAGAAAGAGCAGAAGTCGTTACTTCCACATACCTTGCCAGGACTCAATGCCCCACCCCAACTTCTCAGATGCCATTTTCTTCAACATGTGTTTCTGCTGCAGACCTATGGGCCAGCCTATACACCCCCATGTGTCTTTTTTCTTTCTGTCTGTCTGTCTTGTCTATTTTTTTGTATCTCTCGCTCTCTCTCTTCCCCGCCCCTCTCTCTGAAATGACGCTGGAAGGTCCCAGCCATGGTACAGTGGCAGAGATCACACCTCTTCTAATGCAAGGGAGAGGTTATGCTTGTGTTTTTTTAGCCAATTTGGATCCTAGAAATCCCCCAACCTGCTTGACAGGGTTTCTTGGGCACCCACTAAGTGGGTCTTCACCCATCCAAAGCCATAGCCCTGACCTTCTCCACACTGACTATGCCTGAGGGGAGGAGGTCTTCAGTGCTCCAGAAAAGACCTCATGGTGGGCATGTGCACCCCAACACCTGAGGGGATGTGGAGGCTTTGGCGGGTGGGCCCAGAGAATTGCCCCTGATGGGCCCCCAGGCCCTGGTGCTCTGTTCTTGCTTATGTGTGCTATAGTAACCGCTGACTCCCAGATGCAGATGGCAGCAGCCTGGGGCTCGAGCCCGGCAGTGCGAGCTGGTGTTTTCAGTTCATCTTTGGAGTATGTGGAGAATTGGGCCGAAGTTGTGATTCGCAGACTCCAGAAGGTAGATGGTGGCATCTGTGGCAGGAGGATGAATGGAAGCCAGGCTTGCATCACAGAGTGGCTACTGGAACAGCAGGGAGTGCCTGCTAAGCCACTGGTGGGTTCGCTGACATTTTGGGACATAGGGGTGAATGCCATCTGCTCTCCAGAGCAGAGATAGAAATGCTGACTGCCATTGCCATGTGCTCCTCTTTGGGACAGTGTAAGACCTGCCAGGATGGCAGGGATGAGAGGGGTGGCTGAGGCCTCATGTGCATGGACTGATTTCCTGGACTACGACCCAAGTGAGCACTGGCTCCTTTGTTGGATGTACTTACGGATTTTGGACAATGTGAAATACCCTGATGGGGGTGGGGGGCGGCTTTGCTAGAGGCCCTTTCTCTGTCCTGGGAAGCTTGTCCCATGGCTAGAAAGAAGGCTGAGGACATTTTTTGCTTTTGGCAAAGTACTCAGAAACTGGTGAAATATACCTTTGTAATTGTTGAAATTGTATAATTTGTCATGTTGCTGTAATTTGTGTAATGTGCCTTGCAACTATATGCAGTACACAGCCCGGGGCAAGCCATTTGTTTTGTGTTTGGACACTGGGACCTTTGTGGGAAGGGGGCATGCATGGACCACAGAACAGCAACCTTTGCCTGGAGGAGTTATGCCAGGCTTTCAGGAAGAGAATGCCAGAACTGAGGATTGAAGAATAACAGCTATGCAGGTGGATGTAAGAGTGTGGTTTTTCTAGGGAGTAAAAACTAGTTTGGTAGCCTGTTCTGCCAGAGTAAGTGTGGTCACCTGAGGCAGGACAGGTGTGGGATTTGGAGACAAAAGCAATGTAAAGTGAAAGTTAAGGAGAATCAAAGGAAAAACAGAGGAGAGAAAGCTATATTAAGGAACGATTGGATAAAAAGTTTCCTGTGAAAAAGACTGAGAAAGAATGGCTGGTGGTGGAAGCCATCTTATAATGATCTTTTGTGTCCTCAGTGCCTGTCATAGTAGCTCACATATAGTAAGCACTTGGTAAATGCTTGATGAATTGAATGACTAAACGAGTGACTTTTGGAATAAGGAGAATAATGGTATTTCCTATTTGTTTTTCTTCAAAAAAAGTGATTTGTGTTTTATAAACATAGAGATTGTTGTAGTAGCTGGAAAGTCATACATATAACATATATGATGCTAATGTATATTTAAATGGTATGGGCATAGCCAACTCAGACTTCTTTTGGGAAGACCATATTAATTTCTATAATTTTTTCCTTATTGTTTTTATTCTTTAAAAATTAAAAAAAAATACCTCTTTAAAATTAGTTTGTTTAAACATCCTAACATTTTCACAGACATTTCTTTACAGTGAAAATTAATGAAATCTGCATGGTTAAGATATCCTGGACAAGGAGTTAGGTAACTATTTTAAGGATTAGTATTGATGATAACAAAGTCCCAGCCTTATCTCTGGCACTGCACTTCATACCTTTTCTGGTGTAATGCTCACTAGAAAATCTTTTTTTTTCCCCAGTCTGTCTTTCTCATCTTTCTCATTCCTTATTTTTAGAGTAGAAAATAAAGTTGACTGCTGTGTCATTCTATTTCGTTATGTTTATTGCACAATACTTTTATTTTACCATTCAGAAAATTTAGAATTAAAAAATTGATTGTGGTAATAGAAATGGCAGCACATTAAGTAGCATAGATAAATCTCACACATTGTAGGAAAATATCTCTAGGAAAATATTTAATGAAAAGATCATCTTAATAATAAAAATCTGTTTCATATTGATTTTCTTTTAAATAAGTATACTAATTCCTTTTCTGGCAGAAATGCCATCATATTTTCAGTAGTTTCCTTGGTACTGATAGTTTTTATATATCTAGTTAGCACTTTTAATGGGTGTGCTTAACATATATGTATGAAAATTCAAATTTTGAAACATGATAAATTAATAGGTAATATTTACTCTTCAAAAGTGCTTGCTAAAAATTAATGAATGAGACTACATCAGACTAAGAAGTTTTTGCTCAGCAAGAGAAACTGATAACAAAATAAACAGAAAGCCAACTAAATGAGAAATGATATTTTCAAACAACAGCTCAGATAAGGGCCTAATATCCAAAATATACAAAGAACTCATAAAACTCAAAAACAAACAAACAATCCAATAAAAAAATGGGAAGAGGATATGAACAGATACTTCTCCCAGGAAGAAATACAAATGGCCAATAAATATATGAAAAGATGCTCACCTTCTTTAGTTATTAGAGAAATGCAAATCAAAACTGCAATGAGATACCACCTCACACCTGTTTGATTAGCTATTATTAGCAAGACAGGTAATAGCAAATGTTGGAGAGGCTGTGGAGAAAAAGGAACCCTCATACACTGTTGGTGGGAATGTAAAGTAGTACAACCATTATGGAAGAAAGTATGGTGGTTCCTCAAAAAACTGCAAATAGAACTACCTTATGACCCAGCAATCCCTCTACTGGGTATATACCCCCAAAACTCAGAAAAATTGATACGTAAAGACACATGCAGCCCCATGTTTATTGCAGTATTGTTCACATCAGACAGGACATGGAAACAACCAAAAAGTCCATCAATAGATGACTGGATAAAGAAGATGTGGCACATATACACTATGGAATACTACTCAGCCATAAGAAATGATGACATCGGATCATTTACAGCAAAATGGTAGGATCTTGATAACATTATACGAAGTGAAATAAGTAAATCAGAAAAAAACAGGAACTGCATTATTCCATACGTAGGTGGGACATAAAAGTGAGACTAAGAGACATTGATAAGAGTGTGGTGGTTATGGGGGGGAGGGGGGAGACGAAGGGGGAAAGGGGGAGGGGGAGGGGCACAAAGAAAACTAGATAGAAGGTGACAGAGGACAACCTGACTTTGGGTGATGGGTATGCAACATAATTGAATGACAAGATAACCTGGACATGTTATCTTTGAATATATGTATCCTGATTTATTGATGTCATCCCATTAAAAAATAATAATAATAATAAATTAATTAATTTTAAAAAAAGGCTCCAGTTGCAAGGGAGCAAGGCCCCAGATGGGAGAACATCAACCCTAGAGGACTTGCTGGGTGGATCCCGGTTGGAGCGCATGCAAGAGTCTGTCTCTCTGCCTCCCCTCCTCTCACTTAAATAAATAAATTTTAAAAAAGTGCTTGCTAAAGGGCTTATCTAAATAAGAAACCTCCTTAATGCATTTCATTGCATGTAACTCTGCAGGATTATCTCTAGTTGAAAAGCACAAAAAGTGTTTATTGATAGTCATTGAAGAGTCTGGAGGAATCTTACTGATTATTATAGAGCGCTCCAAAGGCAGGGCCAGACAGCTTTAACAGAAAGTTGGGAAGCAATTGTGTAAGATGTTAAGAATTGTTTTATTACCTCTACTTTTGTAAATGCACCTGTATTAGGGGATGAAGATTTAATTGCATAAAATCTAATTAATGAAAGCATTTTAGTCCAAAGTTACAAGGTTACTGAGGTGGTAAGTGCCAAGCCCGCAGACCACCAGTCCTATTTGATGCTGTCAAGTCCACCTTCTACTATCATTAAGATGTAAACTAATAGCAAAATAAAATATAAAAAAACTCCTCAATTGAAATTGTAACATAGATACCCTTTATTCTTAGGATCTCTTCAATTATTAATTTTTTCCTTTCTTTTTTTATAATTTAAAGAGAGATTCCTTTCACTTTCTTCCTTTCTAGCAAGTTTCTTTTACTCTTTACCTTGTATTAGAAACTTGAGGCTAGTTTGGTTCAGAGTCTGTCTGGACTTGCTTAACTCTGAACAGTTATGGACTTAGACTTATCCACTAGTCTTTTATTTTCTTTTTTAGTATATGTTTTAATTTTTCAATTCCAGTAGACATACAGTATTAGTTTCAGTTGTACAACTTAGTGATTAGTCATTTATAGAATTATGAAGTGGTCACCCCAATAAGTGTAATACCCACCTGATGATACCATACATTTTTATTACAGTATTATTGCATTAGTCTTTTCAATGACTCCATATCAAGCCTCTTTCTGAAGGGACATTTCTTACTAATTTCCATTATTTTCCTTGATTACTGTGATGCCATTCTCTTACCTATTGTTTTCAGTTTCTCCTCCATCGCATCCTCTTTTTGTAAGTTCTCTATAGCCAGTAGCCCAAGTCTTGATCCATAAAAGTCTCTGAAGTCCTGGTATTTTTCCCCTCTACCATTTCCCCCCTCTACTTCCCTTATGTCTTCTCTCTTTCTCTTCTTTGAGAAAAATACATGTCTAGTATTTGATTTAATATATAATTTTTTTTCGTGACAGAGAGAGATAGAGAGAAGGACAGATAGGGACAGACAGACAGGAAGAAAGAAAGATGAGAAGCATCAATTCTTTATTGTGGCTCCTTAGTCTCCTTAGTTGTTCATTGATTGTTTTCTAATATGTGCCTTGACCAGGGGGTTTCAGCAGAGCAAGTGACCCCTTGCTCAAGCCAGCAACCTTGGGCTCAAGCCAGCAAATTTGGGTTTCAAGCCAGTGATCTTTGGGCTCAAGCCAACAACCATGGGATCATGTCTATAATCCCACACTAAAGCCAGTGACCCTGCACTCAAGCTGATGAACCCACGTTAAAGCCAGATGAGCCCATGCTCAAGCTGGGAACCTCAGGGTTTCGAACCAGGTTCCTCTGCATCCCAGTCTGACACTCTATTCACTGTGCCACCATCTGGTCAGGCTATAATTTGATTTTATATACATAGTACTGAGTTGATGACATTTCTCCAGGTTTGCTTGGGAACTCCTTACACAAGAGTAGTCCAGAAACTCTGGCCAGTTTCTACTTTCATTTATGCCATCATGAACTCTTTCATGTTCTTTGTACCTTCAGCACTGATCAACTCTTTTTGGCCAGACTGAGCTGGGATCTGCATCACAGGGGAGTGGATCCTGAACATACCATCTGTTGACCCCAATCTGAATAAGAGAGCTAGTAGAAGAATGCATAAGTGGACCTGCATTCCCACACATGAGCCCATCTTTGGCCCATGTAGGACCATGACCACAACACAGGATTAATCCCTTACCTGGTGGAGCCATGGAGGTCAAAGGAGTGCTAAGTAAAACATGACATCTTTAAGATGCTTTGTGTTAATCTAGGAAGGCTTGCACCTGACCCATCAAGGCAGTGCTTTCTGAAGTGTCATAAGTCATTAGTGGATTATGAAAATAGTTTTATGGGTTGCACTGACCACTTAAAAAATGGATAGAATAGAATAGAGTTGAAGATAGGTGAGTACATTGCATGTAATAAACAAATTATTGTTGTATGAAACTTTATTTTTCCATTTGCTATACATCCTAATTCCATCTTTAGCCTAAGAAAAGGTTGCTTTAAAGAGTGACAAATTGATTTCTGGGTATTCCTGTTAACAATATATCACATGGTTATACAAATAACATATTAGATGAATAATGTTTTCTTTTCCATTCATCTGCACAAGCACTGTAGTTCAATTACCATGGATTTTATTGAGATGAAAAGATCCATGAGCTTTACCCATTAAGGGCTGCCAATCTGTTTGGAGAGCCAGCATGTAAACAAATTACTCTAATACACAGCAGATTGATACAGTGTGTGCTAGGAAAGCAAACTAAATGCTAAATTGTACATGAGAGGGAGAGAATAATTCTGTCTACAGCAGCACTACTCAGTAGAACTGCAATGTGACCCATAAACATGAGCCACATATGTAATTTAAAATTTCCTGGGAGACATATTAAAACATTAAAAAGAGACAGGGAATTGTAATAAAAATTTTTTAAGTTCAATATATGAAAAATATTTCAGCATGTAATTTCATATTCTTTTTATATGTAAATTCTTTGTATTTTTTATATACTAGGTTTATAAAATCCATTATATATTTTATACTTATGGACTCTCTCAGTTCTGACTAGCTACAATTCAGGTATTCAAGAGCTGCATATGATTAGTAGCAACTGTACTAGACAGTGCAGTGTAATAGCATGTGGGGAAGATTTATGCAAGAGAGGGTCTAGAAGTGTAGGTAACACATAGCTAGACAGGTGTTGGGAAAATACATTCCATAATGAGAGAAAAGTTTAAACAAAAATGAAATGAGAGGGGAATCAAAGATGGCAGCAAAGTAAGCAGACGCACAGATGCCCAGCTCTCACCATCAAACTGGAATACAAATCAATTTAGGAAAAATAAGCATGAAAAACCCACTCTGGACTACAAGAACAGCTCTCAAAAACCAAGGAGCAAAGAAGAAGCCACAACAAACCTGGTAGAGAGTGCCTGAATTTCCCCTGCTTACAGAAATGGGGAGGGGGTTGAGGCTGAGAACCAGAGGGGCTCTCATTCCAGGGAAAAGAACAGAAAGTACTGCTCACAGCCATTTGCCTGGTGAATAGGGAGCAAGGTGTGTTGAAAGAACTGGCTTATCTCCCAAGTGGAAAGGAGAGGGAGAGGGACAGACTGTGAGGGGGAAAAATGCAGGAGATGACCTAAAAAGCTTGACTCATCAGTGCTGGAGGCGGCCATACCTGGGGGAGGGACTGATCCTTCCACAAAACACAAGACTGAATTGCTTCCAGATCACAGATCTCCAGACATCTCTCCAGCTCCAATCAGTGCAACAAGACAGAGCTGAAAACAAGAAGTGGGGAGATGGGGCAGTAATTCAGGTCTCCATGGAGATCTGAGATACACCTTCCCCTACTGAAGCTGAGAAAACACCCTGCCCCCAGAGAGATTAATTGGTGGAAGAGGCCTTCAGAGTCTCAGGTTACACACATCACATTCCTGGATAGTTTCAAGGAAGCCCCCTGCTGAGATCAGTAAACAAGGCTATCACCTGTTAAGAAAACAAACAAATCAAGACTTCAAAGCGGCCCAAATCTGAAAGTGAATTACAAATAATAGCTGATACCAACCCAAGAAGACCTAGAAATAACACAATTGAAAAATGGAGGCAGACAACACCAAGCCTAGACTCAACCAACTCTACAAACAAAACACCCAAACACAGATAATAAGAAGACAAAGAAGTGCAATCCAAATGAAACCACAAGAGAAACCTTCGGGAGATGAACTGAGTGATATGGAAATAATCAAACTTCCAGATGTGGAGTTCAAAATAATGATTGTAAGGATGTTTAGGGATCTTAGAAGAACAATGGATGGTCAATATGAACACCTAAATGAAGAAACAGCAAGTATAAAAAAGAACATTGAAATATTAAAAAAGAATAAGTTGGAGATGACAAATACAATATCAAAAATTAAGACCACAATGGAAGGAATTAAAAACAGGATGGAGAGAGCTGAGGATTGAATCAGCGAGTTGGAGGACAACTTGAATGAAGGCAAAAAAGCAGAGAAGAAAAAAGAAAACAGACTCAAAAAGTCTGAGGAAACTCTTAGAGAGCTCTGTGACAACATGAAGAGAAATAACATCCACATCATCGGGGTTCCTGAAGAAGAAGAGAAAGAACAAGAGAAAGAGACTTTTTCAATCATACCATAGCAGAAAACTTCCCTAAATTAATGCAGGAGAAACTCTCACAAGTTCAAGAAGCACAGAGAACTCCATTAAAGAGAAACCCAAAGAAACCTACACCAAGACACATCATAATTAAAATATAAAACCTAAGTGATAAAGAGAAAATATTAAAAGCTGTTAGAGAAAAAAAAATTATCACCTGCAAAGGAGCCTCACAAGGATGACATCTGAATTCTCAAGAGAAATACTTGAGGCCAGAAGGGAATGGCAAGAAATACTCAAAGTAATGCAGAACAAGAACCTACAACAAAGACTAAAATCAAAGGAGAAATAAAAAGCTTCCCAGACAAAAAACAACTCAAAGAATTCATCACAACCAAACCAAGGCTGCAGGAAATGTTAAGGGGCCTGGTGTAAACAGATTAAAGTGGGAAAAGAATATAGCAAAAAAGGAATATAGCTTTAAAGAATAAAATGGCAATAAACAACTACATATCAATAATAACCTTAATGTAAATGGATTAAGTGATCCAAACAAAAGACATAGGGTAGCTGCATGGGTAAGAAAACAAAACCCGTACATATGCTGTCTACTAAAAACACACCTTAAAACAGAAGATGCACATAGATTAAAGGTAAAAGGATGGAAAAAAAAAACATTTCAAGTCAAATGAAAATGAAAAAAAAGCTGGGGTAGCAATACCTATATCAGGAGCGAGATACCTATTTAAAGGGCAAGAACAACAGCAATACTATAACAGTAGGGGATTTTAATACTCCACTAACATCACTAGATAGATCCTCAAGAAAGAAAATTAACAAAGAAACAGCAGACTTAAAGGACACACCTAAGAATGAGATCAAAGAAGAAATTTTAAAAAAATTCCTAGAAACGAATGACAGTAAGCATATATCAACTCAAAATTTATGGGACACAGCAAAAGCAGTACTGAGAGGGAAGTTTATAGCACTACAAGCACACCTTAAGAAACTAGAAAAAGCTCAAATTAACAACTTAACCTGCATCTAAAAGAACTAGAAAAAGAACAGCAAGTAAAGCCCAGAGCTAGTAGAAGGAAGAAAATAATAAAGATCAGAGCATAAATAGATGACATAGAGACAAAAGAATCAATCCAGAGGATCAATGAAACTAGGAGCTGGTTCTTTGAAAAGGTAAACAAGATTGGTGAACCTTTAAGTAGACTCACCAAGAAAAAGAGAGAGAGGACTCAAATAAATAAAATTAGAAATGAGAGTGGAGAAATAACAACTGACACAAGAGAAATACAAAATATTGTAAGAAAATACTATGAAGAAGTGTATGCCAAAAAAAATAGACAACCTAGATGAAATGGACAAATTTCGTGAAACATACAATCTTCCAAAAATCAATCTGAAAGAATCAGAAAACCTAAACAGACCAATTACACCAAATGAGATCAAAACAGTTATTAAAAAACTCCCAAGAAAGAAAAGTCCGGGGCCTGATGGCTTCACAAGTGAATTCTACCAAATATTCAAAGAAGAACTAACTCCTATCCTTCTCAAGCTATTTCAAAAAATTCAAGGGGAAGGAAGACTTCCAAGTTCCTTTTACGAGGTGAGCGTAATCCTGATTCCAAAACCAGGCAAAGACAACACACAAAAAAGAAAATTATAGGCCAATATCTCTGATGAATATAGATGCTAAAATCCTGAACAAATATTAGCAAATCGGATCCAACAATATATGGAAAAAATCATACACCATGATCAAGTGGGATTTATTCTGGCAAGGAAAGGCTGGTACAATATTCGTAAATCAATTAATGTGATTCATCACATAAATAAAAAAGGAGAAAAACCACATGATAATTTCAATAGATGCAGAAAAAGCATTTTATAAAATCCAGCACCCATTCATGGTCAAAACTCTCAACAAAATGGGAATACAGGGAACATACCTCAACATGATAAAAGCCATCTATGCCTAACTCACAGCCAACATCATACTCAATGGGAAAAAATTAAAATCAATACCCCTAATATCAGGAACAAGGCAGGGGTGCCACCTTTCACCCCTCTTATTAAACATAGTCCTGGAAGTCCTAGCCATGGCAATCAGAGAAGAGGAAGAAGGCATTCAACTTGGAAAAGAAGATGTAAATATATCATTATTTGCAGATGATATGATATTGTATATTGAAAATCCTAAAGTCTCAGTCAAAAAACTACTGGACCTGATAAATGAATTCAGCTAAGTGGCAGGATATAAAATTAATACTCAGAAATCAGAGGCATTTTTATACGCCAACAATGAACAGTCAGAAAGAGAAATTAATGAAATAATCCCCTTCACTATTACAACCAAAATAATAAAGTAACTAGGAGTAAATTTAACCTAGAAGACTAAAGACTTGTACTTGGGAAATTATAAAACAATGATAAAAAAAATCAAGGAAGATACAAACAAGAAAAAGCACATACCCTGCTCATATTTAGGAAGAATAAACATCATTAAAATGTCTATATTACCCAAAGCAATTTATAAATTCAATGCAATACCAATTAAAATACCAATGACATATTTCAAAGATATAAATCACATATTTCAAAAATTTGTATGGAATCAGAAAAGAACACGAATAGCCTCAGCAATCTTAAAAAAGAAGAATAAAGTGGGAGATATCACACCTCCTGATATCAAGTTATACTGCAAGGTCATTGTACTCAAAACAGCCTGGTACTGGCATAAGAACAGGCATATAGATCAATGGAACAGAACAGAGAACCCACAGCTCTATGGACGACTGATATTTATCAAAGGAGGTAAGGAGATACAATGGAGTAAAGACAGCCTCTTTAACAAATGGTGTTGGGAAAATTGGACAGCTACCTGCAAAAAATTAAACTAGACCAACAGCTTACACCATTCACAAAAATAAACTCAAAATGGATAAAAAACTTAAATGTAAGCCATGAAACCATAAACATCTTAGAAGAAAACATAGGCAGTAAGCTCTCCGACATCTCTTGGAGCAATATATTGTATTTGCTGATTTATCTCCACGGGCAAGGGAAATAAAAGACAGGATAAACAAATGGGACTATATCAAACTAAAAAGCTTTTCACAGCTAAAGACAATAAGAACAGAATAAAAAGACAAACTACACAATGGGAGAACATATTTGACTATACGTCTGATAAGGGATTAATAACCAAAATTTATAAAGAGCTAGTAAATCTCAACACCAGGAAGACAAACAATCCAATCAAAAAATGGAAAAAAGAAATGAATAGACACTTTTCCAAAGAGGACATACAGATGGCCAATAGGCATATGAAAAAATGCTCAACATCACTAATCATTAGAGAAATGCAAATTAAAACCACAATGAGATATCACCTCACACCAGTCAGAATGGCGCTCATCAACAAAACAACAAAGAATAAGTGCTGGCGAGGATGTGGAGAAACGGGAACCCTCCTGCAATGCCGATGGGAATGCAGACTGGTGCAGCCACTGTGGAAAACAGAATGCAGCTTCCTCAAAAAATTGAAAATTGAACTGCCTTTTGACCCAGCTCTTCCACTTTTAGGAATATACCCCAAGAACACCATAGAACTGCTCTAAAAGGAGAAATGCACCTTCATGTTTGTGGCAGCATTGTTCACAATAGCGAAGATCTAGAAACAGCCCAAGTGTTCGTCAGAGGACGAGTGGATTAAAAAGCTTTGGTACATATATACTATGAAATACTACTCATCTATAAGAAATAATGACATCAGATCATTTACAATAACATGGATGGACCTTGATAACATTATACGGAGTGAAATAAGTAAATCAGAAAAAACTAAGAACTATATGAATCCATACATAGATGGGACTTAAAAATGAGACTTAGAGACATGATCAAGAATGTGATGGTAATGGGGGTGGGGGGAAGTGGGGGATGGGGTGAGGAAGGAGCGAAGGAGTGGGGCAAGGGAGGGACACAAAGAAAAAGATAGAAGGTGACAGAAGATAATTTGACTTTGGGTGAGGGGTATACAGCATAATCAAATGTCAAAATAATCTGGAGATGTTTTCTCTCAGCACATGTACCCTTATTTATCAATGTCACTGCATTACATTTAATAAAAAAATGATAAAACAATGAAATGAGAATTTGTAAAAAATACTTAATGGAGCTCTTACTATATACCAGGTATATTCTATGACCACTACTCATATTAACTCATAGAATCTTCTTATCAACCCTTTGAAAGAGATACTATTATTATATAGTAACTATTACACAACTTATAAATTGTAAAGATTTATAAATGAGGAAACAGATACAGGTGGGAAAATAATGTGTATTTTTGTGTGTCTATCCATCTGTCATTTATCTGACTATCTCTCTGTATCTATGGTCGTCAGTGTGGTGGCCTTCAAAGAAATCCATGTCCTGATCCCTGCAAGCTATAAAAATGTTAGGTTAAATGGCAAAGAAATTAAAGTTGTAGATGGAATTAAGGTTGCTACTCAAATGACTTTAAGATATGAAGATTGGAGTGACGTCACGGAAATGACACCATGAGCAGCGCGTCCGACAGATCTCCCCAAAATCACAACAAATTTATCAACTAGAAACAGGAAAATTTATCCTCAGAGCATTCTGGAGTTCCACACAAACTGAAAGCGAAAGGACTGTTATCACTTGAATCTGAGAGACGAGGGTGTGGAGGAAGCTACCGCAGGGACGTTCATTCAAGCCGCGAGGGAGTGCGCCTGTGGTGGTGGTGAGTCAGCCCACACTCGGGAGCCGCGAGCAGCAGCCGTGAGCAGCCGCGAACAGCCGCCGCGAGCAGCCACGAGCAGCCGCCGCGAGCAGCCGCGAGCAGCAGCCGCAGGCGCGTGCCCGGTTCGGTTGCAGAGCGAGCACCGCCCACACTCCGGAGTGGCGAGCAGCCACTGGCGCGCGCCCGGTCCGGTTGCAGACCGAGCACCGCTAACGTTCCCAGCGGCCCGCGCACTGCGAGTGAGAGTCGCCAGCCATCGGTGCCCGGAGCACCCCATTCGCGCGTGTACCCTGGGCATTCCACGCACCCAGAGCGCCCTGCTGGCCCGCACACCCAGGGTGCCCCATCATCCTGCGCCCGGTGCGCCCCAGCCGCCAGCAGCTGGGGGAGCGGGAGAGGCCCCAGGGCGGTATTCCCTACTTGGGAGATTCTCTCCGTGGGCGGGGCACCTCACCCAGCCATTCAAGCTAACAATCAAGCGTTGGGGGAGGGGCGCGCGCAGGCAGCCTGAAATACCTTTGGGAGCACAGCTGGGAACCAATCACTGAAATTAACTTAACCCGTGAAATCTGCGCACCCTCGGTTCTAATTGATAAGATCTCTCTCAGTTCAGCGATCCAAGACAAGAGGCGTGATATTTTTTAGTGCCTCTCGCTAAAGGGGTGGGGGCAACTTCTGATTGATAGAGCCTCCATATTCAGGGATAAACGCTAACAAGAAGGACTTGGCAGATAATAAGATCTATACTACACTAGTCGCAAGCAGAGACTAGTGCCTCTTCTTCCCAGCCAAAACAGGCTACAAAGTGTGGAAAGCCTGGGTTGAGAGGTCCAACTGAATGCTAGGCGCTGAACAGTCACCTTGACAACAATTGACTCCCACCCCCGCCTGATTACACTGGAGGCCCTGACTGCCAGAGCCTTTCCCAAAGCCTTGCACTGAGTGGGGATAGAGTGGGGATTTCCCAGCTCTTTGAGCCTCTTACTCCCCAGGCAGAAGCAGTGGCAGCCTTATAGCTGGATCACCAGGCTGCTAATTCAGGAAGGGGGGACTAGGAGAGAGAATCCAGGAAAGCAAACTCTCTCATCGTTGGACCCTGCAAACGCCAACAAGCCTTGACTACCAGCAAGACTAAAGCCAATTATATGACATTGCCATAGAATCCCATCAACTGCAAATCCCTACCTAAGTGTGACACAGGGGCAGAGCCTGGGGTACAGAGTCACCGACAAGGAAGAGGGAGAGAAAAGAAAAAGGAAGAAGTTAACATCTCAAAATCAAGAAAAATCCACAGACTTTACAACTTGTTCCACTAATTTTTTTTTGTTGTTGTTGTTTGTTTCTTCTATCTTATTGCCTTTATTTCCTTCACCTCGGTCCTTCTATTCTCTGCCCATCTTATGCTTCCCTTTTCTTGAACTACACTACCCATAAGTGTTACATTTTATTTCTCTTCTTCATCCTCACCCTCCTTTAAGGTTATACTCCAAAACACTTAACTCTCACTCTCTCCTCTTTTGTTTTTTTTTGTTTTGCTTTATTTTGTTTTTTTCTCTTCCTTTTTTATTCCTTCCTTCGTTTTTCTCTTTTTCTTATTTTTTCCTTTCTATTCGTTTTTTCTTTTCTCGTTTTACTTTCCTCCCATTTAATCCTCAATCACGAACAAATTAGTTAATTTGGGACTCAAGGCTTTTTTTGGCTTTATTTTTATTTTTCGCTTTTGATTTTGTTTTTTTCTTGTTTGTTTATTTTTGTGGCATTTTGGGTCCTCCCAACCCAAGGTCTCCATAGTATTTAGTCTTCGCTCCACTTAATACAACAGATTTTTACTTATTATTTTTATTTTTTTCTTCTTTATTATTCCTTTTTTTGTCCTTTTTTCTGGTTCCCTCTTATCCCTCTCATTATATCTATTAGTTGACCATCACTCACAAGCAAATCATCTTATGCTAGTCTAAGATTTTCTTCCTTTTTTTTTTTTTTTTTTTGCATTTAGTAGGTCCCTACTCCCCTTTTTTTGCCCCTTGAAATCTTCACCGCAAATCAGGCCCTCCATTATAGGCACGATATTTCCCTGAGGAGGGGAGAGGAGGATAAAGAGAAGAAAGAAAAAAAAGGGGGAAATAATAAATTATTACTGTTTTTTTTTGTGGGGTGTTTTACCATTTTTTTTTTTTTTTACTTTTTACTCTTTATTTTTTATTATTATTATTTTTTTTTTATATATAATTTTATTTTTTTTAATGGGGTGACATCAATAAATCAGGATACATATATTCAAAGATAACAAGTCCAGGTTATCTTGTCGTTCAATTATGTTGCATACCCACCACCAAAAGTCAGATTGTCCTCTGTCACCTTCTATCTTGTTTTCTTTGTGCCCCTCCCCACCCCCTATCCCTCTCCCATTCCCCCCTCCCCCCCATAACCACCACACTCTTGTAAATGTCTCTTAGTTTCACTATTATGTCCCACCTATGTATGGAATAATACAGTTCCTGTTTTTTTCTGATTTACTTATTTCGCTTCGTATCATGTTATCAAGATTCCACCATTTTGCTGTAAATGTTCCGATGTCATCATTTCTTATGGCTGAGTAGTATTCCATGGTGTATATGTGCCACATCTTCTTTATCCAGTCATCTATTGATGGGCTTTTTGGTTGTTTCCATGTCCTGGCCACTGTGAACAATGCTGCAATAAACATGGGGCTGCATGTGTCTTTACGTATCAATGTTTCTGAGTTTTTGGGATATATACCCAGTAGAGGGATTGCTGGGTCATAAGGTAGTTCTATTTTCAGTTTTTTGAGGAACCACCATACTTTCTTCCATAATGGTTGTACTACTTTACATTCCCACCAACAGTGTATGAGGGTTCCTTTTTCTCCACAGCCTCTCCAACATTTGCTGTTACCTGACTTGCTAATAACAGCTAATCGAACAGGTGTGAGGTGGTATCTCATTGCCGTTTTGATTTGCATTTCTCTAATAGCTAAAGAAGATGAGCATCTTTTCATATATCTGTTGGCCATTTGTATTTCTTCCTGGGAGAAGTGTCTATTCATATCCTCTTCCCATTTTTTTATTGGATTGTTTGTTTGTTTGTTGTTGAGTTTTATGAGTTCTTTGTATATTTTGGATATTAGGCCCTTATCTGAGCTGTTGTTTGAAAAAATCATTTCCCATTTAGTTGGCTTTCTGTTTATTTTGTTATCAGTTTCTCTTGCTGAGCAAAAACTTCTTAGTCTGATGTAGTCCCATTCATTAATTTTTGCCTTCACTTCTCTTGCCATTGGAGTCAAATTTATAAAATACTCTTTAAAACCCAGGTCCCTGAGTTGAGTACCTATGTCTTCTTCTATGTACTTAATTGTTTCAGGTCTTATGTTTAGATCTTTGATCCATTTTGAGTTAATTTTTGTACAGGGGGAGATACTGTAGTCCAGTTTCATTCTTTTGCATGTGGCTTTCCAGTTTTCCCAGCACCATTTATTGAAGAGGCTTTCTTTTCTCCATTGTGTGTTGTTGGCCCCTTTATCAAAAATTATTTGACTATATATATGTGGTTTTATTTCTGGACTTTCTATTCTGTACCATTGGTCTGAGTGTCTATTTTTCTGCCAATACCATGCTGTTTTGATTGTCGTGGCCCTATAATAGAGTTTGAAGTCAGGTATTGAAATGCCCCCAGCTTCATTCTTTTTCTTTAGGATTGCTTTGGCTATTCGGGGTTTTTTATAGTTCCATATAAATCTGATGATTTTTTGCTCTATTTCTTTAAAAAATGTCATTGGAAGTTTGATGGGAATTGCATTAAATTTGTATATTGCTTTGGGTAATATAGCCATCTTGATTATATTTATTCTTCCTAGCCAAGAACAAGGTATATTCTTCCATCTCATTATATCTTTTTCGATTTCCCTTAACAATGGTTTATAGTTTTCATTATATAAGTCCTTTACATTTTTGTTATGTTTATTCCTAAGTATTTTATGTTTTTTGTTGCAATCGTGAAGGGGATTATTCTTTTGAGTTCCTTCTCAGTTGTTTCATTGTTGGCATATAGAAAGGCTATTGACTTCTGTATGTTAATTTTGTATCCTGCGACCTTACTGTATTGGCTTATTGTTTCTAGTAGTCTTTTTGTGGATTCTTTGGGGTTTTCGATGTATAGTATCATATCATCTGCAAAAAGTGATACCTTTACTTCTTCTTTTCCGATATGGATGCCTTTTATTTCTTTGTCTTGTCTGATTGCTCTGGCTAGAACCTCTAGTACCACATTAAATAAGAGTGGAGAGAGTGGACAACCCTGTCTTGTTCCTGATTTAAGGGGGAAAGCCTTCAGTTTAGTGCCATTTAATATGATGTTAGCTGATGGTTTATCATATATGGCCTTTATCATGTTGAGATATTTTCCTTCTATACCCATTTTGTTGAGAGTCTTAAACATAAAATTGTGTTGTATTTTATCGAAAGCCTTTTCTGCGTCTATTGATAAGATCATGTGGTTTTTGTTCTTTGTTTTGTTGATATGGTGTATTACATTAACCATTTTATGTATGTTGAACCATCCTTGAGATTCTGGGATGAATCCCACTTGATCATGATGTATTATTTTTTTAATATGTTGTTGTATTCGATTTGCTAGTATTTTGTTTAGTATTTTAGCATCTGTATTCATTAGAGATATTGTCTGTAGTTTTCTTTTTTTGTGCCATCCTTGCCTGGTTTTGGTATGAGGGTTATGTTGGCTTCGTAAAATGTGTTTGGAAGTATTGCTTCTTCTTCAATTTTTTGGAAGACTTTGAGTAGAATAGGAACCAAGTCTTCTTTGAATGTTTGATAAAATTCGCTGGTATAGCCGTCAGGGCCTGGACTTTTATTTTTGGGGAGGTTTTTAATGGTTTTTTCTATTTCTTCTCTACTGATAGGTCTGTTTAGGCTTTCTGCTTCTTCTTGACTCAGTCTAGGAAGGTTGTATTTTTCTAGGAATTTATCCATTTCTTCTAGGTTGTTGAATTTAGTGGCATAAAGTTTTTCATAGTATTCTACAATAATTCTTTGTATATCTACAGTGTCCGTGGTGATTTCTCCTCTTTCATTTTGGATTTTGTTTATATGAGTTCTTTCTCTTTTTTCCTTGGTAAGTCTTGCCAAGGGTTTGTCAATTTTGTTGATCTTTTCAAAGAACCAAATCCTTGTTCTATTAATTTTTTCTATAGTTTTTCTGTTCTCTAATTCATTTATTTCTGCTCTGATTTTTATTATCTCCTTTCTTCGGCTGGTTTTGGGTTGTCTTTGTTCTTCTTTTTCTAGTTCCTTACGGTGGGAAGTTAAGTGGTTCACTTGGGCTCTCTCTTGTTTGTTCATATATGCCTGAAGTGATATGAACTTCCCTCTTATCACTGCTTTTGCTGCATCCCATAGATTCTGATATGTCGTATTGTCATTTTCATTAGTCTGTATATATCTTTTGATCTCTGCACTTATTTCTTCTTTGACCCATTCATTTTTTAAAAGTATGTTTAGTTTCCACATTTTTGTGGGATTTTTTTCCTCTTTTTTGCTGTTGAATTCTAGTTTCAAGGCTTTATGATCAGAAAATATGCTTGGTACAACTTCAATTTTTCTGAATTTGCTGATGTTGTTTTTGTGGCCCAACATATGGTCAATTCTTGAGAATGATCCATGTACACTGGAGAAAAATGTATACTCAGTCACTTTGGGATGAAATGTCCTGTAGATGTCTATCATATCCAGGTGCTCTAGTGTTTTGTTTAAGGCCACTATGTCTTTGTTGATTCTCTGTTTGGATGACCGATCTAGAGCCGTCAGCGGTGTATTGAGGTCTCCAAGTATGATTGTGTTTTTGTCAGTTTTTGTTTTAAGATCAATAAGTAGCTGTCTTATATATTTTGGTGCTCCTTGGTTTGGTGCATATATTTTAAGAATTGTTATGTCTTCTTGATTCAGTGTCCCCTTAGCCATTATGAAATGGCCATTTTTGTCTCTGAGTACTTTTCCTGTCTTGTAGTTAGCATTATCCGATATGAGTATTGCTACACCTGCTTTTTTTTGGATGTTATTTGCTTGGAGTATTGTTTTCCAGCCTTTCACTTTGAATTTGTTTTTATCCTTGTTACTTAGATGAGTTTCCTGTAGGCAGCATAC
Source organism: Saccopteryx leptura (assembly GCF_036850995.1). NCBI lineage: Eukaryota > Metazoa > Chordata > Mammalia > Chiroptera > Emballonuridae > Saccopteryx > Saccopteryx leptura. Next base: position 193,356,850 of record NC_089504.1, read on the forward strand.
AGTTGGATTTTCTTTTTTAATCCATTCTGCTACTCTGTGCCTTTTTATTGGTGAGTTTAATCCGTTTACATTTAGAGTAATTATTGATACTTGTGGGTTCCCTATTGCCATTTTATATCTTGCTTTCTGTTAGTTTTGTGTCTTGTTTGATCCTTCTCTTTTGTTTTTCTATCTTTTGTTTTTATTTGGTTGTATTCCATACATCTTTCCACTGTTGCTATCTTTTTTATCTCATGTGCTTCTGTGGTGGTTTTTTCAATGGTGGTTACCTTTTAGTGATGAAAAGGGTCCCTACCCTGCTCATTGTAGCAAACTATTTTGTGAGTACTTTTGCACTCCATCGTCCTTTGCTACTGTTAATCTCCATCTTCTCCCCCTCTTTCTTTTTGTTGTTGTCACAGTTTAAATTTGGTTTTATTGTGTTCTTCTTGGAGCTTTTACTTGTGGCTCTGTTTTTTTTTTGTTCTTTGTATCTGATTGGAGAACCCCCTTTAGTAATTCCTGGAGTGGGGGTTTTCTGATGATAAATTCCCTCATCTTTTATGTATCTGTGAATGTTTTTATTTCTCCTTCATATTTGAAGGATAGCTTTGATGGGTATAGTATTCGTGGCTGAAAGTTCCTCTCTTTCAGGACTTTAAATATTGGGGTCCATTCTCTTCTAGCTTGTAGAGTTTCTGCTGAGAAATCTGATGATAATCTAATGGGCCTTCCTTTATATGTTGTATTCTTCTTTTCCCTGGCTGCCTTGAGAATTTTTTCTTTGCTGTTGGTTTGTGTCAATTTCATTATGATATGCCTTGGAGTAGGTTTGTTGGGGTTAAGAAAACTTGGAGTTCTGTTTGCTTCTTGAACTTGAGGCTTTAGTTCTTTCCACAGGCTTGGGAAGTTCTCATCTATTATTTGTTTGAGTATGTTCTCCATTCCATTTTCTCTCTCTTCTCCCTCTGATATACCTATTATTCTTATGTTATTCTTTTTGATGGAGTCAGATAATTCTTGTAGGGCTATCTCATTTTTTTAAATTTTTAAGTCTCTTTCTTCTTCTCTCTGTTGTGCCTCAAGTTGCTTGTCTTCTATTTCACTAATCCTCTCTTCTATCTGACCTGTTCTATTAGCTAAGCTTGTTACTTTGTTTTTCAGCTCGTGAATTGAGTTTTTCATCTCTGTTTGATTTGTTTTTATAGTTTCAATTTCCTTGGACATATATTCTTTGTGTTCATTGAGTTGTTTTCTGAGCTCCCTAAATTGCCTTTCTGTGTTTTCTTGTATATCTCGGAGGATTTTTAGCATTTCTATCTTGAATTCTCTGTCATTTAGCTCCAAGGTGTCCAATATATTAAATTTTTTTCCATAGATTTTTCCTCATCTAGCTGTGTTACCTCTCTTTCTTTTGTATCCATGATATTCGATTTTCTCTTCCTTAATGGCATCTGAGGGTGGTTTTGTTGATAGTATTAATGAGATTTAATAAAGAATAAAAAGTTTAAAAAAAATAATAAAAAAATCGAAAAAAGTTGTTTTTTTTTAAAAAAAATTAATAATGAAATAAAGAAAAATAAAATAAAATAAAAATTAAAAAAAAAAAAAAAAAAGGAAATTATTCCCCCCCTCCTTTTTTCCTCTCCTCTCCTCTCCCCTCTTTCTTGATAAAATCTTGTGGTGGACTGTGAATTATAACAAACAATGCCTGTGATGGAGGGCATGAATTGGGGAAAAGTAATAAAGGGGCAAAACATAAAAAAAAAAAAGAAAAAAGAAGAAAAAAAAAAAAAGAGCGTATGGACCCACAAAAAGCAAATAAGGAAAAAATTTGGGTCAAGAATAAAATGATTTCCTTTTAGGTGTTGGTTTTCTAAGAGTTATGATGAGAGGATTAAGAGGAAAACGGAAAAATGGGGGGACAAATTAAAAAATTACTATTGTATTTAGTGGAACAAGAACTAGATAATATGGAGAGCCAGGGATGGGAGCACTGCTAGTAAGTTAAAAAGGTGAAGTAAAACCCCCCCAGAATGCCACAAACATAAGTTTGAGTCCCAGATAAGATAATTTGTTTGTTATTGAGGTTTGAGTGAGAGGAGATGTAAAGAAGAAAGGAAGAAACTAATATAGAGGGAGAAAAGAAAGAGAGAGAGAGAGAGAAAAAAAGAGGGAACCACTAAAAGAAGAAAAAAGAATGGAGAGAGAGAGAGAGAGTTAAGGGTTTTGGAGTGCAACCCTCATAGAGAGAAAGGAAGAGAAGAGAAAAGATAATGGGAGATGTAACACTTATGGGTAGTGTAGTTCAAGGAGAGGAGAGAGTAAGACCGGTAGAGAGTTAATCGGCCAAATTGGAGGAGGAAAAAAAAAGAATAAAGATAAGAGAAATAAACAAACAAATATGATAAAATGGAATAGGTTATAAAGTCTGCGTATTATTCTTGATTTTGAGAGGTTATCTTCTTGCTTTTTCTTTTCTCTCCCTCTTCCTTGTCTGTGACTCTGTACCCCGGGTTTTGCCCCTTTGCCACGCTCAGGTGGAGGTTTGCAGTTGATAAGTCTCTATGGCAATGTCATGTATTGTGCTTTAGTCTCGTTGGCAGTCTAGGCTATTAGCATTTATAGGCTCCGACAGTGAGAGAGTCCGTGTTCCTAGAGCCTTTCTCCTAGTCTTTCCTTCCTCAATTAGTAGCCTGATAATCCAGCTATGGGTTGCTGCTGCCTCTGCCTGGATAGTAAGAGGCTCAAAGAGCTGGCAACTCCCCACTCTATTTCCACTCAGCACAGGGCTCTGGGTAAGGCTCAGTCAGTCAGAGCTGCTAGCATAATCAGGCGGGCTTTCCGGCCATTCAAAGACCTCTGGCTCTGCCACTCTGTCCGGTAACACAAGCGGGTGCCCACTTCCGGGGCGCTTGGAGGAAACTCTCACTCACTGGCTGCGCGCGCAGACCAGGATATCCGGCCAGCAGTCTCACGCTCTGAGTGAAACCCCCAATCGCAGGGAAAAGTTGCAGCGTTGGAATTGAGTCTCGCTCCGTCCCCGTGTGCGGCTTTTGCAAGGCGCTGGGGCGGCCCGAGATTCCGCTTTGGCCCACACAAAGGCCCCTGACTCTGCTCCTCTGTGCGATAACACGGGCGCGCACTGCCAAGGCACTCGGAGGAATCGCTCACTCCTTATCTGCGCGCGCAAACCAGGATATGAGGCCGGCCACTTTCCCTCTGAGTGAAACACCCTCCGGCAAGGAAAATCTCCACCGTTGGAATTAGTTCTCACTCCCTCCCGTGCGTGGCTTTCCCAGGGCGCTGGGGCTGCCCAGAGACTCTGCCCTCGGCCCACAGAAAGGCCTCTGACCCTTCCTCTCCGTGAGGCAACACGGGCACTGACTCCCGGGGCCTGAAATCTCTCGCCCACTAACTGCGCACCAACCAGGAGACCGGGTAAAATGGCCGCGCCGCTTGTCTTTCTTTGTTTGGGTTTGGCGCGAGTGTTAGCTTGTATTGCCCGGGTTGCCACAGGATCAGATTTTCCTCGGCTTGGATCTCCGTGCCACAGCCTGGTTCGGCCGTTTGTTTCGCGGCCTGGATGTATTCACCCCCTTTGCCCGCCTCAGTTTCTATATTCACAGTTACCAGAGAAAGCCGCCCTGTTTAGGTTAGTGAGGAAGGCATAGCATTTCTTACTCCCTAATTCCTTCGGGGTTTGGTTATATATTTAGCCAATTTTTCACTCAATCATACCTTTGGGTGTATTGCGAAGCATCTGGAAGCTCCAAGTAAAGGTTTTTCTGTTTCTGGTTGAAGATCTTGTTGAGTTTTGGGGGAGATTTATCGGTATCGCTTCCTACCCCGCCATTACTCTGACGTCATCTCCTTTACTCTTTATTAATTCTAATTAGTGCTATCAACAAGACCACTCTCAGATGCCAATAAGAAAGAGGAAATCGAATATTATGGATTCAAAAGAAAGAGAGGTAACACAAATAGATGTGGAAAAATCTATGGAGAAAAGACTTAACATATTGGAAACCTTGGAGCTAAATGACAGAGAATTTAAAATAGAAATCTTAAAAATACTGAGAGATATACAAGAAAACACAGAAAGGCAATATAGGGAGATCAGAAAACAACTCAATGAACACAAAGAATATATTACCAAGGAAATTGAAACTATAAAGACAAATCAAACAGAAATGAAAAACTCAATTCACGAGCTGAAAAACGAGGTAACAAGCTTAGCTAGCAGAACAGCCCAGATTGAAGATAGGATTAGTGAAATAGAAGACAAACAACTTGAGGCACAACAGAGAGAAGAAGAAAGAGATTCAAAAATAATAAAAAACGAGAAAGCCCTACAGGAATTGTGTGACTCCATCAGAAAGAATAACATAAGAATAATAGGTATATCAGAGGGAGAAGAGACAGAAAATGGAATGGAGAATATACTCAAACAAATAATAGACGAGAACTTCCCAAGCCTGTGGAAAGAACTAAAGCCTCAAATTCAAGAAGCAAACAGAACACCGAGTTTTCTTAACCCCAACAAACCCACTCCAAGGCACATCATAATAAAGATGACACAAAGCAATGACAAAGAAAAAATTCTCAAGGCAGCCAGGGAAAAGAAGAGTACAACATATAAAGGAAGGCCTATTAGATTATCATCAGATTTCTCAGCAGAAACTCTACAAGCTAGAAGAGAGTGGACCCCAATATTTAAAGCCCTGAAAAAGAGGAACTTTCAGCCAAGAATACTATACCCATCAAAGCTATCCTTCAAGTATGAAGGAGATATAAAAACATTCACAAATACAGAAAAGATGAGAGAATTTATCAACAGAAAGCCCCCACTCCAGGAAATACTAAAGGGGGTTTTCCAACCAGATTCAAAGAACAAAAGAAAACAACACCACAAGTAACAGCTCCACCAAGAACACAATAAAACCAAAGTTAAACTGTGACAACAAAGGAAAAAAAGGGGGGAGAGAATGGAGATTAACAGTAGCAAAGGACGATGAAGTGCAGAAATACTTATAAGATAGGGTACTACAATGAATATGGTAGGTACCCTTTTCATTACTTAATGGTAACCACCCTAGAAAAAAACCACCACAAAAACACTTGATTTAAAAAAGGTAGCAACAGAGGAAAGAAGTATGGAACACAAACAAACAAAAACAAATGATAGAAAAACAAAAGAGAAGAATCAAACTAGATACAAAACTAACAGAAAGCAATTTATAAAATGGCAGTAAGGAACTCACAAGTGTCAATAATTACACTAAATGTAAATGGATTAAACTTACCAATAAAAAGACACAGAGTAGCAGAATGGTTTAAAAAAGAAAATCCAACTATATCCTGCCTACAAGAAACACATCTAAGCAACAAGGATAAAAACAAATTCAAAGTGAAAGGCTGGAAAACAATACTCCAAGCAAACAACACCCAAAAAAAGCAGGTGTAGCAATACTCATATCTGATAATGCTGACTACAAGACAGAAAAAGTACTCAGAGACAAAAATGGTCATTTCATAATGATTAAGGGGACACTGAATCAAGAAGACATAACAATCCTTAATATATATGCACCAAACCAAGGAGCACCAAAATATATAAGACAGCTACTTATTGACCTTAAAACAAAAACTAACAAAAATACAATCATACTTGGAGACCTCAATACTCCGCTGACGGCTCTAGATTGGTCATCCAAACAGAGAATCAATAAAGATATAGTGGCCTTAAACGAAATACTAGAACACCTGGATATGATAGACATCTATAGGACACTTCATCCCAAAGCGACAGAGTATACATTTTTCTCTAGTGTACATGGAACATTCTCAAGAATTGACCATATGTTGGGCCAGAAAGACAATATCAGCAAATTTAGAAAAATTGAAATTGTACCAAGCATATTTTCTGATCATAAAGCCTTGAAACTAGAATTCAACTGCAAAAAAGAGGGGGAAAAACCCACAAAAATGTGGAAACTAAACAACATACTTCTAAAAAATGAATGGGTCAAAGAAGAAATAAGCGCAGAGATCAAAAGATATATACAGACAAATGAAAATGAAAATAAGACATATCAGAATCTATGGGATGCAGCAAAAGCAGTAATAAGAGGAAAGTTCATATCACTTCAGGCCTATATGAACAAACAAGAGAGAGCCGAAGTAAACCACTTAACTTCCCACCGTAAGGAACTAGAAAAAGAAGAACAAAGACAACCCAAAACCAGCCGAAGAAAGGAGATAATAAAAATCAGAGCAGAAATAAATGAAATAGAGAACAGAAAAACTATAGAAAAAATCAATAAAACAAGGAGCTGGTTCTTTGAAAACATCAACAAAATTGACAAACCCTTGGCAAGACTCACCAAGGAAAAAAGGCACAGGACTCAAATAAATAAAATCCAAAATGAAAGAGGAGAGATCACCACAGACGTCATAGATATACAAAGAATTATTGTAGAATACTATGAAAAATTATATGCCACCAAATACAACAATCTAGAAGAAATGGATAAATTCCTAGAACAATACAACCTTCATAGACTGAGTCATGAAGAAGCAGAAAGCCTAAACAGACCAATCAGCAGGGAGGAAATAGAAAAAAGTATTAAAAACCTCCCCAAAAATAAAAGTCCAGGCCCAGACGGTTATACTAGTGAATTCTATCAAACATTCAAAGAAGACTTGGTTCCTATTCTACTCAAAGTCTTCCAAAAAATTGAAGAAGAAGCAATACTTCCAAACACATTTTATGAGGCCAACAAAACCCTCATACCAAAACCTGGCAAGGATGGCACAAAGAAAGAAAACTACAGACCAATATCTCTAATTAATACAGATGCTAAAATTCTACACAAAATACTGGCAAACCGAATACAACAACATATTAAAAAAATAATACATCATGATCAAGTGGGATTCATCCCAGAATCTCAAGGATGGTTCAACATACGCAAAACGGTTAACGTAATACACCATATCAACAAAACAAAGAACAAAAACCACATGATCTTATCAATAGACGCAGAAAAGGCTTTCGATAAAATACAACACAATTTTATGTTTAAGACTCTCAACAAAATGGGTATAGAAGGAAAATATCTCAACATGATAAAGGCCATATATGATAAACCATCAGCCAACATCATATTAAACGGCATAAAACTGAGGACTTTCTACCTTAAATCAGGAACAAGACAGGGTTGTCCACTCTCTCCACTCTTATTTAACGTGGTGCTAGAAGTTCTGGCCAGAGCAATCAGACAAGACAAAGAAATAAAAGGCATCCATATCGGAAAAGAAGAAGTAAAGGTATCACTTTTTGCTGATGATATGATCCTATACATCGAAAACCCGAAGGACTCCACAAAAAGATTATTAGAAACAATAAACCAATACAGTAAGGTCACAGGATACAAAATTAACATACAGAAGTCCATAGCCTTTCTCTATGCCAACAATGAAATATTAGAAAACGAACTCAAAAAAATAATCCCCTTCACGATTGCAACAAAAAAAATAAAATACCTAGGAATAAACATAACAAAGAATGTAAAGGACCTATATAATGAAAATTACAAAGCATTGTTAAGGGAAATCGAAAAAGATACAATGAGATGGAAAAATATTCCTTGTTCTTGGATAGGAAGAATAAATATAATCAAAATGGCCATATTACCCAAAGCAATATACAAATTTAATGCAATTCCCATCAAAATCCCTATGAGATTTTTTAAAGAAATGGAACAAAAAATCATCAGATTTATATGGAACTATAAAAAACCCCGAATAGCCAAAACAATCCTAAGGAAAAAGAATGAAGCTGGGGGCATTACAATACCTGACTTTAAACTATATTATAGGGCCATGATAATCAAAACAGCATGGTATTGGCAGAAAAATAGACACTCAGACCAATGGAACAGAATAGAAAGCCCAGAAATAAAACCACATATATATGGTCAAATAATCTTTGATAAAGGGGCCAACAACACACAATGGAGAAAAGAAAGCCTCTTCAACAAATGGTGTTGGGAAAACTGGAAAGCCACATGCAAAAGAATGAAACTCGACTACAGCCTGTCCCCGTGTACTAAAATTAATTCAAAATGGATCAAAGACCTAAATATAAGACCTGAAACAATAAAGTACATAGAAGAAGACATAGGTACTAAACTCATGGACCTGGGTTTTAAAGAACATTTTATGAACTTGACTCCAATGGCAAGAGAAGTGAAGGCAAAGATAAATGAATGGGACTACATCAGAATAAAAAGTTTTTGCTCAGCAAGAGGAACTGATATAAAAATAAACAGACAGCCAACTAAATGGGAAATGATATTTTCAAACAACAGCTCAGATAAGAGCCTAATATCCAAAATTTACAAAGAACTCATAAAACTCAACAACAAACAAACAAACAATCCAATAAAAAAATGGGAAGAGGACATGAATAGACACTTCTCCCAGGAAGAGATACAAATGGCCAACAGATATATGAAAAGATGCTCAGATTCATTAGTTTTTAGGGAAATGCAAATCAAAACTACAATGAGATACCACCTCACCCCTGTTAGATTAGCTATTATCAACAAGACGGGTAATAGCAAATGTTGGAGAGGCTGTGGAGAAAAAGGAACCCTCATTCACTGTTGGTGGGACTGTAAAGTAGTACAATCATTATGGAGGAAAGTATGGTGGTTCCTCAAAAAACTGCAAATAGAACTACCTTATGACCCAGCAATCCCTCTACTGGGTATATACCCCAAAACCTCAGAAACATTGATACGTGAAGACACATGTAGCCCCATGTTCATTGCAGCACTGTTCACAGTGGCCAAGACATGGAAACAACCAAAAAGCCCTTCAATAGAAGACTGGATAAAGAAGATGTGGCACATATACACTATGGAATACTACTCAGCCATAAGAAATGATGACATCAGATCATTTACAGCAAAATGGTGGGATCTTGATAACATTATAAGGAGTGAAATAAGTAAATCAGAAAAAAACAAGAACTACATGATTCCATACATTGGTGGAACATAAAAATGAGACTAAGAGACATGGACAAGAGTGTGGTGGTTACCAGGGGTGGGGGGAGGGAGGACAGGGGGAGAGTTAGGGGGAGGGGGAGGGGCACAGAGAACTAGATAGAGGGTGGTGAAGGACAATCTGACTTTGGGCGAGGGGTATGCAACATAATTTAATGACAAAATAACCTAGACATGTTTTCTTTGAATATATGTACCCTGACTTATTAATGTCATCCCATTACCATTAATAAAAATTTATTAAAAAAAAAAAAAAAAAAAAAAAAGATATGAAGATTGGCTCTGGCTGGTGCCTCACTGGATGGAGCATCAGCCTGGTGTTTGGATGTTCTGAGTTTGATTCCTAGTCAGGGTACATAGGAGAAGTGACCATCTGCTTCTCTCCCCTTCATCTCCCTTTCTCACCCTCTTCTCTTCCTGCAGCCAGTGGCTCGATTGGTCTGAACATGGCCCCAGGCACTGAGGATAGCTTGGTTGTAGCACATCAGCTTCAGGTGCTAAAAATAGATCAGTGCTCAAACATTGGCCCCAGATGGGCTTACCGGTTAGATCCCAGTTGGGGTAAATGTGGAAGTCTCACTATCTCCCCACTTCTCACCTAAAAAAAAAGATATGAAGATTATCCAGGTGAGCCTAATTAATCATGAGTCTTTTAAATGTGGAAGAGGAGGAGTAAGAGGAGACCAGAATGATGCAGTGATGCAGTGTTTGACCCATCAGCACTGGCTGTGATGATGGAGGAAGAAGCCATGAGCCAAGAAATGTAGACTGCCTTTAGAAACTGAAAGGCAAGGGACGAGATTCCCCATAAGAGCCTCTAGAAAGGAACACAATCTTGCTGACATCGTGAGTTTAGCCCGGTAAGATCAGTGTTGAAATTCTGATTTAAAGAACTGTAAGATAATAAAGTTGTGTTGTTTTAAGCCACTAAGGTTATAGTAATTTGTGACAGAAGAAAAGAAAGGGATACACTATCAATATGTGTGGGTATTGAGGCATGGTATAAAATGTTTATCTTAAGGTGGATTGTGGCTTTAAAGAACTTTGTTGTTGTTTTTTTTATAAATTTTTATTAATGTTAATGGGATGACATTAATAATTCAGGGTACATATATTCAAAGAAAACATGTCTAGGTTATCTTGTCATTAAATTGTGTTGCATACCCCTCGCCCAGAGTCAGATTGTCCTCCGTCACCCTCTATCTAGTTTTCTCTGTGCCCCTCCCCCTCCCCCTAAATCTCTCCCTCCCTCCCTCCTGCGTCCTCCCTCCCCCCACCCCTGGTAACCACCACACTCTTGTCCATGTCTCTTAGTCTCGTTTTTATGTTCCACCAATGTATGGAATCATGTAGAACTACTTTATGACCCAGCAATCCCTCTACTGGGTATATACCCCAAAACCTCAGAATCATTGATACGTAAAGACACATGTAGCCCCATGTTCATAGCAGCACTGTTCACAGTGGCCAAGACATGGAAACAACCAAAAAGCCCTTCAATAGAGGATTGGATAAAGAAGATGTGGCACATATACACTATGGAATACTACTCAGCCATAAGAAATGATGACATTAGATCATTTATAGCAAAATGGTGGGATCTTGATAACATTATACGGAGTGAAATAAGTAAATCAGAAAAAAACAAGAACTACATAAAGAACTTTGTTAATCAGTAGCTATTTACTGGAATTAGGTCAGAGCACTGCCTCTCTCCCTTGGATGCCCAGTTTCTTCTGCCTCATTTTTCACATAGCTGAAAATTGACAGGTGTTTAATACTATTTAAGTAGACATTACTTACTTTGCAAATAGGAATGTACATACTAGTTCTGGTTCTAAATGAAATATTGGGGTTTGGACATACTTCATAAAGTGATTACTGCCCCTTTTAAGTCTGAGCAATTTCCAGTTGCCAAGTCAGGGTATTATTTATGTACGAATTACCTTATAGACAAGTATACTTTATAGTCTTTTTATGTAACTCTTAACACCTGCATATCACAAAGTTTACTTGTGGGTGATTAAATTGAGTAAGACAAGAGATTGCCCACATACAGAATAAAATCCCATTTCTTCTGCTTGCTAGAGAACAGTGGAAACAGCCTGGCCTGCAGGGTGATTGTCAGATTCTGCCTCCTTCCCACCTCCTTATTTCTGCAGAGAGACACAGGCTTAGCCTCTCATCACATGCTGTCATTTTCCTGGGGCTGTAGAGAAAAGGACTTCCTTGGAGTAGTTCTAAGGCTCTGTGCTTCAAGGAGAGAAGCTTCCATCTTGCTTCCTGCTTTCGTATTTCCTTCCACTTTATCTTTTCTTCCTTACTAGCAATGCATAAGTTTTACTTCAGGGACATGTGTGTTTTATTCACTCATGCCATTATCTTATATACTGAAATATTACCTATGACAAAGTGCTGATATATTACAATGCTCTGTAAACACATAGATACAATGATTTTTAAAAAAAATAATTTTTGTCCTTTCTCAGTATCAATTAGTCATTTTTAAAAAACTATTTTTATTTATTTATTTTAGAGAAGAAAGACAGAGAGAGAGATAGAGAGAGAGAAGTGGGAGAGCAGAAAGCATCAACTCCCATATATGCCTTGACCGGCAAGCCCAGGGATTTGAACTGGCTACCCCAGTGTTCCAGGTCGATGCTTGATCCACTGTGCCACCACAGGTCAGGCTATAATGATTTTTTTTAAAAAAAAAAATACAATTCCAAGTTAAATATTGGCTCCATGTAGAAAATAGTGCTGAAATTCAGTAGTTCAAAAGTGTAAAACATGGTTTATGTTGCCTGTTCTCCAGGTGCTTAGTGAGCATGACTTTGCCTTCTAGAACTCTTCTTTGTGGCTTAAGGAATCTATATGATTTTGCCACTTTTGGTCTTAGAGGTTCTAGGCATACTGATTGGTCTTAAGTGATTGCAGGTACTTTTTGTCTGATAAGCAATTCTTGCCATATAAAAACCAGAATTTTGACACAAGATAAGGATGTGGCAATTTTGTTTTGCAGGGAGATTTTTACTTGTGGACTTATAGGTATTTTTAATTCTAATTTGATTTGATGTATTCAAATACAAGTTATGCAAAAATGTTTAAAATGACCCATTTTACAAAAGTTTGATTTGCAAGCCTGCCCCTGTGTAAAGTGTCATACCCGAGGCCACAGGGATGGCCCAATGTCTCCCACCTGGTTTCTTGTCCTTCACTCTGGGCTCCAGCTGAACCAGACCAGTTGCCATGCTCTGCAGATGTCATGCACAGGAAAGAGGGCACAGCCATGGACTAAGCATGGAGCCTGGGGCCAGACAGCCTGTGTAGAACCCTTGCTTCCTCATATATTAGCTGTGGCTAATTAGCCACCTCTCTGTGGCTCAGTTTACTTATTCAAAAAGAGATGTATCACAATAGAACTATCTCATAGCATTATACCGGGGATTATACTGAGAGCAGTGCCTGGAATATAGTAAGTGCCCAGTAAACATTAGGTCTTGTTTTTTATTCATCATTTATTTTCCCACCATTCCTAAGCTGTTTTTCTATTGTGCGGTGTGTTTTCCTCACATCTAACTATTAAGATATTCTATATCTTAACAACCTTATTCTATTATGAAGCTGCCCTGAAGGTTTTAGCTGTGGCTCTAACATTGTCTGTATGTTGGAATCACCTGTGGATATTAATACTGATGCCTACATTTTTGTTCTGTGCTAGAGCTGACTTGTAGTGGCTTATGAGGATGAAATTTTCTGTCAGGTTACTAAGGCATATAGTAGTTTAAAATCAGCCTTGATGAGTGGTGCAGTGGATGGAGCATCATCCTGGACTGCCCAGGTCACTGTTTTCATCTCAGGGTTGCCACCTTGACCCCCAGAGCACAGATTTGAGCCCTGGTCAGGGCATGTATGAGAAGTAATCAGTGGGTGCACAACTAAGTGGAACAATGAGTTTATGCTTCTCCCCCCCATTTCTCTTTTTAAAAATAAAATAAAATAATTAGCCATAATCAGAGTCTTTACACCCTTGATGTTGGCAGATACTACCTCAGCATTTTTCACAATCCTCCTAGTATTCTACTGATTTGTTTATAAGCACCTCCAAATATTTGCTGAGACTTAGTATATAGTACATTAGTTTGCTAGGACTGCTGTAACAAAGTAGCATTGATGAAGTGGCTTAAAAAAACAGGTATTTAATGTTTCACAGTTCTGGATACTACAAGTCCAAAGTTATGGTGTCAGTAGAGTATGTTCCTTCTAAAGGCAGTGTGGGAAATATCTATTCTAGGCCTTTCTTCTTGACTCATAGATAGCTATCATCTTCCTATGTCTCCTTATATCATTTATCTTATATGTATATCTCTGTGTCCAAATTTCAACTATGTATAAGGGTAGTAGTTGTTTAGGACTAAGGCTCACCCTCATCACCTCACTTTAATTTGCTTACGTCTATAAAGACCATATCTCCAAATATGGTCACATTCTAATGTACTAGGGTTAGGACTTCCACATATAAATTTTTGGAAGTCATAATTTAACCCATTTCGACACAGTATTTTTTATTTGTCACTATATTATTTGACCAATGAAGATTTGTTGACTTGAATTGAGAAGGAGCACCAGTTAGCTAGTGTGTTATTTGTGTATTTTTTAAAAATTCATTGTACTGTGAATTTTAGTCAGTTTTCTTTATTTTTATTTAATTAATTGTGTTTACATAGATTCTAGGGTCACCCCGAATGCATCCCCACTCCCTCATATTCCCCTCAACATCTCCTTTACCCCCCTCCCTAGAGAACCCTCCACCTTTCCCTTCAGGTTTATCCCATCCTATCATACCCTTTCCCTCTGTCCTCTTTTCCTCTGGTCCCTTTGATTCTGCCTCTCTCTCTATTTCATTCCTTAGTTCACATTGTTCCTTGGATTCCTTAAATGAGTGAGGTCATATGATATTTTTCTTTCTCTGCCTGGCTTATTTAACAGAACATAATAGTTTCCAGGTCCATCCATGTTGTAGCAAAAGGTAAGATTTCCTTCTTTTTCATGGCCCCATAGTATTCCATTGTATATGTGTACCCCAGCTTTTTAATCCATTTGTCCACTGACGGACACTTGGGTTGTTTTCAGATCTTGGCTATTGTGAACAATGCTACCATAAACATGGGGGTACATTTCTTTTTTTCATACTGTTATAAATGGTGTTATTGGGATATATTCCTAAAAGTGGGATGGCTGGGTCAAAAGGCAGATCCATTTTTAATACTTTGAGGTATCTCCATACTGTTTTCCACAATGGCTGCACAAGTCTGCATTCCCACCAGCAGTGCAGGAGGGTTCCCCTTTCTCCACATCCTCACCAGCACTTATCATGTGTTGTTTTGTTAAGGAGCACCATTTTGACTGGTGTGAGGTGGTATCTCATTGTGGTTTTAATTTGCATTTCTCTAATGATTAATGATGTTAAACATTTTTTAACCTGTCTATTGACCATCTGTATGTTCTCTTTGGAGAAGTGTCTATTCATTTGTTTTGCCCATTTTTTGATTGGACTGTTTGTCTTCCTGGTGTTGAGTTTTACAAGTTCATTATAGATTTTGGTTATTAACCCCTTATCAGACGTATTGTCAAATATGATCTCCCATTGTGTGGTTTGTCTTTTTATTCTCTTCATATTGTCTTTAGCTGTACAAAACTTTTTAGTTTGATATAGTCCCATTTGTTCATCTTGTCTTCTATTTCACTTGTCCATGGAGATAAATCAGTAAATATATTGCTGTGACAGATGTCGGTGAGCTTACTGCCTATGTTTTCTTCTAAGATGCTTATGGTTTCATGCCTTACATTTAAGTCTTTTATCCATTTTGAGTTTATTTTTGTGAATGGTGTAAGTTGGTGATATAGTTTCATTTTTTTGCAGGTAGCTGTTCAATTTTTCCAACACCATTTGTTAAAGAGACTATCTTTACTCCATTGAATGCTCTTACCTCCTTTGTCAAATATCAATTGTCCATAAAGCTGTGCATTTATTTCTGGGTTCTTTGTTCTGTTCCATTGCTCTATATGTCTGTTCTTATGCTAGTACAAAGCTGTTCTGAGTACAATGGCCTTGAGTATAACTTGATACCAGGAAGTGTGATATCTCCCACTTTATTCTTCCTTTTCAAGATTGCTGATGCTATTCATGTTCTTTTTTGGTTCCATATAAATTTTTTGGAATATGAGTTCTATATCTTTGAAGTATGTCATTGGTATTTTAATTGGTATTGCATTGAATTTATAAATTGCTATGGGTAATATAGACATTTTAATAATACTTATTCTTTTTAACCACGAACATGGTATATGCTTCCACTTCCTTGTATCTTCCTTGATTTCTTTTGTCAATGTTTTATAATTTTCCGAGTCCAAGTCTTTAGTCTCGTTGGTTAAATTTACTCCTAGGTATTTTATTTATTTGATTGTAATAGTGAAGGGGAATGTTTCCTTAATTTCTATTTCTGACTGTTCATTATTGGCATATAAAAATGCCTCTGATTTCTGAGTATTAATTTTATATCCTGCCACCTTGCTGAATGCATTTATCAGGTCCAGAAGTTTTTTGACTGAGACTTTAGGGTTTTCTATATATAATATCTTATCATCTGCAAATAATGATAGTTTTAATTCTTCTTTTCCAACTGGGATGCTTTTTATTTTTTCTTCTTGTCTGATTGCTGTGGCTAGGACTTCCAGGACTATGTTGAATAAGAGTGGAGAAAGAGGTCACCCCCACCTTGTTCCTGCTCTTAGGGGGATTGCTTTTATTTTTTTCCCAGTGAGTATGATGTTGGCTGTGTGTTTGTCATAGATGACTTTTATCATGTTGAGGTTTGTTCCCTGTATTCCCACTTTGCTGAGAGTTTTGATCATGGATGGGTGCTAGATTTTATCAAATGCTTTTTCTGTATCTATTGAAATTATTATGTGGTTATTCTCCTTCCTTTTGTTTATGTGATGAATCACATGGATTGATTTGCAAATATTGTACCAGCCTTTCCTTGCCAGAATAAATCCCACTTGATCATGGTGTATGATTTTTCCCATATATTGTTGGATCTGGTTTGCTAATATTTTGTTGAGGATTTTAGCATCTATATTCATCAGAGATATTGGCCTATAATTTTCTTTTTTTGTGTGTTGTCTTTGCCTGGCTTTAGAATAAGAATTATGCTGGCCTCATAAAAGGAACTTGGAAATCTTCCTTCCCCTTGAATTTTTTGAAATAGCTTGAGAAAGATAGGAGTTAGTTCTTCTTTGAATATTTGGTAGAATTCAGTTGTGAAGCCATCAGGCCCTGGACATTTCTTGGTGGGGAGTTTTTTGGTAACTGTTTCGATCTCATTTGGTGTAAGTGGTCTGTTTAGGTTTTCTGATTCTTCCAGATTGATTTTTGGAAGATTGTATGTTTCAAGGAATTTTTCCATTTTATCTAGGTTGTCTAATTTTTTAACATACAGTTCTTCATACTATTTTCTTATAATATTTTGTATTTCTGTTGTGTCAGTTGTTATTTCTCCACTCTCATTTCTAATTTTATTTATTTGAGTCCTCTCTCTTTTTTTCTTCGTGAGTCTTGTTAAAGGTTCATCGATATTTTTTACCTTTTCAAAGAACCAGCTCCTAGTTTCATTGATCCTCTGGATTGATTCTTTTGTCTCTATGTCATTTATTTATGCTCTGATCTTTATTATTTCCTTCCTTCTACTAGCTCTGGGCTTTACTTGCTGTTCTTTTTCTAGTTATTTTAGATGCAGGGTTAAGTTGTTTATTTGAGCTTTTTCTAGCTTTTTAAAGTGTGCCTGTAACTGCTATGAACTTCCCTCTTAGTACTGCATTCGCTGTGTCCCATAAATTTTGGGTTGTTGTATGCTCATTGTCATTCGTTTCTAGAAATTTTTTTATTTCTTTTTTGATCTCATTCTTAATCCATTCATTATTTAACAACCTGTTATGTAGTTTCCATGTGTTTGAGAATTTTTAAGGTTTTTATTGTAGTTGATTTCTAGATTCATGCCATCATGATCAGATAAACTTCTTGATATGATTTCAAACTTCTTAAATTTGTTGAGACCACTTTCGTGCCCTAACATGTGGTCTATCCTAGAGAATGTACCATGAGCACATGAAAAGAATATATATTCTGCTGCTTTTGGGTGAAAGGTTCTGAAGATATTTGTTAAATCAAGTTGATCTGGTGTGGTCTTTAATTCTGCTGTTTTTCTGTTAATTTTCTTTCTTGAGGATCCCTCTAGTGATGTTAGTGGGGTATTAAAATCCCCCACTATTATAATATTGCTGTTTATCTTGCCCTTTATATCCATCAAAGTCTGCTTTATTTATTTACGTGCTCCTATATTAGGTGCGTAGATATTTTTAATGTTTATATCTTTCTGTTGAATTACTTCCTTTATCATTATGTAATGGCCTTCTTTATCTCTTACTATAGCCTTTGTTTTAAAGTCCATTTTGTCTGATATAGGTATTGGTATCCCAGCTTTTTTTTTCATTTCCATTTGCATGAGATTTTTTTTTTTCCCCATCCTTTTACCTTCAATTTATGTGCATTTTTTGTTTTAAGGTATCTCTTGTAGACAGCATATCTACAGGTCCTGTTTTTTTATCCATGCAGCTACCCTATGTCTTTTTTTATGTTATTTTTATTAATTTTAATGCAGTGACATTTATAAATTAAGTTACATATATTCTGAGAAAATGTTTCCAGATTATTTTGACATTTGATTATGCTGCATACCCCTCACGCAAAGTTAAATAATCTTCTGTCAACTTCTATCTGGTTTTCTTTGTGCCCCGCCCCTTCCCTACCCCCTCCCTTCCCTTCCTCGCCCTTTCCCTTCTCATGCCTCAACCCCACCCTCTGTTACCATCACATTTCTGTCCATGTCTCTGAGTCTCATTTTTATCTCCCATCTATGTATGGTTCATATAGTTCTTATTTTTTTCTGATTTACTTATTTCACTCCATATAATGTTATCAAGGTCCATCCATGTTATTGTAAATGATCCAATGTCATCATTTCTTATGGCTGAGTAGTATTTTTTAGTATATATGTACCAAAGCTTTTTAATCCACTCGTCCTTTGATGGACACTTGGGCTGTTTCCAGATCTTCGCTATTGTGAACAATGCTGCTATAAACATCGCTTGCATTTCTCCTTCTGGAACCGTTTTATGGTGTTCCACAGGTATATTCCTAAAAGTGGGATAGCTGGGTCAAAAGGTAGTTTGATTTTCAATGTTTTGAGGAATATTTATACTGTTTCCACAGAGACTGCACCAGTCTGCATTCCCACCAGGAGTGTAGGAGGGTTCCCTTTTCTCCATATCCTCACCAGCACTTATTCTGTGTTGTTTTGTTGATGAGCGCCATGCTGACTGGTGTGAGGTGATATCTCATTTTGGTTTTAATTTGCATTTCTCTAATGATTAGTGATGTTGAGCATTTTTCATATGCCTATTGGCCATCTGTATGTCCTCTTTGTAGAAGTGTCAATTCATTTCTTTTGCCCATTTTTTTGATTGGACTGTTTGTCTTTCTGGTGTTGAGATTTACAAGTTCTTTATAAATTTTGGTTCCTAACCCCTTATCAGAACTACTGTAAAATATGTTCTCCCATTGTGTAGTTTGTCTTTTTATTCTGTTCTTATTGTCCTTGGCTGTGCAAAAGCATTTTATTTTGATATAGTCCCATTTGTTTATCCTGTCTTTTATTTCCCTTGCCCGTGGAGATAAATCAGTAAATATAACACTGCGAAAGATGTCATAGCTCTTACTGCCTATGTTTTTTTCTAAGATGCTTATGGTTTCAGAGCTTTCATTTAAGTTTTTTATGCTCCTATATTACGTGCATCGATATTTATATTAATAATATCTTCCTGTTGGATTATTGATTTTATCATTATGTAGTGGCCTTCTTTATCTCTTACTATATTCTTTGTTTTAAAGTCCATTTTGTCTGATATAAGTATTGCTACCCCAGCTTTTTTTCCTTTCCATTTGCATGAAATGTTTTTTTTTTCATCCTTTTGCCTTCAGCCTATGTGCATCTTTTGTTTTAAGGTATGTCTCTTGTAGACAGCATATTTATGGGTCTTATTTTTTTATTTATGCAGCTACCCTATATCTTTTGATTGGATCATTTATACCATTTACATTTAAAATTATTATTGATATGTAGTTTTTATTGCCATTTTATTCTTTAAAGCTGCATTTCTCTTTTGCTATATTTTTCCCATTTTGATCTGTTTACACCATGTCCCTTAGCATTTTCTGCAGCATTCGTTTGGTTGTAATGAATTCCTTGAGGTTTTTTTTTTTTTTTTTGTCTGGGAAGTTTTTTATTTTTCCTTCAATTTTAAATGATAGCCTTACTGGATAAAGTAGTCTTGGTTGTAGGCTCTTTTCCTGAATGACTTTGAATATTTCTTGCCATTCTTTTCTGGCCTCAAGTATTTCTTTTGAGAAGTCTGATGTCATTGTTGTGGGGGCTCCTATGTAGGTGATAGCTTTTTTTTCTCTAGCAACTTTGAATATTTTTCCTTTATCACTTAGCTTTGGTATTTTGATTATGATATACTTTGGTGTAGGTTTCTTTGGGTTTCTCTTTAATGTAGTTTTCTGTGTTTCTTGAACTTGTGAGAGTTTCTCCTGCATTAATTTAGGGAAGTTTTCTGCTATGATATGATTGAACAAATTCTCTGTCTCTTGCTTTTTCCTCTTCTTCTTCAGGAACACCTACAATGCAGATGTTATTTCTTTTTATGTTGTCACGGAACTCTCTAAGAGTTTCCTCAGACTTTTTGAGTCTCTTTTCTTTTCTCTTCTCTGCTTTCATCCCTTCATTCCAGTTGTTCTCCAACTCGCTTATTTGACCTCAGCTCTCTCCATCTGTTGTTAATTCCTTCCATTGTGATCTTCATTTCTGATATTGTATTTGTCATCTCTGACTGATTCTTTTTTAATATTTCAATATCCTTCTTTATGCTTGCTATTTTTTATTTAGGTGTTCGTAATGACCAACCATTGTTAGTCTAAGATCCCTAAGCATTCTTTTTTTTTTTCCTAAGCATGCTTACAATCATTATTTTGATATCCAAAGTTTGGAGTTTGGAGCATTTGTAAGTTTGATTATTTCCATATCACTCAGTTCATTTCCTGGATGTTTCTTTTCTGGTTTCATTTGGATTGCACTTCTCTGTCTTCTCATTGTGTCTGTGTACTTTTGTGTTTTGTTTGTAGATCTGGTTGAGTCTAGGCTTGTTTTTGTCTGCCTCCAGTTTTATTTTAATAATTTTATTTTTTTAATGGGGCAACATCAATAAATCAGGATACATATATTCAAAGATAACAAGTCCAGGTTATCTTGTCATTCAATTATGTTGCATACCCATCACCCAAAGTCAGATTGTCCTCTGTCAACTTCTATCTAGTTTTCTTTGTGCTCCTCCGCCTCCTCCTTTCCCTCTCCCTTTCTCCCCTCCCCCTGTAACCTCCACACTCTTATCAATGTCTCTTAGTTTTACTTTTATGACCCACCTACATATGGAATAATGCAGTTCCTGTTTTTTTTTCTGATTTACTTATTTCACTTCATATAATGTTATCAAGAGCCAACCATTTTGCTGTAAATGATCCGATGTCATCATTTCTTATGGCTGAGTAGTATTCCATAGTGTATATGTGCTACATCTTCTTTATCCAGTCTTCTATTGAAAGGATTTTTGGTTGTTTCCATGTCCTGGCCACTGTGAAAAATGCTGCAATGAACATGGGGCTGCATGTATCTTTACGTATCAATGTTTCTGAGTTATAAGGGTATATATCCAGTAGAGGGATTGCTCGGCCATAAGGTAGTTCTATTTTCAGTTTTTTGAGGAACTACCATACTTTCTTCCATAATGGTTGTACTACTTTACATTCCCACCAACAGTGTATGAGGGTTCCTTTTTCTCCACAGCCTCTCCAACATTTGCTATTACCTGTCTTGTTGATAATACCTAATCAAACAGGTGTGAGGTAGTATCTCATTGCAGTTTTAATTTGCATTTCCCTAATAGCTAAAGAAGATGAGCATCTTTTCATATATCTGTTGGCCATTTGTATTTCTTCCTGGGAGAAGTGTCTGTTCATGTCTTCTTCCCATTTTTTATTGGATTGTTTGTTTGTTTGTTGTTGAGTTTTATGAGTTCTTTTTATATTTTGGATATTAGGCCCTTATCGAAGCTGCTGTTTGAAAGTATTATTTCCCATTTAGTTGGCTTTCTGTTTATTTTGTTATCAGTTTCTCTTGCTGAGCAAAAAGTACTTAGTCTGATGTAGTCCCATTCATTAATTTTTGCCTTCACTTCGCTTGCCTTTGGAGTCATTCATAAAATGCTCTTTAAAACCCAGGTCCATGAATTGAGTACCTATGTCTTCTTCTATGTACATAATTGTTTCAGGTCTTATGTTTAGATCTTTGATCCATTTTGAGTTAATTTTAGTACAGGGGGACAAACTGTAGTCCAGTTTCATTCTTTTGCATGTGGCTTTCCAGTTTTCCCAGCACCATTTATTGAAGAGGCTTTCTTTCCTCCATTTTGTGTTGTTGGCACATTTATCAAAAATTATTTGACTATATTTATATGTGGTTTTATTTCTGGACTTTCTATTCTGTTCCATTCGTCTGAGTGTCTATTTTTCTGCCAATACCATGCTGTTTTGATTGTCGTGGCCGTATAATATATTTTGAAGTCAGGTGTTGTAATGCCCCCAGCTTCATTGTTTTTCTTTAGGATTGCTTTGGCTATTCGGGGTTTTTTATATTTCCATATAAATCTGATAACTTTTAGCTCTATTTCTTTAAAAAATGTCATTGGAAGTTTGATGGGAATTGCATTAAATTTGTATATTGCTTTGGGTAATATAGCCATCTTGATTATATTTATTCTTTCTAACCAAGAACAAGGTATATTCTTCCATCTCATTATATCTTTTTAAATTTCCCTTAACAATGGTTTATAGTTTTCATTATATAAGTCCTTTACATTCTTTGTTATGTTTATTCCTAAGTATTTTATTTTTTTTGTTGCAATCGTGAAGGGGATTATTCTTTTGAGTTCATTCATTGTTGGCATATAGAAAGGTTATTGACTTCTGTATATTAATTTTGTATCCTGCAATCTTATTGTATTGGCTTATTATTTCTAGTAGTCTTTTAGTGGATTGTTTGAGGGTTTCGATGTATAGGATCATATCATCTGCAAAAACATGATACCTTTACTTCTTCTTTTCCGATATGGATGCCTTTAATTTCTTTGTCTTGTCTGATTGCTCTGGCCAGGTCTTCTAGCACCACATTAAATAAGAGTGGAGAGAGTGGACAACTCTGTCTTCTTCCTGATTTAAGGGGGAAAGCCTTTAGTTTAGTGCCATTTAATATGATGTTAGCTCATGGTTTATCATATATGGCCTTTAACATGTTGAGATATTTTCCTTCTATACCCATTTTGTTGAGAGTCTTAAACATAAAATTGTGTTGTGTTTTATCAAAAGCCTTTTCTGCGTCTATTGATAAGATTGTGTAGTTTTTGTTCTTTGTATTGTTGATATGGTGTATTATGTTAACCGTTTTACGTATGTTAAACCATCCTTGAGATTCTGGGATGAATCCCACTTGATCATGATGTATTATTTTTTTATTATGTTGTTGTATTCGATTTGCTAGTATTTTGTTTAGTATTTTAGCATCTGTATTCATTAGAGATATTGGTCTGTAGTTTTCTTTTTTTGTGCCATCCTTGCCTTGTTTTGGAGTGAGGGTTATGTTGGCCACATAAAATGTGTTTGGAAGTATTGCTTCTTCTTCAGTTTTTTGGAAGAGTTTCAGTAGAATAGGAACCAAGTATTCTTTGAACGATTGATAAAATTCGCTGGTATAGCCGTCAGGGCCTGGACTTTTATTTTTGGGGAGGTTTTTAATGGTTTTTTCTATTTCTTCTGTACTAATAGGTCTGTTTAGGCTTTCTGCTTCTTCTTGACTCAGTCTAGGAAGGTTGTATTGTTCTAGAAATTTATCCATTTCTTCTAGGTCATTGAATTTAGTGGCATAAAGTTTTTCATAGTATACCACAATAATTCTTTGTATATCTACGATGTCCGTGGTGATTTCTTCTCTTTCATTTTTTATTTTGTTTATATGAGTTCTTTCTCTTTTATCCTTGGTAAGTCTTGCCAAGGGTTTGTCAATTTTGTTGATCTTTTCAAAGAACCAGCTCCTTGTTCTATTACTTTTTTCTATAGTTTTTCTGTTCTCTATTTTATTTATTTCTGCTCTGATTTTTATTATCTCCTTTCTTCGGCTGGTTTTGGGTTGTTTTTTTTTCTTCTTTTTCTATTTCCTTAAGGTGTGAAGTTAAGTGGTTCACTTGGGCTCTCTCTTGTTTGTTCATATATGCCTGAAGTGATATGAACTTCCCTCTTATCACTGCTTTTGCTGCATCCCATAGATTCTGATATGTCGTATTGTCATTTTCATTAGTCTGTATATATCTTTTGATCTCTGCACTTATTTCTTCTTTGACCCATTCACTTTTTAGAAGCATGTTGTTTAGTTTCCACATTTTTGTGGGATTTTTTCCGTCTTTTTTGCAGTTGAATTCTAGCTTCAAGGCTTTATGATCAGCAAATATGCTTGGTACAACATCGATTTTTCTGAATTTGCTGATGTTGTTTTTGTGGCCCAACATATGGTCAATTCTTGAGAATGATCCTTGTACACTGGAGAAAAATGTATACTCAGTCACTTTGGGATGAAATGTCCTGTAGATGTCTGTCATCTCCAGGTGCTCTAGTGTTTTGTTTAAGGCCACTATGTCTTTGTTGATTCTCTGTTTGGATGACCGATCTAGAGCCGTCAGCGGTGTATTGAGGTCTCCAAGTATGATTGTATTTTTGTCAGTTTTTGTTTTAAGATCAATAAGTAGCTGTCTTATATATTTTGGTGCTCCTTGGTTTCATGCATATATATTAAGAATTGTTATGTCTTCTTGATTCAGTGTCCCCTTAGCCAATATGAAATGGCCATTTTTGTCTCTGAGTACTTTTGCTGTCTTGTAGTCAGCATTATCAGATATGAGTATTACTATGCCTGCTTTTTTTTGGATGTTATTTGCTTGGAGTATTGTTTTCCAGCCTTTCACTTTGAATTTGTTTTTATCCTTGTTGCTTAGATGAGTTTCTTGTAGGGAGCATACAGTTGGATTTTCTTTTTTAATCCATTCTGCTTCTCTGTGCCTTTTTATTAGTGAGTTTAATCCGTTTACATTTAGTGTCATTATTGACACTTGTGAGTTCCCTTTTGCCATTTTATACATTGCTTTCTGTTAGTTTTGTGTCTTGTTTGATCCTTTTCTTTTGTTTTTATTTGGTTGTATTCCATACATCTTTCCTCTGTTGCTATCTTTTTTAAGTCATGTGCTTCTGTGGTGATTTTTTCAATGGTGGTTACCTTTAAGTAATGAAAAGGTTTACTATCCTGTTAATTGTAGCGCACTATTTTGTGAGTACTTTTGCACTCCATTGTCCTTTGCTACTGTTAATCTCCATCCTCTCCCCCCCTCTCTTTTTGTTGTTGTCACAGTTTAAATTTGGTTTTATTGTGTTCTTCTTGAAGCTTTTACTTGTGTCTTTGGGTTTATTTTTGTTCTTTGTATCTGATTGGAGAACCCCTTTTAGTAATTCCTGGAGTGGGGGTTTTTTGATGATAAATTCCCTCATCTTTTCTGTATCTGTGAATGTTTTCATTTCTCCTTCATATTTGAAGTATAGCTTTGATGGGTATAGTATTCGTGGCTGAAAGTTCCTCTCTTTCAGGACTTTAAATATTGGGGTCCACTCTCTTCTAGCTTGTAGAGTTTCTGCTGAGAAATCTGATGATAATCTAATGGGCCTTCCTTTATATGTTGTATTCTTCTTTTCCCTGGCTTCCTTGAGAATTTTTTCTTTGCTGTTGGTTTGTGTCAATTTCATTATGATATGCCTTGGAGTAGGTTGTTGGGGTTAAGAAAACTCGGAGTTCTGTTTGCTTCTTGAACTTGAGGCTTTAGTTCTTTCCACAGGCTTGGGAAGTTCTCATCTATTATTTGTTTGAGTATGTTCTCCATTCCATTTTCTCTCTCTTCTCCCTCTGATATACCTATTATTCTTATGTTATTCTTTTTGATGGAGTCAGATAATTCTTGTAGGGCTATCTCATTTTTTTTTTTAATTTTTGAGTCTCTTTCTTCTTCTCTTTGTTGTGCCTCAAGTTGCTTGTCTTCTATTTCACTAATCCTCTCTTCTATCTGACCTGTTCTATTAGCTAAGGTTGTTACTTCGTTTTTCAGCTCGTGAATTGAGTTTTTCATCTCTGTTTGATTTGTTTTTATACTTTCACTTTCCTTGGACATATATTCTTTGTGTTCATTGAGTTATTTTCTAAGCTCCCTAAATTGCCTTTCTGTGTTTTCTTGTATATCTCGGAGGATTTTTAGGATTTCTAGCTTGAATTCTCTGTCATGTAGCTCCAAGGTTTCCAATATATTAAATTTTTTCTCCATAGATTTTTCCTCATCTATCTGTGATACCCTCTTTCTTTTGTATCCATGATATTCTATTTTCTCTTCCTTAATAGTATCTGAGGGTGGTTTTGTTGATAGTATTAATGAGATTTAATAAAGAATAAAAAGTTAAAAAAATAAAAAATCAAAAAGAGTTTTTTAATTAATAATGAAATAAAGAACAATAAAATAAAAATTAAAAAAAAGCAAATAATTCCTCCCCTCCTTTTTTCCTCTCCTCTCCTCTCCCCTCTTTCTTGAGAAAAATCTTGTGGTGAACTGTGAATTATAACAAACAATGCCTGTAATGGAGTGCCTGAACTGGGGAAAAGTAATAAAGGGGCAAAAAAAAAAAGGAAAGAAAATAGAAGGTGTATGTACCCACAAAAAGCAAATAAGGAAAAAATTTGTGTCAAGAATAAAATGATTTGCTTTTAGGTGTTGGTTGACTTAAGAGTTTTGATGAGAGAAATTAGAGGGAATCAGGAAAATGGGGGGACAAATTAAAAAATTACTATTGTATTTAGTGGAACAAGAACTAGATAAAATGGAGAGCCAGGGATGGGAGCACTGCTAGTGAGTTAAAAAGGTGAAGTAAAACCCCTTCAAAATGCCATAAACATAAGTTTGAGTCCCAGATAAGATAATTGTTTTGTTATTGAGGTTTCAATGAGAGGAGATGTAAAGGAGAAAGGAAGAAACTAATATAGAGGGAGAAAAGAAAAAGAGAGAGAGAAGAATATAAAGAGGGTACCATTAAAAGAAGAAAAAAGAAAAAAGAGGAGAGAGAGAAAGAGAGAGTTAAGGGTTTTGGAGTGTAGCCCTCATAGACAGAAAGGAAGAGGAAGAAAAAGATAATGGGAGATGTAACACTTATGGGTAGTGTAGTTCAAGCAGAGGAGAGAGTAAGACCAGCAGAGAGTTAATCTACCAAATTGGAGGAGGAAAAAAAAATATCAAGAATAAAGATAAGAGAAACAAGCAAATAAATATAATAAAATGGGATAGGTTATAAAGTCTGCGTATTATTCTTGATTTTGAGAGTTCATCTTCTTGCTTTTTCTTTTCTCTCCCTTTTTCTGGTTGGTGACTCTCTACCCAGGTTCTGCCCCTTTGGCACGCTCAGGTAGAGGTTTGCAGTTGATAAGTCTCTATGGCGATGTCATGTATTGTGTTTTAGTCTCATTGGCAGTCAAGGCTCATTAGCATTTATAGGCTCCGACAGTGAGAGAGTCTGTGTTCCTGGAGCCTTTCTCCTAGTCTTTCCTGATAATCCAGCTATGGATTTGTTGCTGCCTCTGCCTGGATAGTAAGAGGCTCAAAGAGCTGGCAACTCCCCACTCTATTTCCACTCAGCACAGGGCTCTGGATAAGGCTCAGTCAGTCAGAGCTTCTAGCATAATCAGGCATGGCTTCCACCGACTCAAAGACCTCTGGCTCTGCCACTCTGTCTGGTAACATGGGCGGGCACCCACTCCCGGGGTGCTTGGAGGAAACTCTCGCTCACTATCTGCATGCACAGACCAGGATATCAGGCCTGCAGTCTCAGACTCTGAGTGAAACCCCCACCCGCATGGAAAATTTCCAGCGTTGGAATTGGCTCTCGCTCTGTCCCCGTGCGTGGCTTTTGCAAGGTGCTGGGGCGGCCCAAGATTCTGCTTTTGGCCCACACAAAGGCCCCTGACTCTGCCCCTCTGTGGGATAACACGGGCGCACACTGCCTAAGCACTCGGAGGAATCTCTCGGTCACTATCTGCGCACGCAGACCAGGATATCAGGCCGACCACCTCACTCTCTGAGTGTAACCCCCACCAGCACGGAAAAGTTCCAGTGTTGTTATTAGTTCTCGCTCCCTCCCCATGTGCAGCTTTCCCAGGGTGCTGGGGTAGCCCGGAGATTCCACTTTCAGCCCACACAAAGGCCTCTGACCCTGCCTCTCTGTGGGATAACACGGGCGCCCACTCCCAGAGCTTTGGAAGGAATCTCTTGCCCACTATCTGCGCGTGCCAGC
Source organism: Saccopteryx leptura (assembly GCF_036850995.1). Lineage (NCBI taxonomy): Eukaryota > Metazoa > Chordata > Mammalia > Chiroptera > Emballonuridae > Saccopteryx > Saccopteryx leptura. The sequence continues at coordinate 193,384,558 of NC_089504.1, forward strand.
CAGGGGATCGGAAAAAATGGCTGCCCCACTTGTCTTTCTTTGTCTGGGTTTGGCGCGAGTGTTAGCTTGTATTGCCCGGGTTGCCACAGGAACAGTTTTTCCTCAGCTTGGATCTCCGTGCCACAGCCTGGTTCAGCCGTTTGTGCCATGGCCTGGATCTATTCACCCCCTTTGCCTGCCTCAGTTTCTATATTCTCAGTTCCCAGTGAAAGCTGTCCTGTTTAGGTTAGTGAGGAAGGTGGAGCATTTCTTACTCCCTATTTCCTTCAGGGTTTGGTTATATATTTAGCCAATTTTTTGCTCGACCATACCTTTGGTTGTATTGCGAAACATCTGGAGGCTCCAAGGATAGGTTTTTCTGTTTCTGGTTGAAGATCTTGTTGAGTTTTGGGGGAGATTTATCGGTATCGATAATTCCTACCCCGCCATTACTCTGACGTCATCCTCTGCCTCCACTTTTTAATTGGGTTATTTTTAGGTCTTCTTGGGTTGGCATCAGCCATGATTTGTAATCTGCTTTTGGATTTGGGCCACTTTGAAGTCTTGGTTTGTTTGTTTTCTTAACAGGTTATTGTCTTGTTTGCTGATCTCAGTGAGGGCTTATTTAAAACTGTATCCAGGAATGCTGTGGTTGTGACTTGAGGCTCTGAATTCCTCTTCTGCCAGTTAATCACTCTCGAGTGGGTTGCTTTCTCAGGTTCAGTAGGGGAAAGTTTATCTCAGATCTCCATGGAGACCTAAGTTACTGCCCCCCCTCCCCACTTCTTGTTTTTAGCTGTGTCTTGTTGTGCTGCTTGGAGCTGGAGAGATGTCTGTATCTCTTTGTCCTGGAAGTACTTTTGTATTTTGCTTTGTGGAAGGACCAGCCCCTCCCCCATATATGGCTTCCTCCAATCAGTTTTTTATGTCATCACCTGCATTTCTCTCCCCCTCACCATTTATCTCTCTCTCTCTCCTTTCTTTTTGGAAGACAAGTGGGCCCTTTCAACACACCTCATTCCCTGGTCACCAGATAAGTGGATGTGAGCATTATTTACTGCACTTTTCTTTGGAATGAGAGCCCAGCCCCCCCCTTTTCCTGTAAGCAGGTGAGATTCAGGCGCTCTCTACCAGGTTTGTTGTGGCTTCTTCTTTGCTCCTTGGTTTTTGAGAGCTATTCTTGTAGTCCAGAGTTGATTTTTTATGCTGATTGTTTATGGATTAGTTTATAATCCAGTTCCATGGTGTGAGCTGGGAGTCTGTGCATCTGCCTACTCCACTGCCATCTTCAGGTCTCCTACCCTATGTCTTTTGATTGAATCATTTAATCCATTTACATTTAAGATTATTATTGATATGTAGTTGTTTATTGCCATTTTATTCTTTAAAGGTGTATTCCTCTTTTGCTATATTCTTTTCCCACTTTGATCTGTTTACAACAGGCCCCTTAACATTTCCTGCAGCATTGGTTTGGTTGAAATAAATTTCTTGAGTTTATTTTTGTCTGGGAAGCTTTTTATTTGTCCTTCAATTTTAAATGACAGCTTTGTTGGATAAAGTAGTCTTGGTTGTACGTTCTTGTTCTGCATTTCTTTGAATATTTCTAGCCATTTCCTTCTGGCCTCAAGTGTTTCTGTTGAGAGGTCTGATGTCATCCTTGTGGGGGCTCCTTTGTAGGTGATAACCTTTTTTTCTCTAGCAGCTTGCAGCTTTTTTAAAAATAATTATTACAATAGCTTTATTAACTTCAAAGAAGTCACAATGGCAGAGTGCACTTGGGTACAATCTTGTATGTTCTCAAATTGCCAATCTTTATTACATATAAATACATAATAATACAAGAATAAACTCTGTGTTTTCTGTACTTACAACACAATTGTAAACCTACTTTCTTCCACCCCTGGATATCTGTTTGCCATCTCTTTGAATAATGGACATGGACTATTTTACATTGAGTAACTTTTTTTAAATTTTTTATTAATTTTAGTGGGGTGACATTAATAAATCAGGGTACATATATTCAAAGAAAACATGTCGAGGTTACCTTTTCATTCAATTATGTTGCATACTCATCACCCAAAGTCAGATTGTACTTTGTCACTTTCTATCTAGTTTTCTTTGTGCCCTTTTTTCTCCCCTTCTTCTCCCCTCTCCCTTCTTCCCTCCTCCTGCCCCCCATAGCCACCACACTTTTATCCATGTCTCTTAGTCTTGTTTTTATGTCCCACCAATGTGTGGAATCCTGCAGTTTTTGTTTTTTTTTCTGATTTACTTATTTCACTCCATATAATGCTATCAAGATCCCACCATTTTGTTGTAAGTGATCCAATGTCATCATTTCTTATGGCTGTATAGTATACCATGGTGTATATATGCCACATCTGCTTTATCCAGTCTTCTATTTTTTTTAAACAATGATTAAAACCTTTAAGCAAACTCTTGGCCAATATAGCAAGTATCCATAAAAGAGTAGTGTCCTTAACAAGTTCACCAAGTCCGAGTTGGCCCCAACACCATGCCAAGTCACTGATAAATGCAACCCAACTCCAGTTGAGTCTGATAGGAGCTGTCCCAAGGAGCAGAAGTCCAGGAAAAGTCCACATCCAGGAGAAGTCCGCATGGCACTGGAATTGTTCTCAAAATTTTATACTTTGTTGCTCACATCCAAGTTCAATGACTGCTGCTTCTAGCTAGTAATGATTCAGATAGACTGGAAAAGCCATCTGCAGCATGTGTTGAGATGGAGCTTCTGTTCTCCTCTGCCTGGAGAGATGAGACCATGTTGCTTTTCCCTGGAGCTCTGTGACTATGACTTGGTAAAGAAAACCTTGGGATACACTAAGCTGTGTGGCAAAGGTAGATTCATAATAGAAGCTGGCAAAAGGGGGAGAGAGAGCTCTAAATTAGGAGTAGGTCCCAGCCTGAAATATGAGTGGGGCATTGAGGCAGGAGGAATAAAGGCAACACTATATATTAAACAAAGCAGCAGAAAATAGGACTATCAACATCCACAACAGAGATCTTTGAGGGAAGAATAAAAAACCTGAGTATTCAGGCAAGACATAGTTAGTTGGCCCTTGTGCAAATGAGATCAGTTTACCTGCTTCTTAGAAGAAATACCCTAGGCTCGTCCACAGTGTCATAGATGGGGCTGATGGCCCTGGGCACCTTCAGCCTTCAGTGGCAAACTCCAGCATTCTGGGCAAGTTTAGCTCATAGGTGGCTGGAGCAGGGCTGGAAAAGACTAAACCCTCCCTTAGAGGAGCAAGGGGGAAGCCTACCTTCCAGTGTCCCTGTTTCCTCACAGCAGAGGCATGTAAGTCTGGCAGGCTTTAGCTCAATGACCTTCCTTTCCACTATTGAAGCAGGACCCAGATGGCATCCTATGAGACCACTTTGTGGTGTTGGAGCCTTTAAGGGCATATCCTAAAAGCTGGTAGTTCCCCTGATCTCTATTGGGCTTTTTCTGCCTCTAGGTATTTTAAAAACCATGCTCAGAAGATCTCGCTGAGTGGTTTGAGGATCCTCATCTGCCTATATAAATCTTTTCCATATATCTGGGATTATTTGGAAAAAGATAAAACAGTGTTATTAGTTGAGTCAAATAAAGAAGGTAGTAGTTTGCAGGCAAAAAATATTTGGTGTCTCCTGTTCATCAGCATTCAAAAGAAATTTAAATTTTTTTAAGTAAAAAGCATGATATGGTAGACCCATAGGACTTTCCAGGATTTGACTTCCCCCTTTTAAATTTTTTTAAATTGACCTTGAAATATTTGCTGGGTACACTTTAATAATACCTTGACTTTAAACATTGTAAAAAATACACATAATTCAAAAGGTTTGACAATATACAGTAAATGCTTTTGCTCCATATGCAGGAGCATTGTCAGTTTAACCTGTTTAGGAAATCGAATAATAGACCAATGCATACAGACAATGAGCTATAACATGCATAGCAGCCTCTCCTGTTCTGACAGAGGTTACTACAAATCCAGAATAGGTATCCACTGTAATGGGGACATAAGACTCTTGGCCAAATGAAGGTGTATGAGTAACATCCATTTGCCAAAGTTGTCCTGGTAGGGGTCCTTTAGGGTTAACTCCAAATTAAGGGACAGATTGTAGTATAGGACCTCTTAGACAGGATTTCCCAATCTGCCATGCTGCTTCCCAAGAAAGTTGAAACTGTTTACACAGGGCTGCAGCATTCTGGTGATGAATAGTATGAGACTGAATTGCTCGATCTGTCATGGTTGATCCAAATAATTTTCTTTTGGGTAGCTTGATCAACAAGGGCATTACCTTGTGCTAAAGCTCCAGGGAGCATGAAGTGAGGTTGAGTATGTCCTATAAAACATGGAGCTCTATGTTGACATGCAAGTGTCTGAAGAAGGAGGAAGTGCTGAAATAGTTCATCAGCATTTGTCCCTAAGACCGCATTCTTTATAGTGAAAACACCATAAGTAAATACTTGCTGTCTGTGTATAGATTAAAGGGGGAATATGGCAAATGCTAAAAAGCCATGATAATGGCATATAATTCTAGTCTTTGACCTAATTTTAAGTTGACAGTTTCAGTATCAAGTTGTCCATTGATTTGCAAGAGCAATTTGCCATTTAGTGGAAGTTCCCCAAAGCCATTGTTGTTGATCCTTTGAAAAAGGGAACAACAATAATTTTGAAGCTCAAAACCTATAAACTGTAAGGGTCGCCTATGCCCCTTGATAAACCAGGAGGCACAAGATCAAAATATGGAAGTGTATTCCATGGGATATTAAATGGTTCCATGTGCCCAAGCTGTAGCTGCTCTTGTACCAGTTGAGCAGCTGCCATAAGTATCTCCTGAGAAAGGGGCCGTTGGTATACCCACACAGGATTATCTGATTTCCAAGTAATTGGGTCTGCACACTGCATTATTGAGGTAGCAGGAGCTACCAAAGCCCCTATGCTAAATTTTGATATCCTAATCTACACCTTCTTGTATTGGGTGCCACTTCTATGAAGGTGAGAATTCCTTGCTGTTTTTTCCCTAGTCCCTTGGTGGGCAAAAATCAAGCATATGAGTACTGACTAAACCATTAGGACTGAGAAGCAATGCTCCCATATTTTTCAAAACATCTCTACCCCACAAATTAACTGGCCATCCAGGGAGCACATAAGGCTTAAAAAATCAAGAATGACCTTCTTAATCTTCCCAATTTAGAAGACTAGAACTTTGTTGAGGGGATTTACTCTGCCCTATACCTTTTAATTCTGTGGCTGCTGCATGATTGGGCCAGGAAGAAGGGCAATGTAGCTTAGCAATAACAGATACATCAGCTCCAGTATCTAAAAGTTCTTTAAATTTATGTTCATGTATTGTCAGTTCCATTTCGGGGCATTCCTGACCTATTTTTCTTTTTAAATCCAATTGGCAAAATCAGAGGAGCCAAATCACCAATTTGCTTGGGGCCCCTTTTGCAGGATGTGGCCTGAGAAGCAAAATTAGCATCCTTATACTATTCTTCTAACTGCCTGAATTAGCCATGAGACAAATTCTTTTTTTTTTTATTAATTTTAATGGGGTGACATTGATAAAATTGTCTTCCGTTGCCTTCTAACTCTTTTCTTTGTGCCCCTTGCCTCCCCTAACCCTTCCCTTTTCTCTCCCCCACCCTGTAACCCCAACACTGTTGTCCATATCTCTGAGTCTCATTTTTATGTCCCACCTATGTATGGAATCATATAGTTCTTAGTTTTTTCTGATTTACTTATTTCACTCACTATAATGTTATCAAGGTCCATCCATGTTGTTGTAAAAAATCCGGTGTCATCATTTCTTATGGCTGAGTAGTATTTCATAATATATATATATATATATATATATATATATATATATATATATATATATATATATATATCAAAGCTTTTTAATCCACTCATCCTCTGATGGACAGTTGGGCTGTTTTCAGTTCTTTGCTATTGTGAACAATGCTGTCATAAATATGGGGGTGCATTTCTTCTTTTCAAACAGTGCTATGGTGTTCTTGGGTTATATTCCTAACAGTGGTATAGCTGGGTGAAAAGGCAGTTTGATTTTTAATTTCTTGAGGAATCTCCCTACTGATTTCCACAGTGGCTGCACCAGTCTGCATTCCCAGCAGTAGTGCAGAAGGGTTCCCTTTTCTCCACATCCTCACCAGCACTTATTCTGTGTTGTTTTATTGATGAGCGCCATTCTGACTGGTGTGAGGTGATATCTCATTGTGGTTTTAATTTGCATTTCTCTAATGATTAGTGATGTTGAGCATTTTTTTATATGCCTATTGGCCATCTGTATGTCTTCTTTGTAGAAGTGTCTATTCATTTCTTTTGCCCATTTTTTGATTGGACTGTTCGTCTTTCTGGTGTTGAGATTTACAAGTTCTTTATAAATTTTGGTTCCTAACCCTTTATCAGAACTACTGTAAAATATGTTCTCCCATTGTGTAGTTTGTCTTTTTATTCTGTTCTTATTGTCTTTGGCTGTGCAGAAGCTTTTTTAGTTTGATAAAGTCCTATTTGGTTTTTATTTTTGTTTGTTTGTTTGTTTTTTGTAATTTTCTGAAGCTAGAAACGGGGAGAGACAGTCAGACTCCCGCATGCGCCCGGCCGGGATCCACCCAGCATGCCCACCAGGGGGCGACGCTCTGCCCACCAGGGGGCGATGCTCTGCCCCTCTGGGGCATCGCTCTGCCATGACCACAGCCACTCTAGCACCTGGGGCAGAAGCCAAGGAGCCATCCCCAGTGCCCAGGCCATCTCTGCTCCAATGTAGCCTCGGCTGTGGGAGGGGAAGAGAGAGACAGAGAGGAAGGAGAGGGGGAGGGGTGGAGAAGGAGATGGGCGCTGCTCCTGTGTGCCCTAGCCGAGAGTCGAACTCGGGACTTCTGCATGCCAGGCCAACACTCTACCACTGAGCCAACTGGCCAGGGCAAGTCCTATTTGTTTATCCTGTCTTTTGTTTCACTTGCCTGTGGAGACAAATCAGCAAATATATTGCGGCGACAGATGTCAGAGAGCTTACTGCCTAAGTTTTCTTCTAAGATGCTCATAGTTTTATGGCTTACATTTAAGTCTTTTATCCATTTTGAGTTTATTTTTGTGAATGGTGTAAGTTGGTGGTCTAGTTTCATTTTTTTGCACGTAGCTGTCCAATTTTTCCAACACCATTTGTTGAAGAGGCTGTCTTTACTCCAGTATATGCTCTTACCTCCTTTGTCAAATATCAGTTCTCCATAAAAGTGTGGGTTTATTTCTGGGTTCTCAGTTCTGTTCCATTGATCTATATGCCTGTTCTTATGCCAGTAACAGGCTGTTTTGAGTACAATGGCCTTATAATACAACTTGATCCGGAAATATGATACTTCCAACTTTATTCTTTCTTTTCAAGATTGCTGAGGCTATTCATGTTCTCTTTTGGTTCCATATAAATTTTTGCAATATGTGTTCTATATTTTTGAAGTAAGTCATTGGTATTTTAATTAGTATTGCATTGAATTTACAGATTGCTTTGGGTAATATAGACATCTTAATGATGTTTATTCTTCCTAACCATGAGCACAGTATATGTCTCCACTTGTCTGTATCTTCCCTGATTTCTTTTATCAATGTTTTATAATTTTCTGAGTACAAGTCTTTAATCTCCCTGGTAAAATTTATTCCTAGGTACTTTATTTTTTTTGGTTGCAATGGTAAAGGCGATTGATTCCTTAATTTCTCTTTCTGACAGTTCATTGTTAGTATATAAAAATGCCTCTGATTTCTGAGTATAAATTTTATATTCTGCCACCTTGCTGAATTCATTTATCAGGTCTAGCTTTTTAACTTAACTTTAGGATTTTCTATATACAATACCATATCATCTACAGATAATGATAGTTTTAATTCTTCTTTTCCAATTTGGATGCCTTTTATTTCTTTTTCTTGTCTGATTGCTGTGGCTAGGACTTCCAGAACTATGTTGAATAAGTGTGGTGAAAGGAGGCACCCCTGCCTTGTTCCTGATCTTAGGGGGATTGCTTTTATTTTTTGCCCATTGAGTATGATATTGGCTGTCAGTTTGTCATAGATGGCCTTTATTATGTTGAGGTTTGTTCCCTGTATTCCCACTTTGCTGAGAGTTTTAATCATGAATGGGAGCTGGATTTTATCGAATACTTTTTCTGCATCTATTCAAATTATCATGTGGTTTTTCTCCTTCCTTTTGTTTATGTGATGAATCACATTGGTTGATTGCAAATATTGTACCAGCTTTTCCTCCCCAGAATAAATTCCACTTGATCATGGTGTATGATTTTTTCCATATATTGTTGGATCCGGTTTGCTAATATTTTGTTGAGGATTTTTGCATCTAAATTCATCAGGGATATTGGCCAATAATTTTTGTGTGTGTGTGTGTTGTCTTTGCCTGGTTTTGGAATCAGAATTATGCTCTCCTCATAAAAGGAGCTTGGAAGTCTTCATTCCTCTTGAATTTTTTGAAATAGCTCGAGAAGGATAGGAGTTAGTTCTTCTTTGAATATTTGGTAGAATTCACTTGTGAAGCCATCAGGCCCCGGACTTTTCTTTGTTGGGAGTTTTTTGATAATTGTTTCAATCTCATGTGTTGTAATTGGTCTGTTTTGGTTTTCTGATTCTTCCTGATTAATTTTTGGAAGATTATATGTTTCAAGCATTTTTTCAATTTCATCACGGTTGACTAGTTTTTTGGCGTACAGTTCTTCATAGTATTTTCTTATAATATTTTGTATTTCTGTTGTGTCAGTTGTTATTTCTCCACTCTCATTTCTAATTTTATTTATTTGAGTCCTCTCTCTTTATTTCTTGGTGAGTCTGGTTAAAGGTTCATTGATCTTGTTTACCTTTTCAAAGAACTAGCTCCTGGTTTCATTGATCCTCTGTATTGTTTCTTTATTCTCTATGTCATTTATTTCTGCTCTGATGTTTATTATTTCCTTCCTTCTACTACATTTGGGCTTTACTTGCTGTTCTTTTTCTAGTTCTTTTAGATGTAGTGTCAAGTTGTTTATTTGAGCTTTTTCTAGTTTCTTGAGGTATGCCTATAATGCTATAAACTTCCCTCTCAGGACTACTTTTGCTGTGTTCCATATACTTTGAGTTGATGTACGCTCATTATTGTTTGTTTCTAGGAATTTTAAAATTTCTTCTTTGATCTCATTGTGTACCCATTTGTTATTTAATAACATGCTATTTAGTTTCCAAATGTTTGAGTATTTTTCAGTTTTTCTGTTGTGGTTGATTTCTAGTTTAATGCCCTTGTGATAGAGAAAGTGCTTGATATGATTTTAATCTTTTTAAATTTGTTGAGACCGCTTTTGTGCCCTAACATGTCATCCATTCTAGAGAATATACCATGAGCACTTTAAAAGAATGTATATTCTGCTGTTTAGGGTGAAAGGTTCTGAAAATGTCTATTAAATCGAGTTGATCTAGTGTGTCCAATAAGTCTGCTGTTCCTTTGTTAATTTTCTTTTTTGAGGATCTATCTAATGATGTTAATGGGGTATTGAAATCCCCTACTATTATACTATTGCTTTTCATTTCGCCCTTTAAGTCTATAAAAGTCTGCTTTATGTATTTAGGTGCTCCTATATTAGGTGCGTTGATATTTATAACAGTTATATCTTCCTTTTGGATTGCTCCCTTTATCATTATGTAGTTACCTTTTTTTTTTTATCTCTAACTATAGTCTTTGTTTTAAAGTCCATTTTGTCTGATATAAGTATTGCTACCTCAGCTTTTTTTTTTTATTTCCATTTGTGTGAAATATTTTTTCTATCCCTTTATCTTCAGTCTATATACATCTTTTGATTTAAGGTGTGTCTCTTGTAGACAGCATATGTATGGGTCCTGTTTTTTTATCCACACAGCTACCCTATGTCTTTTGATTGGATCATTTAATCCATTTACATTTAAGGTTATTATTGATATGTAATTGTTTATTGCCATTTTATTCTTTAAAATTGTATTCCTCTTTAGCTATATTCTTTTTCTCTTTTGATCTGTTTACAACAGGTCCCTTAGCAATTCTTGCAGGCTTGGTTTGGTTGTAGTGAATTCCTTGAGTTTTTTTTTTTTTTTTTGTCTGTAAAGCTTTTTATTTCTCCTTCAATTTTAAATGATAGCCTTGCTGGATAAAGTAGTCTTGGTTGTAGGTTCTTGTTCTGCATTACTTTGAATATTTCTTGCCATTCCCTTCTTGCCTCAAGTGTTTCTGCTGAGAAGTCAGAAGTCATCCTTATGGGGCCTCATTTATAAGTGGTAGGTTTTTTTTGTCTAGCAGCTTTTAATATTTTCTCTTTATAACTTATCTTTGGTATTTTAATTATGATGTGTCTTGGTGTTGATTTTTTGGGGGTTTCTCCTTAATGGAGTTCTCTGTGCTTCCTGAACATGTGAGATGTTTTCTTGCCTTAATTGAGGGAAGTTTTCAGCTATGATATGTTTGAACAATGTCTCTATCCCTTGTTCTTTCTCTTCTTCTTCAGGAACCCCTATGATGCAAATGTTATTTCTCTTCATGTTGAAAAAGAACTCTCTTAGAGTTTCCTCAGACTTTTTGAGTCTCTTTTCTTTTTTCTGCTCTGCTTCCATGCCTTTATTTATCATGTCCTCTAACTCGCTGATTTGATTCTCTGCTTTATCCATCTGCTTTTAATTCCTTCCATTGTGTTCTTTATTTCAGATACTGTATTTGTCATTTCTGACTGATTCTTTTTTATTATTTCAATGTCCTTTTTATATTTGCTATCTGTTTATTTAGGTGTTCGTAATGACCATCTATTGTTGTTCTAATATCTTTGAGCATCCTACCAATCATTATTTTAAACTCTGCATCTGGTAATTTGGTTATATCTGATTCATTTAGGTCCTTTTCTGGGGATTTCTCTTGGTTCATTTGTGTTGCATTTCTTTACCTTTACATTTTATCTGTGTAAAGGAAGCTTTTGGCCTCTGGAGTTTACTGGGTATGGCCTCTGTTCCCTAGGTATAGTCTATCTGCAGGCCCGCCACCCGCTCTTCCATTGCTGCCTAGGGCTTTTGGGTTTGGGCATTGCCAGTGCCTGCCCATTGGGGCTTTTGCTGTAGTTTCTACCTCTACTTCATGGGAGTGGCTGTGATCATGTGTTCATGTGCACAAGCCGTGGTGGCCTTGGCCTTTGACCCACCCCCATGGATGGCGTTATGCTTGGCCCAGAGGGCAGTGGCGAGCACCTTTGCTCAGCTGCGGGTCTCTTCTTGTTTCCAGGCTTTCGCCTTGCCCTTGCAGAAGGAGCCCACTTGTGGAATGGCTGCTATCCGTGGCTCTATCAGCCGGGCAGGACTGCGTGCCCACACTCAGCTCAGTAGCAAAACTCCACCTATTCTGGGCTTTTGTCTCCACCCCTGTGGGAGGAGCCAGCTCCCAAGTCAGGCCACAAGCCTCGGTTCCACAGGCATTGCAAGGCTGTGCTCCTGCACCCTTGCTCAAGGGCTGGTTTCCACCCCTTCTGGGGTTCCCACCCCTCTCCCACAGGCTGAATTTTAGGCTGCCAGCAACTGGGCATGACCACTTTTGCACACCTACTCCTCCCCAGCCAGGCAAGACTGAGCTCACACGTGAGCCCAGTGATAGCCAGCAGGCTTCTGCCCCTGCCAACAGAACTATGCTTTCACGTCCGACCACCCACCCTCGGGGAAGCCCTCAGCCATGTGGGGTGCAGGCACTGCAGCTCAGACCCTAACATTCACGACTGTAGCCCCAAAAGCTCCCTCCTTCTAAGAAACTCTGCTCTGAGTTCTGCGGGAGAGCTTGTTTGGCTGGTGTCCTGCTTCACTTTGCTGGTATTGCTGTTTCCAGGGGAAATATTCACTTCAGATTTGAGGAGTGACTTGTCCCAGGGGTTATGGTGACTGTCTCCCAAAATGTTTCTCCCTGTGCCTCCTAGATTACACTGTCTTCTTTCTGCTCCAGTCCTCTCCTCTCTTCCTGTTCAAAACCTTGTGAAAGAGGTTTTCTGTGCGGTCCCTTTAAGAAGAATCCTAGGTCTGTAAGAAGAATCCTGGGTCTGAGAAATCAGACTCTTTCTCACAAACAGTATCCTGACTTGTTTCTAGCTAAATACTGTCCTTACACCTCTTCTAGGCTCTGGGGCTGCAGGCTGGGGCTTTGTTCTTGGGACTCAGGACCCTTCCCTCTCTGCTAAATTTACTTCCCGCCATGTGAGTCTCTCCTGGCTGCCATTTTCTCTGGGGAGCTAGGCAGCCCTCTTTGCATTTTCACTTTTTCTACCAGTTTTGGTGTGGCTTCTTCAGTGTTCCTTGGTTGAAGAGTCCTCTTAGTTTAGTCCAAAGTTGGTTTTTCCAGATGATAGTTCTTGAAATTATTTTGTAATCCACTTTGATTCTGAGAGGTGGATGTTGGTACGTCTGCCTACTCCAGCGCCATCTTGTCTTCTCACAGCTTTTAATATTTTCTGTTTATCACTTAGCTTTGGTATTTTAATTATGATATGTCTTGGTGTAGGTTTCTTTGTGTTTCTCTTTAATGGAGTTCTCTGTGCTTTTTGAACTTGTGAGAGTTTCTCCTGCATTAATTTATGGAAGTTTTCAGCTATGATATGATTGAACAAAGTCTCTATCCCTTGTTCTTTCTCTTCCTCTTCATTAACCCCTATGATGTGGATGTTATTTCTTTTTATGTTGTCACAGAAATCCCTAAGAGTTTTCTCAGACTTTTTGAGTCTCTTTTTTCTGCTTTGCTTCCATGCCTTCATTCATCTTGTCCTCTAACTCGCTGATTTGATCCTCAGCTTTATGTGTCCTGCTTTTAATTCCTTCCATTGTGGTCTTTATTTGTGATATTGTATTCGTCACATCCAACTGATTTTTTAAAAATATATCTTCTATTTTACTAATCCTACCTTCTATCTTGCCTGTTCTATTAGCTAAGCTTGTTACCTCGTTTTTCGCTCGTGAATTGAGTTTTTTCATCTCTGTTTTATTTGTTTTTATAGTTTCAATTTCCTTGGTAATATATTTTTTCTGTTCATTGAGTTGTTTTCTGAGCTCCCTAAATTGCCTTTCTGTGTTTTCTTGTATATCTCTGAGTATTTTTAGGATTTCTATTTTAAATTCTGTGTCATTTAGCTCCAAGATTTTCAATATATTAAATTTTTTCTCCATTGATTTTTTCTCATTTATCTGAGCTACCTCTATGACTATTGTATCCATAATATTTTATTTCTTTTTTTAATGGCAGCTGAGGGTGGTTTTGTTGATAGTATTAATGAGAATTAATAAAGAATAAAAAGTTAAAAAAATACAAAAGAATAAATAAAAAAATTTTATTCCCCCCCTTCTTTTTTTTCCCTCTCCTCTCCTCTCCCCTCCTTCTTGAGAAAATCTTGTGGTGAACTGTGAATTATATTGTGCTAAATAGAACACAAACTACCTACAATGGAGGACCTGAGTTGGGGAGAAGTGATAAAGAGGCAAAGAAGGGGGCATGGACCCAGAAAATGCAGAAAAGGAAAAAATTTGTGTCAATAATGAAATGATTTGCTTTTAGGTGATGGTTGACTAAGAGATATGATGAGAGGAATAAGAGGCAAACAGGACAAAGGGGAAAAAATAAAAAAATACTATTGTATTTTTTTTTTTTGTATTTTTCTGAAGCTGGAAACCGGGAGTGACAGTCAGACAGACTCCCACATGCGCCCAACCGGGATTCACCCGGCACGCCCACCAGGGGCTATGCTCTGCCCACCAGGGGGCAATGCTATGCCCCTCTGGGGTGTCGCTCTGCCATGACCAGAGCCACTCTAGCACCCGGGGCAGAGGCCAAGGAGCCATCCCCAGCGCCCGGGGCCATCTTTGCTCCAATGGAGCCTTGGCTGCGGGAGGGGAAGAGAGAGACAGAGAGGAGGGAGGGGGGTGGTGGTGGAGAAGCAAATAGGCGTGTCTCCTATGTGCCCTGGCCGGGAATCAAACCCGGGTCCCCTGCACGCCAGGCCGACGCTCTACCACTGAGCCAACCGGCCAGGGCCAAAAATACTATTGTATTTAGTTTAGCAAGAACTAGATAAAATGGAGAACCAGGGTTGGGAACAATGCTAGTGAGTTTAAAAAGCAAAATAAAAAACCCCAGAGTGCCACAAAAGGAAATTTGAGTCCCAGATAATTTGTTTGTGATTGAGGATTGAATGAGAGGAAAAGTAAAAGAGAAAAGAAGAAACTAATATAGAGGGAGAAAACAAAGAAAGAGGAAAACACAAAAAGAAGAAAAAAGAATAAAAGGAGAAAGAGAGAGAGACATTTAAGGGCTTTGGAGTGCAACCCTCATGGAGAGAAAGGAAGAAGAAAGAAAAGATAATGGGAGATGTAACACTTATGGGTAGTGTAGTTCAAGGAGAGGAGAGAGTAAGACCAGCAGAGAATTAAACAACCAAATTGGAAGAGGAAGAAAATAATCAAGACAGGAAAATAAGAGAAACAAACAAACAAATATAATAAAATGGGATAGGTTATAAAGTCTGTGGACTATTCTTGATTTTGAGAGTTTATTTTCTTGTTTTTTCTTTTCTCTCCCTCTTCCTGGTCAGTGACTCTGTACCCTGGGTTCTGCCCCTGTGGCATGGTTAAGTACAGGTTTGCAGTTGATAAGTCTCTATGGTGATGTCATATATTGGGCTTCAATCTTGTTGGCAGTTGAGGCTCATTAGTATTTGCAGGCTCTGCCAATGAGAAAGTTTGTATTCCCGGAGCCTCTCTCCTAGTCTTTTTTTCCTGAATTAGTAGCCTGATGATCCAGCTATGGGGTTGATGCTGCCTCTGCTTGGAGAGTAAGAGGCTCAAAGAGCTGGCAAATCCCCACTTTATTCCCACTCAGCGCAGGGCTCTGGGTAAGGCTCAATCAGTCACAGCTGCTAGTATAATCTGGCACAGCTTTGGCCCACACAAAGACCTTTGACTGCCCCTCTGTCTGGGAACAGGGGCGCCCACTCCCAGGGAATCTCTCTCTCACTATCTGCACTTGCCTAACAGGATATCTGGCCAGCCACCTCTCACTCCCGGTGAGGCACCCCGCATGCACAAAAATTTCCAGTATAGGAAATTTTGCTCCCACTCACTCCACGCATGCTGCTTTTTAGGGAGCAGGGGTGACCTCAAGACTCTGGTTTCGGCCCACAAAAAGGCCTCTGACTCTGCCCCTCTGTCTGGGAACACAGGTGCCCACTCCCAGGGGAATCTCTTGCCCACTCTCTGCGCTCGCCAACCAGGAGATATGGCTTCCTCTCACTCCGGGTGAGGTGCCCAGCCTGCACGGAAAAGTTCAAGCATAGGAAATTTTGCTCCTGCTCCCTCCCCATGTGCCACTTTTTCAGGGCGCAGAGGCAACCCCGAGATTCCCCTTTTGGCCCACACAAAGGCCTCTGACTCTGCCCCTCTGTCTGGGAACATGGGTGCCCACTCCTGGGGCACTCAGAGGAATCTCTCGCCCACTATCTGCGCGCGCCAACCAGGAGATGGGGCGGATTGCTGTCCCAAGTGCCTTTCTTTGTCTGGGTTTGGTGTGAGCATTAGCTTGTGTTGACTGGGTTGCCACAAGCACAGTTTTTCCTCCACTTGGATGTCCGTGCCACAGCCTGGTTCAGATGTTTATGCCGCAGTCTGTTTCTATTCACACCCTATGCCTGCCTTAGTTCCTATACTCTCAGTTCCCAGTGAAAGCAGCCCTTATTTAGGTTAGTGAGAAAGGTGGAGTGTTTCTTTCTTCTTATTTCCTTCAGGGTTGATTATATATTTAGTCAATATTTCACTCAATCATACCTTTGCGTTTAGTGTGGAACTTCTGGAGGCTCCAAGGATAGATTTTTCTGTCTCTGGTTGAAGATCTTGTTGAATTTTGGGGGAGATTTATCAGTATTGCTCCTTACAGCACCATTTCTCTGACCTTTTTAAGTATTTCAATGTCCTTTTTTATACTTGTTATCTCTTTATTTAGGTGTTTGTAATGACCATCCATTGTTGTTCTAAGATCCTTAAGCATTCTAACAATCATTATTTTAAACTCTGCATTTGGTAGTTTCATTATTTCCATATTACTCAGTTTCTTTTCTGGAGGTTTCTCTTGTGGTTTCATTTGGATTGCACTTCTCTGTCTTCTCATTGTGTCTGTTAATTTTGGTGTGTTTTTTTGTAGAGCTGGTTGAGTCTAGGCTTGGTGTTGTCTGCCTCCAATTTTCAGTTGTGTTATTTCTAGGTCTTCTTGGGTTGGCATCAGCTGTTGTTTGTAATCCACTGTTGGATTTAGCTTTTCTAGTAGAGCCTCTATCTATTTGAGTTCTTATGTCCCGATTTTGAGGCAGACTCCTTGATATCTCTGCCGAATTGTCCAAATTGTTGAATTTGGGAACCGGGAGGTGTTTGCCGGAGAACTTTCTGGACTCCACAAGAAGTCCGGTAGCCCTGAAAAGTCTCAGGTGGCACACCTCTCCTTGAGATTTAAGTGAGGCCAGGCAGTTTAGCAGAAAGTTTGTTTGATTTAAGGTATCTCTTTCTGGTGGTGCAAAATACCGGATCCAGGACAAGCCCGCAAATGTTTCAAAGTACTGCACCCCAGATTCTGAAAGGCACTGTACCTCACTTCATTGAGTCTAGATGGAGACACCCAGTTCAGATAAGTTTTGAAGAGTTTATTTAAAGGAGGAAATTTTAATATGCCAGTGTCATATGGCTGAAACGGGGCATTTGCAGGTGCAAACTGTGCCCAGATAGTCAGTTTTTTTGTTTTTTGTTTTTGTTAAAGCAGCTCTTTCTTGGGATAATATTAAGGTTTGTATTTATCAAAAATATGAAGAAGAGTGGGTTTTTTAGGTTGTGTGAGGCAGGCATGAATTTGTAAATGAACTCAAAAGGCATACATGATCTGAGTGTCTTGATTTAGTGTCTGTTACCAAGAAAATGCTTTTAATCATGCATGAGAAGATGATATATATTTCCACTGACTTGAAAATATTTTAATGCTGACTGTCACCTTCAGGATTACATAAGTTTTTAGCATTCTCAGAAAATTAGTTTTTTTTCTCAAAGGCAAATATAGTGTTTGGTAATAATTTTGTGATTATGCAAGTGGAAAAAAATTTCTATCTACAGAAAACATAAATTATTTTTTAAAATTTACCTTGTGTTAGGATGATTGTAACATATGTAATATAATTTTAACTACTATTTAAGCTATGATAATCTCAAATCATGTAAGTATGTAATGTCCTTTTTAGCAGGCAAGAGAGAGAAAGACAGACAGAGACAGGAGGAAGAGAGAAGAGAAGCAACAACTAGTAGTCGTGTCACTTTAGTTGTTCATTGATTTCTTCTCATATGTGCCTTGATGGGGGGGCTCCAGTCAAACCAAGTGACCCTTTGCTCAAGCTAGTGACCTTGGGCTTCTAGCCAACAACCTTTGGGCTCAAGCCACTGACCATGGGATCATTGACATGATCCCATGCTTAAGCCAATGACCTTGTGCTCAAGCTGGTAAGCCCATGCTAAATTTGGTGACCTCGGGGTTTCAAACCAGGGATGCTCTATCCACTGTGCCACTACTAGTCAGGCGCAATGTACTTTTCTTAAAATTTTATTTTTAAATTTTATTTAGACAATTAATTTTAATGAAGTGACATTGATCAATTAGAGTACATAGATTGAAAGAAAACATCTCCAGATCATTTTGATATTTGATTATGTTGTATACCCATCATCCGAAGTCAAATTGTCCTCTGTCACCTTTTATTTGGTTTTCTTTATGCACTCCCCTCCCTTCAACCCCTATTTCACCTCCCTTCCCCTCCCCTTGATAACCACCACTCTCTTGTCCATGTCCATGAGCCCCAATTTTGTGTCCCATCTATATATGGAATTATACAGTTCTTAGTTTTTTCTATTTTCTTTATTTCACTCCATATAATGTTATCAAGGTCCATCCATGTTGTCGTACATGATCCTATGTCATCATTTTTTTATGGCTAAGTAGTATTCCATAGTATATATGTACCACATCTTCTTTATCCAATTATCTATTGAAGGACTTTTTGGTTGTTTCCATGTCTTGGCCACTGTGAACAGTGCTGAGATGAACATGGGGCTGCATGTGTCTTTATGTACCAATGTTTTTGTTTGGGGGGTATATACCCAGTAAAGGAATTGCTGGGTCATATGGTAGATCTATTTTTAATTTTTTGAGGAACCAACATACTTTTTTCCATAACAATTGTACTACTTTACATTCCCACCAAGAGTAAATGAGAGTTCCTTTTTCTTTACAGCCTCTCCAACACTTGTTATTACCTGTCTTGTTGATAATAGCTAATCTAACAGGTGTGAGGTGGTATCTCATTGTAGTTTTGATTTGCATTTCTTTAGTAGCTAGTGAATATGAGCATCATTTCATATATCTGTTGGCCATTTGTATTTCTTCCTGGGAGAAGTGTCTGCTCATGTCCTTTTCCCATTTTTTTTTGTATTGCTTGTTTTTCGTTGTTGAGTTTTGTGAGTTCTTTGTATATTTTGGCCCTTATCTGAGCTGTTTATCTTTGCCTTAACTTCCCTTGCCTTTGGAGTCAAAATCATGTTCTTTATGGCCAAGGTCCATGAGTTTATTACCTCTGTTTTCTTCTATGTAATTAATTGTTTCAGGTCTTATATTTAGGTCTTTGATCCATTTTGAATTAATTTTGGTACAAGGAGATAAACTGTAGTCAAGTTTCATTATTTTGCATGTAGCTCTCCAGTTTTCCCAGCACCATTTATTGAAGAGGCTTTCTTTTCTCCATTGTGTATTTTTGGCTTCTTTATCAAAGATGATTTAAACCAGGGGTCTCAAACTCGCGGCCCGCCCACCAATTTTGTGAGGCCCGCAGACTAATCAAACTTCGTGGATTAGTCTGCGGGCCTGTCTGCGGGCCGCACAAAATTGGTGGGTGGGCTGCATGCGGCCCGCGGGCCCAAGTTTGAGACCCCTGATTTAAACATATATATGTGGTTTTATTTCTGGGCTTTCTATTCTGTTTCATTGGTCTGAGTGTCTATTTTTCTGCTGTCCTAGCATGTGGTCTTCCTTCTGGGAAAGCATCGTGGAGGAGGTAAGCCTGGCCCACTTGTTAAGTACACACAAGGATGGGGGCATGGTGTGGGTAGGTGGGTGGCAACAAGACCCAGGGTTGGATGGGCTGAAACATTAAGAAAGGATGTAGGTTTAAAAATACTACATTTAAAAATGTTACATGGGAATTCATCTTTAGAGATTTCCAGGATCGAGGAATAAGAGCTGGGAGGTCATGACTACCAGCAGACATAAATGGCCTCTTTAGGTCCATGCGCTTTCTGCCTCCATTTCCTCTTCATTTATGTTTTCTGTTTGAGCATTTTTAGTATTCCTAACCTCACTGCAGATGGGAATACTTTTCTCCTAGGTTTGCAAACAGATAGAATTTAACAAAAATTTTATTTATTGATTTTAGAGAGATAGAGGAAGGGAGAGAGAAAGAGACAGAAACATCAGTCTTTGTATGTGCCCTGACTGGGGAAAAACCTGGCAACCTCTGTTTATTGAGCTGAAGCTATAACCCATGATGCTGTCCTTCCAGGGCCAGAGTAGATGGAGCTTTACCTTAAAACAGTAGAAAAAGAATAGTAAAACCAAAAGTTTAGGAAAAGCTAGAGAAAGGTTTAGAAAGACATAACTGACCCAGTATAGACTTTTTAATATTAATATAGTAGCTCCCATCTCTGAGTCTTTTGAACAGCCTAACTGTTATGCATGCTTGATTAAATCCTGGGCCTCAGGCCTCTGTCATAGGCTCCATGGAATCTATACACCGAGTGAGGATTTCTCAGTCTTCACTCTTTATTCTCAACAGATCTGTCCTCCAGGGGTAGGTCCTTGTGTGTTTAGCTCTTTTTAATCCTGCAGGGGCTTTGCCCTAAATTTGCTTTTAATTATTTGTTCCTATTGCTACCTTGGCAAAAGTTTTCTTCACTTGGTTTGATAGAGAGGGTTGGGAGGAAACTCCTCCTGGGCTGTAGAATGTCTGACTTCTGTCTGCCTGCTGGTCTGGTCTGAAGCACAGTTACAAGCTGGAATCATCATTGGGTATTCCTCACATTAGTTCACTGTTGGCCACGTGAACTTTAGTAGATGTTACCATGTTTCTAAGAAGCTGTCTGTGTGATTATGTCCATTTCTTTCTTTGAACATTAAAAGACCATCTTTTCTTTTTAAAATTAACATACTTTCTAGTGAATCCTCATTGAGTATTTTAAAGGTGAAATGGTAATAGAATCCAGTATGACTGGATTTAGGGGCTCTTCTTTGTTTCTTTCCTTGGATTTGTCTTCCTTTCTTGTTCCACAAGGTGTTAGGATGGCTCCAGGCACTCCGTTCCCTAGAAATCAATCCTCCCCTGTTCAAGTACAGGAAAGTGGATGAATGTCTCCTGGGAGCTCCTGCATAAGTCCTGTCATTCATTCTTTCTTTTTCTTTCTCTTGTTCTTTTTAATGAAGAATTTTAATCTTTGAATAATTAGTATATTCATATGGTTCAAAAATCTAAAAGTATTTTAAAGGGCAAAGGGGAAAGTTTTTTATCCTTTGTGCCATTTTTATTAGAAAGTACCTCTCTTTGTCTTCTTTTTTGTTATAAATGTTTATTAATGTTAATGGGGTGACATTAATAAATCAGGGTGCATATATTCAAAGAAAACATATCCAGGTTATCTTGTCATTCAATTATGTTGCATACCCATTACCCAAAGACAGATTGTTGTCCATCACCCTCTATCTAGTTTTATTTGTGCCCCTCTCCCTCCACCTTCCCCTCTCCCTCCTTCATTCCCATGCCCCCCCTCCCCCCACCCCCGATAACCACCACACTCTTGTCAATGTCTCTTAGTCTTGTTTTTATGTCCCACCAATGTATGGAATCATGTAGTTATTGGTTTTTTCTGATTTACTTATTTCACTCCCTATAATGTTATCAAGATCTCACCGTTTTGTTGTAAATGATCTGATGTCATTATTTCTTATGGCTGAGTAGTATTTCATAGTGTATATGTGCCACATCTTCTTTACCAAGTCTTCTATTGAAGGGCTTTTTGGTTGTTTCCATGTCTTGGCCGCTGTGAACAATGCTGCAATGAACATGGGGCTACATGTGTTTTTACGTATCAATGTTTCTGAGTTTTGGGGGTATATACCCAGCAGAGTAGAGGGATTGCTGGGTCATAAGGTAGTTCTATTTTCAGTTTTTTGAGGAACCACCATACTTTCTTCCATAATGGTTGTACTACTTTACAGTCCCACCAACAGTGAATGAGGGTTCCTTTTTCTCCACAGCCTCTCCAGCATTTGCTATTACCTGTATTGTTGATAATAGCTAATCTAACAGGTGTGAGGTGGTATCTCATTGTAGTTTTGATTTGCATTTCTTTAATAACTAATAAAGATGAGCATCTTTTTATATATCTGTTGGCCATTTGTGTTTCTTCTTGGAAGAAGTGTCTGTTCATGTCCTCTTCCCATTTTTTTTTTATTGGATTGTTTGTTTGTTTGTTGTTGAGTTTTATGAGTTCTTTGTAAATTTTGGATATTAGGCCCTTATCTGAGCAGTTGTTTGAAAATACCGTTTCCTATTTAGTTGGCTGTCTGTTTATTTTGTTGTCAGTTTCTCTTGCTGAGCAAAGACTTTTTAGTCTGACGTAGTCCCATTCATTTATCTTTGTCTTCACTTCTCTTGTCTTTGGAATCAAATTCATAAAATGCTCTTTAAAACCCAGGTCCATGAGTTTAGTACCTACATCTTCTTCTATGTACTTTATTCTTCAGGTCTTATATTTAGGTTTTTGATCCATTTTGAATTAATATTAGTACAAGGGGACAAGCTGTATTCGAGTTTCATTCTTTTGTATTTGGCTTTCCAGTTTCCCCAGCACCATTTGTTGAAGAGGCTTTCTTTTCTCCATTGTGTGTTGTTGGCCCCTTTATCAAAAATTATTTGACCATATATATGTGGTTTTATTTCTGGACTTTCTATTCTGTTGCATTGGTCTGAGTGTTTATTTTTCTGCCAATACCATGCTGTTTTGATTGTTGTGGCCCTATAATATAGTTTGAAGTCAGGTAGTGTAATGCCCCAGCTTCATTCTTTTTCCTTAGGATTGATTTAGCGATTCAGGGTTTTTTAAATTTCCATATAAATCTGATGATTTTTTGTTCCATTTCTTTAAAAAATGACATTGGAATTTTGATGGGAATTGCATTAAATTTGTATATTGCTTTGGGTAATATAGCCATTTTGATTATATTTATTCTTCCTATCCAAGATCAAGGAATATTTTTCCATCTCATTGTATCTTTTTTGATTTCCTTTAACAATGCTTTGTAGTTTTCATTATATAGGTCCTTTACATTCTTTGTTATGTTTATTTCTAGGTATTTTATTTTTTTTTGTTGCAATCGTGAAGGGAGTTATTTTTTTGAGTTTGTTTTCTAATATTTTATTGTTGGCATATAGAAAGGCTATGGGCTTTTGTATCCTGCAACCTTACTGTATTGGTTTATTGTTTCTAGTAATCTTTTCGTGGGTCTTTGGGGTTTTTGATGTATAGGATCTATCATCTGCAAAAAGTGATACCTTTACTTCTTCTGTTCCGATATGGATGCCTTTTATTTCTTTGTCTTGTCTGATTGCTCTGGCCAGGTCTTCTAGCACCACATTAAATAAGAGTGGAGAGTGTGGACAAACCTGTCTTGTTCCTGATTTAAGGTAGAAAGTCCTCAGTTTTATGCCATTTCATGTGATGTTAGCTGATGATTTATCATATATGGCCTTTATCATGTTGAGATATTTCCTTTCTATACACATTTTGTTGAGTGTCTTAAACATAAAGTTCTGTTGTATTTTATCAAATGCCTTTTCTGCATCTATTGATAAGATCATGTGGTTTTTGTTCTTTGTTTTGTTGATATGGTGTATTATGTTACCCGTTTTTATGTATGTTGAACCATCCTTGAGATTCTGGAATGAATATCACTTGATCATGATGTATTATTTTTTTAATATGTTGTTGTATTCGATTTGCCAGTATTTTGTTTAATATTTTAGCATCTGTATTCATTAAAGATATTGGTCTGTAGTTTTCTCTTTTGTGCTGCCCTTGCCAGGTTTTGCTATGAGGGTTATGTTGGCTTCATAAAATGTGTTTGGAAGTATTGCTTCTTCTTCAATTTTTTGGAAGACTTTGAGTAGAATAGGAACCAAGTCTTCTTTGAATGTTTGATAGAATTCACTAGTATAATCGTCTGGGCCTGGACTTTTATTTTTGGGGAGGTTTTTAATAGTTTTTTCTATTTCCTCCCAGCTAATTGGTCTGTTTAGGCTTTCTGTTTCTTCATGACTCAGTCTAGGAAGGTTGTATTGTTCTAGGAATTTATCCATTTCTTTTAGGTTGTTGAATTTGGTGGCATATAGTTTTTCGTAGTATTCTACAATAATTCTTTGTATATCTGTGGTGATTTCTTCTCTTTCATTTTGGATTTTGTTTATATGAGTCCTTTTCTTTTTTCCTTGGTGATTCTTGCCAAGGCTTTGTCAATTTTGTTGATCATTTCAAAGAACCAGCTCCTTGTTTTATTAATGTTTTCTATAGTTTTTCTGTTCTCTATTTCATTTATTTTTGCTTTGATTTTTATTATTTCCTTTCGTCCGCTGGTTTTGGGTTGTCTTTGTTCTTTTTTTTCTAGTTTCTTAAGGTGTGAAGTTAAGTGGTTCACTTGGGCTCTCTCTTGTTTGTTCATATAGGCCTGAAGTGATATAAACTTCTCTCTTATTACTGCTTTTGTTGCATCCCAGAGATTCTGATATGTCTTTTGTCATTTTCATTTGTTTGTATATATCTTTTGATCTCTGCGCTGATTTATTCTTTGACCCATTCATTTTTTTAAAGTATGTTGTTTAGTTTCCACTTTTTTGTGGGGTTTTTCCCCTCTCTTTTGCAGTTGAATTCTAGTTTCAAGGCTTTATGATCAGAAAATATGCTTGGTACAATTTCTATTTTTCTGAATTTGCTTATGTTATTTTTGTGGCTCAACATGTGGTCAATTCTTGCAAATGTTCCATATACACTAGAGAAAAATGTATACTCTTTCACTTTGGCATGAAATGTCCTATAGATGTCTATCATATTCAGGTGCTGTAATGTTTTGTGTAAGGCCAATATATCTTTATTGATTCTCTGTGTGGATGACCTATCTAGAGCCGTTAGCCATGTATTGAGGTCTCCAAGTATGATTGTATTTTTGTCAGTTTATGTTTTTAGGTCAATAAGTAGCTATCTTATATTTTTTGGTACTCCTTGGTTTGGTGCATATATATTAAGAATTGTTATGTTTTCATGATTCAAAGTCCCCTTAATTATTATGAAATGACGATTTTTGTCTCTGAGTTCTTTTTCTGTCTTGTAGTCAGCATTATTAGATATGACTATTGCAATGCCTGCTTTCTTTTGGATGTTATTTGCTTGGAGTATTGTATTCCAGCTTTTCACTTTGAATTTGTTTTTATCCTTGTTGCTTAGATGTGTTTCTTGTAGGGAGCATACAGGTGGATTTTCTTTTTTAATCCATTCTACTACTCTTTGTCTTTTTATTGGTGAGTTTAATCAATTTACATTTAGTGTAATTATTGACACTTGTGGGTTCCCTATTGCCATTTTATACATTGCTTTCTGTTAGTTTTGTATCTTGTTTGATTCTTCTTTTTTGCTTTTCTATAATTTGTTTTTGTTTGTTTTATTCCATACTTCTTTCCTCTGTTGCTACCTTTTTTAAGTTATGTGCTTCTGTGGTGGTTTTTTCAAGGATGGTTACCATTAAGTATTGAAAAGGGTACCTACCATATTCATTATAATACCCTAACTTTTGAGTGTTTCTACACTCCATCATCCTTTGCTACTGTTCATCTTCATCCTTTTTCTTTTGTTTTGTTTTTGTTTTCACAGTTTAAATTAGGTATATTGTGTTCTTGGTAGAGATTTTACTTGTGGTTTTCTTTTGTTTTGTCCTTTGTACCTGGTTGGAAAACCCCCTTTAGTAATTCCTGGAATGGGGGTTTTCTGATGATAAATTCCTTCATCTTTTCTGTATTTGAGAATGTTTTTATTTCTCCTTCATATTTGATGGATAGCTTTGATGGGTATAGTATTCTTGGCTGAAAGTTCCTCTCTTTCAGGGCTTTAAATATTGGGGTCCACTCTCTTCTAGCTTGTAGAGTTTCTGCTGAAAAATCTGATGATAATCTAATAGGCCTTCTTTTATATGTTGTATTCTTCTTTTCCCTGGCTGCCTTGAGAATTTTTTCTTTGTCATTGGTTTGTGCCATTTTCATTATGATGTGCCTTGGAGTAGGTTTGTAGTGGTTAAGAAAACTCAGTGTTCTGTTTGCTTCTTGAATTTGAGGCTTTAATTCTTTCCACAGGCTTGGGAAGTTCTCGTCTATTATTTGTTTGAATATATTCTCTATTCCATTTTCTCTCTCTTCTCCCTCTGATATACCTATTATTCTTATGTTATTCTTTTTGATGGAGTCAGACAATTTCTGTAGGGCTTTCTCATTTCTTTTTAATTTTTGAGTCTCTCTCTTCTTCTTTCTGTTGTGCCTGATGTTTCTTGTCTTCTATGTCACTAATCCTACTTTTTATCTGGCCTGTTCTATTAGCTAAGCTTGTTACCTCATTTTTCAGTTCATGAATTGAGTTTTTCATCTCTGTTTGATTTGTTTTTATAGTTTCAATTTTCTTGGTAATATATTCTTTGTGTTCATTGAGTTGTTTTCTGAGCTTTCTAAATTGCCTTTCTGTGTTTTCTTGTATATCTCTGAGTATTTTTAAGATTTCTATTTTAAATTCTCTGTCATTTAGCTCCAAGGTTTCCTATATATTAATTTTTTTCGCCATAGATTTTCCCACATCTATATGTGCTACTTCTCTATCATTTGTATTAATGATATTTGATTTCCTTTTTCTTAGTGGCATCTGAGTGTGGTCTTGTTGATAGCACTAATGAGAATTAATAAAGAATAAAAAGTAAAAAGAAGAGTAAAAAAAAGAAAAAAATTTGGAAAAAAACAATAATAATTTATTATTTCCCTCCCCTTTTCTTTCTTCTCTTCCCCTCCTTTCCCCTTCTCTTTAGGAAAATATCATGATGAACTGTGAATTATATTATGCTAGAGGGAACAAAAACTGCCTATAATGGAGGCCTGAGTTAGGGGGAAGTGTTCAAGGGGCAGAAAAGGAAGTAGGGACCCACAAAATGCAAAAAAGGAAAAAATTTGGGTCAAGTATAAAATTATTTTCTTGTAAGTGATGGTCGACTAAGAGATATAATGAGAGGGATAAGAGGGAAACAGAAAAAAGGAAAAAAAACTGTTGTATAAAGTGGAGCAAAGACTGAATAGAATGGAGATCCTGGGTTGGGAGGAATGGTAATGAGTTAAAAAGTGAAGTAAAAAGCACCCAAAATGCCACAAAAAAAATCTTGAGTCCCAAATTAAATAATTTTTTCATGATTGATGATTGAATGAGAGGAAAAGTAAAAGAAGAAAAGAAGAAACTAATAGAAAGGGAGAAATAAAAAAAAGGGGAAAAGGAAAGGAAGAAAAAAAAACAAAAAGAGAGAGAGAGTTAAGGGTTTTGGAGTGTAACCCTTATGGAGAGTAAGGAAGAAGAAAAGAAATAAAATGTCACACTTATGGGTAGTGTAGGACCAAGGTGGAGGAAATAGAAATAATAATTATAAAGGAAAGAAGATGATAGAAACAAATAAATAGTGGAACAAATTATAAAGTCTGTAAATTTTTCTTGATTTTGAGAGGTTAACTTTTTTTTTCTTTTTTTTTTCCTCTCCCTCTTCCTGGTCAGTGACTCTGTACTCCAGGTTCTGCCCCTGTGACATGCTTAGGTAGGGATTTGCAGTTGATGAGACTCTATGGCAATGTCATATATTTGGCTTCAGTCTCGTTGGTAGTCAAGGCTTGTTAGCGTTTGCAGGCTCCGACAATGAGACAGTCCGTTTTCCCCAGCCTCTCTCCTAGTCTCTCCTTCCTGAATTAGCAGCCTGATGATCCAGCTATGAGGCTGCCCCTGCTTCTGCCTGGGGAGTAAGAGGCTCAAAGAGCTGGCAAATTCCCACTCTACCCCCACTCTCTGCAGGGCTCTGGGTAAGGCTCTGGCAGTCAGAGCCGCCAGCATAATCAGGTGGGGCTGGGAGCCAATTGCTCTCAAGGTGACTTTCTATGAGCCTCCAGGCCTGTTCAGCATGCCTAGCACTCTGTGGGACCACTCTCCCCAGGCTTTCTGCACTTTGTAACCTGTTTTGGCTGGGAAGAAGATGCCCTAGTTGCTGCCTGCAGTACAGGAGGTCTTAACATCTGCCAAGTCCCTCTTTTGAGCGTATATCCCTGAGTATGAAAGCTCTGCCAATCAGAAGTTGCTGCCACTCTTTTAGCAAGAGGCACTAAAAAATATCATGCCTCTTGTCTTGGATCACTGAACTGAGAGAGATCTTGTTAATTAGAGCCGTGTAGGTCAGTTGGGAGGTGAGTAGTCTGTGGGTTAAGCTAATTTCAGTGATTGGATCTGCTAAATTGCTCCAGAAAGGACTGCAAGCTGCCCACGCGCCCCTCCCTTGATGCTTGATTTTTAGCTTGAATGGCTGGGTGAGGCACCCCGCCTGCCTTGAGAAGCTTGGGTGAAGGGAAGTTCTCTTTGGTGCACTCCCCGTGTGCCGCTGGCAGCTGCTGCCCGTGGTGCAGGTGGTTGCTCACGATGTGGCATGCAGGCGGCTGGGTTGCTTTTGGTGCGTGGGTGGCCGGGTTGCTCGCGGTGCACAGGCTGTTGCTTGCATGGGCTTATTCATTACAGGCACACTCTTTCTTCAGCTTGAACTAACGTCTGTGCTGCAGCTTAGCTTCCTCCATGCCCTTAGCTCCCCTCCGACTCTCAGTTCCCAATGAAAGCAGCCTTTGCTCAGGTTAGTGAGGAAGGCAGAGTGTTTCTTTGTCCAACTTATTTCCTTCAGGGTTGATTATATATTTAGTCAATTTTTCGCTCGATCCTACCTTCGCCTTCAGTGTGTGAAACTTCCATATGCTCCAAGAATAGATTTTTCTGTCTCTGGTTGATGAACTTGTTGAAATTTTGAGGAGATTTTTCGGTCACGCTCCTCACGGTGCCATTTCTCTGATGTCACTTGCCTCTTTGTCTTGTTTAATGCTTTTTGTCCTGAATTATTATCTTGTGTGATAATAAAATTTGTCTCATGCTTTCTTTTTATGTATTTGCATTTGTCTAGAATATTCATCTGGGCAATTTTTGTATAAGCCATTCTTTTGTTTTTAACTTTTTGGAATTTCTTTTAAGTTGTGCTCTTTTTTGTAGCATATAGGGGTTTTTTTCTCTTTGTAAACTAATCTGGGGTGATGCTCTGCCTGTCTGGGGCCATTGCTTGGCAACTGAGCTACTTCAGTGCCTAATGTGAGGCCATGGAGACATTCTCAGTGCCCCAGGTCAACACAACTGAGCCATAGCTGTGGGAGTGGAAAGGAGAGGGGGAGGAGTGAAGAAGCAAATGGTCACTTCTTCTGTGTGCCTTGAACAAGTATTAAACCCAGGACATCCACACACCAGGCCAACGCTTTATCACTGAGCCAACAGGCCAGGGCTAAGATTAATTTTCTTTTAATAGACATGTTTAACAAATTTACATTTGTCAATATAGCAGATGTATTTGATACTAGATGGTCCTTATCATTTTCTTTTCTATTTTTATATCTTTTAAAGACTCTTTCACTATGTTGCAGTCTATTTTTCTTGCTGTTTTTTGAAAGTTATTCTGATATCTTTGTTCTAGTGGTTGTATTTATAATTATCATTTCAGATAAAGCCTTTTGTCTTCTAAGAAAGTGGTGAACCTGACCAGGTGGTGGCACAGTGCATAAAGCATCAGACTGGGACACTGAAGACCCAGGTTTGAAACTCTGAGGTCACTGGCTTGAGTGCGGGCTCATCTGATTTGGGCATTGGTGCACCAGCTTGAGTGTGGGGTCATCAGCTTGATTGTGGGATTATAAACATGACTCCATGGTCTCTGGATTGAGCCCAAAGGTCTCTGGCTTGAAGCTCAAGGTCTCTGGCTTGAGCCTAAGGTTCCTGGATTTAGCCAGGCATCACTTGCTCTGCTGTAGCCCCCCTCCCAGTCAAGGTACATATGAGAAAGCAACCAATGAACAACTAAGGTGACACAACAAAGAATTGATGCTTCTCATCTTTCCCCCTTCCTGTCTGTCTGTCCCTATCTGTCCCTCTCTCTGACTCTCTCTGTCAAAAAAAAAAAAAAAAAAAAAAGACAAAGAAAATTGGTAATAGTTCTTTGCTATAAGCAGTGATAAAAAAAAAAGACAAAGAAAATTGGTAATAGTTCTTTGCTATAAGCACTAATTCTAAAATGAGACACTGTAACTGTGTTACATAGTCTTTCTTATTCAGTCTAGAACTCGATTGCATTCTGTCCTCAGAGGAGAGAGTTAATCATTCAGCCAAGAAGCTTGGAGCTCATCAGTACTATTATTATCAGTAAGTATGCTATCAGAGGAGGCCTTGTGAATTTTTCTAGAGTAGATTGTCAGCCTTAAAACAGCTCTTTTTGTCTATAAAATGTTATAGTTTCTAAAGTCAACATAGATCATAAAATTGGGAAGCTGTCATTTGTTTGGTCACAATTGGACGTTAGTTTAAAATCTTTGTGGGTTGTCTGTTATTCAACACCAGATAGTCACCAAGTTGACGTTAAAAGATATTATTGGGTCTGAAGTATCCCCCCTTTTGAGTGTGAGCTTTATTTTTGTTGAGAGTTTTATAAACATTTAATTTTTCAGAAACAATAAATTTGGCAACAGAGTCATGTCACATATGAAAATAATTTTTTAAAATTAGAAAGCTTAGTATAACACAGTCCAGCTTGCATATCCCGTGTAGTAACTGACACTCATATCCTGATGCTGGTCTTCTAGTCTGTGCAGAAGGGGAGTCACCACCCTGGCCCTGGGAGGAGCAGACAGACTGTAGAGGGACGGAAGCAGAAGGTATTTTCATAATATTTCAGACCCAGGTCAATTATATGACCATAGTTGCCTTTATAATTTTTTTTTGGTGAAAAAATATTTACTACCATTCTCTAATAGAGCAGCTGAAACCTAGATTATCATTGGAGATTTACATTTCTACTTTGTATTCTGTCCTAGGATGGCAGCCAGTAGTATTCGTGTAGACTAGTGTTTTCATATTGCAGTCTGCAGTCTGCCCTTCAAACCCTGTTAGAAATAAAAATTCTCTCTTTCTCTTACCTTCCTGCTGAGTTCAGATTGAATGCAACTGAAGTGTGGAGTTGGTGCTCTGTGTGTTGCATGTAATTCTGATGTATGTATTCTACAAACTATAGTTTGAGAAAATCAAGATTAACAGTTCTTGGTTTAATGTAGAAATTTACTAAAATCTGGTTTGACATAATTCTAATTGGATCTTAGTCATTATGTATACATTTGTTTAAACTTCCCTCAATTTAAGAAATCTAAGAAAACACTTACAGGATATTTTTAACTCCAACTGGTCTGTAAAAAAAAAATTGAATGTGAGGATATTTAGTATACACACTGCAGTAGGATGAATTTAACACTGTTGTAATATTTCCATGAAAGCCTAAAGGATAACTGACAAGTCCATTTTTACCAGATTTAATGGGTTTCTAAATCCTTATCTGCTTATCAAATAAAACATTAATTAGAACAGTAATTAAGTTACCGGCTGCCTCTTGTGTTTACTCAGGGAACTTGCATAGAAACACTGTGGAGCTCATGTAAGGTTGAGCTCACTGCTCTTTGAGTTGCTAAATAATAACTTTGCTGTAGGCTTCTCAAAATCCATGTATTAAGGGAGTCTGCAGGAAGATAAAAATTGATAAGAGATTTGCAATAGTTAGTCTGACACTCTCTCTCCAGTGGATTAAGGTGGAAAAATCCTTCTTCAGTACCACAGATGGGACAAAATCCTCCCTCTTAGATTTCTTCCTGAACCTGCTTATGCCTGCCTAGTCTCATCATAGAACAGGAAACAGCCTTTGGATCTGGGTATGCTGGCAATCATTTCCTAGAAAACAAGTAAAACACTGAGAAATCAAGTTTGTAACTTTATGTGAGCAACACAGAACATGATGACAAGGATATTATATCCCAGGAAAGCAAGAATCATTCAGCATCAGAAATATGAATAATATATTTAAGAAATTAAGTGAGAGAAACCACATAATAATTTTAACATGTATAGATAGAACATTAGGTAAGATTCAATAATCCTTTATGCTAAATTTTTTTTTTTTCCCTAACTGGTAAGCTTAGATTAATATAAGTCATTTATTCCAAAACATACAGCAAACATTATACTTAGCAGTTGTAACTTTAGAAGCATTCCCACAAGTGTTAGTAAGAAGGCAAAGGATGCCTGTTAGCATTATGTTTGTTTAACACAGCCCTGGATGTCTTAGCCAGGAGTGGAATGAGGTAGGAAAAAGAAAGGAAGAATAAAAATGGTTAAGGAGATTTTTCCCGATGATAACAATACATACAACAATACAAAGAAAGAAAATCAGCTAGTGTTCAGCATAGTTACTAGATATAAAAATTGACAGACTAGGCCCTGGCTGACTGGCTCAGCAGTGGAGCGTCGGCCTGGTATATGGAAGTCCTGGGTTTGATTCCTGGCCAGTGCACACAGGAGAAGTGCCCATCTGCTTCTCTACCCTTCCCCCTCTACTTTCTCTCTATCTCTCTCTTCCCCTTCTGCAGCCAAGGCTCTACTGGAGCAAAGTTGGCCTGGGCACTGAGGATGGCTCCATAGCCTCCACCTCAGGTGCTAGAATAGCTCCGGCCACAACAGAGCAATGGCTCTGATGGGCAGAGCATCACCCCCTGGTGGGCATGCCACATGGATCCCGGTCAGGTGCATGTGGGAGTCTGTCTCTCTGCTTTCCCAGTTCTCACTTCAGAAACCCCCCCCCCCCCAAAAAAAGGAAAAAAAATGACAGGTTAATTGTACACCAATGATAACACCTTAGTAAATACAATAGAAGAAAAGGGTCCCTTTATATTAGTATTAATCTATAATACAGGAGTGGTCAAAAGTAAGTTTATAGTTGTGAATGTGCAAAACAGTTTATTGTATTACTACTTGTTTATTAATTATTGCATTATTATTATTAACCTACTTTTGCTCACCTCTGTATGTCTGTGTGAGCACAACCAGTTATATAAAACATGGAGATTATAGAACATTATCACTAGATATAAAAAACATGAATAAAGAAATTATGCTTTC
This sequence comes from Saccopteryx leptura, assembly GCF_036850995.1. Lineage (NCBI taxonomy): Eukaryota > Metazoa > Chordata > Mammalia > Chiroptera > Emballonuridae > Saccopteryx > Saccopteryx leptura. The sequence continues at coordinate 193,417,038 of NC_089504.1, forward strand.
TTTAACAGTGGGATGTTATGCTTCTGTAATGTTTTATTATTTTTTTAGATAAAAAATGTTTTAAAGAAACATGTGACAAAATGTTAATGCCAGGTGAATATCCAATAATAAAAGAAATATGAAGTATTTTTCAGCTATTAAAGAGGAGTTGTAGTTAGGTTACTTTATGGAAGGATTTCCAAGAGTTATTGCTTAGTGAAGAAAACAAGATTCAGAAAACTTTGTATAAAGTGATTCTATTTTTATACAACAGTGACCTGTGTGAGTATGTATGCATGTATATGATATACTTGAATATGAATATGAAGGATTCCTTCTAGTCTGTTAGAATGGGTTGGGAGTGAGGTGGTAACAAAAGGAGAGTAGGAGGAGGAGGGGTGGGTCACCAAGCAAAACAGAAAATCAGGAAAGTGCACTGCCCACTCTTGATGATACATTGTGCTTTTATGCTAACATAATTATATATGTATATGTATGTATGTATATGTGTGTGTGTATTTGTAAAAGTTTAAAAAGACTATGGAACCACTTTAAATAAAGAGTAAGAATTGATCTAAGTAAAATTGCTGTATTAGACTAGAGGCTGTGGTACAGATGGAGTTCGCAGAGTGCCAGCCAGACATAGAATTCAGCCAGAGTTCAGAGAAAGAAGGACTTGACACTGTGTCTGTTGCTAGAGTATTCAAACAGATGATGCAATTAAATTATGATGATGCTTTTCTGTTGTCCTCCCTTTTGTATTTATGAAAGTAATTGATCTTAATTTCAGCGAGTTTTTGATAACAAAATATATAAAGTACTCACATTGTGCTAGGTGATATAAAATACCAGTAAGTAACAAAAGTAATAATTGTATTTTATGAAATGGAACATTTTGACACAGAAATTTTAGAACTTTCTTTTTTTTTTAACTTGAGAGAGAGTAAAGAGTAAGTCTTTATTATTATTATTATTATTATTTTGGTCATGCCAAGGCCTAAATACAGACAGTTCAAGATTAGGGGGACTTATCTTTGAAATTTTTTTTTCTTTCGGTGCGCAGGATGACAGAATTTGAGTAGAAAAGATGGATAACATGTATTTTGAATACAGTCATGCTTTCCAGGTGGTTACAGAGTTTTATGCAAAAGATGTAGTTGACACCAAAGGTAAATATTATATACACCTTAGACATATGTCCTAAAATTTAACTGAGTTGAGGTTTGGATAAAGGTGCAAGTTTGACTTTCAACTTAGTAAAAACTAAGTAATTCCTAGTACATGACTGGAAGAAGCAGAGAGGAGACTTTATTTTCTTGCACTCATCAGAAACACCACTGTAGTTCTTCTGTGGCAGTTATAATCATTTAGTAATTTGATGGTTTTGACATATTAATTAGAAAGTAAGGAGTTACTTATTGACCAGGTTCAATTAGTTCATTACTTTCTTGCCATTTTATGGAATGTTTGGATAAATCTCTTGATTAAGGGTAACAGTTCTAAAGGTTGATTACCAGAATTTAAATATCAGAACATAACAACAGGGTCTTAATATGTCAGGAAACCATTATTTGTCTTGATTCTCATTTGTTCAGCCAGGTGTCAGTGCTTGTCTTGGTCTCTACCCCTCATGCCTGCCAGTCCAGCTTAGGTTAAGGTCCATTTTTAGTCCTTATCACATGCTGCAGAGCTTTCACCATTAGACCGTACGAACCATCCTCTCCCAGCTCCCACCTAGTCATCATCATTGTCAGGCTAGCATTTCTCTCCCTATCCTTTTTAATCTCACGGTGCTTTGGCCAAATTGAATCAAGTGTCTGAATGTGTAACTCACTGAGGACGCCAATCTGCAATATCACCAAGGGATCATCATCTTAGCTCAACTAAAGACTTAAGTCACAAGAGGACCATAAGCCACTCTTGGCATCAGATTACTTAGATGTAGGACAGAAAACCTAACTTGCTGGTAGGGCACATGTTCTCCTCAGAGAGGGAGTAGTCCTATGTCACAGTCCAGCCACAAAAAAGTCTATTATGGGGCCCTTGAACAGGAAAAGGTATGGAATTAAGTAAATAATAGAGAATTAAAGATATATACATAAAGATGGGTTCGGGAGGACCACATGGCAAACAGTCACTATTGTTCCTAAGCCAATGCAATGGCGGCTCCCAGAAGCACATCCGTCTTTATTCGGGGTGAGGGGGGGGAATGTGGTCCATTAGCAATTCAATTGCTTCCAAGACAACTCTAAGACAACTCCCACCATACCATTTAGATCTAACTTTACGCCAATAAGAAACTAACTTCCAGCATCCTCAGGAGAACATGGGTGGGACAAATGAGAATCAGGTATAGCTCTTTGTTAACTGGGCAGGTGAGATGGGTGGTTAGGCCCAGCACCTGTCTCCTGGATATAAAAGCACCCTGTTTATATTTTAGTCCCCAACAGTCCTCCGCAGCCGGTAGCTGTTCACAGAGCCATTGGTGCTTCGGTTTACCCTCTGCTAGCAATAACTCAGCTACAAGGAAAGGAGACTCTCCTTAGGTGGGTCAGGGTCTGCCTGGCTCAGAAGCCCCTTGTCCTACAGGAACCTAGTTCCCTTGCTGGACTTTCTACAAAAGATACTCTAAATTTCAGAAGAGTCATTTTACTCTCAGGGAAGGCCAAGTTTCTGAAATCAAGTATTTATAATTCCTCTTGGTTCAGGTGTAATTTACTGATTTCAGGTCATTTTTATCATATGCAGTGCTACTTCATAACACAGACTGCATTGTCATCTTGATCAGGATTCCTGAGAAACAGTGATAGAAAGTTAAAAGAAGATGAAATTCTCAGAAGAGAGGAAAGGATTTTAACCCTTTGTTTATGCCTTATTTTTATACAAAGCTGTAGTTGAAATTCATAAGATATTTTGTATTGCCAATTTGTAGAGGCTATTTTGTAATATTATTTTTAAAAATAATAATGACAATTGCAAAAAAGTCAAAAAATAGTTATGTATAAAGAAAAAAGTAAAAGTCCCCTCTCAAATCCTCATGAAACTTTTAATGTATAAATCCATGTATATACACATAAAAAAACATACATAATTGTGTATATTTGTTTAATATAAATTGAATTTATTCTTTCAACTAATATTTTTAATTTTTTTAAAATTTATTTATTAAATTTAATGCAGTGACTTTGATAAATCAGGGTATATATGTTGAGAGAAAATATCTCTAGATTATTTTGACATTTGATTGTGCTGTATACCCCTCCCCCAAAGCTAGATTGTCTTCTGTCACCTTCTATCTTGTTTTCTTTGTGCCTCTCCCCTCCCCCAACCCCTCTCTCCTTCTTCACCCCATCCCCCCTCCACCCATCCCCCACCCCTGTTGCCATCACATTCTTGTTCATGTTTCTGAGTCTCATTTTTATGTCCCTTCTATGTATGGATTTATATAGTTCTTAGTTTTTTTTCTGATTTAGTTATTTCACTCCGTATAATGTTATCAAGGTCCATCCATGTTATTGTAAATGATCCGATGTCATCATTTCTTATGGCTGAGTACTATTCCATAGTATATATGTACCAAAGCTTTTTAATCCACTTGTCCTCTGACAGACACTTGGGCTGTTTCCAGATCTTTGCTATTGTGAACAATGCTGTCATAAACATGGGGGTGCATTTCTCCTTTTGGAACCATTCTATGGTGTCCTTGGGGTATATTCCTAAAAGTGGGATAGCTGGGTCAAAAGGCAGTTCGATTTTCAGTTTTTTGAGGAATCTCCATACTGTTTCCACAGTGGCTGCACCAGTCTGCATTCCCACCAGCAGTCCAGGAGGGTTCCCTTTTCTCCACATCCTCACCACCACTTATTCTTTGTTGTTTCATTGATGAGCGCCATTCTGACTGGTGTGAGGTGATATCTCATTGTGGTTTTAATTTGCATTTCTCTAATGATTAGTGATGTTGAGCATTTTTTCATATGCCTATTGGCCATCTGTATGTCTTCTTTGGAGAAGTGTCTATTCATCTCTTTTGCCCCTTTTTGGATTGGATTGTTTGTCTTCCTGGTGTTGAGTTTTACAAGTTCTTTATAAATTTTGGTTATTAACCCCTTATCAGTCGTATTGTCAAATATGTTCTCCCATTGTGTAGTTTGTCTTTTTATTCTGTTCTTGTTGTCTTTAGCTGTGCAAAAGCTTTTTGGTTTGATGTAGTCTCATTTGTTTATCCTGTCTTTTATTTCCCTTGCCCGTGGAGATAAATCAGCAAATATATTGCTCCAAGAGATGTCCGAGAGCTTACTGCCTATGTTTTCTGCTAAGATGCTTATGGTTTCACGGCCTACATTTAAGTCTTTTATCCATTTTGAGTTTATTTTTGTGAGTGGTGTAAGCTGGTAATCTAGTTTCATTTTTTTTTGCAGGTAGCTGTCCAATTTTCCCAACACCATTTGTTAAAGAGGCTGTCTTTACTCCATTGTATTTCCTTACCTCCTTTGTCAAATATTAGTTGTCCATAGAACTGTGGGTTTATTTCTGGGTTCTCTGTTCTGTTGTTCTGTTCCATTGATCTATATGCCTGTTCTTATGCCAGTACTAGGCTGTTTTGAGTACAATGGCCTTGTAGTATAACTTGATATCAGGGAGTGTGATACCTCCAACTTTATTCTTTTTTTTAAAGATTGCTGAGGCTATTCGTGTTCTCTTTTGGTTCCATATAAATTTTTGGAATATGTGGTCTATATCTTTGAAGTATGTCATTGGTATTTTAATTTGTATTGCATTGAATTTATAAATTGCTTTGGGTAATATAGACATTTTAATGATGTTTATTCTTCCTAACCATGAGCACGGTATATGCTTCCACTTGTTTGTATCTTCCTTGATTTCTTTTATCAATGCTTTGTAATTTTCCGAGTACAAGTCTTTAGTCTCCTTGGTTAAGTTTATTCCTAGGAACTTTATTTTTTTGGTTGTAATTGTGAAGGAGATTGTTTTCTTAATTTCTCTTTCTGACTGTTCATTGTTGGTGTATAAAAATGCCTCTGATTTCTGAGTATTGATTTTATATCCTGTCACTTTGCTGAATTCATTTATCAGGTCCAGTAGCTTTTTGACTGAGACTTTAGGGTTTTCTATATACAATATCATACCATCTGCAAATAATGATAGTTTTACTTCTTCTTTTTCAACTTAAATGCCTTTTATTTTTTCTTCTTGTCTGATTGCTGTGGCTAGGACTTCCAGGACCATGTTAAATAAGAGTGGTGAAAGGGGGCACCCCTGCCTTGTTCCTGATCTTAAGGGTATTGCTTTTAATTTTTGCCCATTGAGTATGATGTTGGCTGTGGGTTTCTCATAGATGGCTTTTATCATGTTGAGGTATGTTCCCTGTATTCCCACTTTGCTGAGAGTTTTGATCATGAATGGGTGCTGGATTTTATCAAATGCTTTTTCTGCATCTATTGAAATTATCCTGTGGTTTTTCTCCTTCTTTTTGTTTATGTGATGAATCACATTGATTGATTTGCGAATATTGTACCAGCCTTTCCTTGCCAGAATAAATCCCACTTGATCATGGTGTATGATTTTTTCTATATATTGTTGGATCTGATTTGCTAATATTTTGTGGAGGATTTTAGCATCTAAATTCATCAGGGATATTGGCCAATAATTTTTGTGTGTTTGTGTTGTCTTTGCCTGGTTTTGGAATCAGAATTATGCTCTCCTCATAAAAGGAGCTTGGAAGTCTTCCTTCCTCTTGAATTTTTTGAAATAGTTTGAGAAGGATAGAAGTTAGTTCTTTTTTGAATATTTGGTAGAATTTTGTTGTGAAGCCATTGGGCCCCAGACTTTTCTTTGTTGGGAGTTTTTTGAAAACTGTTTTGATCTCATTTGTTGTAATTGGTCAGTTTAGGTTTTCTGATTCTTCCAGATTGATTTTTGGAAGATTGTATGTTTCAAAAAATTTGTCCATTTCATCGAGGTTGTCTAGTTTTTTGACACACAGTTCTTCATAGTATTTTCTTACAATATTTTGTATTTCTGTTGTGTCAGTTGTTATTTCTCCTCTCTCATTTCTAATTTTATTTATTTGAGTCCTCTCTCTCTTTTTCTTGGTGAGTCTAGTTAAAGGTTCATCAATCTTGTTTACCTTTTCTAAGAACCAGCTCCTAGTCTCATTGATCCTCTGTATTGTTTCTTTAGCCTCTATGTCATTTATTTCTGCTCTGATCTTTATTATTTCCTTCCTTCTACTACATTTGGGCTTTACTTGCTGTTCTTTTTCTAATTCTTTTAGATGCAGGGTTAAGTTGTTTATTTGAGCTTTTTCTAGCTTCTGAAAGTGTGCCTGTAGTGCTATGAACTTCCCTCTCAGCACTGCTTTCGCTGTGTCTCATAAATTTTGAGTTGTTGTATGCTCATTGTCATTTGTTTCTAGGATTTTTTTATTTCTTCTTTGATCTCATTCTTAATCCATTCATTATTTAACAACCTGCTATTTAGTTTCCATGTATTTGAGAATTTTTGAGCTTTTCTGTTGTGATTCATTTCTAGTTTCATGCCGTTGTGATCGGAGAAAGTGCTTGATATGATTTCAGTCTTCTTAAATTTGTTGAGAGCACTTTTGTGCCCTAACATGTGGTCTATCCTAGAGAATGTACCATGAGCACTTGAAAAGAATGTATATTCTGCTGCTTTAGGGTGAAAGGTTCTGAAGATATCTATTAAATCAAGTTGATCTAGTGTTTCCAATAAGTTTGCTGTTTCTTTGTTAATTTTCTTTCTTGAGGATCTATCTAGTGATGTTAGTGGGGTATTAAAATCCCCTACTATTATAGTATTGCTGTTGATCTCACCCTTTAAATCCATCAAAGTCTGCTTTATATATTTAGGTGCTCCTATATTAGGTGCATAGATATTTATAATAGTTATATCTTCCTGTTGGATTACTCCCTTTATCATTATGTAGTGGCCTTCTTTATCTCTTACTATATCCTTTGTTTGAAAGTCCAATTTGTCTGATATAAGTATTGCTACCCCAGCTTTTTTTTCATTTCCATTTGCAAGAAATGTTTTTTTTTCCATCCTTTTACCTTCGATCTTTGTGTGTCTTTTGTTCTAAAGTGTGTCTCTTGTAGACAACATATGTATGGCTCCTGTTTTCTTATCCATGCAGCTACCCTATGTCTTTTGATTGGATCATTTAGTCCATTTACATTTAAGGTTATTATTGATATGTAGTTGTTTATTGCCATTTTCTTCTTTAAAGGTGTATTCCTTTTTTGCTATATTCTTTTCCCACTTTGATATGTTTACAGCAGGCCCCTTAACATTTCCTGCAGCATTGGTTTGGTTGTAATGAATTCCTTGAGTTGTTTTTTGTCTGGGAAGCTTTTTATTTCTCCTTTGATTTTAAACGATAGCCTTGCTGGATAAAGTAGTCTTGGTTGTAGGTTCTTGTTCTGCATTACTTTGAATATTTCTTGCCATTCCCTTCTGGCCTCAAGTGTTTCTGTTGAGAAGTCGGATGTCATCCTTATGGGGGCTCCTTTGTAGGTGATAGCTTTTTTTTCTTGCAGCTTTTAATATTTTCTCTTTATTGCTTAGCTTTGGTATTTTAATTATGATGTGTCTTGCTGTAGGTTTCTTTGAGTTTCTCTTTAATGGAGTCCTCTGTGCTTCTTGGACTTGTGAGAGTTTCTCTTGCATTAATTTAGGGAAGTTTTCAGCTATGATATGATTGAACAAAGTCTCTATCCCTTGTTCTTTTTCTTCTTCTTCAGGAACCCCTATGATGCGGATGTTATTTCTCTTCATGTTGTCACAGAGCTCCCTAAGAGTTTCCTCTGATTTTTTGAGTCTCTTTTCTCTTTTATTCTCTGCTTTCATGCCTTCATTCCAGTTGTCCTCTAACTTGCTGATTCGATCCTTTGCTCTATCTATCCTGTTTTTAATTCCTTTCATTGTGGTCTTTATTTCTGATATTGTATTTGTCATCTTCGACTGATTCATTTTTATACTTGCTATTTCTTTATTTAGGTGTTCATAATGACCATCCATTGTTGTTCTAAGATTCCTAAGCATTCTTACAATCATTATTTTGAACTCCGCATCTGGAAGTTTGATTATTTTCATATCACTCAGTTCATCTCCTGAAGGTTTCTTTTGTGGTTTCATTTGGATTGCACTTCCTTGTCTTCTCATCATCTGTTTTTGGGTGTTTTATTTGTAGAGTTGGTTGAGTCTAGGCTTGGTGTTGTCTGCCTCCAGTTTTCAGTTGTGTTATTTCTAGGTCTTCTTGGGTTGGTATCAGCTGTTATCTGTAATCTACTTTCGGATTTGGGCAGCTTGGAAGTCTTGATTTGTTTGTTTTCTTAACAGGTGATAGTCTTGTTTACTGATCTAAGCAGGGGGCTTCCTTGAAACTGTATCCAGGAATGAGATGGGTATAACCTGAGACTCTGAAGGCCTCTTTAGCCAGCTAATCTCACTGGGGGCAGGGTGTTTTCTCAGCTTCAATAGGGGGAGGTTTATCTCAGATCTCCATGGAGACCTGAGTTACTGCCCCTCCTCCCCACTTCTTGTTTTCAGCTGTGTCTTGTTGCGCTGATTGGAGCTTGATAGATGTCCAGAGATCTCTGATCCAGAAGCACTTCAGCTCTGTTTTGTGAAAGGTTCAGTCCCTACCCCAGCTATGGCCGCCTCCAGCATAGATGAGTCAGCTTTTTTAGTTTGTTTCCTGCATTCCTTAGCCCTTCACAGTCTGTCCCTCTCCCTGTCCTTTCCACTTGGGAGATAAGCTGGTCTTTTCAACCCACCTCGCTCCCTGGTCGCCAGGCCAGTGGCTGTGAGCAGTAGTTTCTGCTCTTTTCCCTGTGTGAGATCCCCTCTGGGCTCTCAGCCTTACCCCCCCCCCTCCATTCCTGTAAGCAGAGGAGATTCAGGCGCTCCCTACCAGGTTTGTTGTGGCTTCCTCTTTGCTCCTTGGTTTTTGAGAGCTGTTCTTGCAGTTCAGAGTTGGTTTTTCATGCTGATTTTTTCTAAATTGATTTGTATTCCAGTTTGGTGGTGAGAGCTGGGCGTCTGTGCGTCCGCCTACTCCGCTGCCATCTTTTCCTCCCTCTTTCAACTAATTTTTATTGAATGCCTATTATGTGAGGCATATGCATGCAATAAGGATTAAAATGAACCAAAAATTCTTGCCCTTTTGGAGTTTATATTCTAAAGGGAGAAGATATTCAATAAAATGTTAGTGTGTTTGAAGTTGGTAAGTGCTATGAAGAAAGTAAGGCAGGGAAGAGGGTGAACCTTTACTTATTTATTTATTTCTAAAAATTACCTTGACATTCAATATTGTATTAGTTTCAGTTGTTAGACATTTATATAACTTAGGAAGTGATCGCCCCTCTTCCCCATCTGTATTACCTACCTGACACCATATATAGTCATTACAGCTTTGCTGAGTATATTTCTTAAGTTGTACTTTATATTCCCATGACTTTTTTTGTCACTGCCCGTGTGTCCCTCTCAATCCCTGAGGATGGGCCTTTCAACAGGGTGGTAAAGGAAGGCTTGACTGAGGAAATGCCCTTGAACAAAGATGTGAACAGAGATTGAAGGAGTTAGGGGGAGAGCCTGATGGACATGTGAAGGGACAGAGTTGGAGGCGGAGACAGCATTAAGCACATGTTGTGAGTGCTGGTGTGTCTAAGGGGCAGCAAGGACCTGGGTGCTGGAACAGAGTGACTAAGGGGAGCTCAGGTGTGAAAGGAGGTGTGAAGCCAGCTGTGCAGGTGTGGTGGACTTCAGGACTTGAGCTTTTTTATCAGTGATTTGAGGGATGTTGGACGATTTTAAGCAAAGTAGTCTAATGACTTGATGTGCATTTTCGAAAGGATTCCTTTGCCTGTTCTGTTAAGAATGCCCTATGGGCACAGGGAGGAAGCTGAGAGATCAGATGGAAAGCTGTTGCAATATTCCTGCAGAGAGATGAGAACAGTCATACATAACACCTTTATTTTCTCACTTAGCAATAAATTGTGGACAGTTTTTCCTATCAGTACAGATAGTGGTAAGTCATTCCTGTAGATAGGTGTATAACAGGGCTTAACACAGTTTACTTAACTGTTAGTCTAGTGACATTCAGTCAACTTGTCTCTAGTTTTTTACTATTACAAAAGATTTTTCAGCTCAATTCCTTGTTTGTACATCTTTGACATGCATTTTGGAGTACTACTGGTTCAAAGGAGATGGGCATTTTACATTATTAAAAAGTTGTTCTATTGCTTGTTACAAAAAATTTAATTCTCCCATCAGACAATGAACTTTTTTCCTTTCCCTAGGAATTTTGGAATCATCTACATTTTTCCAGAGGGCAGTTTTAGGAGATAATGTCACGACTATTCTTTCAATATCCATAAGCTAAATTTTATTTTATTTTTTAATTTAAAAAAAAATTTGCCTGACCTGTGGTGGCGCAGTGGATACAGCGTCGACCTGGAATGCTGAGGTCGCCGGTTCGAAACCCTGGGCTTGCCCAGTCAAGGCACATATGGGAGTTGATGTTTCCTGCTCCTCCCCCCCTCTCCCCTTCTCTAAAATGAATAAATAAAACCTTAAAAAAAATTTTTTTTAAACTTTATTTATTTATTCATTTTAGAGAGGAGAGAGAGAGAGAGAGAGAGAGAGAGAGAAGGAGAGAGAGAGAGAGAGAGAGAGAAGGGATGAGCAGAAAGCATCAACTCCCATATGTGCCTTGACCAGGCAAGCCCAGGGTTTTGAACCAGTGACCTCAGCGTTCCAGGTCGAAGCGCTAAATTTTATTTAACTTAAGTTTTGTTTTTAATATTGCTGAATAATAATTCTAATGAAGGTTTATATTCTGTTTTTAGGTCCTCAAAATTTTTCTGGTGTCATTAACTTGGAGAAGCCTGTGATTTGCTCTTTGGCTGCTATAATAAAATGCCTCAAAGAATTTAACTTGGAAAAGGTACTTTCCAAACCAAAGTAAATGATTTCTCAAAAATGAAAAAGGGATGGGCTTATATTAACAATACCTCTTGAGTTTGGTAAGTACTATAGGCAGACAAGTTTACTTGCTATTGATAGAACACTCCATTCAAGGGCAAGGATGAACTTTGTGGTATTGTTGCTGAAGAATATTAAAAATATTCATTGACATCAAAATATTGATAGAATCTTTAAGAATCCCATCAGTTTGTATTCATTATAGCTATTTAATGTAGTATAGTTTTGATTACAAAACAATGCTTTATTCTGAAGCACAGTAAATTGGCAAGTAGAAATAAGAAGTAGAATTAAGAAGTGGTATTAAAGCATTCATAAAATTTTACTGCCATTCTTTTCTTGGTTTCAGTTCTTATTTCATAGGTCATAAAGTTGGAGACTTAAAGGACAGTTTCTAACATAGACAGCTTTTTATTTTGTTAATTTTTATTTTTATTGAATTTAGAGAGAAAGGAAGGAAAGGAGGGAGGAAAAGAGAGAGGAATAAAGAGAGAGAGAGAAAGAAAGAGACATCAGTCTTCTCCTGTATGTGCCCTGATTGGGGATTTATCTGACAACCTCTGTGCTTCAGGACGATGCTCTAACCAACTGAGCTATCTGGCTAGGGTGACATAGACAACTTTTTAAAGGAGGGATTAACTTTGTAGAGTAGATAGATTTAAAAGCTGGGAAGTAACATTCTAGGAAAATAATAGTTTAAAAACCAGTTGAATAAATAAGATAGGGGGATAATTTTCTTGCCTTTCTATATTCCACCTTCACCAGCCCCTTGTCTTTGGCTCTGTAAGGAGTTACCCTCCACTGTGTTGACCCTGCATGAGTAAACTGCTTCCTGCTCTGAAGGGTAGGTGGGTAGACAGAGCTATTTTCCTTAGTAAAATGGCTGAATATGAATTGAGGAACAGAGAGATGGTGCTGGCTGGAGGGTGTTGGAGAGAGTGGAAGAAAGGCAGGTCCCTTGGGAATCTGTTTGTAATGTCTTTTTTTTTGGTTCTAGAATGTGGTATTTAGGATAGAACAGAATATCATTTCTCTGCAAATAGTTTTGTCCTGTTTTAAAGCAGCCTAAATGTCCATCAGTAGGAGAGTGGGTTCATTGTTTTATATTCATGCAGTGTAAGGTTATACAGCAATGAAAATGAGTGGAGTGGAATTACATGTATAATATTAAAAAAAAGTTCATTAGCATTATATCGAGCTGGAAATCAAACTCCTGAAGGACACACAATACATATCATTATATGAAGTGAGGAAAATGTGGAACAATAGTGTATATTACTTAAGAATATGTAAATATATTGAGAAGTTATAAAGACATGCATGGAAATGAGCAGCAGTGAATTCAGAGGAGTGGGGTGAAGGGGAAACCTCAAAGGTTGGTGTGGAAAATGACACAGGGAGGTTTTGCTTTTTTTTTTTCCAGAGAGAGAAACAGATAGATAGACAGGAAGGGAGAGAGATGGGAAAGGACTCACTGACTTAGTAAACTGCTTCATGTTAATTGCACAGATAGACATTGCTTATGTGCTATGAGATATGCTTCCCTACCCGGATGCCAGGAAAGGCCTCAGCTGGCTTGGCACCAAGCCAGCATAAAGGGAGTGTAGGAGGTCATTTGAATTCCATTTTGTTTGCGAGAGATAAGACCAAGTAAACTAGAGATAAAGGAGTTCAGGGAAATGGTCAAGAAGACAATCATGAACTCTTCTGAGGAGCAGCCAGTATAAAAATACAAAAGAAAGCTAATTTGTGAGTTCCTTTGGCAATAACAAGCCATCAGAAATGGTAAATGGCACTCCATTTTTCTTCATTCAGACTTTACTTTCTGTACTTGGAATTTTTAAAGCAGGATTCCAGTGCACAGACTGCAAGGTAATAATAATGCAATCTTAAAATAATTAAAAATCTTTTACTTGCGGCCCTGGCCGGTTGGCTCAGCAGTAGAGCGTCAGCCTGGTGTGCGGGGGACCCGGGTTCGATCCCCGGCCAGGGCACATAGGAGAGGCGCCCATTTGCTTCTCCACCTCCACCCCCTCCTTCCTCTCTGTCTCTCTCTTCCCCTCCCAGAGCTGAGGCTCCATTGGAGCAAAGATGGCCCGGGCGCTGAGGATGGCTCCTTGGCCTCTGCCCCAGGCGCTAAAGTGGCTCTGGTAGCGGCAGAGCGATGCCCCGGAGGGGCAGAGCATCGCCCCCTGGTGGGCAGAGCGTCGCCCCTGGTGGGTGTGCCGGGTGGATCCCGGTCGGGCGCATGCGGGAGTCTGTCTGACTGTCTCTCCCCGTTTCCAGCTTCAGAAAAAAAGATACAAAAAAAAAAAAAAATCTTTTACTTGCTTTTGAAAAGCAGAATTTACACTCAGATATATTAATGAAAATAGCAGTTAGGCTTTTGTGCAAACAGCCAAAAATCAACTGTTACTTATCCTGAGGTGACCACCCCTGGCATATTTTATTTAGAACCACTTTCAAATTATTCAACAAACACATAATGTGTCGCTGTGAGTACATTCATGTGTTCGATGTTATAAAGAATAAGACACAGTTTTTCCCTCTCTTTCCCACATAACAAATTCAGCTGTGAAAATAAGACAAATAATTTTAAAGTGGCATTTGATCAATGGCACAAGTAAACTGTAGAATAAAAGGAATAAATCCACTTATTCCAAAGACTGTTGTCTATGTCATTAAGATGCTATTGGTAATGAGCAGTTACCAAAGGAAGCTTAAGAAAGGAAGGGATTTTATCAAAGTTATGTGTTATGAATATTAATCTGTAGGAGGTATTGAAAGAGGGAGAGCTAAGAAGGAGAAAGACCAATTAAAAGACTACCATTTCTCTGATCTAAAACTTGAATGGTTTCCCAGTGCTTCTTAAATTATGCATGGCCTGGCATTAAAGCCCTTCCAACACGGTCATAGTATATTTTGGTGTTCTACTCCACTTCTTCCCTTTAAGAGGAGGCTCTAACTAAATTGGCCTACTCCTTGTTCCACACACACACACAAAAATTAAAATGTTATATGCTTACCAACCTCTTGGCTGATGGCATATTTTTTCCTTTGCCTAAAATGACCACTCTACCTATTAAATATTCATTCACTTGTGGGTTGGAGCTATTTTAAGACTTGGAGATTGATTGGTAAGATACAAGCTGTTAACTTATATGGGATTAGTTGCACAGAGGAATAATTATTATTCAGTGTAATGAGTACAGTGACAGGAAAAGATCTACTATTGGAGGAATCTCAGGAAGGTGTGTGTACCTTAAGCTTCCCTAGGGGATTGGGTAGAAAGGGAAGACTCCTAGAAGAGGCAGTGTCTGTCCTAAACCTTAGGATGAATAGTTTTACCTGCTAGTTATAGACTAGAAAAGAAAGGGGTGGGGGGAATATTTCAAGCCGAGAGAACAAACTAAGCAAAGGCAATGAACTGCACAATAGGGAATATATTAGGGAAATGAAAGCAATTTGTTCTTTCTCAAATGTCATGTCTGAAGCTCGATTCTTTTAGCAGAAGAGTCCTTTCTTTGTAGAGAAGCTTATGCAGAGGCCTCTGTACCAAATGAATTCAGAACTAGGTTCTGGCTGAAGCAGAGGGATGCTTCTCTCCATCACATATGTCCACTGTGTTAGGGATACAGTGGACTGGAACACAATTGAAGCATTCTTTAGGGAAAAAATAACAAGAGCTTTCTTTAGCATAATCTTGGTTTCCTTTACTTGACTATTTTATTTAATCTGCAGGTACACAGATTGAAATTCATTTCTATATAACTCTTAACAAAATGAAAGGCAATTTTGTAGAAAATAAGATAAAAGTATATAAATAATGTTTTGTAAGTAACTTGACTTATTTGTGCATGTCACTCTTTTATTGTTCCATGGTTTGTAACTAACAAAGAGGACTAGGAATCAGATATTGTTTGACTGTGTTATTAATATACGTTAGATACCTGAGAAACCATTTACTCCTGACTGTGTTCCATGTTCCTCATCTGAAGTGGAATGAATTAAAGTGCTTGTTCTTTTTTTTTCCCTGAGGAAAAATTGGATTCAGGGGCACAGTACAAGGCCAAAGAGGTTTAAAATTTTTTTTAAATGTTATAGAACCTAGATTCACAAATTTTAAAGCATAATTCATTATAAACAACAAATGTGAACTGATAAACTAAATTAGGGCAATTAGAATGGACAAAATTGCTTTTCTAAAACTGATTTTCTAAAACTGATTCTCTTTGGCTGTGTACTGAGATTGGTGACTCCATTTTAGTTTGAAAATAGTACAGTACTTGAAATATGGCCCCTCCAATTTTTAAGTAGATCACTACTTTTTACAAAATATGTATTTTGAGTGAGAAGCAATCTATAGTGTTGTAAAAGTAAAATATTCTAAGGAAGGCAGGGTTGGTATAAAAGTCAACACTATTCTCCCATATACCCTAAGTCAGGGGTAAATGTCTCATTGTGTAAGTGATACCTTGAATACAACCTTTGATTATATCTTAAGTTACAATAGTGGGAAATGAAGAGTCTATGTAAAAACTTTGAGAAAATAATTGCTAGTAAATTTCTGGCCCAAATAATAAATTTGATATATCTTATTTATCCTCCCTTTAGACATGATAGAGACAAAGTATATGATAATGGCAGCCATTTCTTACTTTTTCCTGACTATAAGTTTTATACATTTCAACAGAAAAGATCATAGGTCATTTTCTCCTATAATATCAAAAGTTACTACCATTTTTCTTTATGGTTTGGACCTTTATTATTTCAGGTAATAGGCATTTTTAGAACTATGAGGAAAATGGTTGTTTATTTAGGTTCATCTGTTTGTTCAAAAATACAGACTTTCCCCCCAAAATTTATCCCTATTTCTTATCTACTTTTTAGGTAGATAGAGGATACATTTTTGCCTCTTACTAGAAGGGAGTAACTTAACCTCTCAGTGCTACTCTTTTAATTATTTAAGTAGAGATAGTATAATTTTCATCCTGAACGGGATGGATGACTTAGATTACTATTTGTCAAGTTGTATATTACAGAGTGCTTTTCGAAGAGTTTATGTCTTCATTGATTCTCTTATTTGGTCTCCCCTTATTTATTTTTTTTTAGAATTTTACCTTTCTTAATTCTATCTTTTGGTTTTTCAGTGTGCAAACAGTAAGCAGAGTTGTGGTAATGAGGATATGGTGACTATTTGGTCCTGAAAGAGTATGAACATTTTCAGTCCATTATGAAGACATATTCTTAGTAACACAGAGAGAACTTCCCTTGCTGTCACCCCTTGACCCCAGTCACAGGAGTTGGAGTACTGAGGCAAAGCAGAAGGCAAATACACTTAAGCCTGTGTGTGCCCCAGTTTCACTGGACCAGCTGTTATGATATGTATTCACTGCCATTATTTGTAAGAATAAATTATTTCTCATTGGTAAAAAGGGGGTAATAACAATGGCTCCCTCATAATGTCACACATAAACATTAGCCTTGCAAGGCCCTGGCCGGTTGGCTCAATGGTAGAGCGTTGGCCTGGCGTGCAGAAGTCCCGGGTTTGATTCCCAGCCAGGGCACACAGGAGAAGCGCCCATCTGCTTCTCCACCCCTCCCCCTCTCCTTCCTCTCTGTCTCTCTCTTCCCTTCCCACAGCCGAGAGTCCATTGGAGCAAAGATGGCCCGGGCGCTGGGGATGGCTCCTTGGCCTCTGCCCCAGGCGCTAGAGTGGCTCTGGTCGCAACAGAGCATCGCCCCCTGGTGGGCAGAGCGTTGCCCCCTGGTGGGCGTGCTGGGTGGATCCTGGTCGGGCGCATGCAGGAGTCTGTCTGTCCCCCTCCCCCCCCCCCCCCCCCCCGTTTCTAGCTTCAGAAAAATACAAAAAAAAAAAAAAGAGTTAGAGGTCATTAGAAAGTTCTGAACCAAGTGGCAGCAAAGTTATTTTATAAAGATAAAGTTGATCTGAGCATTGTAAGTTTGCTCTACAATCTTAGACAAATTGGATGGTGTGTAGTTTTTGAGATTTCAGCTTCGCTTTGCATTTTGAAAGAACACTAGGTGATCTTGTTTAAAGTACTGAGTTTCACTGGAGAGCCAATATTGTGTGGAAACTTAGTATTGAGTGGTTTATGTCCTGTTCACACAGCAACTGATTCTGTCTTGTATAATATAATATCAGATCAGGTTAATTTAGCTGAGCTAACTTTATATATCCCATGTAAGTTATATTTTGGACTATGGTTAGAGTGCGTTGACAGAAGAGAGAAATCAACAAATTCCACAAGAGTTGTTATACATCAAAGAAATTAATGTCAACATCAAACAGCTCTTTCCTTATTTCCTACCAAATGCATTCTGTTTCATGTTTTGCATGCTTACCAGTGGGTATATTAATAATTGGACAGGTCAGGTAATTTTAAGAAAACATAATTAAGGTTAAATAAAATAATGAAAGGATTTGAAAAGTAGGAAGTGCTATGTATTCTATTATTATTTGCTTAGTAAACCTCAGCATTTAGTCATAAACATTTGCTAGGTAGATAAAACAACCATTTGTTGTCTGTATGTAGGTTGATATGGATAATTCTGTCATTTTGCTTGTATTTTTTAATATTAGGGTTTTGGGTTTTTGTTGGTTTTGCCTTTTTCTTCATTTCTCTTCATATTTTAAATAGAACTCAGAGTTCTTGGTCAGAATTTAAATCTTTTATTTATTTATTTTTCTCCTTAAAAAGCTCTTGCTTTTTAAGAAATTAATCAGGTTGACTAACATTTTTATCTAAGGAGTCATACTTGGAAAAATAAGAATTTCCTCTTATTTTATTTTCATTGTTCTTTTTCAGCATGTATTGAAACAAGTTTAGGTGTTGACCTAAATTGTATAGCAAACCTGTCTGGGTATAGCCATTGTCTAGCCTGATTGTATTTCATAGACGTGTTCTATGTAAATGGGACTGGCTCAGAGTCACCTTCTTCAACTCCTTTGCTATCATTACTTATAGTGTTATGTTGATGACTGTCTTTGTCACTTCTCTAGGAACCTTTGACAAGGTTTGACTGACAAAGGAAGTGTATCATAGTCTGAAGAATTACCATGATTTTATGTGAGAGAAAACAATATCATAAACTATTAAATGTTCCAGGTACTGGTCTCAAAGGCAAGATGAGGTGGCCAAGGCATATAGTCCAAAGTCAATCCTCTACTTTCTGTCGTAGACAAGTTTTGAGTCAAAGCATCCATGATGAGTTTTGGAGTGGATGTCCTAAATTAACACTGAAAGCTATTATGCATAAATATTAGAGGGGAAAAGACTACTTTTAAAGTCATTTTTTCTCATATGCCAATCTAATGTTGAATTAGATGATTATTCTTTTGTTCTATTTTTATCTCCTAGTGATTTGTCTTTAAGCAAAATTTCTTGCTGTCAAATATTGAATTGAATGATTGCTGTATATATAATGTTCTGTGCCAGCCCCTGAGTATGAAAGGGGTGTAAGAAAACACCTCTGTCTTTAGAAGATTCTTTTGATATTAGGAAGAAAGATTGTTGATGACTATTTACAGTATATGTTATTATGTGGTATATTGTGGGGCTTTTATGTTGATTTTTAATTTTTAAAAACCCATTTGTTTATGCAGCAAATAGTTATTGAGTGACAACTATGTACAGATACTATCTAGGCACTCAAGATACAACATTGAAAAAAATAGACAAAATTCTCTCCCCTTGCGAAGCTTACATCCTATGGAGGAATGACAGACAGTAAGTGAGAGTAATAAACAATATATACTGTGCTAGATGGTGATAAGTACAACGTGAAAAGATAAGTAGGGAATGGAAATAGAAAATGACAAGGAAGTACAATTTTATCTCAGGTGAGCTTTGATTAGAGATCTGATTAAAGTGTGGGAGTCAGGCATGTGGATACCTGGGGGTGAGGGTCTCCACTCAAGGGAGCAGCCAGTATAAAGGAAATGTGCTTGGAATGCCTCAGGAAGAGCACAGATGCCAGTGAGACTGTAGTGCAATGAACAAGGGGAGGGTCATAGGAGATGACATCACTAAACGGATCATGAAGGTTGTGTAGACCAGTGGTCTCCAACCTTTTTTTGGGCCACAGACCAGTTTAATGTCAGAAAATATTTTCACAGACTGGCCTGTAGGGTGGAATGGATAAATGTATCACATGACCAAGACAAGAGTCAAGAGTGAGTCTTAGACTGATGTAACAGAGGGAATCTGGTCATTTTTTAAAAATAAAACATTGTTCAGACTTAAATATGAATAAAATGTAAATAATGTAAGTTATTTATTCTTTCTCTGCATACCAGCACCAAATGGCCCACGGACTGGTACCGGTCTGCGGCCCGGGGGTTGGGGACCACTGGTGTAGATCATCATAAGGGCTTTGGCTTTTATTCTGTGAGATGGGGAGCCACTGGCTTCAATATTGAGTAGGGATGCAAGAATAGGAGTTAGAGACCTATTAGAAAGCTACTGTATATACTTATGTACATTATAGTATGCCTTTGATACATCTTAGCATGTCTTAGCAAAGAATATGTCAAAAGTCTTCTCAGGGCCCTGGCTGTTTGGCTCAGTGGTAGAGCGTCAGCCTGGCGTGTGAATATCCCAGGTTTGATTCCCGGCCAGGGCACACAGAAGAAGTGCCGATATGCTTTTCCACCTTTCCCCCTCTCCTTCCTCTCTATCTCTCTCTTCCCCTCCCAAAGCCAAGGCTCCACTGGAGCAAAGTTGGCCTGGGCACTGAGGACAGCTCCATGGCCTCCACCTAAGGTGCTAGAATGGCTCCGATTGTAACGGAACAATGTCTCAGATGGGCAGAGAATCACCCCCTAGTGGGTTTGCCAGGTGGATCCCAGTTTGGCACATATGGGATTCTGTCTCTCTGCCTCCCCGCTTCTGTTTCAGAAAAAAAAGTCTTTCCAGGGTCAAAGTTAGCCATCCAAAATTTTCATGTTTATGTAAATTAAGAAGTCAAGCAAAATTTATAATATCACCACCACAAAAAAAAAGAAAAAGGAAACCAAATTGGAAAAACAAGAAAAGCCAACATTTAGCTATGTTTTCCTAAGTTTATTGACTTAAGTGATAAAATTTGAGGAAACATTGAAGAAAATAAATATTAAAGCAGAGTATTTTCTACAATGCATTTCTGAAATTATTATAAAAGATAACCTTTATAGGCCAACTTTTTAAAGGCTATTCATTATTCAGACCTTAGTTTTAAATCCTAACCTTCTCTGTTAAAGTAGCCTCAGTTCTAATTTTTTCTATATAAAGTATTGATGACTCTATATTCCCAAGACACTTATTAAGAGTATCTAGATAAGTTATGAAGTATTTTCAAGATGCTAAAGTCTTCTGTAAAAATACAGGGTAGTAATAATCTTGAAGGAAGGAGAAATGAGAATGAAAATTTAATATTACAAGAAACATATCTTTCCAATTTTCAAATAATAGATTTAAAAATACTGATAAATGATGCCTGTATCTGGTAGCACTTATTATTTACACTATTAAATTTGTTTTGATATAATTATATATATATATACTATCCAATAGAGGTAGAGTATAAACTTTAAGGGTAATAGACATACAACATGATCAAAACATTTATGAAACAAATCTGTAGTCTGGATTTCTAGCCCTGAAAGTTAGAGCTCAGTGGATAATGGCAGTGCTTGACTTCCTTTAAAATGTCCTAAAAATGTTGAGTCTCTTTTCCTCTCTAATAAAATAAACTTTCCCACAATTATTCAAGTAAGCTCATGCCAGGAGAGTTATATATTACCCAGCCATTATATAAGGTCTACCAGAAATTTCTGTCCTATTTTGGAATAAAACAAAATACAATTTTTTCTACCATCAATAAACTTTATTAAATAATATAATTGCCATTATTATTGATGATTTCTTGCCAGCGCGAAGGCAATTTGTATATCCCATTTTTGAAAAATGTTTTATCTTTTGATGCAAAAAATAGAACCAGTGCTTGTTTGATATCTTCTTCATTTTTGAATTCTTTGCCCTTCAAAAAATTTTGTAAGGACAAAAACAAGTGATAGTTGGAGGGTGCTAAGTCCGGGGAATATGGTGGATGCTACAGACATGCTTCTGTAGCATTTCTTCCTTGTTGAAATTTGTAAAAATTACAGTGGCATAAATGAACTTTATCAGTAGCCATGGGTACACTATCACTTCACACATAAGACTAACGTGAATCAACTTTGTTTTAGTTAATTTGGTACGTCAGTATGTATACATTAAGTGATAAAAATAGAGAGGCACACATGCGCCAAATAAACATGTGCTTATGTGTCGAAACTTGTTGTGATAGAAACGGACAGAACTTTCTGGTAGACCTTATACTTTTATCCCATCATTTCTGGGTTTCAGTGATATTTAACTTATTTGAGGAAAGGACAAATGAGCTCAAGAATTATCAAAAGCATTATGGATAATTAAGGTAGAAAGCCCTGAATAATCTCATTTGAGGCCTTTGGTTGGGTAATTTTAAGTTTTCTTAAAATGTAAGCCAGTGTGTATTTATTCTTTGAAATCTATAAGAGTCTATGAGATGCACATGGTAATACTGATGGTATTAGTCTAGCAGAAAGGGCTTGAGTCTAGGTTAGAATAGCCATGTACCTTCAGTTTTGTTTTAATGTAACATGTATTCCTAAAAATCACTGTATTGTGCAGAACTACACAATCAAAATCACAGGGCTTATGGTCTGGGGAAAAGGATTGGGGTACTATTCTCAAAAACTTGGTCAATGACACGTGAAGATAGGCACTTACTTATTAAAAATGGTAGTACATTTTTACATGTGCTAAATGATTGAGGGATACATAAATTCTACGATAAATACAGCACATTACCTTTAAACATATCTTGAAATGTGCATGTGGTGGTGGGCATCAGAGCAGTTTGTAAGTTTATTGTGACATGATGGAGGGAGGGGTTTGGGAAGTGGATGAGAACATTGTAGGAGATGTGGAGGGGCGTGGCTCATGACACAGGCAGGGAAGTGAGGTTGCCAGTGCATGTCTGAGCTGTGTGAGAGCATTATGGGTTTTCATATGTGGCTTGGTTCACTGAGTGGTTAGCTTTGTTCACTTAATGTTTCTCCCAGAAAAAATTGTTATAAAAGATTCATGGAATTGCAGGTTGCTTCCTAATATGCCAGTTGTCGTGGAACATTCGATTTTTCAAAGCACGCATTAGAATAGAACTGACCTCCCAACCAACCTGATCGAATTAGACTTTCAGGTTTGTCCATTAGAAGGGAGCAGCTTTCATTTACTAGTCAACTGCATTTCTAAGTTATTTTTCAACACATTCCTAAATTTCTTTTGGAACTTAGTTGTTTGGAACTCAGAACTGTTATGAATAAAAATGAGTATTTAAGTTCTCAAGCTAACCCTAGTAAAGCCAATTTTTTTTTTATTCTTATAGTTTAGATTTAGAATGGGCAGTGAGAACATTGTTTTCTGTGAGGAAAGCAGTTCTCACTTCTAACTCAGGTTGCCAGACCACGATTCCTCCGACTTGTGAGCAGGAGTCTGGACTCCTGGTTGGCTTCGTTGTCTTTCTGCCATCCTCATCTTGGCACGGGAGAGATTTGTTCACTTCTGTGAAAGCTGGTTCAAGGCAGTGCTGCCTTTCTGGTTAAGCAAATTACATGTTGCCCAACAACTAGGGGTGCCTGTCATTTGTCATCCTTGATTTGTAGTTATTTCATAAAATTTCCAAAGATGGCAGTAAAGTGTCTTAAATAAAGATTCTTTTTCCAAATCATGTAAGTCCTTAGTAAGGCTATTGTTAGGCTTGCTGAGAAGCCAGAGGACCTGGAAAAGGAGAGGCCATGAAAGAAGTCAGCATTTAAGTATGGACCAGCTGCTTGCTGGGTTTACAAAACTGTCTCATATGTCTTAATATTTAAGTTAACCTAACAAACTTTTTAAAAATAAACAAAATATGTTCTATCTTTCAACATGGGCTATATATTTTCATAGCAATCCAGAAGGCCCAGATGGAATGTCCATATTTGGCTTCAGATCATGAGGGGGCCACAAACATGCATGAGGACAACCCAGCCTCTACGTCCAAGCATGTGAGGTTGGTGCCCAGGAGCACCCGAGTGAAGTCCTTTAAAATGTGATGTGCAGATGAGAGACCCTCCTGCCCAGTCCTAAGGCAGTGCTGATCTTTTTAAACCATGTTGTGGCCGATTGGGAGGGGTGTGAAGTGGGGAAGGGATGACCTAAACAATCAGGACAGGGTCCTAGATTCAGCCTGAACTTCTGGGGGTAAAATTGGTGGATTTAGCCGAAGCATTTAATTATATTTCTTACACTCAACTATAACTATAGTAAAAAAAATTTTTTTTAAGATATGTCTCTTCAAGGACAAGGAAAATGAGAAAGAAGAAAACAACTACAAACTAATAATAATAAACAGAAAGGGGAAAAGCAAATAAATGGAGTTTGGTAAATGACCTAGCTGACCTGAGAAAACCAAACCTTAATCTGGCACTGAAGAAAGCCCAGAACCAACTGGAATTTTACCACCAAAGCTTCAAATAGCTCAGGGACCAATAGTATCAGGAACACAAAGGGATAGAGTCCGGGGTCTTTTCTCATCCCCATCCCACCCCCACCCTGCTACCAGACTGCAGCTTAATTCTCTAAAGAACACCCCAAGGGTCTTGGATTGGGCACAGCAGACAAAACTTAGAGCACAGAGCCCTGTTCCAGCACAAGGGAGTGAAGACATGAGGGACACTCCTCTGCTGGTTTCTTACTTGCTTTACCTTCCAGGCAGGAGATCACAAGAACACAACTTGGGATATTTCCCTAGCCCAAGAGGAAAGACTGAAAGATACTGACTTGCATTCCTAAGACTAGCAGACATCCGAAGAAAAGCGTCTTGTTTTTTGAGCATTGTCCTAATATGCAAAGGTGACAGGTTTGATCCCTGGTCAGGGCACATACAGGAACAGATCAATGTTTGTGTCTTTCTCTCTCTCTCTATCTCTCTCTCTCCCCATTCTCCCTCTCTCAAATAAAAAGAGAAAAATTAAAATCCAAAACAAACAAAAGAAACTTGGAGGAACTGAGATGGACAGGAAATAAGAAACTTTAAAAAGAATCATCACTCTCCTCAGAGAGATAAAATATTACATACATGAGGCAAGAACTGAATGGTATTCAAAGCCAAAGAGCTGCTGTGTATTTAAAAAAGAATGTAACAGAAATAAAACTTAGTAGAAGGGTTTGAAGATGAAAATGAGAAACTATCTCAGAAGGTAGAGGGGAACTGATAAAATAACTATTGTATCAGTTTAGGAAGTTCAATATCAAAACAGTGAGTTTCAGGAAAAAAAATAAACAAGGGGAAGAAATCACTAGCAAAATCATTTAAGAAAATTTCCCACAAATGAAGAATAGGAGTTTCAAGACTGAAAGAGCTTACTGAGTGCCTATGACAAGGCATTATCAGGAAATTTCAATTTATCTGTGGTGATAAAGACTGTATTACAAACTTCCGAAGAAATGAAAAACAAATGACTTACGAAGCATCAGAAATCAGAATGGCGTCAGGCTTCCCATCAGCAACTCAGAAGCTAGGAAACAGTGAGACATGCCCTCCAACTTCTGAAGGAAAATTAGTTTCTGCTTAAGGTTCTATATGTAGGTATAAGCCATTAACCACACATGAGGATAAAATAAAGACATTTTCAGAGATACAAGACTTGTAAACATTACCTCTTGCACATCATTTCTCCTGAAGCTAGTGGAATACATTCTTCACCAAGAAGGAGCAGGACGTGGGATGTAGGATAGGAGATCTCTAACATGAGAGAGACAAAGGGAACCCTGGAGAGTGCCACAGAGACAAGTGATTTCAGCAGCTCTGTACTAGCTGGAGAATGAAGACAGCTGTTCAGGTTGAAGCAGTCAGAAGGCTGTAGTGAAGATGCTTCCAGGACTATGAAACTGATATGCCAGAATGTATCTGAACAGCAGGAAATGAATTTGGGATTGAATTAACAGTAAGCAGATAGAAACCTAAACAAATGAATAATCAACAGTAACTATAGGAGAAACAATATTGTAGTTCGGGCCATTGAGAATGCTTATTAGCACCTTCTACATATCAAGCACTTTATATATATAAATTTGTTCATCTTTGTTAAGCAACCAGGTACTGTTTTACGGATAAGGAAACTGAGGTCTATATCTAGACAGGATTTGCACCCAGCTAGTCCTCCTTCAGGATCTATGATCCTGACCACTATGGTATATTACACAGGATTTGCTATGTGGCGTACACTAAATAGCATAATATTGCTTGTCCTTACCACAGTTCCTATGTAACTGTATATGGGGGGGAGGTGAGAGAATAGGACATTTGTATGCACCTGTTGGGCCAGCAATTTTCAGCCTTTGGGCCTAAGAATTTTTAAAACATGCAATACCTGACTGTTTAGTCAGGGGCACTGAACTTTTTTTCTTTAGATTTGTTGGTATGAATGAACCAAATTTATACCTTTTTTTTTTTTTTTTGTCAGATCAGTAAAAAGACAATATGTTTTTGGTGTGCCACAAAATTTTAGTAATTAGTTTCTATGTGCCATAAGATTAAAAAAAATTGAAATTTCCTGAACTGGCCTAGTATTGGAGGAGAACAGAATTGAATTTCATCTTCCATAGTGGAAAGTCAATAGATAATGTTTAAATTTGAAGAATTTAAAAATACTGGTACAGCCATATTAAAACTTGGTTGTGACTACCAAAAGAATTAGCTAAGAGAGATAAAAGTAGTTGTTTCTGAGAAGGAAAAGTGTTAGAAGAGGAGAGCTGGGGATTGCTAGGGACTTCCTTTTTTTAAAGCAAGTCTTGTAAAATCAGAAGGCTCTAAACTATGTGCATGTAATATTTTATTAACAGGAACACTTTAAAACAGGGAAAGGCTTATACAGTTCACCGGAAAGAAAATTAAAATGCCATTTAAACACAAGGTAAAGCCAGTATACCTCATACAAAAGCACATTAAAACTATAATGAGCAACTGATTTTTACCTACGAGGTCAGCAAATACAAAAATATTGTTTTGGAAGATTAGAAGGAAAAAGGCACTGTAGTCCATTTGATGCCAGATTGCTTCTACAGAGAGCATTTTGGCAAAACTACCATTCTTTGTTCCAGAAGCAGTCTGCTTCTAAGAATTTGTTCTACAGATTTACTCACACTGTCATTGCATCATTGTTTATAATAACACCAGAGCAGACACAATCTAAATATACAGCCATAGAGGTTATTTAAATCATGTTAAATCTATATAATGGCCCACTGTGCACCTATCAAAAAGAAAGTAGCTTCAAATGTAGTGACGGGAAACAATTTCTGAGATAAGTTTTAAAGGAGGTGGGGGAAAGCAGGTTCCGAAATATGAAGGTGTACTATACTTTGATTTTGTAAGAAATGCCACATGCATATATGTGTGTGTGTGTGTGTAACACTATAACTATGTAGAAAGAAGCTTTTAGCAGTGGAGAACTTCATGGATCAGAGTTGGAGGGGTGTTAACTTTTTCCTTTTCTTTCTCTCTCTCTCTCTCTTTCTTTCTTTTGTGTGCCAGAGAGAAACAGACAGTAAGGGAGAAAAATGAGAAGCATCAACTTGTAGCTATAGAACCTTAGTTGTTCATTGATTGCTTTCTCATATATGCCTTGACCAGGGGGCTCTAGCCAAGCCAGTGGCCCCTTGCTAAAGCCAGTGACTTTGGGCTTCATGCCAGCAACCTTTGGGCTCAAGTCAGTGACTATGGGGTCATGTCTATGATTTCATACTCAAGCCAGCGACCCCGCACTCAAGCTGGTGAGACCACACTCAAGCCAGTGACCTCAGGGTTTCAAACCTGGGTCCTTAGCATCCCAGACTGACACTATCCACTGTGCCACCACCTGGTCAGGCTCATTATATAAAACTTTTTAACCTTTAAACTTTCAATCAAATGAATAATATTCTCAATATTAATGGCAATAATTCTTCTAACCATAATAAGGAAGAAGAGAGACAAAAGGGCAGAAGAAACCTACATGTGTTGAGGGTACAATTCAGCTCTTCATGATGTGTTTCAGAAACAGGGAAAACAATGAACTAAAATTTGAGAGAATTAACTAGAAGATTATATTATATCAATGCCAATCACCAGTGGCCTTCATACTCCTAAAATGTATTGCTTTAAAAATTAGCTAAGTTTCTTCTCACTCTCTAGTTATTAATTTGTAGCAGGGCATTAAGTTGGCCATTAAAACAGCTTAGTTTTTATTTATCTGCAGTAAAGAAGAGAAATTGAATCTGACTGAACAAAACCTTGACATTTTTATGTTCGATGACTATAACCTAATAGGTTATAAAATAACATCTATTGGATTTTTCAGGGATGTTAAAAGGATATTTTCTTCTCCTTGCCTCCTTATTAAATAAAACTTAGCTGAAGTAACGCTGGGGAACAAGTTTTCTGTGGCTCATAAATGCTACGCCTGTGACAATGGATTGTGGGATTGGTGAGATAAGGGAGGGGCTGTTACTGTGTCTCACTGTGCTTGGCCAGGTTTAGATCAACCCAATAAATAAAGTTGAGGTATGACATTAGGGCACATCCCATCTCTATGTCTCATGAATGACTTTACTCATTTATTTTTTCATCTTTACTCAAATAATTTGGCAAATCCCTTTTTTCTGAAGTACAGTCATAGTTCACCATTTTGTTATGCAATGGAGGTAGAAACACAGGGTGGAGTTGTTTATAAAGCAGCTTGAAATTTATATTTGACGCTTGATCTAGGGCCTTCGCTGCCATAGGACCTTCTCCAAAAGGAAGAACATATGATTCAGATAGGTTGAGAAAAATGAGCTAAACATTACTTGCCTTACTTTTGTGTTCCCTCTCCCATCTAAGATTGGCTAAGCTTTTACCAAAACTCTTTAAATTTATGTTTCAAATGGAAGGATTTATAAATCATTCTCATGGACAATCTAACTGTGTTTGTGTCCACAACAGACTGGAGCTGCCTCCAGGGCTGAAGGGTGTCTTGTTCTGACCCACCTGCCCTCTGTCTACAGTGACTATGCTTCTGAAAGGCAGCTCTCAACTTTCTCACAAAGCTGTTGTGTTCACTGGATTGTTTTAATGACATTCTTTTCTCTGAAATTTATAACCTTTTTCTTTCTTATTGTCTTCGGAAGTTTCCAGAGTAACTTTTTTCTCACTTTAATTGGTGTTTAATATAACACAACAGGAAATTATCATCCATTTTACTTTCCCCCTTTCTGCTTATAAAAGTGTTTTTCATCTGAGTTTGGCATGTTCTTTTTAATTCTAGAGAATAGAGAGTAACAGGAAAAATTCAAGGGAGAAAAGAGTGAAAACAACATGAATTTATAGGGTAGGAGGAAATAAAAGACTGAATTAGAAAAAGAATAGTTAATAAAGAAAGATTATTTTAGCTCAGTTCATTTTTCCACTTAAAGACCTTTAGATTTCCTCCCTCTCACTTTAATCAGTGTAGTGACATCTAAAGAGTCAAAAAATTATTCGAATAAATTTTTTCTAATTAATTTTTAAAAATATGAATTTCAGAGAAGTACTGAGATGGATGTGTTAGGAACCAGATAAGCTAGTGCTATCCTATTTTATCTGGGAGACAGTAAAATAATATGTTGTGTGTAAGCAGAAGTAAAAGGAGAAAGGAAAATACATTTGAAAGAATATCATTTATCATGATTTGATAAAAATAGCCTTGCAGTAGCCACTAAAAGCTAGACAGCTCTACAATGGTTGATAAGCCTCCCAAAAAGGAACTGTGTGCAGAATATTAGTGGGGGGAAAATTCAGCCTCTTCTAATGATGCTCAATATCAGAGATACAGCACAGGCTTTTTGGTGAGAGATGAGCTTGTATAACTAAATGTGTTTCTTTGATTCATAAATTAGAATTATACTTATATTTTTATAACTTTTCCCAAGCCTTAACAATGAAGGTAACTGCTCTTTGGTATTAATGTCCAAATAATACATTCAGATATAGTACTTGTCTTAGTTCAGGCTGCTAAAACAGAATAACACAGACTGGGGGTATTAAACAACAAAGATTTATTTCTTACAGTTCTGGAGGCTGGGAAGTCCAAGATTTGGTGCCTCCTGAGGGCCCTCTATCTGGTTGCAGAGTGTCAACTTTTTGTTTCCTCACATGACAAAAAGAAGCTTCGGGTGTTCTCTGGGATCTTTCTGATAAGGGCACTAAACCCATTCATGAGGTCTTTGCCTGTATGATCTAACTAAATCCTAACAGACCCACCTCCTAAAACCATCATATGGGGTTTACAATAGTGACTTTTAATTGACACAGCAATTTAAAGAAAAATTAGTCTTATGAAATCTCCTGCCTATCTAAAAGGTTGGTTTATGCATTTTTCACATTAGAAATGGTGAACCATAGATCAAATAAAAATGTTATCTTAGTTCTATCAGGGAGTAAGAATAGATTAAAATTTTCATTAGCAGAAATTTACCTCTCTTTTATTCTTTGTTAGTTATTAAGATTCATGAATGGGAGTGACGTCAGATAAATGGCGCCATAAGGAGCAATACCAATAAATCTCCCCCAAAATTCAACAAGACCTTCAACCAGACACAGAAAAATCTATCCTTGGAGCCTCCATAAGTTCCACACTAAATGTGAAGTACTATCAACAAAAGCACCCTCAGATGCCATTAAAGAAAAGAAAATTGAATATCATGGATACAAAAGACAGAGAGGTAGCACAGATAAATGAGGAAAAATCCATAGAGAAAAATTTTAATATATTGGAAACCTTGGAGCTAAATGACAGAGATTTTAAAATAGAAATCCTAAAAATACTCAGATATACAATAAAACACAGAAAGGCAATTTAGGGAGCTCAGAAAACAACTCAACAAACACAAAGAATATATTACCAAGGAAATTGAAACTAAAAAAACAAATCAAACAGAGATGAAAAACTCAATTCACGAGCTGAAAAATGAGGTAACAAGCTTAGCTAATAGAACAGGCCGGATAGAAGGTAGGATTAGTAAAATAGAAGACAAGCAACTTGAGGCACAATAGAGAGAAGAAGAAAGAGACTCAAAAATTTTTAAAAAATGAGAAAGCCCTACAGGAATTGTCTGACTCCATCAAAAAGAATAACATAAGAATAATAGATATATCAGAGGGAGAAGAGAGAGAAAATGGAATGGAGAACATATTCAAACAAATAATAGATGAGAACTTCCCAAGCCTGTGGAAAGAACTAACGTCTCAAATTCAAGAAGCAAACAGAACTCCGAGTTTTCTTAACCCCAAAAAACCTACTCCAAGGCACATCATAATGAAATTGGCACAAACCAACAACAAAGAAAAAATTATCAAGGCACCAGGGAAAAGAAGAATACAACATATAAAGGAAGGCCCATTAGATTATCATCAGATTTCTCAAAAGAAACTACAAGCTAGAAGAGAGTGGACCCCAATATTTAAAGTCCTGAAAGAGAGGAACTTTCAGTCAAGCATACTGTACCCATCAAAGCTATCCTTCAAATATGAAGGAGAAATAAAAACATTCACAAATACAGAAAAAATTAGGGAATATATCATCAGAAAACCCCCACTCCAGGAATTACTAAAGGGGGTTTTCCAACCAGATAAGAAGAACAAAACAAAACAAAATCACAAGTAAAAGCTCCACCAAGAACACAATAAAACCAAATTTAAACTGTGACAACAACAACAACAAAAAAAAGGTGGGGGTAGAAGATGGAAATTAACAGTAGCAAAGGACGATGGAGTGAAGAAGTACTCACAAGATAGTGCACTACAATGAACAGGGTACAAACCCTTTTCATTACTTAATAGTAACCACCCTTGAAAAAAAACCACAGAAGCACATGATTTAAAAAAGATAGCAACAGAGGAAAGATGTATGGATACAACCAAACAAAAACAAAATATAGAAAAATGAAAGAGAATAATCAAACAAGACATAAAACTAACAGAAAGCAATGTATAAAATGGCAATAGGGAACCCACAAGTGTCAATAATTAAACTAAATGTAAACAGATAAAACTCACCAATAGGCACAGAGTAGCAGAGTGGATTAAAAAAAAAAATCCAACTGTATGCTGCCTACAAAAAAGTCATCTAAGCAACAAGGAAAAAAAGAAATTCAAAGTAAAAGGCTGGAAAACAATACTCCAAGCAAATAACATACAAAAAAAAGCAGGCGTAACAATACTCATATCTGATAATGCTGACTACAAAACCGGAAAAGTACTCAGAGACAAAAATGGTCATTTCATAATAAATAAGGGGACGTGGAATCAGGAAGACATAACAATTCTTAATATATATGCACCAAATCAAGGAGCACCAAAATATAGAAGGCATCTACTTATTGACCTTAAAACAAAAACTGACAAAAATACAATCATACTTGGAGACCTCAATACACCGCTGACGGCTCTAGATCGGTCATCCAAACAGAGAATCAATAAAGATATATTGGCCTTAAACAAAGCACTAGAGCACCTGGATATGATAGACATCTACAGGAAATTCCATCCCAAAGTGACAGAGTATACATTTTTCTTCAGTGTACATGGATTATTCTTAAGAATTGACCATATGTTGGGCCACAAAAATAACATCAGCAAATTCAGAAAAATCAAAGTTGTACCAAGCATATTTTCTGATCATAAAACCTTGAAACTAAAATTTAACTGCAAAAAAGAGAAAAAAAAACACACAAAAATGTGGAAACTAAACAACATACTTTTAAAAAATGAATGGGTCAAAGATGAAATAAGCTCAGAGATAAAAAAATATATACAGACAAATGAAAATGACAGTACGACATATCAAAATCTATGTAATGCAGCAAAAGCAGTGATAAGAGAGAAGTTCATATCATTTTAGGTCTATATGAACAAACAAGAGAGAGCCCAAGTGAACCACTTAACTTCACACTTTAAGGAACAAAAAAAAGAAGAACAAAGACAACCCAAAGCCAGCTGAAGAAAAGAGATAATAAAAATCAGAGCAGAAATAAATGAAATAGAGAACAGAAAAACTATAGAAAAAATTAATAGGACAAGGAGCTGGTTCTTTGAAAAGATCAACAAAATTGACAAACCCTTGGCAAGACTTACCAAGGAAAAGGGAGAAAGGACTCATATAAACAAAATCCAAAATGAAAGAGAAGAAATCACCATGGATTCATAGACATACAAAGAATTATTGTAGAATACTATGAAAAACTATATGCCACTGAATTCAACAATCTTGAAGAAATGGATAAATTTCTAGAACAATACCTTTCTAAACTGAGTCAAGAAGAAGCAGAAAGCATAAACAGACCAATTAGTAGAGAAGAAATAGAAAAAAACTATTAAAAACCTCCCCCAAAATAAAAGTCCATACCCAGACAGCTATACTAGCAAATTCTATCAAACATTCAAAGAAGACTGGTTCCTATTCTATTCAAAGTCTTCAAAAAAATTGAAAGAATAAGCAATATGTCCAAACACATTTTATGAAGCCAACATAACTCTCATACCAAAACCACACAAGGACAGCACAAAAAAAGAAAACTACAGACCAATATCTCTAATGAATACAGATGCTAAAATATTAAACAAAATACTTGCAAATCGAATACAACATATTAAAAAAATAATACATCATGATCAAGTGGGATTCATCCCAGAATCTCAAGGATGGTTCAACATACGTAAAACAGTTAACATAATACACCATATCAACAAAACAAAGAA
The DNA here is from genome assembly GCF_036850995.1 of Saccopteryx leptura. Taxonomy (NCBI): domain Eukaryota; kingdom Metazoa; phylum Chordata; class Mammalia; order Chiroptera; family Emballonuridae; genus Saccopteryx; species Saccopteryx leptura. Next base: position 193,449,921 of record NC_089504.1, read on the forward strand.
CAAAAACCACATGATCTTATCAATAAATGCAGAACAGGCATTTGATAAAATGAAACACAATTTTATGTTTAAGACTCTCAACAAAATGGGTATAGAAGGAAAATATCTCAACATGATAAAGGCCATATATGATAAACCATAAGCTAACATCATATTAAATGGCACTAAACTGAAGGCTTTCCCCCTTAAATCAGGAACAAGATAGGGTTGTCCACTCTCTCCACTCTTTTTTTTTTTTTTTTTTGCATTTTTCTGAAGCTGGAAACAGGGAGAGACAGTCAGACAGACTCCCGCATGCGCCCGACCAGGATCCACCCGGCACGCCCACCAGGGGCGACGCTCTGCCCACCAGGGGGCAATGCTCCGCCCATCCTGGGCATCGCCATCTTGCGACCAGAGCCACTCTAGCGCCTGAGGCAGAGGCCACAGAGCCATCCCCAGCGCCCGGGCCATCTTTGCTCCAATGGAGCCTTGGCTGTGGGAGGGGAAGAGAGAGACAGAGAGGAAGGCGTGGCGGAGGGGTGGAGAAGCAAATAGGCGCTTCTCCTGTGTGCCCTGGCTGGGAATTGAACCCGGGTCCTCCGCACGCTAGGCTGATGCTCTACCGCTGAGCCAACCAGCCAGGGCTTCTCCACTCTTATTTAATGTGGTGCTAGAGGTTCTAGCCAGAGCAATCAGACAAGACAAAGAAATAAAAGGCATCCATATCAAAAAAGAAGAAGTAAAGGTATCACTTTTTGCAGATGATATGATACTATACATCAAAAACCCCAAAGAATCCACAAAAAGACTACTAGAAACTATAAGTCAATACAGTAAGGTCGCAGGATACAAAATTAACATACAAAAGTCCATAGCCTTTGTATATGCCAACAATGAAACATTTGAGAATGAACTCAAAAAAATAATTTCTTTCATGATTGCAACAAAAAAAATACAATACCTAGGAATAAACATAACAAAGAATGTAAAGGACCTATATAAGGAAAACTACAAAGCATTGTTAAGGGAAATCGAAAAAGATACAATGAGATAGAAGAATATTCTTTGTTCTTGGATAGAAAGAATAAATATAATCAAGATCGCCATATTACCCAAAGCAATATACAAATTTAATGCAATTCCCATTTAAATTCCAATGACATTTTTTAAAGAAATGGAACAAAAAATCATCAAATTTATATGGAACTGTAAAAAAAACCCGAATAGCCAAAACAATCCTAAAGAAAAAGAATGAAGCTGGGGGCATTACAATACCTGACTTCAAACTATATTATAGGGCCATGACAATCAAAACAGCATGGTATTGGCAGAAAAATAGACACTCAAACCAATGGAACAGAATAGAAAGTCCAGAAATAAAACCACATATATATGGTCAAAACATTTTTCATAAAGGGCCAACAACACGCAATGGAGAAAAGAAAACCTCTTCCACAAATTGTTCTGGGGAAACTGGAAAGCCAGTCTTTCATGCAAAAGAATGAAACTTGACTACAGTTTGTCCCCTGTACTAAAATTAATTCAAAATGGATCAAAGACCTAAATATAAGACCTGAAACCATAAAGTACATAGAAGAAGATGTGGGTTCTAAACTCATGGACCTTGGTTTTAAAGAGCATTTTATGAATTTGACTCCAAAGGCTAGAGAAGTGAAGGCAAAAATAAATGAATGGGACTACATCAGACTAAGAAGTTTTTGCTCAGCAAGAGAAACTGACAACAAAATAATCAAACAGCCACTAAATGGGAAATGATATTTTCAAACAACAGCTCAGATAAGGGCCTAATATCCAAAATATACAAAGAACTCATAAAGTTCAACAACAAACAAGGAAACAATCCAATAAAAAAATGGGAAGAGTACATGAACAGACACTTCTCCCCGGAAGAAATACAAATGGCCAACAGATATATGAAAAGATGCTCATCTTCATTAGTTATTAGAGAAATGCAAATCAAAACTGCAATGAGATACCACCTCACACCTGTTAGATTAGCTATTATTAACAAGACAGGTAATAGCAAATGTTGGAGAGGCTGTGGAGAAAAAGGAACCCTCATTCACTGTTGGTAGGAATTTAAAGTAGTGCAACCATTATGAAAGAAAGTATGGTGGTTCCTCAAAAAACTGAAAATATAACTACCTTATGACCCAGCCATCCCTCTACTGGGTTTATACCCCAAAACTCAGAAACATTGATACGTAAAGACACATGCAGCCCCATGTTCATTGCAGCATTGTTCACAGTCGCCAAGACATGGAAACAACCAAAAAACCCTTTCTTAGAAGACTGGATAAAGAAGATGTGGCACATATACACTATGGAATACTAATCAGCCATAAGAAATGATGACATTGGATCATTTACAACAAAATGGTGGGATCTTGATAATATTATACGGAGTGAAATAAGTAAATCAGAAAAAACAAAACTGCATTATTCCATACGTAGGTGGGACATAAAAACGAGACTAAGAGACATTGACAAGAGTGTGGTGGTTACGGGGGGGGGGGGGTAGGGAGAAGAAAAGGGGGAGAGGGAGAGGCACAAAGAAAACTAAATAGAAGGTGACAGAGGACAATCTGACTTTGGGTGATGGGTATGCAACATAATTGATTGACAAGATAACCTGGACATCTTTTCTTTGAACATATGTACTCTGATTTATTGATGTCACCCTAGTAAAATTAACAATAAAAAAGAAGATTTATGAATGGATTTTAGAAGAAATGTTATTAGACTCCAAAAAGTCATCCTTTAATATATACTATGCCTTTCAAAATTATTGGATGCTGTTTTTGCTTTATTGATTATAATGCCATGTATTTCAGTGTTGGTGATTGCACCAAAAATTTTTGCCTCAGAAAAAAATATCTAACAAAATTATATTTTCCTCACTATAACCCTCTTTTTCTCCATTTTGCCTTCTTTTCTATAGACTGGTGGTCATATATGTTAAATGATGGTTCTTCCTTTCTACAGGGAGTCAAATGCGTAACATCCCTATGGTATAAACTAAGATGCCATCATCTAAATACTGTAAGGGTCTTACTGAAGTACCAGTTTGATATAGCAGTATCATTCACATAAATGGCATAATCTCATTCTAACCAGTGTTTCTTCTCTATTTTGAATAAAACTTAAAAATCACCAAACTCTTTTTAAATTCTAGTATTTTTATATATACAAGTTCAGTTGCAGCTATTAAGGGCCTCTTAAATAGCTTTTTAAATAAGGCACACTATATTCTAGTATACATTTAAATTAGAAGGAGCATTCTTAAGACTAGAAAGTTTTTTTAAGCTAGAAACTAGATACCAGAAAACTATTAAAATACCACAGAGGCTGTAATTCTTAATAATATAGTCTGTTGCTGAATCTGAAGGCATACTTGACAGGAGGACAAGCTTGTGAATTCTTATAGCTAGAAAAACAGTATAGAAACTTCAGTAAGAATATACCATACAAAATCCAATAGAAAAAACAAAATATATATCTGTTGTAGTTGATTGATGGTGACCTACAAAAAAGATATTATTTTTTAATCTTCAGAACCTGTTAATGTGACCTTATTTGGAAAAAGTGTCTTTTGCCGAAGCAACTAAATTAAGGATCTCAGGATGAAACCATCCTGGATTATCTTGATGGGTCCTAAGTCCAATGCCGGGTCCTTAATGAGAGACAGAGATGGGAGACAGAGACAGAGACACAGATGAGAAAGCCTTGGGAAGCAGAAGCAAAGATTGGTGTCATAGAGACCCAAGCCAAGGAAGGCCTGAAGCTACCAGAGGCTGGAAGAAGCAAGGAAGGATTCTCTCCTACAGCCTTCAGAGGAGATGCAGTTCTACCTACACCTTAATTTTGGACTTCTGGCCTCCAGAAAGCTGGGAGAGATAGATTTCTTTTGTTTTTAAGCCAGTTTGTCATAATTTTCTACAGCATCCCTCGGAAATTGATACAGTTGGTTATTTTTAAAATAAATTCTTAAATAATTAGTATGCTGTACAGAGTTTATCCTGGCAGTGGTCCTATGAAACAGGTGCAGTTATCCTCACCTTATAGCTAGAATTCTGGGGCCAATTAAATGCAGAACCACAATTCAAAGCCAGGGCTGTATGACTTCAGATTCACCTCATGGTGCTCTCTCATCCCTTTGTACAAATGGCAGTCACTGAACAGCGATGTCTGATGTATGAGTGGCTTTAAAACACTGACAGGCTGCTGTGAGACCACATCTGCCTTCTCTTGATCGCCAACTAAATTTCATGCCTATTCAAAGTCCTGAAGAATGACTGACCTAGTAAGTTACCTTGCTTTATGGAGTCAGTCCTGTTCATCAAACATATTTTTAAAAAATTTCTATTACATGTCACACACTGTTCTGGCCTGTGTGAACCAGGTATTCATGCTGCTGTCAGCAGCAGCACAGACAAAGCCTTGCCTTTGTGGAGCTTAAATTCCAAGAGGAGCAGACAGATGAAAATAAACAGTGTGACCAACACGATGGAGAAAAATGAGGCAAGGTAAAGATCTGGGGAGTGCTGTGTGGGGAGGAAGGGCAAAGGAATGTTATTTCACATGAGATGATCAGTGGAAGTCTCACTAGTTTAGGGACACTTGGTGAAGACCTGAAAGAAAATTCTCCATTATTGCAGGTTATGAGTTTCCAGTGTAAAAGTGTCTCTTAAGTGCTCATCCCAGTAAATACAGGCAGACCTACTTCAAGGCACATCTTTGGGCAATTTCAGAACATATGTGATAAGAAGAGCCTCCTAAAATTGTTCAAGGATTTAAAACAATAATAAATATTCCATATTGAATTTGAATAAAAGTCGCATCTGAATTCTTGGTGATAAGATTAAAAGCTACAACCATGGAGCAGGCACTTTAAAGTTCCAAGTGGATGTGATTTCTCAACTGAAATTGTATTTTGAGCTAAAGTACCTATCAGGTATAGAAAGGGTAATTAAAAAAGAAGAGGGCAGAGGGAGTCCCCAGATTATTTGTGAAGGAAAGTCCCAGAAAAGCAGCCATGGAGCTGGCTAAGAAAGCATCCATTCCAAACCAGAAAAAGAGGAAAGAGAACTTCAGGTCCTTCCCAATCTAATCTCACATTTCTGATACTCTCATGTCACTAAGTTTTACTTAGAAATGTTGAGAGAAGCACCAAAAAGAAAAAGCTAAAAATTAAAAGGAGGAATGCCTTTCATGGGATGGGTTATGAGGCTGTTTATTAGTTTATTTGACTTCAAATATGGTTGATTTTTTTTTCACAATACACATATATTACTTTGACAAAGTAATGTGTGATTTAAGGAAACTGCCTTCTGGGTGTGTAAAATCAGTATGATATTTACTACAAAATTGTGAAAATAAGATACTAAAATTAAGTTCCCTGCTCGACTGGTGGTAGTGTAGTGGATTGAGCATCAGTCCAGGATGCTATGGGCCTTAGTTTGAAACCCCAAGTTCACTGGTTATGTTGGCTTGAGCATGGACTCATAGACTTGAGCACAGGGTGACCAGCTTGAGTGCAGGCTTGCCAGCTTGAGCACTGTGTCACTGGCTTGAGTGCATGATCCTTGACATGATCCCAAGGTCACTGGTTGGGTTTGATGTAGAATTTAAAATGTGCATCATAAAAGTTTTAGGAAGTTTTTAATGTTTTGTAGGCAACAAACAACTGATGGTTCAGGATAAAGAGTGATCCATAATAATCAAATTTTACAAATTCATGCCTTAACATCTCTAAGGACAAAACTATATTCTTAAAATATAGTTTTAAGTGTTGTGGCCTGACTTTCTCTTACCAGTGAGATAAAAATCATTGCATTAATTTCCTCACATCTGGGGGAGAGGGATGCCTCAACTCCCATACCCAGATCTTCCTATTTGTACCTCTCCGGATGGCCTCCTGAGAACCCTGGGAGTGGGAGTGGAAGTCTGCCCTTAGTCATCAGTGACTGTTCCCTTAACTAATTCATTAATCTTTTTATCCCTCTATTTTTTCAAGCATGAAATATCAAAGATTTGACTTCCAGGAAATGTAGCTATTTTTTCACTTTTGTTTCCTATGGTCTTTGTAGTCATGGGTTTTGCCCTCAGATGTACTAAGTGTTGTACAATGTCCATTTGTATGAAGTTTGCATGATTCACGCTGGTCCCAAAGTAGGTTTACAGTGGTGAGTAGGAGAAGGAATAAATTGTTGTATTACTATTTAGTAATTGGTGTACTTTTTTCATAGAATAACTGTCAAACTTTATTGAGCTCACCCCATAAAACTTTTCCCACCATTTCCCTTGGAAGCTGTGTCTCCTTTCAGGTTTTGCATTTCAGAATGTCTCCCATGGGGTGGCTTGTGTCTGTATTTTGTAAAGGAGGTGTTTTTCATTATATTTTTTAGTGTTGTGAAGTGTCAATGTATTTATGTGGCTATGGTAAATATGCAGGTGTGTATGCAATTCCTGGGTGTTTTCATGTGAATGACACACGAAAAAGTAAAGTTGGGTGCAAGCAGTAGGGTTTGTAGTCTGGGTTCTATGGATGTTTTGGGGCAGATCATTCTTTGTCCTGGGTTAATGGCTGTGCATTGTAGGTGCTTTTCTGTATCTGTTCTTTCTATCCACTGATTGCAAATAAAAAACACTCGTCACACTGTTGACAATACTAAACTACGGCATAGTAGTCAAATGTGCCCTGGGGGCATATTTACTTTTGGTGCAAAAGCCTGATTTTCAATATTTCTGAACACCAGCATTGTAGAAACGCAGTATTTTTGTTATTTCTCTGCTGAAAGTGTTTTATAACTGTTCCAGTGATTTATGTTGGGGGTTTCATTTGTGGTTTTTAGATGTTTTTTTGAAAAGATGTTAATGGGATGATGCTGTGTTTACCTTCCCTTAAAGGTTTTAGATGGATGGTGAGGAGAGTCATAGAGATTTTATGCAGTGTTAGTGAATTGAAGTCTGTAGGAAGTTATTTTACCATTCAGTAGGGTCAGTTTTCAAAAAGTTCCAATCCTTCTTGGAGAGTATCTTTGATTTCCATTGATTGAATATGGTGGAATAGTTACGTATATTTGGCATGTAGACATTCTCTTTAGTAGTCTTACTGACTTTTTTTTTTTGTGGGGGATAAAGTGTAATACTTTGAAAAAGGTGGTGATTATGGAAGATTATCTATGAATGAAAGATTTTTCTTATTAAGTAAAGAGAAACCTTTATGGTAGAAAATTATAGAAATTTCCATCTAGTACTGCAGGTTCCATTTCAATACATAGGCTATTTGTGTGTATTGATAAGGAAAATAGTAGTTTGTTTGCTTTTTAGTGTATCTGGGGATGTAGCATAGTGTGAATTAGCATGAGGGTCAGGTTCCAGAATATAGTGTTATTTGTGGGTTCCTTTGCTAGAGGAACTGAAGATAGGGGAAACTGGTAGTAAGCTGTGCTCTTTGTGTATTAAGTTTGTCTTGAGAAGAAGTGTATTTTTGGACAGAAATCTGTGTGTCATTTTAGAAAAGCCAAAGAAGAGTAGTTTAGAGGGTAAATTCTGGCATGTGAAAGAGTTTTGAGAAAGATTCCTAGTGACATCCAGAAACAGTCGGGAAAGACCACGTGGTGAATCCTGAGGAGAAGCAGAGATCCTGATATGACCAATCTGGTTTGTCAGAGAGTGATTCAGCATCCAAGTTGTGAGATATTCCTTGTCTCTTGGTTTTTATGGGGCATTGTCTTAGCCTAAGATCCTATTCAGTAATTTCTGAAGATGGTTTGTAATTGTTTTTTCTCATGTGTCTGCTTCCTGGTGGGTAGGTCAAGAGAGTCAGCATTTGTGATCTAGAATTTCAAATGACCTTGTGTTTGTATTCTACCTTTCCTGTTGTGCCATAGAGTTGAGAGGGAGTTCTGAGTAGTGTTAACATTTTTTGCCAGATTATTCTTTGTGCTGGGTGAACATCTCCTGCATCAGACGTGCTCAGGAGCACTTGTTCATTGTATGTACTGCTTGCAAGTAGTGCTCATCTCTCCCCCCTCCCCAACAATGGCTGATATGAAATGCTGCCATGTTGCTCGAACATATCCTGGGGGTAAGCTCACTTTTGGTATATCAAAGCATTGAGGCTGAGGTCTTGACTATTTATTGAATTGGGAGTATTCAGAATGCAGGAATTTCATCATCTTTGGGATAAAATTATTTTTAAAAAAAAATTATTTACTCATTTTAGAGAAGAGAGACACAGAGAGAGAGACAAAGAGAGATAAAGGGGAGGAGCAGGAAGCATCAACTCCCATATGTGCCTTGACTGGGCAAGCCTGGGATTTTGAACCAGTGACCTCAATATTCCAGGCCTATGCTTGATCCACTGTGCCACGACAGGTCAAGCTAGGGATGAAATTATAATTTTATAATTATAGTAGTGATTTTTGTTGGGGGCTTTTTTATACATGCATTTGGAAACAGAAATACAGTAAAACTGTAATGGTACATGACGGTGACAGTGCTCAGTACTTCAGATGGTGCAGTGTCACTGAGATGGTTCCATATACCTAAGTATACAACCAGGAGTCCTTTCCAAGGTCCTTAGTGGAAAGGGTGAGGCATAAAGCCTGTAAGTCACTTCATGGATGTGGATGAAGGTGAAGTGGTCACCAGGGGAGTGTAAAAAGAAGAAGTATGTGGTGGTGGAATAGGAATTGTGTTTCGGTGATGGGCCGAGAATACAATGGCGAGATGGAAGAGTATAAAGATGTTCACCTGAAACGTATGAATCATAATTAGGGACTGTCATCCTGTTCAGTGTAATTTCTAAATGAAAGGAGACCATAAGTGTCTAAGGAGTAGAAGAGGAATGACAGTGCACAGCAGGTGGACCATGTTGTCTTTGTCATTTAGGTCTCAGTTTTGCTGTCAGTTGTTGAAAAGAGGCATCATTTCAGATCTAGGATACAAAAAGACAAGTTGTTTCTGTTGTCATGAAGTTGTGTTTTTATTCTCTATAGAGCAGAGCTTATCTTCCCAGTAGTAGTAGCAGTAGTAATAGTAGGACCAGCAGCAGCAGTAACCTTTTGCATCTGAGAGTAGCTTGTTCAGGGCATAGGTTTTCTGCATCGCAGGTGATTAGTAGCAGTTGTGATCTTGTCAGTGACTGTCATCTTTAGTCCCACAATGTTGAAAATGTGAACTGCAGCCATTATGTGTGAATATACCATACCAGTGGTAGTCAACCTGGTCCCTACCACCCACTAGCAGGCATTGCAGCTTTCATGGTGGGCAGTAGCAGAGCAACCAAAGTATAAATAAAAAGATAGATTTAATTTTGTAAGTTGTTTTATAAAGATTTATTCTGCCAAACAGCAAAAATCTGATATAAAGTAGTTGGTAAGTAATTATTATTATATGCTTTAACTTGCTGTAACTCTGCATTATAAATTTTATAAAGTAAAGTTAGCTCCCTACTTTATAAATCACCATTACTGTGGAACCAGTGGGCAGTTAGAAAATTTTACTATTAACAGAGATACAGAAGTGGGCAGTAGGTATAAAAAGGTTGATGACCCCTGGAATATACCATGGGGGCAAACAGTTCTTCTAGAAATTGCTGATGTGCCACATTCTGTTATGTTTTCTTTGAAATTATTTTCTTAGTGTAATAGTGATTCGTTTTTGGGGTGGTGGTGGTGAAGATGTGCATTTGAAAATATGTTAATAGAAGTAAAATTGTCAATAAATTTCCTTACATGTTTTTTGGATCTTTGGCTATAAGAGGCACAAACAGAATTTGGGTAGCTTTAGTGAGTCAAAATTGGTAGGACATTGTTTTGTGTAAAATGGTATGTTTTTTTGAAAAAGTGTGAATTGTTTTTGAAGGTCAGGTATAATGTACAGTGTTTGGGGGCATAAATGGAGTGTGTAGGTGTACGGAAGGTTATTTGGTGCTCATGTTATTGTTTTTAACATATATGTCCTAAATGTTTTTTGGTGGGAAACACTAAGTGTAAAAGCGATGATGTATCTTTGAGAGATGTATATTCTATGTTGTTTGATCATTATCAATGTGTCCAGTTTTTGTATTTCCTGTGTGTTATATCATTTGAGTTCATTATCTATAAAGTGTAATATAGATCTTCCCCATAAATGTAAAGTAATAAAAAGACTTTCCATTCTTTGTTTCTAGGATGTGTTCTTGGCCTTCAAATGTAGTATATGGTAAAGAAATTTACTTTGGTTCTCATTTCCCATTCTATTTCTTTAAATCATTATTTTTTATTAGTTTTGTGCATTGAAATCCATATGAAAGTCATCATGGTAGATGTTTAGGTTGTTGGATGTATTTTGCAGACTTTGTTTTATGAGAGGAGGGGAGAATGGTTTGTGGTTTAAAATACCGGTCTTTGATATCACTGGTAATTTCAGGTTTACATAGAGATAGAGAAAGTAAAGTTAGTGTCTCTTTTCCGAGAGTAGAAAGTTTTGAATGGGAAGAGAAAGTCTCACTGTTTCCTGCTATGGTAAGAGAGGAGACAGTAGGAATTAATGGGCTCCTGTCATTGGTAAGGCAGGGAGAAAATTGTCAGCTAAGTGTAAGGAAGTACTTTGTCATTGGGCCCTTTGGCCACGTGGTATTGATGTGGCAGTTGAAAGTCCCTAGTTTCTGTCCAGGTCAGGGAAGGCATGAGAAGTGATCATATGCTCCTATACTGCTTCAGCTCTTTTCTTTGTTTGTGCCTCTGTTTGGGTCTGTGTCTTCTATCACATAGAAGAGGGATGGAAATAATGATTTTAGGTTGTTGTTGTCTTTGGGTTGTTGAGATCAAATCCCGGAATGGTATAATGGAGCCCCTGTCTGAGGTGACATATAAAGTTCATTTGGGAGAGATAGCCACAGATGGGTGTGGGGTAGTGGGAAGAGAAGTGTATTGAATAAGGAAGTGTGGAAGGCAGAGGGCAACTATCAGGTCTGCATGGAGTGGGGATATGGAAATGGATCATCCAGTGGGGATAGTCATGTGGGTGATCACGTGATCATGAAGAGGTTAGATTCAGCTTTCTGTTCATTGTTCATAACGTTGAGGACTCTCTGTAGCACAGGATGAAGTTCCCATCATGGGGAAATGATTTCCATAGGTTCTTGAAGATAGTGAGGATGAAAGAACAAGATGTTCCTGGTCAGTGTGGAATACTGTCCCTGTGAGGAGTGTGAAGGGCGGGAGAGGGAGCAGTGAGAGACGAGAGTTTATCTTGTAAAAAGAAGTGTTGTTAGAGGTTAGTCATAATGGTTTCTGTGAGGAAAGTATTTATGGGATATTGAGAGTGGAGGTGAGCCAGGGATGGCCAGTGGAATACAGTGAGGTGGTCGCTGCCCTGTGTGGATGTCTGTTAGGGTTATGCAGGTTAGGAATGGAAAGGTCTGCTGTGGGCAGGACTGGTTAGGAGCTGCAGTTGTGCAGCATATCGAGAGGGGACTGATGAAGTGGTGGTATGCGCACACATATGGGAATGTGTTATGTGTAGCTGGTGACATGTCCCTTGAAAAATTATTAGAAAGGAGGTTTGTTGTGTGGGTTTTGTTCCCATGGCCTTGTTATAAATTTAAGAGAGGGAAGCCCCCAGGCCCAGTGTTAGGTTCCTCTCGGGGAGCTTGTATATCGGAAGGTCATTAGCAGGATGTCAGAGCTCCTCTCAGTCCCTCAGGTTATGCAGCAAGTGTTCTAGGAGGTCACGTATTTGGTGAGTAGATGGTGTAGGATTGTATTATGTGTAGCATGGCAAGCATATGGCGCAGAAAGCAATCCTCCCCAGCAGGGTTAGTAGCATCCTGGTAGGTTGATGGTACCATGCAATAGAAGATGTGTATTGGTAGCATTATCATCGTTATATACGCTTTCTGTTAGGAAACGGTAAAGGAGGTTAACTTGTGGGTATTTGGAGTCACTGCTGAAGAAAATCTAAGTCATCTTGGAAAAGTTATGATGACATGGTCATAGGAAGTCATAGTGGTTGTGAGCAAAGTATCTGAATTTTAAGAAACAATTCTGCTCTGTACGACTTTGTACATTTATTTACAGAAAGATTTCATAAGGTTACTGTCAAAAGATGTTCTTCTCAAAGCAAGTACATTGAAAAGCCTCCATTTGAAAATGTTTGGGCTTGACAGTAGCAGGGTGTTTGCTCATATGTTCATAGAATGACTGAAACATTCATGATAGTGTTGATTGTGCCACGTGTATCTCTGTGTTGGTGACAGATCAGGGAGGTATTGGAAGTGTGTGGTTAGTAGTAGGAAGTATAGAGAAATGTACTGAGAAGTAGACTTTATAAATCAAGAATACTGCCCTGTGAAGTTTCCAGAGGAAAGTGGAAAGGTTAGCCTAGTCCCGTGTTGGTGGGAGTTTTGATCTGTGAGGAGTGGGAAAAGTCATATACTGTGTGTGGTATTGGAATACAGCTAGTGCTCGACTTACAACCTCAATTGATTCTGACAGACCTGTCGTAACACAATTTGGCCGTAAGTTGAGTAGGCTATAGGTACAGTACTGTGAAATGATGTTATAAAAATCTTTAAGTCATATTTTATGATAATTTTTTATTATTGTTATATATCATAATTTTCTTTGTTCATTTTATGCCATTTGTATCATCTCTACACCATTTTGTTTCTTATTTTTACATTCGTCAGGTTTGAGTAAAACACTGCATTACTGGTACATCTGGTTTAATATTTGTGAAACATACAAAATTACAAAATACAGGTGCATACAAAAATACAAAATACAGGTGTAAAAAATACCATAGGAAACATTTTCCCAATTGCAAAACATATCAAAAATATATATCCAAGACCCAAAACACAAATTGCTGTATCGAGTCTGAGATAACAGTTGAAATGGTGAACGCGGAGATGGTGGTGCTGCCAGAAGCTGGTCCGTACTGTCGTACACCCTGCTGGGCAACGCTTGTGCTATTAGATGCGGAACAGTTGTGGCTAGCAACTGTGGTCGTAAAGTTGAGTGGTCGTAAGTTGCATAGATCGTAAGTCAATCAATACCTGTAATGCAGGTGTATGGAGTGGTGACCCTACTGTACTGAGTGGCGAGAACAGGCATGGGAGGGAAGGGGTGTTTCAGGATCTGTTGAGAAAGCATCTTTATGGTTAGTGTTGTGGGGAGGTGGGTGAACATGAAGAGATCTAATGGTAATTTCTTCTTGTCTAGTGGGGTGGAAGGAGATGCCGGTAGTGTCCTACTGTGCTACGTAGATTTCTGGCATACACATCAGTAAAGTGGATGCAATGGAAAGTCCTTTTGTGCGTGGGGAAGGTGGATGAAATATTTTTGGAAGGTGTGTGTTTATGTGGAAAGTGGTGTTGTAAGGGAAAGTAGTTTGTGCTGAGGTATGTCATTGAAAAGGTTTTATAGGGTCACCATAGACATAGAGGACTTGTGAACGACCCCACTCCATGAGATCTGTGGGCATCTGGTGTGAATTTGCTCTCTCTACCCATGCAGGTCTCAGAGCAAGGTGTTTTATTTTAGTGTTTGAGGTGAAGATGTTGTGCAGAAGAGTGGGGGAATGGGTTTTTGGGGACATGGCAGTCATTTCGGGGAAGCATCCATGGACAGGATACTCATTCCACTTGCTCATGGTTTCCATAAAGCCATTGGTGAGATTTGAGCTTGTGGTTTCTTTCATTCTTTTCCCCCTTCCCACGTCCCTTTTTTACCTGTGCCCCCAGGTCTCTCTCTTTCCCTTCTTTCCTACTCGCCCCCCCCAAAGGCTCCTGCCACAGCACTGCCCTGTTCCTCTGTTTTCCTCTTTCCCTGTCTTTGTGTCTGTCTTTCCCTTAATTTCTCTCTCCCCAACCCATATTTTCTATTCTTCCTCCATATCTTATCCTATCCCAATCCCATCCCATAGTCCTTTGTCTTCCCATTCTCCCTCCTCATCGTTCTTTTACCTCCGGTTATCCTATCCCCTCAGCTGCCCCTCCTGTCCCATTTCCTCCTCATGTTCTTGTCACACTCTTTTTTCCAGTTTACACCCCTTGTTGTGTCCTTTATGTGCCCTGCTGGTCAGCATTCACTAGGCTCTCCCCTCTCCTCCTGTTCTTCTCACTTTATTATCCCCTTCCATTTCCACATCTTCCCACTGTCCTTGCCTTTACAAGAGGAGCTGAACATTCCAGAGAGGGTTCTCAGTGACTAATAGGGCCTACTGCCTTGCTTGACATGCCCAGTTAGTAGTTCTGTTGAGGTGTGCACTCCCCAATTTTCTGTCTCTCTTGTTCCATGGGAGCAGTGGGGTTTTCATCCAGGAGAAGGTTTTGCTGGGAGTCTTCCACTTGTGTCTAGCCAGTCTGGAGTCAAAGTGGAAGAGTGGGAGATCCTAGTTATGTTTGAGGGTATTGATTAATATCAAGATCTTGAGCAGGTGGGGAAAGTTGCAGTGACTTTGCCGCAGGGTCCTTGTTTGTAATAGGGCAGCTGTCCTGAGTGTATACTAGTAGATCCCTTCACACTGTCTCTGGAAATGTTGTGTCATTTAGGTAGTACCTGGCCTTCAGAGATTTTGTGTGTGAATTGCCTTCTGTGTGTTCTCTAGAGGAGGAGAGTGGACAGCCCTCCCAGGGAGATTTTGCAGGAGCCTTCAGAACAGGGTGTGCAGGGAAAGTCATTTCAGGTTATGTCAGCATTCAAGCATGTAAGTGAGAGGAGTCTGGAGAGGGGGTGCCTTTGAAAGGGTATGGAAGGTATGTAGTCATGGAGACAGCAGTGTGGTCAGGGAAACCTCCCTCGAGTGCTGCCTGCTATCCAAAGGCTTTAATGGGATGCCTATTTAGGAGTTTTGCTCTCTGTTCCCCACCTGCAGGGGATCAGTGTGCACTGGTATTTTGGAGTAGTCTCTCCTAACCTTATTTTGCTGTGTCAGTGAAAGTGGGGCCTCGGCTGAGTTTAACAAGGAGCTAATGATGGGGGTCAGTGTAGTGAGAATTGTGGCGGTGCCCTGTAGGGGAGAAGTGAACCATTTTATTGCCCAGACACCCATTCCCGCCACCCCCCTTTAAAATGCATGCCTATTGGCACCCCCAAAACTTTCAGGGGTTTATTTAAATGGTGGTTTTCCCCCTTTCCTTTCCCTTGGTGTTTGTGCTGTAAGATGTACAGAGGGTCCTTGGGCCAGGCCATAGTCCTAATCCCATCTCCCTCCTTGGGAGTCCTCTGGGAGGAAGGGGAGTTGGGTTCCCATAGAACCTCTGAATGAGAACTTCTATTGTGTGATGGTCTCCCCAGTATCCTTTCATCCCACCTTGTGTGGTGCGGTGGTTTTCAAGTGCAGTGTGGTAGGTGCATGTTGAAGTCCAAGATGTTTTTGTCCTGGGTTGGAAGTGTGAGTATGAAGTGGTAGATGATATGTGTTTCTAGCCTTTGTGGGAGAAAGGAGATAAAGCAGGGGACCCTTGGTTGGTTAGGGTTCAGCTCTGCTCATCCAGAGCTTAAGTAGCTAGGAAGGGCTGGCTTAAGAGATCTGGCCGTAGCATGCTTATTTGTGTCAGGGGTGTCGTAGACTCAAAAGGTGTGGAAACCCTGTCATTCCCTTTTATAGCCTCCTCAGGGAGAGTCTTTGCAAGTAACAGGTCTGTAGAGAAAATTAAGGAGAAATGACTGAGGTGTGTATCATAAAAGCCCAGAAGACTACTGTGCAGAGTTTCCAAGGGGAATCTTGACCCTAGGTCAGCCGTGTGTTGGTAGTAGTCTGAGAACCCTGAAGCAGTTTCCAGTTTTTACCTAGATGAGAAGTATCTGAAGTGTTAGAGGTGTATTCTTTTGGGCAGGGTGACATGGAATAGGGGCATGGATATTTGTAGATCTATAGAAAAGTTAGTATGTGGGACTTGCTGTGCTAGGAGTTTGGTGGTATAAAGAGATGGGAAGAAACTGAGTGGATATTTTATTGGTTCATAATCATGTAGAAACATCCCATAGTTTCTATGAGCAGTATAGTTGAAAAGGTTATTTGGAAGCTGAGGGGAGTCTTGGAGGTATTTTAAGGGGCTGGAGAAGCAAGTCAGAAGTATGTGAAGGTGGAAGAAAATGGGTGAATGCTAGGCATTTGGCAATGTTGCATGGAGTTCAGGAAGCCGAAGGATAATGACATTAATGGCTTACCAGTCTGGGGCCAGAAGCCTATCTGTTGTATACAGCTCCAACCAATATGCATTCTTATGGAATCTGTTTGGATACTAGACATTTGTTTAGGTCAGGAGGGCTGTTTCTCAATGTGTAGGGAAGTAATCTATGTGGTGAGAGGAAGAAAATCTAACAGCCCATTTAGGGTATCTAGAGGGAGAGAGAGCACCTGGTGTCATCCCTAGGGTGATCTGGTGTTGGAAAGAAAGGCTATCCACAATAATACTCCACACAGGCTCAAAGAAGAATAGGACACAGGAAGAGCACACAGGGGGTGGGGTTACTGAGCACTGTGGAGGAGAGCAGGAATCATTTTCTTTTCTATCCACATCAAGGAGGCTGCAGGCAAGAGTGGGGTTGTGGGGCAGGAGCAGGAGTCCTTGGAGTATTGTGAGAAGGTCTGAGTCATTCTTAAGTGTTGCAGCTGCAAGTCCATAATAGATTCCATAGTAGGAGAGGAGGCCATCTCCCCCTCATCAAGCAAGTGCAGGTTACAATAGGAGTAATGAGGGAGTAGTGGAGGGAGTAGCGGAGAGGGTGCAGGCAGGAGGGGAATATCGGCATTGAAAAGCAGCAAAGAGCTTCTGGAAGCAGTGAGACAGGTGAAGCGGGGGAGTGCTTGTTTTGCTGGAAGCAAAGGAGGAGCCTTGTGAGACAGAATGGGACACAGAAAAAAAAATGTCATTTGAATCAGAGAGAGAGAGATGCGTAGTGCAGAGAAAAATTGGATTTAAAGTTAGAGTCCAATAGGGAGCAGCTTTCTGGGACCCAGTGAAGGTGCCTTGTGGCAGGGAAAATGACTCATCTGCGTAACAGAAATGAGGGAGTCTGAGGATGAGTTTACTCCTTTGAGTGAATGGATTCAAGCTGCATGACCAGAAGAGGGTGGGGGAGAGGTTAAGAATTAGTAAGTGGGGGTCGTACTTACAGAATCCTGTAGTCACCCAGGCCTTCTGTGGGGAAGGTCACTTGTCCTATTTGGAGAGAAGATTTTACTTCTGTGTCCTTTTTTATGAGGGACAGGGGCACAGGTTGGTGGTGGGTTGACTGCATGTCCAAGGAGCAGGGTGTCCACAGGGCTAGTAGAAGAGATTGTGGGGAGAAGAAGTGTCCGTTGTATTGGGTATCTAAGGGTGAATGTGAGAAGAGTCTGCAGGAGTAACAGGGGAGAGATGTGGAGTTTAGATATTTTCTTCATAAAGTTCCAAAAGGGTTGGTAAGCCCTGCTTGTATTTGGAAGTAAGTGGTCGGAAAGGTTCTTTCAAGAAACACTGTTTTCATGTGCAAAGCAGGAATATGTGTTATTGTAGGAAGTGGAAGTGGAAAGGAAGACAACCTTAAAGCTCTTTAGTGGTATAATTTGTCAGGTATCTTCATGTCAGGGAGGAAAAGGAGGGGGTATTGTATGGAAGACATTACAGAAGGTGACAGAGAGTATATTTTTTCTTAGCAAATGAATGCACATTTGGTATTGTTTTTGCTGTCTGGTTGTGGATTTCCGAGGGAAGGAGGGAGGAAGGAGGGAAGACAAGGGAATTCTTCTTGACCTTTGTTGAACCAATGAGGTCGTAGTTGCCCTTTCCTATTCTCTCAGGTTAAAAAAACCTGCTACAGGCCATGGTGATAGGGTTGACTGGCCTTTTGGTTTGACAACCTGTACCTGTTCTTTAGTTTGTCTTTCTCTCCCTCAGCCAGTGACTTACTGGTTTAAGGAAGGGGTGTGAGGATGGCTCGGTCATTCCCAGTGTCAGTGTCAGGCAGGAAAAATCAACTCGAGCATTAGTCCCAGATAGTTATTGATGCGTACATCCCTGTGTGGGGGGTACATGTGGGAGTGTGTGTCTGCAACTCACCGCATGTCAGTTAAGAAAGAAAGAAGAAACAGTGCAGTTGGAGTGTGATTAGGGTGTGGTGCTCTAGAACAGGGAATGTCAGAAGTATGAGGGAAGATACTCGAAGGTGATGCAGAATGTAGAAGGTGAATGTTCGTTAGGTCTGCAGGGTCCAGCTCAGCAAGGCATTCCCTGTCAGGTTCCATTTCCAGTGGCATCCAGGGAAAGCGAAGTAGTGAGGTATGTTGACGTGAGGCTGAGTGCACTTGTTCTCTGCAGTACAGATGATGTGCAGGGTCTGTTCTGTCAGGGCTCCTGTTCACTATTCTTGCCTGTGTGTGTGTAGGAGGAGTGCTGAACTGTTACTGCGAGTATGTAACCGTCTGTCTTCTTAGCAGCTGGGGACAGAGGAAGAAGGGTTGGTGCTTAGGGTGAAGGGAAGGATGAGAGAGTCCAGACAGGCCTATTTAGCCTTTCTGGGAAGTCAGAGCAAAGGGGCCTCTGGAGTCAATGTGCTGTGGGAGGCTGGGAAGGAGCTTTGTAGGAGGACCATGCCGTTTTGTCCCTGACAGGGAAAAAAGGTGGTTTTGGGGTTGTCCGTGGGAGTAAAAGAGGGCAGTGAAGTGCATGAGTGAGGAAGAGAGGAGGGGGAGGGAGCCAGAGGTATCGGCACCCTCAGTGGGGTAGAGTTTCCTTGCATGCCCTTTTTCAAGAGGGGAGCTCTACAATGGGTTGAGCAGGGAAAGAATCATAGGGAAGTGGTCAGCAGAAATGTCAAACACTTACCAGGAGACTGTGTGGTGGGAGCTCTGGTTTACATTGGTTTTCAAAGATTGCCAGGTAGTGGTGCCTGGAGGCGGAGCAGGCATGGCAGGCATTTGCTCTACACAATGTCCCTGTGGCTTCCGCTCTGGTTACCTTTGTAAAAAGAAGTTGTTTTAGTGCAGCTTAGTTGAGATCATTTTTGAATAAGCTTCTATATCTCATTTCAGGTTGAGGGCTTATGACATTTTCAACTTCAGTAGAGAAAGCATGTGTTGGAAAATGCTAGGAAGGGTATCGTTCCTATGGAGGTTTGTGAGTACTTCCTATAAAACTGGATAAGATGAGGCTATTTATTTGGAAGCGCAAGAAAGCTTCTCAGTTTTTGGTATGTATGTGGTCAGCAATGAAGAAGAGAGAGGGAGAGACAGAGGAAGGCTGACTTATTCTGCAGTCATGTGGTCCCTGATTTATATTGATGAGTGGCCTGCAGTCATTGGATTCTGTTTGTCTTGTGAGCAGTTGAAGTGGTATCCAGTGAGCCTCCTCCCTGAGGTGCAGGCTCACACATTCACTGTGAAAAAGCCTTTATGGAAGTTGGAGATGATGGATTGCAGACAACATTTCATGCCATAGTAGTTGTTCAGCAGGAGGGAAAAGAGGGTGAAGGTCAGACATGTATTGCTTATCAGTGAAGGAACTGATGGTGTTTCAAATGTCCAGCTGGTTCCAAAAATCTGAAGAAATATAGGTATGGTCTGTTGTGTTGTTTTTGGGGTTTTTTGTTTTGTTTTGTTTTGTTTTTGTAGTAGAGAGGGGAAGAAGTCTGAGGGAAATCACTGTGTGGGATGAGATGGGAATTGAAAAGTTAGTGGGATGAGAGAGAGACTGCGAGACAAGGGTCAAGGATGGGGCAGAGGGTAGACGTGGCCACTGTGGCTCACAGTGAAAGCAGAGCCCGGTCACCCAAGGTGTGCTGTGGTCAGAGGAAGCTTGTTGTCAGTAGTGTAATCTGTGGTTACCCAGAGGGCTTGGAAGCTGAGTTTGTTGGGGAGAAGATTCCTGGCATCTTGGAAAAGGGAGTTAAGTAGGTTCAGTTTTTACGGCTTCCAATAGAGAAACTGAAAGGAGTTGCCCCACTCCTAACAAAGTCTTAGACAGACAACTGTAGAAGGAGGGGCGATGAAAGTTCATCTGGTATTTCTGAGGGATGTTTCTGGACTCACCTGACCATGTCTGTCCAGTGTCCCCTGGATACAGCACTGTGGGTGGAAAATCGTTTGTGAGGAAGTCTGATTGGAGTCTCGACTGTTTGTTTTTGATGTTCAGCTAGAGAAAGGGCCTGTTCTCTGCTGACCCACTGACAGGCACGGTACCCCCAGTTTCCAGAGGGTGAAGTCCAGGGAAAGTAGTGGTGGGTGTGGACAGTCATTGGGGAGCCAGGTGGGAGGACTGCGAAGTGCAAATGGAGGACCGAGAGCAGGGAAAGACTGACATTGCTTTCTTGAGATCGTTTCTTGAAGGTTTTACAGGTTGGGGATTTGTGTCGAGTCGAGAGAATTGTTAGTGTCTACTTTGAAAAGGGTGAAATGTTCTCTTTTCTCCAGAAGACTGTGATGGTGAAAGTGTCAGTCACTCATGGTCCCAGCTCACCATCCCCGGTGCCCTCCCCATCCCCAAGGGGCAGCTTACTTTCCGATGTGTTTTCCTAGGAGCAGGATGGTGCTGGGTGTAGAAAGTACAGGGCAGAGATGAGGTCTTCGGGGACAGCTGCTGTCCGTGACCATCAGTCTGCTTCACGGCACTCCCCGAGTGAGGGGGGACTGGGGGCCGCGCTTCCGTTCCCTCCGCCTTCCCCCTGTGGACTTGTGACCCCAGCAAGTCCACAGTCTGCTTGCCACAGTCACGACTTTAGCCGGATTAGAGCCTGCGATGTCGGTGGGAGGAATGGGAGGGGAGGTTCCAGAGCTTTTGCTACTTACTGGTTTGCGTTGAGGTGTGTGCTCCCGGGTGTCCTGTCTTCCGCACCTCAGCACCTCAAGTCCAGTCCCGAGTCCCGCGGAAGCCCGCCTGGCGTGAAGGGGCAGGAGATCGCTTGTAATGAAACATTTTCCCGGCGTAGGGCAATAAGCATGAGTGCGAGGAAGTAAGATATGCTTACAAACAGTGTTCAGTTTTTGTTCCGTAGGCGTTTTGGGAAGACAGTGGAAAAGTGGGAACGGGAGAGGGGGGTAGGTCGTAGAATTCAGTGAAGTGTAGCGTGTGAATTTTCTAAAGGTTTGGCATGAGAAAGGTGGGTGGTGGTACCCTGCAGCCGGGAGGTTGGTCCACAGTTGAAAGGGAACTCACGGGGCCCCATTGCAGGGGCAGTGGAGGAGTCCGTGGGAGAGCAGGGCCCACCCATTTGAGCTAGTGAGTCTATACGGGCAGGTGTGATCCACCAAGCAGTGTCGGTGGCCTCTGCCGACACTCCAGGGCCAGTGAACAACTTGGTTGCGTCCGTGGGAAAAAAAAACAAAAAACTGTCCTCCTGTGGTGTTGGAAAGTCTTATTCAGATTACTTGTCCTTTTCCGTGTGTCCGGGGTGTGCAGAGTGTTGGAGTTTTGTTGAGTTTGTGAGGGAGAGATTTAGTAGTGTGAATACAAGGGAGATGGAGTCAGTGTTCATCCTTTCTAGGACTGAACACAGAGGGCAGGAAGGGTTTAGCATGTTGGAAGAAGGGTGCCCCCCAGACTGGGTCCCTGAGGCTCTGAGGAGAAGAGGAGCTCGTGATGGGTGGTCTGACAGGGCAGCAGTGAAGTGACATGCAAATCTGTCCCAAGAGGGCCCAGACATTGGGTTGCAGGGACCTAGCATGGTGGAAGCTTTCTAAAATCCAGGGAAGTCGGTTATTGCCCTGTCTAGTGAGTTGGGTTCCTGGTAGAGGGAGGGGACAAAGCAACCCCAGGGGAAGCCGAGGCCATTTGAGCAGGGGCCTGGGGTGTATTAGTATCAAGGAAGGGAGAGGGTTAGGGTCATGGAGAAGTGAAGGGGTCATTGGGTCATGGCTCACCCGACACTGTCTCATAGCTTTCCTCTGAGTGTACTCTTGTGGGTACATGATTGTGAAGAGGTCAAAGTGGAGGCAATGCCATTTATGATGGGTCGCCTTTGCCTTGGAGACTCATTTTCATGGGTGCTGGGAGGAGAGAGTGGAGTAAAGGGAGGTGAAGGTGGTTTCAGGTAAGTAAGAGTGAAGGAGAGGGAATAGCGATTGGAGACGGAGCTGAGGGTTTCTTAAGGCAGACTTTCTGCAATGGGTAGTAGCTGCTTGGTATGTTAGAAAGAAGTGTTCAGAGAAGAGCCTGCTTGTGCATTTTCTGTGAAAGAAGATTTATTTCATGTCTCATGGTCATTGCAATGGAAGAAATAGAATGTAGTGAATTTTCCCTCAGTGAAATTTGAATGTAGAAACAAGGAATCCTTCAGTGACAAAGATAGGTTACTTTTGTAATAAAAAACTTGCCATGGATTTGGATGAGAAGGCTGTAAGGGGAGAGAAGCATCGTACCATTTACTTTCCATGATTTTTTTATTCTGTGTTCCGAGGTTTTCTGTCAGCTCTGGTCTGTGTTTGGTTGGAGCCCACTGGGTGGATGCTTTCTGCCGGCACCCTGTCTGTGAGGGTGCACAGTGTGCACATGAAGACAGATTTGTCATGTCGCAGGAGGTGCACGTTGGTGTTCTTAGAACCGGGTCTTAGTCTAAGTTGCATGACATAGCTCTGTAGGAATGAGGATGAGGGTGTGTTGGACTCTGAAGAAACTTTACATGTAAATGGGGGCTCTTACCTTTCGCTATGGAACAATGGAGTCTTCAGGGAGGTTGTTCACTTTCGTTTGGGGGGAATGGTGCCCTTTCGTGGAGTCTTCAGTCGTCAGCCTATGAGAGATGCGTTCCCGCCATTCCGACTGGGGCCTACCGTTCCCACCAGCCTCGTTTGACCCATCGTGGAAACTTTGCAGTTGAGTCTGGGCAGTGTCCAGGCCATCCCTGTGGGGAGACAGAAGCGAGGAAGGGTTTAGGCCGAGGGGGAGGTCTTGGAAGATTCTGTGGGGGCTGCCGTGGCTGAGTGGGGGAGTCACAGGGAGGGGAGCTCAGAGACGGGGTCAGAGGGGAGTCCGGAGCACGGTGCCAGTGCCCGCTGCTGCCCTGGGCACAGGTCCTGTAGGAAGGGAGAGGGTGTGAGGGGAGGATGGGGAGGAAGGAGAGGAGAGGCACATGCTTAGTCTGTGAGTGTTCCTGAAAGGGGAGCAGCGGTGTGTGGGCTGTGAGGAGGATTCTTAAGAGGTCAGGGGGTGGCTCTTAGGCTGGAGTCTCATAGAATATTGAAATGAAGTAGCCCTGGGGAGGCTGTTCTCAGCTGCTTGTTCCTCAGATTTTGAAATGGCATCTCTGAGGCTGTCTGTGGAGATAGGGCATTGTGTATTTTAGTGTCCACTGTGGGTTTTTTCCTGTTTACCTATTTTCAAAAGTTTTCCCAGTGTGCATGTCAAGAGAGGATCCTCAGTTTGATGCCCTGTGGCTGTATCCCCATAGTGAGTCTTAGGGGGTTTGAGGACATATTTGCTGTGCAGTGGTGCTTCCATGTCTAATGGTGTGATGAGGACATGATTCCTGGGTCACTGTTCATTGCAGTCTGTCTCCTTGTAAATGTCACATAGAAAGGAGAACTTGAGAGGGCTGCAGCTAAGGTCTAGGAGGGATCCTGGGAGCCAAGGTGAGGGTAGGACATTGAGATTCAGATCTCGAGAGTGAGAGATTGGCTTCCAGGCAGGTTATTTCATGTCCTGGGAATGGAGGAGGAAGCAAGGCGGAGATTGTAAGGGGCTGGGAGAGAGCAGGTGTTGAAGTGGAATCCAGAGCAGTGAGGATTTCTGGAGTGAATGGTTCGTGAGCTTGGGACTCTCAGGAGGATTTTCTTAGGTGCTTTCTATTGCATTCCCATCAGTGACCATGGGGCTCAGTTACGGGGAGGATAGCTAATTCATTTAGGAAATTGTATGTCTGGGGCCTGGCTGCCTACATCTACTACATCTACTGACAGATTTTGAAGGTCGGCATCCCATGAACGGGAGACTATTTGCTGTCGAGACCATTTTTGGTGTGCACAGCAGAGCTTTGCTGGCACCTGCCTGTGATACTTTATTTCTTTCAGGATGATCTCTGTTCAAGTGACCATGGTTGGCGTTAGACAAGTTTATGCTTTCTCAAGCCTTGTGTTTAGGTGGCACACAGTAGTAATGTATTTAGGTTTGATATCTCTGTTGCCATATGTGTGCTTTTGGGGGGACTGTTGTGAGGCAAGGTGTATGTGAGAACACAACAGTACAGTGCTTTGTGCCCGTTTTTTGGGTTTTCACTGGTTTCTTTATTGTGTCCACACGTGGTGTTTGTCCCCCACCCCCATCCTGTTTTTGTAGGGTTTGGTGTTACAATTCACATGGAGTGTGGTGATGCAGGACTTTCTGTGATTTGAATATTCATTTTGAGTCTTGAAGATGCTGTCAGAGCCCATTCTGTGTATTAAATAAATATGCCTTCACCCCGGGCTCCCTGTTTGGATGAATACTGTTCTCTCCAGGTAGAATCAGTCCCATTGAGTGTCTGACTGTGGGGTTTTCCTAATTTGTGGAGACTGGATTCTGTTGGACAGGAGCATGTGGGCCTTTGCCCCTGTGAACCGTACTGAGGTGATGCTGAGAGCAGGGAGGATCCAGAGAGATGTGTGTGCCTTGAGGACACTTGAAGAGTTCAGTGCTCTCACCTATGTATTGGTATTTTAAGCTTGTTGTTAAGGGTGGAAAGTAGGTGGAAGACTTCATGAATAAAAATAAGAATTTATCAAAGTATTCAGTTGTTTTGTGGTTTGCATAGGCTTTTGAATTGAATGCAGATTGGTTGACTGAGAGGGACAAGGCTGACAGCGAAGTTATTCAAACTGCGTGGACTCTGAGCCAGTGTGTGTGTTTCCAACGCCATGATTCCTGTAGGGTGAATGTGCTGGAACCTTGAAGAAGACATTTCAGGATAGAACAGGTGTCTCTAAGTTGGATCTCTTGCTCATTCTTTTTACGCAGTTTTCTATTCCAGTGGTGAGCTTGGGAGGGAAGGAGAAGTTGTAGGTCCTCTAAGAGGTGTAGGGGTAGTCATACAAGCTGCGATGCCAAGGAATGGAAAATTCCTTTGTATCCTTCCTTATGTTTTTATTTGGTGTTTTTATTAGGGTAAAGAAGGACATGGACTGTATAGGTGAAGAGTTGAGGGATTTTTCGAGGACACGTGGGGCACATTGATATTGTAGAGATCACAGTGCTCATGGTGAGGGTCTCCATGATTCTAGAGTGAGGGTACGTTTTCCTTGGTCTAGGACTGTCCATCTTTACATGTCATTATTCCTGAGAAAGGGCACAGGAGGCTTCATCAGCTGTTCTTGTTTTTACCATGTAACATAAGCCTGGCCATTGTGAAGTAGGTTGTCATGCTTTTTTGATGTTGAGTGTAGGCCCCATTTCCTGCTGTTGAAATGGACAGGAGAGTGTGTAGTGGTTAAGTACAGTTGGGTGAAGACATGAGCATTCTATTGACTGTGTGACGTTGAAGAATGGTCAAGTGTTCACAGGAAACAAGAGGAAGTGAAGTGTCTTGAGAAATAAAGTTGGTGTTGTGAGTCCTTTCATGCCTAAATTAAAATGTGGTGACTTTCTTGGAATTCAAAAAGAGAGGTAGGAATTGGTTGTGTAGTGTTTCACAAGTCCTGCTAAGATTCGTCCCAGAGGATGTAGCTCATGGGGGGCGATCTTAAGGAGTGGGCTACCTGGGTAGGATTTGAAGTTTGAGAGAGGAACACTTAAAGCCATGAGGTGTGCAATGGAAACAGTGTGATGGAAAGGTGTATGCTGGGAAAGGTGTCACAGAGCCCTATGGGAGGTTTGAGAAGAGGCAGTGATTTTTCTGTGTCTTCTGTGGTTTGTCATTGTGTCACATACTGTCCCAGGTGACTGTACTTATCTGGTAACATCCAATCTGATACTATCCAGGCTGTAGGGTATGTTAT
This sequence comes from Saccopteryx leptura, assembly GCF_036850995.1. Taxonomy (NCBI): domain Eukaryota; kingdom Metazoa; phylum Chordata; class Mammalia; order Chiroptera; family Emballonuridae; genus Saccopteryx; species Saccopteryx leptura. The sequence continues at coordinate 193,475,805 of NC_089504.1, forward strand.
CAGCCCAGAAAAGGAGTCCTCATTGTTTTCAGGGTAGTCTACACTATGTTTTGGAGTTCTCAGCATGCAAGGTGTGTGTTGTAGGGGGAGGTACTGTTATTGAACTAGAGTTTGTGATGATGTCTGTTTTGTATTCCAATGGACTCTTTTCCAGCTGTTCTTCACCCAGAAGGTGCTGTCATTCGGGGATCACTGTTTACATTCTATGTGGTGATCATCATCCATTATTTCTGTCTCCTCCCATAATGTTAGCTTTATGATAACCCCAAAAGGTCAGGTAGGAGTGCTGGTTATTTCTTGGGAGACAGTCAGGATTGCCAGAGAAACATAGACTCTGACGTTTCCATGAGTCCTACTATATGAAGTGATGTGGTTATGTCATAGTGCAATGTTACCGTGGTTCTGTCCAGGTATTATTAGAAATGTAGGTGTCATGCAAGTCTGGGTCCTACTGAGAGTTGCATGGCAAAGCTTTCATGTTACAGGAGGATGTCCTTGTGTTTGTTGAACATTTATGATTTCTTATCGTCACCTTTAAAGAGCAGGAGGAAGGGATCTAGAAGGAAATGTCCTTTTATTGCCATACTGAATCGTTCAGCTCAGTTGGGCGTTCAGCATTGTTTCTCCCCTGTGCCTACATTGGTGACACTGTTGATCTTTAGGCAGTTGTCTGTAGAATGTGTTAGTCTTGTTTTAGTGAATTCACCGTTCATGCCAGTGAGTGTGATATGGGTGTTTTGTGAGAGGGAGATTACATGGAGAGGTGCTTTTTCCAGAGAAAGGGTCCTTAGAAGATGAGTCTGTTGATGCAGAAAACGGTGAGGTCAGGTAGATCTTCAGTGTGCAGTGTGGAGTGGGGTCCTGTGGTTGAGGGATGCAGATCTCTGTATGGTTTTCTTCCGGATACAGCGGGAGCGACGAAGGTGGCTGTACAGAATTCCCCCTGCGGAAGGTTTGCTGGACACTAATGGTCGCCTTTTTACCAAGGTTGTAGATAGTGAGTGAGCCTCTGAGCAGGCTATTTCAGGCTGAATAGGATTGATGTCTCTGCCGCCCTCTTGTGGACACCTAGGGAAGAGCAGCCATCAATAAGGTATGTGGGCTTATCCTTTGGAAAGAATTTTGGAAATCGCAAAGGAACCTGTTGTCAATGAGGAGACAGGATGGCTTTGAGCTGTGGGGAGCGTTTCTGAGTCTAGGTATGTCTTTCCTATGGCATTTCTGAGTTTATTTTATGCATTGCCTTGTCATAGATTCCTCAGTGTTACTTTCATTCTTGTCGATTGTTGTCCTGTGTTATGTTTTGTTTATAAGTGGATCAGAAAGAAACATAAGGTCAGAGGAGAGGCTGCCACTCCCTTAGTGAGGAAGGCAGAAAACCTTTTTTTTAGAAAGAATTGTTACCTTGCTTCTGTGTCATTTTGACCATTAGGTGGGTTGTTCCTGAGGATTCCTGATGGCCATGAGATGAGGAATTACATGTATTGATGTGATTATGAATAAATAATATACTTGATGTCATCAGGTGCATGGGGTTTCAGTACTGATTGGGAAATTGAACTGGCTGGTGACAGTGCTCTGTGTTCTTTCCGTGGATGCTTTCTGCCTGGAGGTCTATTATGTTGCCTTGTGAATTTATGGCATGGTTGGATATTGCAGCATATTAAGTTTTTCTTTCTGTATGTATTGATTGTTTTATGGATATATGTTTCAGGTGTCTACCAATGTTTCCAGTTAAGGGTTTCTGTTGGAGTCCGAAAGACCAGAGTAACAGGCTTTATTGAAAGGAAGAAAGGAACCCTGCCGGGCACTTCACCAGGGAGAAGAGTGCCGGTTACAGACTAAGGGCGAGTTATATAGTGTTTCGGAGAGCCTGAGGGGATACTGAGGCAAAAGTCCTGGTATGTCCGGAATGCTCCTCCTTGGGGGGCTTCGAGCATGTGGGTGTTTAATCAAAAGTCCTGGTATGTCCAGAGCCCCTCCTTGGAGCGGCTTGTCAGCTTCTTGGAATTTCTCTGTCTCAGGGGGTCGATAGTCCAGTAAGGGTGAGGTCTGACAGATAAGCGGAACATCAAGAAGGCAGTTTGGAATACACATATCTATCAGTTTCCAGTATAGTCCATAAGAAATTCACATAGGTGGATATTGTCTTGCATGATCACAATGGTTTTCTTGTGGGGTGATCATTTGGTGTGTCATGGTAGGATTTCTTTTCATCTTTGGACCTGTAAGGAAATATCTGTGGTTGGTTTTCTTTCTCATTCTTCATATTCCATACCTTCATTAGTTCCCAGGGTGATCTGAATAGTATGGCTTTCCAGTGGAATGTGTTTCTGTTTAGCTTAAATGGGTTTTGTCTGTTGAATGTTTTGAAGACATTTTAAATAATTTTTGTCTTTTATTGTGAAAATAAGCTCTGTCTGTTATAAATGTTGGTGAAGTCTGGATTCATAAACCATTGAATGAATAGAAATGTTTCTAAAATATCATGGCTTTGTATTTTCCTGTACGAATATGGTATACTGTGTTTTTTGTTGTTGCTGGGAGTTCAGGGCATGCTGTACATGTCGCTTTGTCTCTGGTTCTTACAGCTTACTGGTTTTGAGGGAAATTTATGTTTATATTGTTGAGGGTAAAAAAAATACTTCCGTTTAATAAATTAAACAGAACTGTGGATAGTAACTGAAGCAGAGAAGGTTGGGGAAGTAAGGTGGATCCAGTTGCTGTAAATATAATGTTTTAACCCATGACAGCTCATGCTGGGTAGTTCTGTCTGAGGGAAGATCTTTCTCTCAGCAAAAGTAATACCTTTTACTGAAGCCTGTCTGTTGTGTTTTGCACCTGTGGAGTGCGAGAAAGTAAGACATCCCAGCTCGCATTGTCATTGTTATGTGAATCATTTACAGTTAACTGTCTTTTTCCTGCCTAGGTAAAGAAGTTTCACTGAAGATATCACCTATGCTCCGAATCCCCCACCTTGTGTGAGACATCAGGCATGAGGGCTTGGGGTCCAGCGCCTGGTGTCCGGCATTGGGCATCTCAAGTCTGGCCCTGACCGCAGTTTGAGACAGGTTCCCGCCTCAAAAGGCAGTCCGTGCCCCGGGTGTGGCGTCTGCCTTCCGGCACCAGGCCTCTGCGATCCGATACCGCTTTTCGGTTTGTGTCAGGATGCATAGGGTTGAGGAGTGCATTCCAGGGTGGTGGTCAAAGGGTAGGTTTAGCAGGGGTCTCAAACTCGCGGCCCGCGGGCCGCATGCGGCCCGCCAAACAATTTTGTGCGGCCAGCAGACTAATCCACGAAGTTCGAAATATTTTGGATAAAACTAAGTAAGCCTAGGGGCCTACTTGTATTTTTCATTTCTCTAGCATCCTAGCTAGATATTAGCTTAGTTAACTGCAGTTGTGATGCGAACTACAGTTTCTGGTCGTTTTGTGACACTGAGTAAACTGCATGTACGATTGTGCTTGTTGTACTGATTTTTTTTTTGTTTTCAACTGCAGTGAGAAAAGTGTTGCGTAACAGTTGCCTTTTGTAGACCTAGTGCGGCCCACATGCTGAGTTGAGTTTGAGACCCCTGGTCTAGGGCATGTGGCTTCCAAGATAGGGCTAAGGTGTTAGGTGTTACTGGAGAGGTGTTAGGCTTGGAGGTAGATGGGAGGGTTTCCCCTGGAGGGAGAGGGATTAGGGTGAGTGTGCAGGAGTGAGGCGGGGAAGCCCGGTAGTTTTCCTACTCTGTAGTTCTCTCTGAATGAGAATTTGGTCAGTGTCACAACTCATACCCGACAGCTGTGTTTGGAATAGACAAAGGACAGAGTTAGTCAGGAGCCAGCCTAGATATTCATCCAAATCACTTATCCCCAAGGTGAGGAGTTTCCTGTGTAGGGGCTACTTCATTTGCATCTGAAGAGCCACTCCTGAAAAGGAAGGCATTCCAGACTAGGACATCAGAGGAGTTGGATGCCTGTCTGGCTGCAAAGGGATTTGGCCGATGGAGCCGGAAAGTCTTCTGCTGTGATCAACGTTAAGCTGCGGAGCCTCGTTCCCTTTCCATGCTGAGTCTTTGTCATGGGATTGTCCGGAAAATTAAGACTGCTGTACGTGGATGGGCCAGACTTGTGCGGGTAGTATGATGTGATTCCCTGGACAGTGCATCCAGACAGGTAAGACTTGGGGTGTTATGAAGCTAATGCTCCCTGATGGAACTCTACTGACATGCTTTCCTCGTGCCCCCGTGTATGGAATGGAAGGAGCTTTTGGAGCTTTTAAAAACTTTATGAATGAAGAAAGCATTTTTCCTCTCCCATCCTTATTTTCCTGATGAAACACAGATCAAATATACTGGAACTAACTATCCACATGGAGAATTTGGCAACAAGGGATTGAATTGGAATGTGAAGTTTTAATACATCCATGCTGAATAGAATGGTGACAATAAGGTGACAGCTAGTCTAAGGTTTGCCTTAATAATAAGACTAAATTATTCTTAAGTAAAAGTAATAAATGAATAATGCATATACATGAAGGCTAAAACTACTTACAGACCACTTACTCAGTAGTTAGTTTCCTGATACTCTGAGCCATCTCATGAATTTAGAAATAATGAGGGAAAAAAAGAGGCCTTTGCCTAACCAATTGGGGCCAGAACCCAGCACTTAGCCCTCCAGGAGAATTTAACTATTCCCAAACCCTCACCTAGACAATTGTTTGAAAAAGAACCATCAGAACATACCAGTTGTGGAGTCATAAAAACAATCTGCATCCACTTTATCAATAGCCCTTAAGAGTACCATTGTTTCACAGGATGGATGGTGCATAGTGTAATAATTGACATTCATAATAATGATTCTGAATCATCAAGAAAAAGTATGATTCTATTTATTTTGTATGGTTTTTAAAAAATGGAACTGTATAATATTGTGTAATATATATCCAATGAAAATATTTAACATCTTGAAGCTGTGTGATGCTTATAAAACCTTTCAGAAAAATCTGGTTTGTAAAGTACCTTGTTCCTTGATAATGCTGGATAAATAATTTATGTTCTTTTAAGAGAAGCCATAATATGCTGGGTAAATGAGGCACTGCAGTAGTTGGATGTCTATGAAAGGACACTGTAGTTTTTAAATTTACATATAACACCAATAGCTAATGTGACTACATCAGTTAAGTGTAGTGCCAGTAAGAACTTTGTCTAATTTTTAGATCACCACAAAATACTTTTGTAATTGGTATCACAATAGACTCTCTGAATATGGGAAAACAGTACAGAAAGGAACCAAAATTTGAGATACTTGACTTTAAGTTACTTATACGGTATCACAAAGAAGATCATTTCCACGTTAACTTTCTGAAGGGGCAGAAGTGAGGTTGAAGCACAAGTGCTTGTGGCTCTAGGGTGCAGGAGTCTTTCCTATGGCAAGCAGCAGGTTCACTACTCGTCAGGTGAGCCCAAAAAGCAGCTAGTAGTGGACTCCCTGAAAAGGCTCTATTCTTCTTAGTGATATTTCCAAGCTTAGAGAGAACAGAGCAGATGAAATAGATTTTAGCAAGCCTCGACTGAAATTATTGACAATGACACACTTATTGAGTGCTTACTTTGGACAAAGTATTGGTGATTTACCAATTATTGGTACTTCCTTGGCATTATACATGGTACTGGGAAAGCAGAAATGAACACAGAATGTTCTACTCCCTGAGAACTTATAGTCTAGTAGCAAGAGACCAGATTCATAGGAGGTACGTAAGCATTGTGACATGGGCCTTTAACAATGCACTGTGTAAGCTAAGGCTTTGCCAAGGAGCCATTATTTGAGCTGAGATTCAAAGGCTGTATGAAAATAATTGACAAGGGAAGAAGAGTATTCCAGGCTGAGAGAACAGCATTTTGGAAAGACACACTCCATAAGGTAGTTGATGCTTTCAGGGAATTTGGAAAGGGTTCAGTGAGGCAGGAATCAAAAAGCATACAGGCACTAATGGCAATAGAGAGCCTGGAAAAATAAGTTGGGACAAGACTGATTGGGTTTGTTTATCAAGCTCAACTAAATTTTGCTGGCTGCTAAAGCATTAGAGATTTGTTTATTGAAATATTTGAGGGAAAAAAGAAATACTTGTCTTGGCTCAAAAGCTAAACCAAGTTGTATAAATACTGGGAAATATTGATAAATTACTTGACTCTTCCCCAAGTGACTCTTTTTCTTCTTGCCATCACTCAGTGATAGGTGGGGCTCTCATGCAGTGGAGGGCCAGCCCAGCACCCACCTGTGGCTACCAGCTGACACTGCTGATAGTTCTGTAGCAGGGGTTAGCCTCAGGGAGACCCAGTTGAAGCCAGGGGGTGAGAGTTGCTTGTATCCTGCTGATGCTGCTGGATAAGCAGAAAGGAACCAGAGTAATTATAGCAGTGAGGCCACAGCAGGGAAGCCCATGGTAGACAGTAGAGTCAACAAGTTTAAAAATGAGCACATAAGAAATGAAAGAAGAGAACTTATACACTAAAGTTAAGGCAATAACTTGGTTTTTAGGAACCTTTAAATGTATTGGTACTTTAATCATAGCCAAAAGAAAAAGTAGCAATTTTCAGGATAACTGTTCTGCCTTTTCTCTAACCCTGTTTTCCTTCATCTTAATTCTAATTGTAATTACTGTTGACCCTTAAATAATGCGGGGATTAGAGGCACTGACCACCCCAGCAGTGGAAAATTTGCATATTACTTAAGTCATCCCTCTGCACACACAGATTCCCAACTACAGATCAGAAATGGTATCTGTCTATAGGTCTGTGTTCCTCATTAGACAATGAATATCTTCTCTACTCATCTTTGTTGTTACCTCAGTGCCTAACACAGTACCTTGTAAATAGTAGACACTTAACAAATAGTTGTGAATGGACAAAATATGCATAAATTACTCAAGGCCATAATTGAGTATCTCTTATACTTATTCTTTTGGTATTCCTGGTCCAGTCCAATAGATTGCTAAACTATTTAATAACCACTGAGAGATCATTTGGAATAAGTAGTGTACCTGTGCAGAATATATTTTTTACTTAACAAAGAGAATTGAATTTGTCTTTGGAATTCAGGACTATGGAATTCTATGTATATAGTGTATACTCTATCTACTTATATTGGGAAGTAAAACTAGATAATTTTCTTTAATTGTTGATTTGTTTATGTGGCTATTCCTTTGAGCCCTTTTTATTTTATTTATTTATTTATTTATTTATTTATTTATTTATTTATTTTAGTTGGTTTTTTTAAAAGATTTTATTTGTTCATTTTAAAGAGGGGAGAAAGAGCGATAGAGAGAGAGAAGGGGGAGGAGCAGGAAGCATCAACTCCTATATGTGCCTTGACCAGGCAAGCCTAGGGATTTGAACTGGCAACCTCTGAATTCTAGGTCAACTCTTTAGCCACTGCACCACCACAAGTCAGGCCTTTGAGCCTTTTTTAGATGTTATACATATTTATAAGCTCACAATGTTTTTGCAGATTTGAGTCCTGACTGTTAGATTCTTCAAGAACAATTTCAGTCATTTGAATAGTTTTTACCTCTTTTTAAAGATCCTATATTTTTAACATCCTAGTAGACTTTTTACCATTGTCATATTTATGTTTTTCTTTAAATAAGATATCCATTCTATGTTTTGTACATTGTTAAAACTCCATTTAAATATTAGGGGGGTTATTAATAGGAAGAAATGAGTAAACTCATGAAAAGTTATTTAGGTACTTATAATTTAATTCAGAAAGTGAAAATGACCACATCTTGTAATTGTGTTTGTTTCACATTGCCTTAGTTTTTGGAACAGCCTTTTTTAATATCCTATTTATAAAGTAACTATTGATATTTATGAATTATTTAATAATTTGTCCTTAGACGATGCCATCAGTTTAGTTTTGGCTAAAAGAAAGCTGCCTGTGTTCTGGACCAGGTGCTTGGGTTGGTGTTCTCATTTCCATAGCACAATGGTCTGAGTCAGCCTCCATGTGAACATAACACAATGCAGTCGCAGCTGCTTCATTTGTATCAGCTTTGAGCTTGGCTCTGAAAGAATTTAGGCACTAAAGTATATGCCAAGACAACCAGAAAACATAGCTAAACTGAAGCAGTAGCTCACTCTCTGTGCAACCCTCCTTGTGTTCTTGTCACAGGGACACCTGAGCATGCCCAATCAGATATATGTGTTAGACACAAAAGACTGTCAAAAGGTGAAACCTTTGCATAGTTTTCAGAAGAGAGTAATGCTTAAAATAATAAATGGAGACTAAGTTAAATCCCTGTGTAAAAAGAAGTGTTACATTCTTTCTCAAGTTTTGAGATTTCAGGCACAGTTAATAATATTGGTCTCTGTTTTGAATAGAATCCTCAATAAGATCAATACAATCCTTAATAAGATCTTTGTTTTTCCAAATTAAAGAGTCAGAAAGCTTCATGTTCACTTAAAGACCAGACAGTGGTCATTGTCCAAACCAGTGGATTTCAACTCTAACTATACCTTAAAAAAATCACCCAAGGAACTCCAAAAACATTACTAATGCCTAGCTTCCACCTCAGACCAGTTAAACAAAAATTTCTGGACTAGAAACTGATTATCTTTATTTTTTTTAAAACTTCCTGGAAGATTCTAACATGCACCCAGAGTTTGGAACTGTTTGTCTAAATGATTGGTTAAAATATTAGGAACTCATTGTAGTCAATGTCTTTCCCATAGACATCAGTGCTTTCTTTTGTACCTTCAAGTCTGATGACTTTCTCACAGGCCTGGTGTTGCTCACAAACAGATCGCTGTGTTTCCTATTAGTTTTTCTTCTTAAGTGTTTGCCACTGTCACTTCATAGAACCAGTCTGTATTTACAAAACATTGGCTTCATTGTGGCATGGTGTAACCTCTGACAAGCCTGAGAATCTCAGTCTCAGGACTGAAATAGACCTTTTGAGTTCATAGTATTCAAGCTACTTAATGATTTCAAATTTTGTATTCTCATTGCTATTATATTCTAGGACCCTTGAAGTTCTATCCTCTACTGCTTAATAGTCTATATCCATTTTTCTTCCTTCTCTTTACTGACTATCCACATGGACTTAAAATCCATAATAGGATCATCCTGCTGATACCTCCTTTAATAAAGGGTATATTTATATTCATATATGTATGAATATATAAAATATGAATATATTCATATTATATGTCTATCAAAATATTACTATCAGAGTTAAAAATAATGTAATAAACATAGGGATATCAGAAAAGAAAAATTATAGCCTGAAGATATTAAATATTAACTATCCTTTTAAATCATTTCATAATCAGAAAGGGTGTAATTTTAAAACCTCTTTATGATAAATATCCTAGAAATGTAAAATTTGGAGCACAGAAAAAAGAAGTAAGATTCATTGTGACTCCTTAAGGGGGATAGAGGGAAATGACAAATACCTAGAGGAAAAGGGAGCAGGAGTGGCAAGGATTGGTGCCGTGATTCTAAACTTGAAACATTCAGAGAATGATGGAAACCTCCTCAATCTGTGGGCAGTCCTAGAAATAGGTTTGCCACAGTGCTAGCTGGTAGCGGGTCCAACCCACCCCACCCAGCAGACAGGGCTGTCTGGGAGAGAGGACAGGAAGGACTCACAGCTCACTCCTATGGGGAGTGTACGCTAAGTCCCTCTGCCTCAAAGCACGGATATTTGTTTTCTGCTCTACCATTACATGGAGGCTTAACAACTTTCATTTCACACTCAGAAGTAAACATTATGGGTTGAATTGTGCATTCTGTGGTGTCTCATCTCAGGAGAAAGGTTTGGCAGGGCCCTTCTGGTCTCTGCCTGTCAGCTTCACTGATGTCTGGCAGGTGACCAGATGCCACAGCTCAGTTGGGATAGGCCTCTTGCCCATCCCCAGTAGGTACCTAGTGAGTTGCAGTGACAGCTGTGGAAAGGGGAAGGAAGTCCCCACTTCCCTGCCCCAGGCCAGGGCATAGCAGGTAGATTTGGTGGCTGGGAGAGGCAACCTGGCAGCCCATGGGCCACCCCTATCCTGAGTCATGGGCTGTGGGGCCCTGGTGGAAAGGTCTGCACTTGCACTGTGCCCGAGGGAACATGACATTAAATAGCAAATTAAACACACCACAGCAGAGAGAGAGAGAGAGAGAGAGCGAGAGAGAGAGAGAGAGAGAGAGAGAGAGAGACTGCTGAAGAAAGGAGGAAGTCTTCTATTTTAGTACTTTTAATGGAACTGTTTTTCTGCTTTTTGAATAATGGCCCTTGTATTGTACACTGAGCATCTCCAAATTGGCAGCTGGTCCCATCTAGTACAACAGAGACTTGACCTCCTTGCCTCCAGGTCCCCCTCACCTACTGTAGCCTTCACACTGCTGCAGGAATGGCCTCTTCAGAATCTGAACCCGAGCATCACTTGACTCTGCCTTACTAGAAGAACTTGCGTAGGTTTCTATGGCCCCGAACCAAGAGACATGACCGCATTTCGGACATTTTGTTTGGCTTGCACAGAGGGTTCTTTCTCCTCTCTTCTTTCTCTTCTTTCCTCCTTCCCTACCTTCCTCCCCCCCCCCCCCATTTGAATGTCTTCAGACAGATCTAACTTTGCCTTAAGAAAGCACCCATTGCCAGCTGAAAGCTTTTGCTTTTAACTCCTGTTTTACAGAATGATGGAAACCAAAGTTTACTTAGCACAGAGGACATTTCATTGTCTACTTTTGGCTGCCCCTCAAGTCTCACTTTGTAATACCCAGTGTCCCTATCCCCACCAGGTCTCTAAGCCTCCAAACTTAGAGTTCTTTATCAAACACAATAGTTCCCCAAACAAGTTTTCTCTGGTATCTTTGTCCATTTCTTCCTAGAATGGCCACCTTCTATGTTTCCTAAATGTATTTTCATCCTTTAAAACAGCTCTAGTTTCCTTCTATCTTTTCGAGGCCACATTAGCTTTAACCTGCTCTGTCCCTCCATAGGAGTCTGCACTTATCCATTGTAGTGCTGATACTTTTGTATTATGGGTCATTATTTGTATAGTTGCCTTCCTTGGTCTGTGATATTCTCCCTGGTGGTCTCCAGAACAGGTGTATAGACCTCATAGGGTACTCAGCGCAATCCATTAATGTTGCAAAAAAAATAAATGATGTTTTTAAATTTTCACTCTTTAAAATTTTTTGTTATGAAATGTTTTATAGTCATACATCAGAATATTCTGATATTTTATAGGTAAACAATTTTAGGAACATATTCCAAACAATATTGTACTCATTTGATGGTCATCACAGTTTTAGAAACCACTCTTCTAGAAGACCAGGACCATTGTTTATCTTATCCATCTTACAACTCCAGTGCTGACATTTTCTTTTTCTTCCCTGTTTATGAAAACTCACTTATTACATAGATGCCATTGCTGATCACCCAAGGTATGCACAGTGCAGAAACATTAACCTTGTATGCCATAGCATCTTCTTCATTAGGTGATGGTTTAAAATGATGAACATTGTGTACAGTTCCTTAAAGGTCTACATTAATCTGTTAAGCAAAATAATATTAAGAGTGGAATGTAAAAAATAAATAATTTTCTTTCTGTGGAATTCCTGAGATATTAATGATAGAAAGAATGACTCATGGGGACTATCTTAGTTTGTTTCTCACTCAAGAAATAATTGGATGTGTAGAAATGGATGTGGTCTACCTCTCAAGTCTTTAAAAGTTAAAATTTTTAAAAAAGGCAGTACAGTATGACTGAAGGGAAGGTCAAAACCTCACTGGTCTGTCCTTAGCTACCTAAGCTCATCTCTTATGCAGTCAATGAGACTGCTGTCACTCAAGAGAGTGACATTCAAGTCAGTGCCTGAAAATAGTGTGGTGACTGTTGGGGCTGGGGGCTTCTGAGAGATAAGTATAGGGGGATGGGATAAGTGGCGATGTGCAAAGACCTGACTTGGGCTGGGATAAACACACAATATGGTATAGGGACATGTGTTATAGAATTGAGCACCTGAAACCTTTACAATTATGTTAATCAGTGTCACTCCAATAAAATTCAATTAAAAAATAAAACTAAGAATGGATTTTACTAAAAAAAATAATAATAATCAGGTGCCTGTAGATGGAAAAGGTGCTGTACTCTTCTGACCATGTGATCTAGAGCCTGCGTCACCTGCCTTTTTTAATCATGCCTGAGAACCAGTACAAGGAGTTTATATTTCAGCATTTAAGAATTTGTGCGTAACCTGACCGGTGGCACAGTGGATAGAGCATCAATCTGGGACGCTGAGGACCCAGGTTTGAAACCCCGAGGTCATCAGCTTGAGCACAAGCTCATCCAGTTTGAATGTGGGGTCACCACATGAGCATGGGATCACCAACATGATACCATGGTCTCAGGCTTGAGCAAGGGGTCACCCTCTCAGCTTGAGCCCCCCAGTCAAGGCGCATATGAAAAGCAACCAATGAACAACTAAAATAATGCCACTACAAATTGATGCTTCTCAGCCCTGGCCAGTTGGCTTAGCGGTGGAGCATCAGCTCAGCATGTGGAAGTCCCGGGTTTGATTCCTGCCCAAGGTACACAGGAGAGGCACCCATCTGCTTCTCCACCCTACCTTCTCTCCTACCTCTCTATCTCTCTTTTCCCCTTGTGCAGCCAAGGCTCCACTGGAGCAAAGTTGGCCCGGGCGCTGAGGATGGCTCCTTGGCCTCTGCCTCAGGTGCTAGGATGGCTCCGGCCACAGTGGAGCGGGCCCCAGACTGGCAGAGCATTGCACCCTAGTGGGCATGGCGGGTGGATCCAGGTTGGACGCATGCGGGAGTCTGTCTGACTGCCTCACCTCTTCTAACTTCGGAAAAATACAAAAAAAATTGATGCTTCTCAACTTTCTCCCTTTCTGTCCATCTGTCCCTCCCTCTCTCTTTCTCTCTCAAAGAGAAAAAAATGTAAATAGAACCGGCAAAGCAATAAGAACCATATTTTTAAACATATGTTCACCTAGCATCTCACTTGTGTGACTAAGAGCGAACTGTGCAACCTCCCCTAAGGCCTGTAAGGCCTTCTTTTATGACAATGAACTACTGCACTAATATTTTAAAGTCCTTGGAGGTTCACAGATAGAAAGGTACTATATATTAAGGACAAATTGTTAGTGGTTTGAGTCCTAAATTTATAATGGAAAAAGATTTGCAGGCTTTAAAGCAGTATAATTAGGAAATAGCCTTGATAGGTTATAAAAATATACCTAATAAAATATTTTCCATGACAAACATTAGTAGAGGGGAATTATATTGTTTTACTTTGTACCTTTTGCTCACCATTTCTATAAGGTGAATTTTAGGTGCATTTTTTTTTCACCAGAGGCAGTAAGAATTTTATTTTATTTTTAAATAATGAACAGACTCCAAAGCACACCTTCATCTGTAGCGCTGTTATTCTTAGAGACCTAAAAATGGGAGTCAGAAAACTCCAATTAAATTCATGTAGTCCATCTCCCCTGACAATGAAAAATCATTTTTTCTGTTACATTATTACCTGCTTCGTTTTCAGGCTTCTGTGATAACCCTGGGAAACTGTCCAGTAGACTAATAGACCTCACTTTGGGGGAATGTTCTATTTCTTAGTTTGATCCATCATTTCTCTTTTATTTTAACCCTTTAAGTCACCATCTCCCTTAATATTCATATTTTGAAGGTCAACAGTCTGCTAGGCATAAGAAAACCAACTTACATCTCATTAGCAAGAAATGAGGTGGCTTATAGAAGTGAATATTCCAGATATTAAACTTTTCCTCTTCAAATGCAATATTTGGTTTTCTCTAAATAATTTTGACATTTTTTTCCCTCAGATGTGTTAGATATTTCCCTACTTTTCTAAGTGAATTGAACTTTCCTTACTAATTCAATTTAACTATTTTAGCATTCTGGAAATATAATTAGCCCATGACATGCTAAGCATTGAAGAAATACAAAGGTCAGGTCGATGTGTTTGCCTTCAGGAGGTAAGATTCAGTAGGGAACATGAAATAGGAATAGAACATAGAACTAATGATTGGTCAAGGAAGAAATAAACAGTAGGACAAACGAAAGATCTTAAATGGGAAACTAGAGACTAACTCCTATTATAAAATGGAGAATGGTTTTCTGAGGGGTTAGGATTCAAAATAAATAATGTAAGGAAATTGCATAGCTTTTTGGAAAAAAGAAAAATTAGATGTGTAGGTATCACATTTAATCAAAATGGATTAGGATCTAAATATAAAAGATAGATAAATGATACAACTACTAGAAGAAAACATAGGTAAATTCCTCTTTAATCCTAATGTAGGAAAATACTTTCTGTAATGGTTACTGAACAGCTAGAAGCAAAAATGTCTTAAAAATTGCATGGCAGAAAACATCATCACAAAGTTAAATGACAGCTGGCTGACTAGCAGAATATTTGCAATATATGAAGACTGTTAAAAACTAAGAAATGAAAAAAACTAAAAACTAAAAAATGAATATTGAAAAACCCAATAGAAAAAATTGAAAATGAAAAAGATATGAATAGACAATTTTTCAAAACTATAAAAATTGTTTTGAACATATGAAAATAATGTTCAATTCATAATCAGAGATATGCAAATTAAAACAATAGAAGAGACTGTTTCACCTTTTAGTCTAATAAAAACTATAAGGTATGACAACAAAGTCAGTTAGCAAGGCTTTGGGAAACAGACATTCTCGTGTGTTACTGGTCAGAATGCAAACTGGGACAGCCTTTCTAGAGGGAATTTTGGCAAAGCTCCATGTGCACTTCCCTCTTGACCCAGCAAGCCCACTTCCAGCAGTCTTTCCTGAAAATACACTTCCATCAGCAGGAAAATACACATGCACACAGTATTCCTTACAGCATTGTTTATGTTCATAATTGCAAAATATTGGAAACAATCTTAATGCCCACTCATAACAAAGTAATTTTATGAACTATGTATGGAAGCTAGAATAATGCCCATATTATGTCAGTTTGAACAAAACTGACTCCATCTATCCATGCTTTTACCATGCTGAGAACTCTGACCTAACTACTGCCAGCCAGCACCAGAGCCTCAAATTTAACAATTAGCTGTGTCCTGTAAGCTTATACGATGCAACTAAACATAAGGATTCCTGTCAATCTATGGTCAGAATGGCATAGCAATCAAGATAAGTATTGGCTCTGGCTTGTTGGCTCAGCGGTAGAGCATTGGCCCAACGTGTGGAAGTCCTGGGTTTGGTTCCCAGTCAGGGCACACAGAAGAAGTGACCATCTGCTTTTCTACCCCTCCTCCTTTCTCTCTATCTCTTTCCCTCCCCCTCTCACAGCCATGGCTCAAATGGTCCAAACAAAGTTGGCCCAGGGTGCTGAGGATGGTTCCATTCCCTCACCTCAGGAGCTAAAATAGCTCAGTTGCTGAGCAATGAAGCAGCCGCCCAGACAAGAAGAACATCCCCTGGTAGGGGGTTTGCTGGGTAGATTCTAGTTGGAGTGCATGCGGGAACCTGTCTCTGCCTCCCCACCTCTCACTTAATTGAAAAAAAAAAGATACGTATCAAACTAGACGTTGTCATTAATTCTAAGTGATTATCCTTCATAAGGCCCCTGGGTACCACTTTTTTTTTCCTTTGTCCTGTCAGTTAGTAGGTCAGCTATACTATAAAACATGAACTGTAATCACTGTCTAGTAGCAAAGAATAATCTGTGCACAATGCTGGGTCATCTGTCCAATCCAACCAAATCTTCTGTAAATAAGTTAGCCTACTGTCAACTCTGTTATAATTAAAGGAGTAGCCTGCTTCTTTCTTCAATCTTAGGATACTTTCTCAGTCTGGTGGTCACTGTACCTTAAATCCACCTTCAAGCAGATGTCTAAAGCCTAATACACAGAATCTGTAAATATGTTATCTTACAAGGCAAGAGACTTTGTTTTTTTGTATTTTTCTGAAGTTGGAAACGAGGAGGCAGTCAGACAGATTCCCACATGTGCCCGACTGGGATCCACCCAGCACGCCCACCAGGGGGCGATTCTCTGCCCATCTGGGGCGTCGCTCTGTTGCAACCAGAGCCATTCTAGCACCTGAGGCAGAGGCCACAGAGCCATCCTCAGCGCCCAGGCCAACTTTGCTCCAGTGGAGCCCCGGCTGCGGGAGAGGAAGAGAGAGACAGAGAGGAAGGAGAGGGGGAGGGGTGGAGAAGCAGATGGGCGCTTCTCCTGTGTGCCCTGGCCAGGAATCGAACCCGGGACTCCTGCACGCCAGGCTGATGCTCTACCACTGAGCCAACCGGCCAGGGCAAGGCAAGAGACTTTTACAGATATGATTAAGGCACAAAACCTTGAGGTAGGAAGAGTACCCTAGATCAGTGGTTGGCAAACCGCAGCTCGCAAGCCATATGTGGCTCTTTGGCCCCTTGAGTGTGGCTCTTCCACAAAATACCATGTGCGGGTGCTACCTCGATAAGAAATGTTTAAGTTTAAAGTTTAAACTTAAACTTAAACATTACCTACTTAAACTTAAACATTACCTATAAGTTTAAGTTTAAAAAACTTGGCTCTCAAAAGAAATTTCAATCATTGTACTATTGATATTTGGCTCTGTTGACTAATGAGTTTGTCGACCACTGCGATTATCCAAGTGAGTCCAGTGTAATCACATGAGGCCTTAAAATCTGAGAACCTTTCAGAGAGATGCGATATTGCTGGCTTTGAAGATGGGAAAGCACCATGAGCTGAGGAATGTGGGTGGCCTCTAGGAGCCTGGAAAAGCAAGGAACAGTTTCTACCCTAGAGCCGTCAACAAGGAATACAGCACTGCCGGCGTCTTCTGTTAGCCAGGTGAGGCCCAGGGAGGACTTCTGACCTTCAGAGCTGTAAGATATAAATCTGTGCTATTTAAGCTGCCATGTTTGTGGTGCTTTGTTACAGTGGCAAGAAAAAGAAATACAGTGGGAAAATGTGAAATTACAAATTAAGCCTGTAATTTCAGTCTGTATGGTACCTTTGTTATATATTACCAGTCTGACCTTGAACCATCTATTGAATCTCTGAGTCTATTTTCTCATCTATAAAGAATCTATTTCCTTCACTATTTCTGAGGCTTATTGTGAAGATTAAATGGAAATCATGTGATGGGTTGTCTTTTAGATACTCAGTAAATCTTAGTTACCTTCATTTTACTCATTTCCCTTCCGGATTGAAGAGAATAGCAGCAAAGATTTCCTGGAGATTTATTTAAACTGAGACCTAAAGGCCCAGCTCTATCCTGGCAGTGGGGATAGCATGTACAAAGCAATAGGTGAAGTCAAGCTTGACAGTTGTAAGAACAGATCAAAGGTTTTGTTTCCTACACATAGTGGGTGTAAGTTTGGAGAGGTAGGTTGGAGCCAGATCTTAAGGCCTCTTGAGGATTATGGCAAGCATTTATTTGCATTTAATTCTGAATATAGTGGCAATCATTGGAGAATTGAAATCCAAGAGGGCTGTAACTCTTTGATTTCCCAGATTTTGAGACAGTAGGTTGCAGTTAATTCTCAAGGAGATATTTACTTTTCTTTTATTCACAAACTGAAGTTCTTATGTGTATGTCTTGGTTTCAAGATTTTTTTGTTAGTTTTTTTTAAAGTCCAATGAATAAACTTTTGTAGAAGAGATTCATGTAGATCTATGATCCTGTCTCAGTAAGAACTTGAGAACAACTGCAGGGACTGAGATATAACCTCCCCCTCATCTGTTCTGTTTGTTTCTGCTTCCAGAAGTTATTTTTTCCTCTACCCTATTTTTTCCCAATTACTGCATATTTAAGGAAGGTTAGGGATTGAGCATTTGAAGTAAGTTCTGCTATCTCCCTCTGTTGTTTTTCTGTGGAACATTGCACAGTTTTTACTATTGGCTAAGCAGATTTTCTGGAACCCTTCTAAGGCACATATACTCCCATTGCCTTTTCTCTTCATGCTAACAACATTTGATTGCTATGCCTCTATCATTGGGATACATGGTATAAGATAATATTGGGGGAGTTTGTTTATTAACCTATTAACTCTTAACTCTTTTTGAAAGTTTGGAAATTTTATTTAACAGAATGAAAAATCTTGTCAGCACCTCTAAGAAGAGAGTCAACCTTAGATACTGACACTTTCAAATAGTCAAATATTTCATTCAAAATAGTCAACAGCAGAGTTAAGGGTTTTGTGAAATGATTTATATGTGACCAAAAAATTATGGCTGTGATGCGAATGCTTTGGTGAAATCAGTACCAAATACTTTTCTAACAAAGTAAAAATATATAATGTGTTTGATTGGGTACTATTTCTCTTCACCATTTCTTCTCTTCTGGGTTACCAAAGACATTGTGGAAACAGAGATGTACTCACTTCCCTCCCACTCTTCACTTTCCAGAAGCACCCAGGAGAAGGGCTAGGAGTTTCAAACCTGGGTCCCCTGTGCCCCATAATGATGCTCTATCCACTGTGCCACAGCCTGGTCAGGCCTAATCCTCCCCCACACCCCCCATGTAAACACTCTTGATAGGGTTAACAGGAAGCTTTAAGGTCAACAAAGTTTGGGATATCTGCAACCCCCTTTTTTCATGCCCCTCTATTCCTACATGCTTTCCCTTCCAGTTGGGCACTGAGTACTCTCAAGTGCCCTTTTACATTCGTCACTCACTAATTCTCACTTGAAAGGATCAATTGAAATCATTTGTAACTTAGAATAAATTGAAATCAATATAGCATCTTATGGCTGCCTGACATATCCACACAATGAAACTGATCCTTAACATTGGCATATATTTTGGGAAGTAAAATCTTAAAATTAGAACATAAAAATGACAAAAAGCCAGAGTATTCTGAAGAAGCAGTTTGGGTAGAACATCTAAAAATTAGTGTTCATCTAATCAGTATGAATATTTAGAAAACCCTTTTTTTTTTTTTTTTTAAAGAGACATAGAGTCAGAGAGAGGGATAGATAGGAACAGACAGACAGCAATGGAGAGGAATGAGAAGCATTAATCATCAGTTTTTTGTTGTGGCACTTTAGTTGTTCATTGATTGCTTTCTCATATGTGCCTTGACCGCGGGTCTTCAGCAGACTGAGTAACCGCTTGCTTGAACCAGTGACCTTGGGTCCAAGCTGGTGAGCTTTGCTCAAACCAGATGAGCCTGCGCTCAAGCTGGCGACCTCGAAGTCTTGAACCTGGGTCCTCCACATCCCAGTCCGATGCTCTACCCCACTGTGCCACCACCTGGTCAGGCAGGAAAACCTTTAACTACTAAAATAAAAGAATTTTAAAATAGCACATGTATATCAGGTCTTAAGATAAAGTTTAATACATTTGATCATATTAAAGGATACAAAGCACAGTTAGTCTAACCAAATTTCAGTCATGTATTTACATAAATTACTAAATTAAGAAAAGAAATTGTACACTTAAACATTCTTTTTTATCTAAAAAGAAATCATTAAATTCACAGATCAACAATAAAAACCAATTCTCTGCATTTACCACTTCAAGATACATTTGTTCTATTTTAAACATAAGACAAATACACTTGTTAGAATTTATATGCATTATACATACATTATATATTACACAGATAGTGTGTATACATATGTAGTGTTTGTACAGATCGATAAATATATATACATAGTTGTGTGCACACGTACAAATACACACAGATTGACATTAGGCCATCTAGACTATTATTGCTGGATTCTGTTGAGCTGAACTGGAGCTGGTTGGGTGTGATTAATGTCTTTTGTTTCAAACATGCTCATCATACCCACTGGGCTCCCAACTCCCCACTACAAGTGTCCTCACCTTTTCTGTGTCACCAAATCATGCCAGGCACTTAGATAAATATTTGTTGAATTAATGAATGGAGTGGATGGCTGAATAATAGAAGATTGATCAAAGAGAAAGACATATTATAATAATGGTTAAATTAACCAGATTAATTCAAATTTTGAGAGGTTATCTGAGCCAATGACTTAGCATGTTACTTTTCATAAGAACATCTATAAAAATCTCACTAGTACATTGTTAACTTTGCTTCCTCAAATGTGTACCGCTTTTATACTTGTTCACACAGCGTTTTGCCTCTTCTTAACAGGAATTCAAGCAAGGGTTGTTGTTTGTTCTGGTATCTTCTGTGTGTGAGATTATTTATGGACAGATTGCCCTAACTGTCAACAACCTGAAGGAAAATGAACAACTAGGAAAACCAAAATGTATTAGAAGAATGATAAGGTTAACTAGTCTTTAAAACTGCACAGAATGAATCACAGATAAAGCCCAGAAAGACAAAGGGTTTTCTTTTCAGATTTTTCTTATGCTTATTTATGGATATTAATTTGGTAATTTTTTCATTTTATTTAGATGGGTTTCTTTTAAATAAACAGTGTTTTCACATATCCTAGGGAACAAAACTCCAAAAATTCCATAAGACCTTAGTGACATTACCACCTAAGTTTTGGTGAAATGCATGTCTAAGAGTGTCTATCAGTATATATGATGAGATACGGGAATGATCTGGTACCCGATAAGGTTGTCAACTTGACTTCTCAATAATAATATTCTGAATAGAATGTATTAATGCATTAAATAGTATTAGGTTCTACTATACATGAAATCTTATTTTGTTCTAGGAAAATCGTGTCTGAGATTTTAAGAATATGGGATAAAGAAATATCCAAATTATATTTTGGGCATAGACTGTATCAAACCTGATTATAAATTGTTCATGTGGATGGAAACTGTTGGCTAGTGACTTTTGAGTTCCAAAGGAAATGTACAAGAATTAGTTTCTAACTGTAAAGACAGTTTATTTTCCATTTAGCCATTAGGAGCTGCTCCTTACTCTTAACGTTCTGTTCTTGCTATCCTGTGTGCTAACATGTTTTTTTTAACTTTAAAAGATAGTCAACTGTGATAACTCACCCAACTTTTAAGTTAATTTACTTATATATGAGAATATGTATTTTGATTTTAAGTAATAAATCATCTACAAATGCAAAATCAACCTGACTGAAGCATGATGTCTGACTTTGTGATGCATAAGATGTAACCTTAGAATTCATTTTGATACTTTATATTTGTAAGCCACTATGTGCAAATAAATAAATAAATAAATAAATAAATATATAAATGGCACTAACAGGTTTTAAACATAATTTTGTTGATACAAAGGGTCTATTACTTATTTTTTATTTTTCCAACCAAGTTATATATGACCTATATAAAAGAAAGCAAAGTAATGATGGCTCTATCTTGGGTCTGTTTTTAAGGAAGGATTTAAAAAAAAAAGTGCTAATCTGAGAAATGAGCAGATCTCTTGAAGCAGCTGGGAACCACACCACAAAGGGCAGGAGCACTGCTAGCCTCTCCCTCTCATGCTTATGCAGGCAGCCCACTCCCCTAAACATCTATTCTAAGGCCGTTTCCAAAATTTAGGAGGAGACACTTAAGAGAAAGAAGTGTTAAAATTAGCTAGGACCAGTGTTTGACAGGCTCTAGAGTCATGTTTTTAGTATTTTTAATATGGGAATGCTTTTATTCTTAGGTTTCCCACTTGCTTTGACATGGTATGAAGTGTTGGAGGTATGGCTCACCCGCGTAGGTGTGGTGAAGAGAAAAAGGTAAGAAAGCAAACTTGCACTTCTTCTGGAAATTCTAAGGAGGAGATCTTGTCAGGTACTGCCAGCATTCACAATAATAGGCCCACTAACTTCTGGGGGGAAGTAGAGAAATACATTTTCTGAGCATGAAACTTTTGTCTGAGCTCTCTACAAATTCAAGTCTCCTCTGGGATGGGGAAAAAAGATTCGGAAGTCTCCACTGAGGAACTATTTCTTATCCTCTTCTCATAGATTTGAAATAACCTTCAAAGTAGACTGCATAGATGCACATGGTTGTTGCTTGAATGGGGAATGGCTACTAACATTCCCTGCTGCTAGATGAAGCTCTCTCCTAGGGATCTTTTCATGTCTTTCTTGTATCAGTGATGGAACCTCAGCTGAACTGGAGCATCTGGGCTGGTAGTCATTTCTGCTTTGGGTCACTTCTTTCAATGACTGTAATAGATCAGTCTGGTTTGTTCTTACTTATCTATTGTTCTTGGTGACATGGATAGAGTCTGAGCAAATGTGACACCAGGGGAAGGCATTTTTCAGGACAATAAATAAAATATTGTCACCAGCAAAATCAATAGCAACCTATCCAAGTACATAATTCTTTTGGGTGTATTCAGGACCTGTCTGTTTTGTTAAAAAAAATAACACAATAGAAATTGATAAGGGAGAGGTTCAAAGGAAGAAGGCTCTAAGGGTTGCCAGAGGAGAAAGAGAAATGGATATCATAGGTAACATTTTGCAGAGATGCTCAGAAACTTTATTGATCAGCACTTGTCAACTGCCTGTGGTATACCTTAGTTTTCCTCTTAAAAATTTGGACTTGGTTTCTCTTTTATATTTGAAAGCTAAGAAAGTTAGACTAATGAGTTTATATTAATGTGTACTTTAAAACACCTTAGATGTAACATCTAACCTCATGTCTTATACCTAGTGGGCTCTGTTGTATAGTTTATGATTCAGAGAGAAAAACAATATCAAAAAGAAGGACATTAAAATTGTTAGTACATTAATATGTAATTACTGAAGTAGGTAATGAAAAAGAGTTTTCTTATTTAGGTTGTGTTTATATGATGTATGTGTGGGTTTCTTTGTTCTTTCTTTACAGGATAGCCCATTAATCTGAGACAGCATCTGAGTATTTTTTGTGATAAAATAAAATATATAGTTTATAATAGTCACACTGAAACAAAATGCCAAGAAGAAAAGGCATGAATGAAAGCACTTTTATCATCACTCAAGTTTCTGAAATTGTCCCTTCTTTTCACTTTAATGACATGTCAGCTCAGTTTTCCTTATAGAACCATCAAGAAAACAAGGTTTTATTAACTAGGATGAGAGTTTGGTGGCAAAAGTAGTAGAAAGTTTGTTTCCCACTCTTTATAACTTACCATAGCAGCATTTCATATCACAATGATACCCAAATCTTAAACTCTAGAATGGACAAAGGCTTAACAATATACATTTTCCTATGTCACTGTTCTAGCTTTATCTCACACATCTGCATTCACACCAAGGACATTTTTCTCCTATTTTGACTATGCGCTTGATGAACTGAGTCAGTGTTGATGATGCCATTTGTGTGATGAAACAAGAAATATTCCTTTGCTCTGACTTTGTAACCACTTTCTATCTGTCTGTCCCTGTGAATCAAGTAAAACAATTCTCCAGTCAATTATTTTAAAAATCTGCTTGAAAGAAAAAGGTCCAGAGATTTTTTAAATGACCACTGAGTTTAAAATACACAGCCATCAATTAACATCACTATTTATTTATGTCTCTGCTAAGAACAGAGAGAGATGACTGCAACGATTTGCCTTTCTTTGCCTGGGCATCATATCCACGGATCTCACTATCTTCTTTTTAGAAGATTGTGCTCTTTTATTCTAATGACTCACAATGAAAAAGGCAGGGGACATAGGTTTTTCTAAGTCATCTGAAACTCACTTGGGAAAAGACTGTCAAAAATCTGGGTTGGTAAATTTAATGTAGATTTTTTTTTTGTATTTTTCTGAAGCTATTGTAGAAACAGGGAGAGACAGTCAGACAGACTCCCACATGCGCCCGACTGGGATCCACCTGGCAAGCCCACCAGGGGGTGATGCTCTGCCCACCGGGGCGTCGCTCTGTTGTGACCAGAGCCACTCTAGCGCCTGGGGCAGAGGCCAAGGAGCCATCCCCAGTGCCCGGGCCATCTTTGCTCCAATGGAGCCTCGGCTGTGGGAGGGGAAGAGAGAGACAGAGAGGAAGGAGAGGGGGAGGGGTGGAGAAGCAGATGGGCGCTTCTCCTGTGTGCCCTGGCCGGGAATCGAACCCGGGACTTCTGCACGCCAGGCTGACGCTCCACCACTCAGCCAACCAGCCAGGGCAAATGTAGATATTTTTATAAATAAGAGAATGAGTGGCCATAGAACACCTTCTTTTAGAAGGATGATTTTGGAACAGATCTAAAGATTAAGGATGTAAGAAGAAACGTGACTTTTTTCAGATTTTGCTGTGTGGATAACAGGATCCTTATTGTTGTCACTGAAACTATGACTGGGAGAATGTGTAATAAAACTGCACAAGCCAACAGATTCAGATAGCTGGCTTCCTCACAAGAAGCTCACACTTTGTTAATGTCACCACGTTGAATAAGGGACGATTAGATGGTAAAGGTCCATTTACAAAAATGGTTGTCAGGACATTTTTTTAACTGTAAAACTTTCTGTGATGGAATTTAGTAAAAGGGCTAGGAGGAGAAAGCAGTGGAGACAGAAGACTGCTAGATATTAACCTATAGATGCAGGCTACCACCAGGTTCATTGCAAGATTTGTCACACTGTTGAGCCAATGAAGTGTTAGTGTGACTGGAAGGGACCACCCCTTCTCTGGGGTAAGAGGGCAATTTGGTCTCCATGCTCATTTAATCTTGAGACTTCTTTGAATGAACTGTAAATTGAATGTAAATTATGTAAAATTATGCATGCACTTTTTAATGCAGGTTAATGTTCCCTAAGAACTGAACCAAGATTTCTCAACCCATTTCAATTTGACATGAGGTCACTTGAAACTGAAGTAATCATATATGGAAGACAAGGGCAGTGTACTTAACCAGTCTCTCCACATTGTGGTTTCTGCATAAATTCACACTGTGCTTTAACTGCAACTCTCCTGCTTTAAAACAAAGGAGAAATACTAGTTACAAGATTTTATTCTTTTTCATTGAGGCTCATATGCCTAAGAGTAAGGTCTGGAAAGTCAGCCCATGCTGCATAATCTCTGCTACTCTCTAGTTAGGTTCTGAGAGGACAGCTGTTTATTGCAGGGAAACCTGTCATGGGTGTGCACATGTCAGGGGGTGGTTGTTTTCTCAGTAGTGCAAAGAAGCCTTATAATTTTGTTATAATCCAAACTTGGGGAACTGGCCTTGAAAACTGGTAAGAAAAAGGTCGATCAGAATGTTTTGCAGTTGTAAGTCAGAACATAGCATTTCATTCAAAACTTGAACAGAACATTTACAGACATGTATTCAGACATTAACCAAAGAGGATTTTCATTGAGTTCTAAAGAAACATATAAATGAAAAGTCATATTTGGCAAGGATTCTTATATTAAAAATATGCACAAGTGACAGCCAAGGTTTGTTAAGAATGAGAGAGCTCTTCTCCAGTGAGGTTCAATTGAGTAAGCAATCTGTAATATTATAATCACATGTGCTTGACAGTCTTGCTATGGTGAAAAGCACTTTACAAATGTTTAATGCCAAAATTTTATAAGGATTGGCTTTTTTTTTTATCCGTCACTAATGATTACATGTTGGCACAAGGATAGATTGCTAGATTAGATCCACAGCACATTTAAGACTGTTTGCTTTCCCACTCCCCTTCTTTCCCATTAGGTTGGTGAAAAATGTAACTTTAGTATTTTACAGGGCAGGATAAAGATGTTTCATCTAGGTGATGTCTATATTATAAAAATAAAATAAAATATATAAATATGTATCACAAACCTAGTGCCAATTGTTAAATAAAATATACAATAAGAGCAGACCTTTTAGGAAGATTGGTTTTTAGAATATGCTCTTATGATTTAATTATAAAACACTTGAAAACAATCTTAACATTAAGCTAGAGTAACCAAGTTTCTATTCCAATAAAAAGGTAAATGCATAACATTCTGTAATTGGATACAATGATCAAAATGAAGATTACCGGGGAACCTGAAGATGGCAGCAGAGTAGGCAGACACACAGACTCCCAGCTCACACCACCAAACTGGATTACAAACTAATTTATGAACAATCGGTGTGAAAAACCAACTCTGGACTACAAGAACAGCTCTCAAGAACCAAGGAGCAAAGAAGCCACAACAAGCCTGGTAGGGAGTGCCTGCATCTCCCCTGCTGTCAGGAACAGAGAGGGGGTAAGGTTGAGAGCCCAAAAGGGCTCTCACTTGAAGGAAAAGAGCAGAAAATACTGCTCACAGCCACTTGCCTGGCAAGGAGGGAATGAGGCGTGTTGAAAGGGCCAGCTTGTCTTCCAAAAAGAAAGGGAAGAGAGAGAGACAGACGGTGAAGGGCAGAGGAATGCAGGGGATGACCTGAGAAGCTGACTCATTTAGTGCTGGAGGTGGCCATAGCTGGAGGAGGGGCTGATCCTTCCACAAAACAGAAGACTAAAGTACTTCTGGGTCACAGATCTCCAGACATCTCTCCAGTTCCAATCAGTGCAATAAGACACAGCAGAAAACAAGAAGTGGGGAGGAGGGGCAGTAACTCAGGTCTCAATGGAGATCTGGGATACACTTCCCCCTACGGAAGCTGAGAAAACACCCTGCCCCCAGAGAGAGTAAATAGCAGAAGAGGCTTTCAGAGTCTCAGGTTACAGCTACCACATTCCTGGATACAGTTTCAAATAAGGCTCCTGCTGAGATCAGTAAACAAGACTATCTCCTGTTAAGAAAACAAACAAATCAAGACTTCAAAATGGCCCAAGTTTGAAAGTGGATTACAAATATTAGCTGATGTCAATCTAAGAGACCTAGAAATAACACAATTGAAAACTGGAGGCAGACAACACCAAGCCTAGACTCAACCAGTTCTACAAAAAAACACACCCAAACACAGACATAATGAGAAGACAGAGAAGTGCAATCCAAATGAAACAACAAGAGAAACCTCCAAAAAATTAACTGAGTGATATGGAAATAACCAAACTTCTGGATGTGGAGTTCAAAATAATGATTGTAAGGATGCTTAGGGATCTTAGAACAACACTGGATGGTCATTAGGAACACCTAAATAAAGAAATAGCAAGTATAAAAATGGATATTGAAATATTAGAAAAGAATCAGTCGAAGATGACAAATGCAGTATCAGAAATGAAGACCACAATGCAAGGAAATAAAAACAGGATGAATGGAGATGAGGATTGAATCAGTGATTTGGAGGACAATTCGAATGAAGGCATGAAAGCAGAGAAGAAAAAAAAAAGAGACTCAAAATTCTGAGGAAACTCTTAGAGAACTCTGTGACAACATGAAGAGAAATAACATCTGCATCATAGGGGTTCCTGAATAAAAAGAGAAAGAACAAGGGATAGAGACTTTGTTCAATCATATCATAGCTGAAAACTTCCCTAAATTAATGCAATAGAAACTCTCACAAGTTCAAGAAGCAGAGAGAACTCCATTAAAGAGAAACCCAAAGAAACCTACACCAAGACACATCATAATTAAAATATCAAAGCTAAGTGATAAAGAGAAAATATTAAAAGCTACTAGGGAAAAAAAGACTATCACCTACAAAGGAGCCCCCATAAGGATGACTTCAGACTTCTCAACAGAAACACTTGAGGCCAGAAGGGATTGACAAGAAATAGTCAAAGTAATGCAGAACAAGAACCTACAACCAAGACAACTTTATCTAGCAAGGCTATCATTTAAGATCAAAGGAGAAATAAAAAGCTTCCCAGACCAAAAAAAAAAGAAACTCAAGGAATTCATTACAACCAAACCAATGGTTCAGGAAATGTTACGAGCCTGTTGTAAACAGATCAAAGTGGGAAAAGAATATAGCAAAAGAGGAATACAGCTGTAAATAATGAAATGGCAATAAACAACTACATATCAATAATAACTTTAAATGTAAATGGATTAAATGATCCAATTAAAAGACATAGGGTAGCTGCATGGATAAAAAAACAGGACCCGTACATATGCTGTCTACAAGAAACACACCTTAAAACAAAAGATGCACATAGAGTGAAGGTAAAGGATGGAAAGAAAACATTTCATGCAAATGGAAATGAAAAAAAAAAGCTGAGGTAGCAATAATTATATCAGACAAAATGGACTTTAAAACAAAGGATATAGTAAGAGATAAAAAAGGCCACTACATAATAATAAAGGGAGCAATTCAACAGGGAGATATAACTATTATAAATATTTATTCACCTAATATAGGAGCACCTAAGTATATAAAGCAGATGTTGATGAATATAAAGGGCAAGATCAACAGTAATACTATAATAGTTAGGGATTTCAATACCCCACTAACATCACTAGATAGATCCTCAAGAAAGAAAATTAACAAAGAAACAGCAGACTTAAAGGACACACTAGATCAACTCAATTTAATAGATATCTTCAGAACTTTTCACCCTAAAGCAGCAGAATATACATTCTTTTCAAGTGCTCATGGTATATTCTCTAGGATAGACCATATGTTAGGGCACAAAAGTGGTCTCAACAAATTTAAGAAGATTGAAACCATATCAAGCACTTGCTCTGATCACAATGGCATGAAAGTAAAAATCAACCACAACAGAAAAACTCAAAAATTCTCAAACATGTGTAAACTAAATAGAAGGTTTTAAATAATGAATGGATTAAGAATGAGATCAAAGAAGAAATAAAAAAATCCCTAGACACAAATGATAATGAGCAAACAACAACTTAAAATTTATGAGACACTGCAAAAGCAGTACTGAGAGGGAAATTCATAGCACTACAAGCACACTTTAAGAAGCTAGAAAACAAGGCCCTGGCCGGTTGGCTCAGTGGTAGAGCATCGTCCTGGCGTGCAGAAGTCCCGGGTTCGATTCCTGGTCAGGGCACATGGGAGAAGCGCCCAACTGCTTCTCCACCCCTCCCCCTCTCCTTCCTCTCTGTCTCTCTCTTCCCCTCATGCAGCCAAAGCTCCATTGGAGCAAAGATGGCCTGGGCACTGGGGATGGCTCCTTGGCCTCTGCCCCAGGCGCTAGAGTGGCTCTGTTTGCAACAGAGTGATGCCCCGGAGGGGCAGAGCATTGCCCCCTGGTAGGCAGAGCATCGCCCCCTGGTGGGCGTGCCGGGTGGATCCCGGTCAGACGCATGCGGGAGTCTGTCTGACTATCTCTCCCCATTTCCAGCTTCAGAAAAATACTAAAAAAAAAAAAAAGAAAATGCTCAAATAAACAACTTAACTCTGCATCTAAATGAACTAAAAAAAGAACAGCAAGTAAAGCCCAAATGTAGTAGAAGGAAGGAAATAATAAACATAAGAGCAGAAATAAATGACATAGAGGATAAAGAAACAATACAGAGAATCAATGAAACTAGAATCTGGTTCTTTGAAAAAGTAAACAAGATCGATGAACCTTTAACTAGACTCACCAAGAAAAAAAGAGAGAGGACTCAAATAAATAAAATTAGAAATGAGAGTGGAGAAATAACAAATGACACAACAGAAATACAAAATATTGTAAGAAAATACTATGAAGAACTGTATGCCAAAAAACTAGACAACCTAGATGAAATGGACAAATTCCTTGAAACATAATCTTCCAAAAATTAATCTGGAAAAATCAGAAAGCTAAACAGACCGATTACACCAAATGAGATCGAAACAGTTATCAAAAAACTCCTAACAAGCCTGACTTGTAGTGGCGCAGTGGATAAAGCGTCTACCTGGAATGCTGAGGTCGCCGATTTGAAACCCTGAGCTTGCCCAGTCAAGGTATTAATAAATATGAGGGTTGATGCTTACTGCTACTCCCCCCTCCCTCCTTCTCTAAAATGAAAAAATAAAATCTTAAAAAAAAAACCGCAACAAAGAAAAGTTGGGCCTGATGGCTTCACAAATGAATTCTACCAAATATTCAAAGAACAACTAACTCCTATCCTTCTCAAGCTATTCAAAAAATTCAAGAGGTAGGAAGACTTCCAAGCTTCTTTTATGAGGCGAGCATAATTCTCATTCCAAAACCAGGCAAAGACAACAAAAAGAAA
Source organism: Saccopteryx leptura (assembly GCF_036850995.1). Classification (NCBI taxonomy): domain Eukaryota; kingdom Metazoa; phylum Chordata; class Mammalia; order Chiroptera; family Emballonuridae; genus Saccopteryx; species Saccopteryx leptura. The sequence continues at coordinate 193,505,691 of NC_089504.1, forward strand.
GAAAATTATAGGCCAATATCCTTGATGAATATAGATGCTAAAATCCTCAACAAAATATATATTAGCAAACCGGATCCAACAATATATTAAAAAAATCATACGCCATGATCAAGTGGTACTTATTCTGTGGAGGCAAGGCTGGTACAATATTTGCAAATCAATCAATGTGATTCATCACATAAAAAAAAGGAAGGAGAAAAACCACATGATAATTTCTATAGATGCAGAAAAAGCATTTGATAAAATCCAGCACTCGGCCCTGGCCGGTTGGCTCAGCAGTAGAGCATCGGCCTGGCGTGCGGGGGACCCAGGTTTGATTCCCGGCCAGGGCACATAGGAGAAGCGCCCATTTGCTTCTCCACCCCCACCCCCTCCTTCCTCTCTGTCTCTCTCTTCCCCTGCTGCAGCCAAGGCTCCACTAGAGCAAAGATGGCCCGGGCGCTGGGGATGGCTCCTTGGCCTCTGCCCCAGGTGCCAGAGTGGCTCTGGTCACGGCAGAGCGATGCCCCGGAGAAGCAGAACATCGCCCCCTGGTGGGCAGAGTGTCGCCCCTGTTGGGCGTGCCGGGTGGATCCTGGTCGGGTGCATGCGGGAGTCTATCTGACTGTCTCTCCCTGTTTCCAGCTTCAGAAAAAATACAAAAAAAAAAAAAAAATTTAGCACTCATTCATGATCAAAACTCTCAACAATGTGGGAATACAGGGAACATACCTCAACATGATAAAAGCCATCTATGACAAAGCCACAGCCAACATCATACTCAATGGGCAAAAATTAAAAGCAATCCCCTTAAGATCAGGAACAAGGCAGGGGCACCCCCTTTCACCACTCTTTTTCAACATAGTCCTGGAAGTCCTAGCCCCAGCAATCAGACAAGAAGAAGAAATAAAAGGCATTCAAGTTGGAAAAGAAGAAGTAAAGCTATCATTATTTGCAGATGATATGATATTGTATATAGAAAACCCTAAAGTCTCAGTCAAAAAACTACTGGACCTGATAAATGAATTCAGCCAAGTGGCAGGATATAAAATTAATACTCAGAAATCAGAGGCATTTTTATACACCCACAATGAACAGTCAAAAAGAGAAATTAAGGAAACAATCTCCTTCACTGTTAAAACCAAAAATATAAAGTACCTAGGAGTAAATTTAACCAAGGAGACTGAAGACTTGTACTCAGAAAATTATAAAACATTGATAAAAGAAATCAAGGAAGATACAAGCAAATGGAAGCATGTACCGTGCTCATGGTTAGGAAGAATAGCATCATTAAATGTCTATATTCCCCTAAGCAATTTATAAATTTAATGCAATACTAATTAAAATACCAATGATATACTTTGAAGATATAGATCACATATTCCAAAAATTTATATGGAACCAAAAAAGAACACGAATAGCTTCAGCAATCTTAAAACAGAATAAAGTAGGAGGTATCATACTTCCTGATATTAAGTTTTACTAGAAGGCCATTGTACTCAGCCTGGTATTGGCATAAGAACAGGCATATAGATCAATGGAATAGAACAGAGAATCTAGAAATAAACCCACAGCTCTATGGACAACTGATATTTGAGAAAGGAGGTAAGGGCATACAATGGAGTAAAAACTGCCTCTTTAATAAATGGTGTTGGGAAAATTGAACAGCTACCTGCAAAAAAAATGAAACTAGACCACCATCTTACAACATTCACAAATATAAACTCGAAATGGATAAACAACTTAAATTTAAGCTGTGAAACCATAAGCATTGTAGAAGAAAACATAGAAAGTAAGCTCTCTGACATCTCTCACAGTGATATGTTTGCCGATTTGTTTGATATGTCTCACTCCACTGGCAAGTGAAATAAAAGACAGGATAAACAAATGGGACTATATCAAACTAAACAGATTTTGCACAGCCAAAGACAACAAGAACAGAATAAAAAGACAAACTACACAATGGGGGAACATATTTGACAATACGTCTGATATGGGGTTAATAATTTGTAAAGAACTTGTAAATCTCAACATCAGGAAGATAAACAATCCAATCAAAAATGGGCAGAAGAAATGAATAGATACTTCTCCAAAGAGGACATTCAGATGGCCAATAGGCATATGAAAAAATGTTCAACATCACTAATCATTAGAGAAATGCAAATTAAAACCACAATGAGATATCACCTCACACCAGTCACAATGAAGCTCATCAACAAAACAACACAGAGTAAGTGCTGGCGAGGATGTGGAGCAAAGGGAACCCTCCTGCACTGCTGGTGGGAATGCAGACTGGTGCAGCCTCTGTGGAAAACAGTATGGAGATTCCTCAAAAAATTAAAAATCGAACTGCCTTTTGACCCAGCTATCCCACTTTTAGGAATATACCCTAAGAATACCATACAACTGTTCCAAAAGGAGAAATGCACCCCCATGTTTATGGCAGCATTGTTCACAATAGCAAAGATCTGGAAACAGCCCAAGTGTCTGTCAGTGGACAAGTTGATTAAAAAGCTTTGGTACATATATACTATGGAATACTACTCAGCCATAAGAAATGATGACATCGGATTATTTACAATAACATAAATGGACCTTGATAACATTATATGGAGTGAAATAAGTAAATCAGAAAAAACTAAGAACTATATGAATCCATACATAGATGGGACATAAAAATGAGACTCATAGACATGGACAAGAATATGATGGTAATGAGGGGTGGGGGGGGGCAAGGAAGGAGAGAGAGGTGGTGGGGGAGGGGAGGGGCACAAAGAAAACCAGATAGAAAACGAAAGACAATTTAACTTTGGGTGAGGGGTATGCAACATAATCAAATGTCAAAATAATCTGGAGATGTTTTCTCTGAACATATGTACCCTGATTTATCAATGTCACTGCATTAAAATTAAAAAAGATAAGATAAAAAAATTAAAAAAATGAAGATTACAATTTTAAATCAAGTTACCCATTCAGAAATTTATCAAGGAATTCTAAACCATTTTCACATTCTAGTCCTTTAATATAAAAATATTGCCTTTTTAAAAATTAGATTGCATAGTAATGTTTCAAAACTCCATTAAAGTTGGCTTTAGGTATTACAAACAGAAAATTCCTGGGAAGTCACATAATCTCTTCTGGTGATATAAAAATTCCATTATCAATATACAATGGAATTTCTGTGGAAATTACTTCATAGAAGGAAATATATACTTTTAAAACGCATCTGCTATGCAACCACAGAGATAGGGGCAGTGAATGTGTGTGTGTGTACATGCATATGTGAACAAATGTGCCAACATATATACATTGTATCTGCACATTTCTAGAAACTTTTTAAATTAATAAATGAAAATAAAATCACAGGAGTGTGTAGCAGAACAACAGTCTTTCTTTTTAATGACAGGGTAAAAAATAAATGTCCATTGGAAAAGAATATTTGAACAGTCCCAGAAACTATATAATGTAACCTGTTAGGTCCAGCAAATAAGATGTCATGTCAATGATTTGATCAAGAATACCTTCCCGGGTCACTCTGCAAATGTTTCTGTCCACTTGTTCACATTGAGGACCAAGATATCCTTTTTTTACAGAGGCACTTGTTGGGTCTAACACAGACACCTCATATTTTGCTGGGAGGGATAAAAACAAAAGCAATAAAATCACACTCACATAGTGTATGTGAGAAACTGCACAGATATTTGATGAGTAAGGGAAGGGAGAGAAAGAAGGTGGAAGCCAGTCACAAAATGATCCAAAAGAGAGAAAAGTCAAGAAGGGAAGACCACTTTTAGACCTATAGTTATCTGGTGGCCAGACCTCAGCAGAGACTGGGACACACCTTCAGAAAAGCGAAGATCATGGGAAACAATTTCAATCCCTTGCCAAACTGACTCTTTGAAAAGAGGATATCAGTTCTATGAAGTTTCGGGTTAACTAGGGCATTTCCTTCCAAGATGTGCTCTCTTCCTGCTCCTCCAGGTAGGACCTCAGTGTGGGAAGGGCCTGGCCCCTGAGCGATGTCCAGTGGCTTGAGCATCTCCAACACAACCTAAAGGGATAGTCAGTTCTCAATTTGGTTAGATGGAGTGTTTTCCACTTATACTCCCTAGGGTCCCTCCTCCTTGCTCCTAGGGGGACCCATCTAATTCTGTTTCCCTGTGCTCTCTGAGGGTTCTTTCTGGGTCAGGTAGTTGGCCAGTGAAGGGTATTCTTAGCAATATCTATAGCCAAGATTTTTTCACAAAAGGATTTTTACTACTACAATCTTGGTGGGAAGGTAAAGATTTACTGCTAAAATCAGATGGAGAGAGAAAATTGGGTATATAACTTAATGGTCTTTTACTGATAGGTTGAATCTGGAATGTGCAGCCTTGTAGACAGAATCAAATTCCTTGAATACATTTCTTACGCTTTGAGGGGACAGGGCCATTTAATTGCATTAATGCATTAATCAATATGTAAGGGTCTGTGGTTGATACATGGAAAAGGAAACAGACTATTTTCTCTTTCAAGTTTGTGGGAGACGAGTAAGCTCTGTGAGTATAGAAATAAAATTCTTGTTTGGGTCACACATATTATGAATGGTTTACTTTTTTATATATGCAAATTATTTAAATTGATTTAGTGGAAAGATGAAAGTACTTTATTGAAATAAAATCTGTTAACTCAAAGAATGTCTATTTTCATTTATATCACATAGTATTATTATTAATATATATTATGGTATGTATATAATGGCACCCATATTAAAAATAATTTGTTTAAACATACTGTTGCTAGTAGGCACTCAATAAATATTTGTTATCTAGTGGTTTGAGAAGTTAGATGGAATGCAAAGTAAGGGATAAAACAGAATGAGCACACTATATAAAGAAGCAGCTAGACTACATATTGTCAGCCATCAGAAAAAGCAAAGGGAAGATATATTATCAGGAATTAGAATATTAGTTGCATTTGAACACTGATTCTATTTTTTGTTAATTAAGCAAAAGGGAGACAGACTGGGTCAATAAAATGTAAGCATTTGTTTTCATTTCTGTTGAGTTTAATTATGATAGCTCTTTACTAGACATATAACCACAGTATTAATCAATCACATAATGTTATTAGTATTGAAACAATTTAAGCTTAAAATGCAGACTGCATATGTGACTTTAAATGTTGACTACTTTTTATCAGGCAGTATATAAAGTAGAGAAGTTATGGTTGTAATTTTTGTGAAACAAATGCATGTTTAGGATAAAGAAAAAAGATATCATTTAGGAATTAAGAATGGGAATTTAAATTTTCATTGCCAAGAGATACTTTAATATTTGAAATAGCAGAGATCAAAATATTTTATAAGAAATATATATATGCTGGTTGTTGAAAATGTATTTTTTCTTTATGGCAACTTTATTTCCCAATTTTAGTAAGAAATAATTGACAAATATCACTATATAAGTGTGAAGTATACATTATGGCTCTTTGATCTACATAGACTGTGAAATGATTACCACAGCAGGTTTAGTTAACATCTCATCTAGATACAATGAGAAGAAAGGAAAAAAATACTTCTCCTGAGAATGCATTGTCAATGTATGTGTCTCAAACTCTAAGTATCTAAATTTATAATTTTTTACTTCACACCCAGCAGTATTTGAACATCATTGCATGTCATGGAGGAAAATTCATTGTTAAAGGAGAGAGGGACCCTGAAATAAATCTCTGCTCTCTGAGCACCTGTACACGCATTTGATGGTTGACAAGAGAGTGGCAAAAAGGGCTTAAAAATCTCCTATATGCCCTTAGATCAGCGGTTCTCAACCTGTGGGTCACGACCCCGGCGGGGGACAAACAACCAAAACACAGGGGTCACTGATGGCTTTAGGCGACCCCTGTGTTTTGGTCATTGGACCCCCGCCGAGGTCGCGACCCACAGGTTGAGAACCACTGCCTTAGATAATTGCTTTTTCCCTTTTTATTTAATAAGACCCATGAAGAACCCTGTTTGTGGTGCACTGTAGCCATAAAGCAAACAATTAAGTTAGAGAGGCACTTACGGGGTGTCTGGAAAATGCTGGCACTTGGGAAGGGCTTTGCAAACACGAAGTCATTGGCTGGTGTGGAATCTCAAACCCAGCTCTGGGAATTTAGAAAGATGGCCTGTTTTTAATTTTTACTTTTTGAAAGGGTGCAATTATTTAAGACTTTAATGTTTCTGGCTAACTTATATATGTGAACTGTGTACATTAAGAAAAATGGGGCCTGACCGGGTGGTGGCGCAGTAAATAGAACGTCAGACTGGGATGCGGAGGACCCAGGTTCAAGACCCCGAGGTCGCCAGCTTGAGCGCAGGCTCATCTGGTTTGAGCAGAGCTCACCAGCTTGGACCCAAGGTCGCTGGCTCGAGCAAGGGGTTACCTTGTCTGCTGTAGCCCCATGGTCAAGGCACATAGGAGAAAGCAATCAATGAACAACTAAGGTGTCCCAACGAAAAACCAATGATTGATGCTTCTCATTTTTCTCCATTCCTGTCTGTCTGTCCCTATCTCTGTAAAAAAAGAAAAGAAAAAAGAAAAATGGGGAAGATTTTATTTACTAGTTCAGGTGCAGACTAACCATCAGTATTAATTGTAGATGACTGAATGCTGAATACCTGACAATTCTAGAAGAAATAACTTGCTGTTAAGTTCTTGAGTTCATAAGGACTCTCCCATGCCCAGTCTTTTCTGGGACAGTGGAGATTCTCACCGATTCTGCAGAAGTCTTCTTCCCATCCAGAACTGCAGCAGCACATCCCTGTGGGGGTGCAGTAGCCATTGCAACAGAGGTGGGAGCACTCAGATTTGAGCATCTGGACAGGTTGCACCGCTGCTCTGCACTACTTGGGCACCAGAGGTCTGTGCCAGAAAACAATTAAAGGTGTATTGTGCTTGAAAATCAATGCGGGCATGAAATCTACTGATTTTGTAGTTTACAAAGCATATTTCTTGCTTACTAAGCAGACCTTTCTTTTAAGTGACTCAGAAGGATTGACAACTTTTAAGAATAAAAAATAAACACTGGTGGAGGGAACAAACTAGCTAGTTTTGAACCAAAGAGAACATAAACCTTGTAAGAAACTTGATTGTAATAAAAATTCATTGGTTAAAAATGTAATTATATTATATTGATATTTTACACTTGCTGGCTAAGAATGTCTAGCAATGACAATTAAAAAAATAAAAGATGTATAGCTGTTTTAAATCATTTTTTCCAGATCTACACTAATTTTTAGGAACAGCATCTGTGATAGGTTTTACTTGTGATTGGCATATTTGACAATGTCACAGGGCTGAAGGCATTTATCTCATTGAGTGCTGGTCACCTAAAAGGTTTGGGAATCCATTTTTGTTTCAATGTTACATTTCATTTGAGCTAATTTGTTTAGACTAATTTTTTAAAGGATATCACACTGTGTATGTGAGTGTGTGTTCTACTGACTCAAAATTTAAACTCTATGCAAAGAATAAATTATATCTAGATGTGTACAGATACATTTAAAAATTTAAGTTTTGTCTTGCTGTAAAGAAAAGGACTGTTATTGGTAACAAAGAAAAACATCTTATCTGCCAAGTAAAAACTTATAGATTTTCTATTACTTCTTCTGTAACTGCCATCATTTAGAGAGGGATAAAGATGCCTTCAGAAGAGTTTCATAGTTTTGGCTGTTTTTGAAATAAGAAGCTGTCTTTCAAGCTGGGTCAGACTGGAATCATGGTCACAATTAACTACTCACTACCTAATAATCTTTGGGGGGAAAATATGCAGCCCTGCACTTCCTATCAGCCCGGTCACCTGGGCCTCAGAGTGGTGAGAAAGCTCTTTCTGGTTAAGGAATGTAAACAGACAAGCCACCACCAAATTGCCATCATTAGGATGGCCAAAGCAGTTGTAGTCCTTAAGGACCATATCAAAGAAGGTGATAATTATAGGTCAAAATCACCTCAAGAAGTAAACAATGCAGCTATCTGAGAGAAGCAAATAGTCAGAGTCCTTTAGACTCAGTCTTCCTGAGACAGGTCACCCTGTTAGTCTCCTATTGGGCACTACAAATGGCAATAATAATTTGGGACCTGACCTCGGGCTGTTTCCACCTTGACCCAAAACCATATTAAAAATATATACTGACTTCTTCAGCTCCTCTTTCCAAACAGAAGTCCCAATCGAAGTTGAAAGCACTGTGTTTTACAACCAATGTGACAATCCAGGAAACCCTCTTAAATCTATTCACCCTTTTATGTAAGCCTCAAAATGGTCAATTTCTAGAAAAACCCCTAAGGCATTCCATGGACTGAGCATATTTTTACTCAGACAACATTAATGAATATTTTCCCTGGGTTTCCCAAGGGTGTCTTCCTGGGAGTATGGGTTGGGTAGCACAAGGTGGAAAAATATTAAGTGGTTGTGCCAAAGAAAGTGAGGGCATGGTCCCTGCCTTCTTCTCCAGTTGTTGATTAGCCCAAGTCTGCTCTTTCTTCCTCATATCAAATTCTTACTTTGTGAGTTAATGGCAGCGTTTTTGACCATCAGAAGAGCCATTTTTCAGTAACCAGGAAGTTATTCTGAGTCATAGGCCATGGTCATTTATCAGGTGGCATTAAGTAAACAGGTGTTCAAATTCCACTGGCAACTGAAATTCTATTTATCTGATTCCAGTCGTTATTTATTCATTCGCCCTTTTTCTGACTCATTCAAGAAAGAAGACCCAGAAGTAGAGCGCATCAGAAATATAACAGTATATGTGATGCAGAATATGCAGGCACCTAGCTCACATGCTACCCAATGATATGGCTTATGCCTGAGCAGATGAATCTATAGACGAGACGCCATTTAGATCAAGAATGTAGGTGGCTCAGATTAAAGGACAGCAACTAGAAGACAGTGTAAAGCAGAGTGTAGGGTGTTGATTAAGGTGGAACTTCACTGGGGAAAGGAACGCAGACAAGAGGATAAGGGTCCCGTTCTAAAGAGTAGTTCTTCAGGGTGGGCATTTATCTGATCCTTGTTTCCACTCAGACCCTCCAATTAGAAGCTTTGACTGTTTTTCACCAAACATTCATATATATATGGAAATACAGATGATGGATGAAATTCTAAGTTGTTTTTCTGGCTAAGATTTAGTAAATGCTTATCTACCTATGGATAAAATTATTTCATATTTGAGTTTGTTTACTTTAGCTTACATAAGAGGTTGTGGCTGTCCTATATATAAATATTATGAGTCCCTTAAGTTTTTATTAAAATACCTGGGAGAAAATCATCTTTTTCTTCTTCTATGAAGTTGACAACTAACATTCCTCACTTGGCCTGTCCAGTAAGTCCCCTCTTTCTCTTTTAAATTGTTATTCTATGGAAAGACTTGAGTGTAAAAATTATGTAAAACAGAGCCTGTTTCTTGTAGGACTCCACTTCCCTTAAGAAATGAGTTACCCTCCTTTTTTCCCTTCCCCATTGGAATGAAAGCTTTCTGAGGACAAAAACCATATAGTCAATCCTCTTTAAGTCCTGAGCAAGCACTGTGCTTGTCATGGTACTGAAACACAAACCAATCATAATTCTGACCCTCATAGAGAAACCATGGGGAAGACAGATGTGTAAACGCAAAAGTGTCAATCAGCGTGATCTTTGTTATGATATGCATGCAAATGAAGTAACACAGGAATACAGACTAGGGAGCCATTAGTATAGGATTGAGGGATAATATTGAAAGATGACATTTAAGCCAGCAAAGTGTTTAATCTCCTTCAACTACTTATATTCATAGGAGCTAGGAGAATATGACATAGTCATTCAATGAATGTTTGTTCAATTGAACTGAATGCATATAGTAGAAACTTTCTCTAATACTTTTTCTGAAACATAAACTTCAATTCCCAAGTTTTGATGTTAGTCTTTTTGATTCACGTGTCAATGTTGACCAAAAATCTAGCCATTATATAAGCAACAGATTATTTTAACTTGACTAAAATGAATTAATAAAAAAAGATTGTGATATGCAGTTTTTTATTTAAAAAGTACTGCTTCCTCCTACAAGTATCTTTTTACAAATTTATGTGTCTGTTTTATGCAAGATTAAATCTCCTTTTATCTCAAGTCCTGCAATATCTGATGATATACTGCCTTGCAAAAGTAGTGTAAGCTCTGTAGGAGGTCTAATACTACTAGACTTCCTTTATTGTCCCAGACAGGGCAGAAACATGAGAATTAGAAAAAATGTTGTTAAAAATTTTTGACTCTTAACAAATGAGTCTCATTTTGAAAAATATATCCTTTACTATTCACATTCTCCACTTTATATCTTTTTAACAGAAGCCATTTGTAAGTAGAAATTCAATCAGGTTTTCATATCAATTTGTGCAATTACTCTAGGAACCGATATTTCAACATGTAAAATGGATAGCTTAAGAAAGAGTATAATATATAGTACAAAGCAGAAAATTTCTTTGAATGCAGTGGTCATAGACATCACATCTCCAGGAAATGAGATACATATAAGAAGAATTATGTAGCCATTTAAAAATAATATTGTTATTTAGATCATTTTTTATAAATTATTATATAATATTTTCCATTCATTTTGAAATAGGTGATGGCTCCACATAGCATTGTATGGATTACAGAAATATGGTTTATACATAAAAGTGCAAATCTTGGCCCTGGCCGGTTGGCTCAGCGGTAGAGCGTCTGCCTGGCGTGCGGGGGACCCGGGTTAGATTCTGGCCAGGGCACATAGGAGAAGTGCCCATTTGCTTCTCCACCCCCACCCCTCCTTCCTCTCTGTCTCTCTCTTCCCCTCCCGCAGCCAAGGCTCCATTGGAGCAAAGATGGCCCGGGCGCTGGGGATGGCTCCTTGGCCTCTGCCTCAGGCACTAGAGTGGCTCTGGTCACGGCATAGCGATGCCCCAGAGGGGCAGAGCATCGCCCCCTGGTGGGCAGAGCGTCGCCCCTGGTGGGCGTGCCGAGTGGATCCCGGTCGGGCGCATGCGGGAGTCTGTCTGACTGTCTCTCCCCATTTCCAGCTTCAGAAAAATACAAAAAAAAAAAAGTGCAAATCTTTGTAAAGTATGAATAAAATTCCAGTTATGCTTTGGCCATTACCTTATATTATGTATGCATGTGTGTCCATTTATTAGAAATTTTTACTTTGCTCTCATCCCATTTTTTTGCAATACATCTTTAGAATTTCAGATGCTGTATGGCACCTTAGAAAGGATTTGTTAGTCGAAAAGGTACTGTGCACCACAACAAACACTATGGTACATTAAGAATAAAACAGAACCTGGTAAAGCTATCCATTTTAGTTCTGGATATGTGGAAAAAATAGTAATAGCAAGAATGTGGCACATGCTTCCTTGACTTTTAGGCTTCAAATCCACCATACTGAATGAATTTTTATAGGGCATATAGTTGTTCATGACCTCTAGTGTTAAGAAGTTCTGCCATGTTTGAAAACCAGTCCCTAGTGGAGCCCATGTCCCTGTTAATAGCTAAAAGGTCAATGGAGCTGCTAAACAATTTGTATTACTGTAAGGGTGGCCATGAAAACACCGCCTGCAGCAAGAGGACTTGGCAGCTGGGTCAACAGGCACTGTGGGAATTTGTCAACCTAGGGGGCCCACTTGCATAAAACTTTGGTGAATTGGGACTAGCCTGGCTTCTTGGGGTAAAGCTACTCCATTATGCATGACTTTCTCTGGGATGGTCGGGCAGCCTGCTGACTCACTGGGACATATGCAAAGGACAAACAGAACCGATTTTCTCTTACAAAGTGATTTTCTTTCTTTTAAAGCACTCTTCAGTATCCAGTATAATAAGAAGTGAGATAAAGATATTTTAAGAAAATAAACAAAGGGCAGTCCATGGAGCCACAGAGCGGAGCAGTAGGGAGGAGATGGGAGTTGGCTGATATTGGTCACACAGGAGTTCGAGGTACAGCATTTCTGTAAAATGACCTCTCAAGCCTGGAATTTGCATTGTTAACTTATAGACCTCTTAAGGGAATGGTCCGTTTGACTTGGTTGGGTAACAGATAAGCAATATGTTAAAAATACAGTATGACTGCATAGGTAGTAATGAATTAACAGGAGTAAGAATAAGTTTTTTGTACATATTTCTGGAGAATTAAGCCCAGAAATACAGTATGTCTGTAAAGTCATGGTGCACTTTTGACTGGTCACAGGAAAGCAACAAAAGATGATAAAAATGTGAAATCTGCACCAAATAAAAGAAAAACTCTCCCAGTTTCATAGCTATTCAGTGCAGTGTGATGTGGGCTCACGCACAGATTTTTTAGGGCTCCTTAGGTAGCTATCCCGTATAGCCTCTACAGACTCGTCACTGACTGATGGCCTACCAGAACGGGGTTTCTCCACCAAACTGCCGGTTTCCTAAAACTGCTTATCCCACCGAGTAATGTTATTCCTATGTGGTAGTGCTTCGTTATAAACGTGCCAATATTCACGTTGCACTTTGGTCACAGGTTCAAATTTAGCGAGCCACAGAACACACTGAATTTTTCTCTGTACCATCCACATCTTGACTGGCATGGCCGTGGGCTGCTCTGCTGTATACACGGTGTTACATCATCATCTGCACATGCGCACATGCTGCCACATCATTCTACAGAAAATGGGAGGGTTTTCCTTTTATTTGGTGCAGATTTCACATTTCTATCATCTTTTGTTGCTTTCCTGTGACTGGTCAAAAGAGCACCATGACTTTACGGACACACTGTATTTTAGGAACAGAAAAAAAACAGTCATTTGGTTTAAGTTCTGCTGAAACAGAAATGAAAGAATCTTTGTCAAAAGTGCAAAAGAAAAAATTGTGTTCTAGAACAATAAAGCTTGGAAAATTCATTACTCTATTAGAATTCTTTAGTTTCTATTCCCCAGGAGCACTGTTGGATCCTGGTTTCATGCAGAGCAAGCATCTGAGGCATGTCCTGGATATTGGAAAACTAGGTATGAAGAACTCGTTAAAGCTTGTGGACACTTTTACTCTAATTTTTGAATAAACACAATCTTAAATGTTGAGCGATCATCTGAAAATAATGCAATGCATGGAATGAGCATCAATAATGCTGAAGAATTAAATATATTCAATTATATATGTGTGTGTGTATATATATGTTTTAAATATATTATTTAATAATCTTCATAGCACTGTACAGAAAGGAAGCAGGGCAGAGTGATCATTAATGCTTATCAACGGGCAAAGGGACCTACAGTGAAAGTCGCTGACTGTCCCACACTGAGGAAATTTCAGAGACAAGACTCACTCTCTGTCCTTGCAGGACAGATTTGCTCCTACTCTTGACTGATCTCAGATGGCATGACTAAGTGAAACTAAGAAAACTGCCCAGCTCTTGGGCTCACTGTATTGGAATCTGGTTTCGGGAACTGCTGGCCAAAAGAGCTCCCAGGTAGGGCATGGAGAAGCCAGTAGCTCAGACTCAGGGCACCCAGTGAGCTGGATCAGCAGGCTAGGTGATTGGTATGGACTTGATCCTACCTGCACTCCACCAGGAGGTGTGATGGCTCCACTTCAGAAAGATGCTCTTGAGGGGTGGCCAGTATTCTAACATGGAGGCAAAATTTATCCCTTTTCTGCTTTTTCCTTAAATGACTCCAGAGTTCTAGTCAAGTCTTAGAAAAACCTGGTTATATTCTCACTGAATTTTCTTTCTTCCTTTTTCTTTTCATTATAAATAATGGCATTCAATTTTTATGTTATCTTGCCTTGCTTTTCTAAGGATGTCCACTGTAAGTGACTGTACACTTATGTAAATGAATATGTAACATGTAGCCTTAGACAACATAGTTCTTACACACTGAGACGGTAATGCAGAAACCTTGCCTGCTTTTGCCAGAGTGACTTAAGAATATTGCATATGATTTATAAACTGCCTTATTTTTCTTCGATGTGAGTGTGTATGTGTGTGTGTCTATGTAAGTAAAAAGCATTCTACATTAAGAAAGTAACTTCTATGACCTCTAATATAAAATATAACATTTTTATAACTTGCTGTTCCTCTCTTCCAGGGCCAGGAGTCAACTGATGTTTGACAGTCATTCTGAAAACATTATTCTAATAAATCTGGGGTTCCTCCACAGGAATACAAATTCACCTCAGAATTTAATTTGAGATAGATTTTTGATATAACCAAAAATGTCTATACGTATATTGCTTTTTCAGTTGATGAGGCTCTTTCTTCAATTTCTTCCTCAAAAGTTTTAGAAAAACAGTTTTACTTTGAAGCAGACATCCTGAAGACTGTGAGGCTAGTCATTAGCTTGTGTTTTCAAAATAACCCCACTCAGATACACGAAAGTGTGTGCTTATATAGAAATTCAACTCATCTAGGCAGAAATACTGTAATAATAAGTGCTGGCATTCAAATCTAAACAGCACAAGGCTCCCAACAAGTGTTTATGAAAACATTTGTTTTCTTATAGTTGGTTTAACTTTGAAATTTCTTATAGTTGGTTTAATTTTGAAATTCCTGTCCATGTCTGGATACAAGGATGGTGTCTTTGGGACTCTGTTACTCCCCTCACCTCCTGAAAGCCAAACACACATCTTAACTCTGGCCCCACACCTGGCATGACTTACCAGAAACAGGCACCTAATGAGAAGTCAGGCCTTTCAGGTATGTCACTCTGAGACCACCCTATGAAAGGAGGCCCTAAGATCACAAAGCCAAGGTCCCTTATGGCAATCCTGTTAATTAGACACTAATAATGGGTTGAAGGTGTAAAATTCATCTCCGTGCACCACCAACAGACTAAACAATCCAGATCAAGAGGGAAAGATTTTTGTGAGGAGGAGGGAACGTTAAATATAACAGCACCAGGAATCGTGCAAAAGCAGATCCATTTGGACAAACGCAACAGGATAACAATGGCCTGAGATCCCAAGTGAATCCCTCAACCTCAGTATGAATCAGTTTAATGCGGGTATTTTATAAATTGACATTAGGTTGCATTTTTCATTCTTCTTATTGCCAACTTCAACAGTCACTGCCGTGTCTGATGTAATCTTCATTTATTACTTTGCTTTTCACAAAGAGAACACTGGTTTCACACTCAAGGGCAAAAAGAATGCCCCTACAATGCATAGATGGATTATTGTGTTATTGTGAAAAAAAATGTGTAATTAACTGAGAAGGAATGCTATGACTGTAAGGTAGATGCCCGTAAGTGATACTGCAAGAGAGACCATTTCAAACCAAGCATTTTTTCTTGGCTTCTGCAGTACCGATGTCAACCTCTGTTTTTCTCAGAAAAGATAGTATTCTGTGGTATGGTCAAGGGACACAAATCTCCATTCTGTGAGTCAGTGACTTTTTCAGATAAGCATACCCAATTTAAAACTTGCAGATGATGTTTTGAATACATAGCTATATTATCGCTTTCAGTGTTGTACCCAATCCCCAATTCCATGTGTTTTCATAGAGGCACATAGTCCAAATAAGTTTTTGAAAAGTTTTATTAAAGGAGGAAATTTATTAAATATGTCACCACATATATCTTACATGAGGCGGTTCCAAAGTCCCAAATTGTGTGTCTCATTAATATTCTAGGGGTTGGTTATTGTTGGTCAAATAAGTTTGTAAATCGATATATATGTTTGCTCGCTTATAGTTGCATTGTGTGTGGGGGCAGGCTGTAAGCAGGCCAGGTCATTATAGCCTGAGGCTTAGTTTTAAGACTAAGCTTTTCCCCACACCCTTGACTGTTGCATGATGTGGGAGATGCACTCTTATGAGGAATTTCATTAAGCCTCAGAAAAGTGACTTTGTATCAGAAACTTCCTTGTTTGTATATTGGATGAAAGGTTTTGATATCTATACTGTAAAGTGGGGCAGACCGGGAGCTTGCTGTCTCTCAGTTTCTGCTATCACCATTGCAGGGGCCTCCCTGATCCCTTGCCCTTCATGGGAAAAGCAGGTTTTCTGCTTTTTCCTTGTCTTCTCTTGTGGTTTGCCTGTCTTGGTGAGACACCAATAAACAAAATGGCCCACCATCCTCTAACTCTGCCATTTCTTTACCGTCTGCCTGAATCCAGTGGGAACCTGCATGTATATGGCCATGATGGTGGCTCCTGGCCATACAACTGACATAGTTTGTGGCAAGATTTGGAGATTGTTACGGGGCCGCCAACCTTGAGTGGTAGGGTAGAGGACTGCTTGCTGTTCTGGTTCCCCATGGCTGTTCTTTTAGGGGCCATGGGCTGGGTGTTTTTTACTCAAGAGGAAACCAGGAGTTCTGTGTGAGAAGCCACCCAAGGTCAATAGCTTCAGTATGAATTGCAAATTGAATGGCAGAAAAGGCTGGAATTGGAGCAAGCACTGGAAAATAAATTACAGATTCATGAGTTGCAGTTTGCCCTGGAAGCTGAATGTTTGCACCGGCAGTTGTTGGAGGAACAACTGCAGATTCAAGAGCTTGAGTCTCAGCATCTGCCCAAAAGCCAGCAGCCTCCGGAGCCTAAACGGTCACCAAATGAGCAGCAGCATCCATGCCAGTGGAGTGTCTTTGTGTCAGCGGGAACAGGTGCTTGCTACTTCTCTTCTGAGGATGAGAAGACTCAGGCTGAAGCTGCCATATGCACACTGAGAGTCCAACCAGTGGTCACCAAGAAGGTAAAAACCCAGCAGCAAAGAGTCCCTCAGGGGCATCCACAGCCTCCTGCCCAGGTAATGGAACACTCTATGATTTGGCCCTATTCCTAGGCAGAGCTGATGGAGTTGGGGGCACAATTAAGGCAGAAGCCTACTGAATCCCTGGTAGCCTGGTTACTATGATTATGGGACATAGGGGTGGGTGGCATCATGGTCTCTAGAATGGAGATGGAGAAATTGGCTGCCATTACCACACACTGCTCCTTGAGGCAGCATCTTTAGAACTGCCATGGCAACCCAGGGGACCATACCCTATTAGAATGGGTGATGGCCACCATTTATATGGTCTGGCAGAATGCTGGAGAATTTTCAGGGGCAGTGAGTCAGTGGCAGTGCTACAGTGAGTTAGTAAAGGTCCTTTGGGAACTAGCTATAAAGAATACTGTTTTCAACCCTGGGTCCCGTGGGCCAGATGAGGAAGGGGTTACCACAAAAATGAGGAAATTTATCCTTGCTAGTGCCCCATCAGCCCTTTTTGGGTCACTTGTGGCTATCTTGGACACCTGTGTGGGGCAGCCCATCAATGCAGTTACACAGATGGTAGCAGATTTGGGAGAGCTGAAGACCGCTCGGGATCATAAAGCAGTGAGGGTTGCTGCCTATGTTGCCACTGACTAACAAGGGAAACGGGCCTATAAAGGTTACCCGAACACAGATGTGGGTAGATTTGATTGCAGCTGGAGCAGATAAGGGGAAATTGGATGGCCAGTCTAATAAAATTCTTTTGGAGCTTTGGCGGCAGCTTAAACCAGAACAAAAGTTCAAGCCACTAACGTGAAAGGCCCCAGCAGCTACCAATAAAACGTTTGGTGCGTGGTCAGCTCAGTTACAAGATTATATGATAGAGACAGCCGAGGGAGAGGAGAACTCCCAAGACCTATTGTACCAGTTTGAATAGGAAAAGGGCTGAGGGACCCATCTAATGGAAATATGTTGGGACAGGGGGCCACACATAGAACTGGTTATCCACTGGTCCCCTTCCAATGTACAAGAGGTGTTGGCCTTGGTGGATACACTTGCAGAACATTTCTGTTAGAATCCATCAGAGTCCAAAAAGACTAGTGTAACAGGCTTTATTGAAAGAAAAAAGGAACCCTGCCAGGCTGACTCATGAGGGAGAGTCATGCCAGGCATAGACAGGACTATGGTTTTTTAAAAGTTAGGGGAGGGGAGTAGGAAGGGCTGTTTGGTTTTCAATTATCCAGGACTTCTCGGCTTGTGACATCAGACATTCCTTTGCGATTGGTCATCTGCTGCGAGCCCTGAAAAGAGATTTACTGGCCGGGTTAAAGAAATGAAACCTAAGATTCCAGACTATTTGATATATAAAAATAGGAAAGAGAGTGGTTCCTAGAGAGGCCTCAAGGGAAAAGGGACAAAGGTCATTATCTTCTGTAACTTCTTCCTTCTGAGTAGGGGTGGTGAGGGGTTATGGACTCTCTAAGAATCACTCTCAGTGAGGAGTAGAGATGCAGTGATGGTTTCTTCTCAGGTACGTGTGTATTTATAGGGTTCCAGATTTTTCTGTTTCATGAGGGCAGGTTTCAGGAATGGTGTGTAAAGTTAGGTAGATTTTTCCAATTTTCTGATTGGCGAAGGTCTGCATGCGGTTCTGTAAGAAACTAGTGAACAAATATAAGAGGAAGGGTCCAAAAGTTAGAAAAATATATAGGAGAGTGAGTGGACCAATGAAAAGCAATAGTCAAGACACCCAGTTTGTGTGAAACCACTGATTTCATGACTCGGTTTGTTTTTTATGAATTCGCTGAGCTTCAGAGAGAGAGAGAGTGAGAGAGAGTGGGAATATGACAGGGCAGTGGCCAGTCCCCCTACCCCTAGACCTATTTTTATAGAAATTTTTAAAGCAACAAGAAGAGGAATTACCTGTATAGCTTGTTTGGTCCTTAGAATGACGGATAGTGTACTAGGAACTGGAAGAGGCTCATGAGGTGGGATTAGGTTGATATTTGGGGTGAGATAGATTAGGGTACAGGTTTCTGTCCAATTAGTAGGGAGACACATGTAGGTGTTGGTCCCACACGAGTAGAAAGCCCCTGATTGGGTGAGGCAGGCTGAGAGGTGAATAGAGAGTAGAAAGACAAGGGGTCAGTTTTGTTTCTCTGTTTCTGAGCTCTAGATGGTCAGGGTGGAGGAAAGAGCTGCCCCAATAAGTGGGGAGAGTAAAGGATTTTAAAGTAGGGTGACTAATTAAACATTCTTTGAAAACCAGTTTTCTGACTGTTCAAATTCTTTTTTCTCTGTACAAACCTCTTACAACCTACACAAACCTTCTACAACTTACATAAACCCTCAGCTTTCATGAACTTTCTTATCCAGAAATAACTGGCTTTCATAACAACTTACTTTTTTTTTTCTTTCAAAAGTATTTCCATACCTTTTAACCTTCTATTATCAAAACCATACAATTCCTTTCTAGTCAGAACTCTTGATTTAAAAACTTTAACCTTTAGTGAAAAGTTGACTTTCTTTTTACCCTAGTTTCCCTTTTCCCAAAGTCTGATTAAAAGAGTCCTTAGTTTCTTCATAAATTCACCATACATAGACCAACCAGCTTCTGGTTTGTGGTTGGAGTAAGGCATGCCGTTTTTCTAGTTTAGCAGCAGTGGGAGTTGTCAGGATCATGGTTTATGAACCTGTCCACATGAAAGTCAGTCCTTGGGTGATGTAATGCTGGAAGCACCTCTTGGACAGTCTTTGAACAGTTTGTTGAGTCACATGTAAATCCTTCAAGTACTTAAAGAAAGGTGGTTACATTTCTTTTACAATTTGATTCATGTAATTTATTTGTGTGGACCTTTTGGTACCTGTGGGCACAATGTAACTTCAAATTAGTTTCTAATTAATACTGGAATGGGCAAGCAATTTCTTAACATGCTAACATAATTTCACTAAGTTTGAGAAATGTCCTAAATAACAGGAGTAACACATATTCAGGAAAGTCCGCAAGGCATTGGAGTTATGGTTACATTTCTACACTTTGCAGCTAGAGTTTAAGTCCTAGTGACCACTGCTTCTAGCTGGAATTAGCAGCAGGTCCCAGCCTACAATAGGCATGGGGCATTGAGACAAGAGGAATAAAGGAGACACTATATACATTAAATAAAGCAACAAAATCAGCCTGTCAATACCCACAGTAGAGATCTTCGAGGGATAAATAAAACTCAAATATTCAGGCAAGTTATAGTAGATGGCCCTTGTGTTTACAAGAAATGAGATAAGTTTCTCTGCTACTTGGAAGAAATACCTTAGGCTCATGAACAATGTCCTTGTGCCTTCAGTAGCAATTCCCAGCATGCTGGGCAAGGTCAAGTCACAAGTAGCTGGAGCAGAGCTAGCAGAGACTGAACCCTCTGTCCATGGAGAAGGGGGCAGCTTACCTTTTTATGTCCCTCTTTCCACAGCAAAGATGTGTCCCATGGTGGGGTCGAGAAGCCTCGCAGGCTTTAGTTCAATGGCCTTTCTTTCCACTCTTGAAGCAGGGCCCTGATGGAATCCTATGAAGCCCTTTAGGGTGCTGGAGCCTTTAAGAGCATATACCAAAAGCTGATATTTCCTGACCTCTTTTGGGTCTATTTGACTTTTCTGTTACTCCCTTGGCCATTATATACCTTAAAAGCCATGCTCAGAAGATCTTACTGAGGGGCTTGACTAAGAGAGCAAAATTGGGAATTCAGTTTTTAAAGAAGCCTATTAGACTGAAGAAAGAAAGGATTTGATTTGCAGTGGTAGGTGGTTGGAGACTGCGGAGGGTCTTAGATCTAGCTAGGGTGAGACCTCAGTTGGGGGTTAAGATGACGTCCAGATAGGCTACAGACTAAGAGTGAAGTTGAGCCTTAGCAGAGAAGACAGGATATCCCTTCATGGTGAGGAAGTTAAGAAGGGTGGCGGTGTGTCCCCTTGAGGCAGGCAGGGAGGGGCTGCAGAGGAGTAGGTTATTTACATATTGTAAGAGAGTATTAGTTTCAAGATTGCATGCTGCTAAATCCTGAGCTAATGCCTGCCCAAACAGGTGTTGGCTGTTTCTGAACCCCAGGGGTAAGACAGTCCACATAAGTTGCTGAGCTGCATTAGTGTCCGAGTCAGTCCAAGTAAAGGAAAACAGAAAGTAAGAGTCAGTGTGTAGAGAAATGGTAAAGAAGGCATTCTTGAGGTCTACGACCTTGAAGTGAGTGGTGTTTAAGGGAATGTGTGACAGTAACCTGTAAAGATTAGGGAATACTGGATTGAGAAGAATTACTGACTCATTGATTAGCTGTAAGTCTTGTACAAGGTGATAAGCCCCTGAAGATTTTTGAACAGAAAGGATGGGGGTATCCCATGGTAGTCCATGGGAATGAGTAAGCCTTGATTTAAGAGGCAGCTTAATAGACAACTTTGCCTTTTTAAGTTTTTCAAGATGGCAGGGAGTTGTCAACATAGAGGGAAGGAAGAGAGAAAGCAGATGGATGGACAGTGTGAACAGCTGAATGGAAAAAAGGAGGGTCAGAATCTGAAGGAGGAGGAGGAAGAGGAGGTTGAAGTGCTGGTGGTGGTGCCATGTAGTCAGAGGAGTTAAAAAGATTAGAGCTCTGAGGAGAAAGGAGGGGATGAGAGAGAGAAAGACAGAGCCACAATCTGCAAAGAGGGAGAAGAGGTTGGAGAAAGGCAGAGCCGCAATCTGTAAAAAGGGAGGAGGGATCGAAGAAGAAAAAGCCACCACGGCCGGTGAGGAAGAGGGAGGGGACGAATTATAGAGAGGAGGCCAGATGAGAGGCTCTGGGGCCTGAGGGACAGAGTGGTCTGTGGGATCAAATGAATCAGGAGAGAAAGTAAGGGAAAGGGAGCTGGCTGTTTTACAGGGAGGGATTTGGTGTGCATTCAATGCTTTGGTGAGAAGAACCTGATAAGTAGAGCAAGAAACACAGAGTAAAGAATGAGAGTGAAGGTAGAAGAAAGCCTGCACATAAGGAATCTCTGAAACCTTTCCAGTCCGGTGCCAGAAATTATTGAGATCTTTGAGTGTACTGTAATTGAAAGTAGTATTTATATTGAGGCCATGTGATACACGAGGCCGAGTTTGACGAGATTTTTTTAACAGGCATCCTGAAGTAGTATTCCCAAAGGAGTTGTCTCTGAGGCCTGAGATTGGGAGGAGCTCATTTTAGGCTGAGAATAAAAAAAGAGAAGAGTCCTCAAACTTCTTAAATTATTCTGAGTAGAGTGTGTGGGATGTAAGGAAACTGATCCTCACCAGAGACCTCAGTTCCAGAGTAGTAGAAAGCAACCTGACTGGGCATCTAGACTTTTGAGGAAGTTCATAGAAGCAGGCTGCTTGGAGTAGAAGTCTCCCAAACTGTGATATGTAGAGAGTAGAGTTAGGGTGAGGAAAGGAGAGTAGCCTACCGGAGATTGGAAAAGAGCACATATTCCCTACTGGATGCAAAGTTTAAAATAATGATTGTTAGAATGTTTAGGGATTCTAGAACAACAATAGATGGTAATTACAAACACCTAAGTGAAGAGATAGCAAGTATAAAAAAGGATTTTGAAATATTAAAAAAGAATAAGTCGGAGGTGACAAATACAATATCGGAGATGAAGAGCACAATGGAAGAAATTAAAAGCAGGATGGATGAAGCTGAGGATTAAATAAGCAAGTTGGAGGACAAGATGAATGAAGGCATGGAAGCAGAGCAAAAAAAGAAAAGAGACTCAAAAAGTCTGAGGAAACTTTAAGAGAGCTTTGTGACAACATGAAGAGAAATAACATTCGCATCATAGGGGTTCCTGAAGAAGAAGAGACAGAACAAGGGATAGAAACTATATTCAATCAAATGATAGCTGAAAACTTCCCTAAATTGATGCAAGGAAGGGTCTCACAAGTTCAAGAAGCACAGAGAACTCTATTAAATAGAAACCCAAAGAAACCTAAACGAAAGCACATCATAATTAAAATACCAAAGCAAAGCGATAAAGAGAAAATATTAAAAGCTGCTAGAGAAAAAAAGGCTATCACCTACAAAGGAGCCCCCATAAGAATGACATCTGACTTCTCAACAGAAACACATGAGGCCAGAAGGGAATGGCAAGAAGTATTCAAAGTAATGCAGAACAAGAGCATACAACCAAGACTATTTTATCCAGCAAAGCTATCATTTAAAATTGAAGGAGAAATAAAAAGCTTCCCAGACAAAAAAAAAAAAAACCTCAAAGAATTCATTACAACCAAACCAATGCTGCAGGAAATGTTAAAGGGCTTGTTGTAAACAGATCAAAGTGGAAAAGAATATAGCAAAAAAGGAATACAGCTGTAAAGAATAAAATGGTAATTAACAACTACATATTAATAATAATCTTAAATGTAAATGGATTAAATGATCCAATCAAAAGACATAGGGTAGCTGCATGGATAAGAAAACAGGACTCATACATATGCTGTGTACAAGAGACACACCTTAAAACAAAAGATGCACATAGATTGAATGTAAAAGGACCAAAAAAAATATTTCATGCAAGTGAAAATTTTAAAAAAGCTGGGATAGCAATGCTTATATCAGAGAAAATGGACTTTAAAACCAAGGCTATAGTAAGAGATAAAGAAGGTCACTTCATAACGCTAAAAGGACCAGTCCAGCAAGAAGAGATAACCATTATAAATATGAATGCACCTAATGTAGGAGCACCTAAATATATAAAGCAGACTTTGATGGATATAAAGGGTGAGATCAACAGCAATATTATAATAGTAGGAGATTTCAATACCCCACTAACATCACTAGATAGATCTCAAGAAAGAAAATTAACAAAGAAACAGCAGACTTAAAGGACACACTAGATCAACTCTATTTAGTAGATATCTTTAAAACCTTTCACCCTAAGGTAGAAGAATATATATTCTTTTCAAGTGCTCATGGTACATTCTCTAGGATAGACCACATGTTAGAACACAAAACAAGTGTCAACAAATTTAAGAAAATTGAAATTATATCAAGCATTTTCTCTGATCACAATTGCATGAAACTAAAAATCAACCACAACAGAAAAACTGAAAAATACTCAAACACATGGAAACTGAATCACATGTTATTAAATAATGAATGGGTTAACAATGAAATCAAGGAAGAAATAAAAAAGTTCCTAGAAATGAGTGATAATGAACATAAAACAACTCAAAATTTATCGAACACAGCAAAAGCAGTCCTGAGAGGAAAGTTCATAGTACTACTGGCATTTCTTAAGAAGCTTGAAAAAGCTCAAATAAACAACCTAACCCTTCACCTAAAAGAACTAGAAATAGAACAGCAAGTAAAGCCGAGAGGTAGTAGAAGGAAGGAAATAATAAAGATCAGAGCAGAAATAAATGACATAGAGGCTACAGAAACAATATAGATGATCAATGAAACTAGGAGATAGTTCTTTTAAAAGGTAAACAAGATTGATGAACCTTTAACCAGACTCACCAAGAAAAAAAGAGAGGACTCAAATAAATAAAATTAAAAATGAGAATGCATAAATAACAACCAACACCAGGGAAATACAAAATATTGTAAGAAAATACTGTAAAGAACTGTATGCTAAAAATTTAAACAACCTAGGTGAAATGGACAAATTCTTGAAACATATCATCTTCTAAAAATCAATCTTGAAGAATCAGAAAATCTAAACATACTGATTATAAAAGAAGACATTGAAACAGTTATCAAAAAACTTCTAAAACCAAAACCCCTAGTCCCGATGGCCTCACTGGTGAATTCTACCAAATATTTAAAGAACTAACTTTTATCCTTCTGAAGCTATTTCAAAAAATTAAAGAGGAAGAAACACTTCCAAGTTCCTTTTATGAGGTGAGCTTAATTTTGATTCCAAAACCAGACAAAGACACCACAAAGAAAGAAAACTATAGGCCAATATCCCTGATGAATTTAGATGCTAAAATCCTCAACAAAATATTAGCAAACTGGATCCAGTAATACATAAAAAAAAAAATCATACCTCATGATCAACTGGGATTTATTCTGGGGAGGCAAGGATGGTAAAACATTCATAAATCAATTAATGTGATTCACCACATAAACAAAAGGAAGGAGAAAAACCACATGATAATTTCAATAGATGCAGAAAAAGCATTTGATAAAACCCAGCACCCATTTATTATCAAAACTCTTAGCAGCCCTACCGGTTGACTCAGTGGTAGAGCATTGGCCTGGCGTGCGGGGGACCTGGGTTCAATTCCCGGCCAGGGCACATAGGAGAAGTGCCCATTTGCTTCTCCACCTCCCCCTTCCTTCCTCTCTGTCTCTCTCTTCCCCTCCCGCAGCCAAGGCTTCATTGGAGCAAAGATGGCCCAGGCACTGGGGATGGCTCTTTGGCCTCTGCCCCAGGTGCTAGAGTGGCTCTGGTCATGGCAGAGTGACGCCCCAGAGGGGCAGAGCATCGCCCCCTGGTGGGCAGAGCGTCGTCCCTGGTGGGCGTGCTGGGTGGATCCCGGTCGGGCGCATGCGGGAGTCTGTCTGACTGTCTCTCCCCGTTTCCAGCTTCAGAAAAATACAAAAAAAAAACAAACAAAAAAAAACTCTTAGCAAAGTGCGAATACAGGGAACATACTTCAACATGATAAAGGCCATCTATGACAAACCCACAGCCAACATCATAATTAGTGGACAAAAATTAAAAGCAATTCCCCTAAAATCAGAAAAAAGGCAGGGGTGGCCCCTTTCACCACTCTTATTCAACATAGTACTGGAAGTCCTAGCTACAACAATCAGACAGGAAGAAGAAATAAAAAGACATCCAAATTGGAAAAAAAGAAGTGAAAGTATCATTTTTTATAGATGATATGATACTCTATAAAAAAAACCCCTAAAATCTCAGTCAAAAAACTACTGTACCTAATAAACAAATTCAACAAGGTGGCAGGATATAAAATTAATACACAGAAATCAGAGGTATTTTTATACACTAATAATGAACTGTCAGAAAGAGAAATTAAGAAAACAATCCCCTTCACTATAGAAACAAAAAATAAAATACCGAGAAGTAAATTTAACCAAGGAGGTTAAAGACTTGTATTCAGAAAATTATAAAACATTGATAAAAGAAATTAAGGAAGACACAAACAAGTGAAAGTATATACCATCCTCATGGTTAGGAAGAATATACATCATTAAAATGTCTATATTACCCAAAGCAATTCATAAATTCAATGTAATACCAATTAAAATACCAATGACATACTTCAAAGATATAGAACATGTATACCAAAAATTTATGTGGAGCCAAAAAAGAACACGGATAGCCTCAGCAACTTTGAAAACGAAAAATAAAGTGGGAGGTATCACACTTCTCGATATCAAGTTATGCTACAAGGCCACTGTACTCAAAACAGCTTGGTACTGGCATAAGAACAGGCATATAGATTAATGGAACAGAACAGAGTACCCAGAAATAAACCTACATCTTTATGGACAATTGATATTTGACATTGGAGGTAAGAGCATACAGTGGACTAAAGACAGTCTCTTTAACAAATGGTGTTGAGAAAACTGGAGAGCTACCTGCAAAACAATGAAACTAGACCACCAACTTACACCATGCACAAAAATAAATTTAAAATGGATAAATGACTTAAATGTAAATTGTGAAACCATAAGCATCCTAGAAGAAAACATAGGCAATAAGCTCACCAACATCTATTGCAGCAATATATTTGCTGATTTATCTCCAAAGGGAAGTGAAATAAAAAACAGGATAAACAAATGTTAATATATCAAACTAAAAAGCTTTTGCACAGCTATAGAGAATATGAACAGAATAAAAAGAGAAACCACAGAATGGGAGAACATATTTGACAATACATCTGATAAGGGATTAATAACCAAAATTTATAAAGAACTTGTAAAACTCAACACCAGGAAGACATACAATCCAATAAAAAAATGGGCACAAGAAATTAATATACACTTCTCCAAAGAGAACATACAGATGGCCAATAGACAGATGAAAAAATGTTCAACATCACTAATCATTAGAGAAATGCAAATTAAAACCACAATGAGATACCACCTCACACCAGTCAGAATGGCACTCATCAACAAAACAACATACTTTAGGTGCTGGCGAAGATGTGGAGAAAAGGGAACCCTCCTGCACTGCTGGTGGGAATGCAGACTGGTGCAGGCACTGTGGAAAACAGTATGGAGATTCCTCAAAAAATTAAAAATGGAACTGCCCTTTGACCCAGCCATCCCACTTTTAGGAATATATCCCAAGGACACCATATCCCCGACTGAAAAAAAGAAATACACCCCCCCCCCCCATGTTTATGGCAGCATTGTTCACAATAGTGAAGATGTGGAAACAGCCCAAGTGTTCGTCAGTGGATGAGTGGATTAAAAAGCAGGTACATATATACAATGGAATACTATGGGGCTATAAAAAAGAAGAAAATATTACTTTTTCCAACAATATGGAGGGACCTGGAAATGATTATATTCAGTGAAATAAGCCAGGCAGAGAAAGAAAAATATCATGACCTCACTCATTTGAGGAATCCAGGGAACAATGTGAACTGAGGAATGGAATTGAGACAGAGAAGGGATCAAAGGGACCAGAGGAAAGAGGACAGAGCAAAAGGGGATAATAGAATGAGATAAATTTGAAGGGAAGGGGGCAAGGGCACTGTAGGGAGGGGGGGAAAGGGAGATGTTGAGGGGAATAGGGGGTAGGGGGGATGCACTCGGGGTGACCTTAGAATCTATGTAAACACAATTAATTTAAAAAAAAATCACAGATACACCTCCATAGTGTTAGGGAACCCATGTTTGCATATGCTGAATACTGCTTGCTGAGGAAGGACCTGGTATGTCATCAGAGGTCTAGTGCTTCTGTGCTTGGATCCATATTACCGTTTTCTTACTCAAGTGCCACCACCTACAGGACACATCGGGTGTTGCACCTGACCTCATCTCCCTGCCTGCTGTCCTGATTAATTATTTCACCTCCCTGGAATGCATAGAAGGGTGTCTTCTCTGCCCAGAGAGGTTGGGATGCAGGTGCTGTGGAAGGGGACCTGTTCTCTCCTCATAGCCAATGAGAATTACACGTTTATTGCCAGTAGTTTCAGTGCTTCGTCCAGGGATTCCTCCACAGGGTGAGAGGGCATAGCAGTCTTATGACAGGAAACCCCTGTATTTCCCAGAGAGGTGTGTTGGAATAGTCAGCGAAGTAGGATGTGCACTGACCACACTTTCCAGGATTTCAGGAGAGGTCCCTGTAGCGTTGGTGTGCCATCTTTCCCTTTAGGTCTGCCTGCCCCAGTGCTTATATCCTAAGGCAGGTTAGCCCCTATGGATGAATCCATGTTGGCTCCCATGTCAGACCTCCATGTTCTCTCGGTAATCTCTCAGAACTGCAGGACTGAGGTTCTGTGGCATCATCCACTACTCTGCCTTCCTGTAATCTGTCCACTCACAGTCAAAGGATGTGGTCATGATTTCTCACTGATGTTTTCCCAGGGAGCATGCTTTTCTATCCCCCTTGTGATCCAGTGACATGGTAGCAGGATGTGTCTTCTGAGTTCCTCACCTAGATTACCCAACTCCATATATGAGACCTGCAATTGCATGTTCACATGGTGATGCATTGGATAGACCAACAGACTGAGAGGCAGAAGGCCCTGGGTCAAGACCCCAAGATTTATACCCTGAGCAGTGGCTCATGCAGCTTGAGTCCTGGTTCCTTTTACTGTGGGCTCTGTGGTTTGAATGTAGGGTCATAGACATGAGTTAAGATTGCTGGATTGTTCCCAGGGGTCATAAGCTTGAAGGCTGAGGTTGCTGGCTTGAGCAGCAGGTTCCTTGCTGCACTGTAGGTTCCCCCCTTCATGATAGATATGAGAAAGCAATCGATGAATAGGTAAGGTGCCTCAACTAAGAATAGGTGCTTCCTATTTGTTTTCCTTTATGTTTGTCCATATCTATTCCTTCCTTGTTCTCTCTGTCTATGTCAAAAGAAAAATAATGGTACCATGCAACAATCATCCTCTTTCATTCATTTCTAAGACTCAAAATGGAAGTGACAGGTGACCTGACTTTTGGTGGGGATCACAGGTTAAATGATAGGGCTGTACACTTTCTGAGGTCATTCTTTTGTAACTATTAACATCATTCAGAAGTCCCATGACTGGGCTTTGTAGTCCTTGACAGTGTGATCTCTTCTCACTCTCTGACCTCTGCTGCCTGACACTGTATTTTGAGAAAAGTGCCTGAGAGGAGGGCACCTGAACAAAGGAAACATTTCTGGTGCCCTCTAGTGGACTCTTGAGAATAGCGCTCCTTCAAAGAAAGTGTGCCGTTTGCGGGTATTGGTTCATGTGAATACATAGATGTCCCTGAGGTTTTCCACATAGTGAAGAAGTGATTATGGTGTCATTGTGTATGTTCAAATTTTGTGTACAATCCATAGTAGGACTAATAGGCTATGAGAGATTGATTGCTGTGACATAGCTACTTTCTGAAACTGCTGTAGTGCTGACATGGAGGCTATGTTCTTAAAAAGGGAAGGAATACTTTGCGTCACTCTTGTTTACTTTTCCTGTGTAGAACAGTAGAGTGTGCTGGGACCCCGGATCCTTCTGACCATTACCTCTGTGTTAGGTGTTCGCCTTGGCTTCCTATAGGTGCCTGCTTGCAAGTAAGCTTCTTTTATTTAGTTTCCTTATTTTTTATGTAGTTATTCTTCATTCACTTTTGTACTTTCTTGTTTTCTATTGATTCATTTTTTTTCTTTATTTGTTTTCCCTTTATTCACTTATTAGGTTATTTAATTAATTAGTTAATAATTTTGATTCCCGTCCTTTGGTTGTTCCCTCACTACCTTCTTAGGTAGTAGTGTCTTGCCACTGTGCCTGATTCAGCTCTTGCAGGGGGGATCTACTCTTTGCTCTTTGTCTTTCAGTCTTTACCGTGCAGCAGACATCCTGTTCATAGCTGTGAGATCTTTGCCTGGAGAATATTCTTTTTGGGCTAAAGTGAATAGGGCAATTTTTTTGGTGTTTGCTCTATTTTTTGGTGTGGTTCTCTCTGAGGCTCTCATGGAGTTCAATTAACATAAACTTCTATTTTTATATTGTGATGTATGGAACTAACATGAAGGGTTCCATCTCAGCGTGGGTCACCCTGTTTCTAAGTTTTGATCTTTGTGGCCAGAATCATGTCCAGGGAAGAACTTTAGCATCAAAGCCCTCGGTCCTCTGTTTGGCCTTGCAGTGCTCCCCAGAGCCTCCATTGAGCGTGTGAAGTCCTGAATTTTGCTGTGGTGCATGTTTTGTGTCAAGCCTTCTCCTGTTAGTCTGATGAATGCGAACCATAGGCTTGGGATCTTCTGGTCAGCAAGTGTGGAATCCCTTGTTGCACAGTGATGCATGTTGCCATGCATTCTGCATTTGGGGAATATCACTTGAATAGGGGTCAATGGAAAAGGATATATTTTATTGCTGCCCTCTTGTGGGGAATTGAGAATTAATAGCACTTCGCTAGAAGAAATTCTTTTCACCCTTGTTGCTGTTTTGCAAAAATAGTTTTGAAGGGCCATTCCAACTTTCTTCTGCGTTGTCCGTGAATGTGTCAGAGGAAGGGTTCCAGCCAGAGAACATGGATTCTTTGTACATGATGCCATGCAGAAGTTGGTCACTGCACAGTCAAGCTGGATGAGCATTTGCCGAATCCAGTGACCTCAGGGTTTTGATGCCAGGTCTTCAGAGAGTCCGAGGTTCACGTACTCTTCACTGCATCATCACCTGATCAGGCTGTTCTTCAACTTATTTCAAACGGTGAGGGAAAAATAAGACCATGTTAGTAAACATCTTGTTGGTGTTTTCATTTATATCCCCCAAAATTTATAGACATTTTTGGGATATTCTTTGTATACTCATTTTTATGAGTTTGGTTAGATTGAAAATTAAAGCAGTAATAGTATTTTTAATATGTTCTGTGAGTTCAAGTCTGCCAGCATGGTGTTCCAAGAATGAGAAGCTTTTTGTAAGTGATATCGTGTCCCTTTAGAGTCACCTGAGAGATACTGTCGGGCACTTGTTCAACATGTTAAGAAGCAGGTCTGTAGGTGATGGATTTTGGAAAGTAAAAGATGAAGAATGTCGGTTTTACTTCCATTTTAGCACCAGTAGGAAAGACTGAGTTATGAGCCAAAAACAGTTGTCTATAGGGGTTTCAGTGGGATGAGGCATCAGATACACTGTTCCCTAAGCAGGTAGGGTGTTTTGGATCTTCCCATTTGACCCATAGGGCACTCATGCTGCCGTTGGTCAGGGAACACTCAGGATGGTGGTGTCCAGTCAGGTTGTTTGCGAGACAGTGCCCGTTGCTTCAGACGGTCCAGTGTACAGTTGCTGAGGCAGTGAAGCACATCTGAGCAGCCTCCCCAGA
The DNA here is from genome assembly GCF_036850995.1 of Saccopteryx leptura. Taxonomy (NCBI): domain Eukaryota; kingdom Metazoa; phylum Chordata; class Mammalia; order Chiroptera; family Emballonuridae; genus Saccopteryx; species Saccopteryx leptura. The sequence continues at coordinate 193,536,822 of NC_089504.1, forward strand.
GGCGTCTGTATGAGGATGGAACATGTGTGAATGCAGAAGAGAGGAGAAATTGAGGCAGAAAGACATGTCAGTCAGTAAGGGGCCAGTAGAGCAATGGGGCTGCACATTAAGTTGTGTTGCTGTTGCTTATATTTCATTTATTGATTTTTAGTGAGAGAGTATTGGGGGAGAGGAGAAGTAAACCAATTGCTGTTCCATGTAGTTCTTTCTTGGCGTTCCCATTGGTTGTTTCCTGTACCTGCCATGGTTCGTGATCGAGCACATCATGTAAGGTGGACAGGACAGTGCTATGTGCAGCCAGCCACTATGATTTGGTTTCTGCACTTTAAGTTTGGGCCTCCAGGCCACTTCTTCTAAGACAGGTGTTCCCGGGGCATTCGTGTCTGCTCCTGACAGCATTCTGTTGTTTTCCTGCATAGTAGTTGCCTGAACGTACAGTGGTATCTTTATTTCTTTATTTTCCCCTTAGCCACCTAAACCATGAGCCACAGGACATCCTGTGTGTACTGTGTGCACATCGTATGCCGGTGTCTATGTCTGACCTGGTACTGACCTAATTTACTGACTTAAAATATCAGCAAGTGAAGGACCTCCCTCAGCAGGGCTCCAAGTGGAAAACCCTTAAAGAAACAGTAGCGTCGCCAGCCGGTTCCAAAGTAACTTTGGGGACAGTTCTTCTTGTCCTGTCTGGTGGAAGTTCTCCGCACCCCTGGGACGCCGCTGCCAGGCAGCCCACCCCAGGAAGCCTCCTCAGCGGAGGCCTCACTGTGGCGTGGAAATCCGCACCAGCAGGCCCATTTAGAGACGCTCCTTTGGACCGCTGCCCCTCCCGCGTTCCCTCATCCACTCCGCGGCGTGAGCCCCAGCGCGCAGCGTGGACGTGGAAGCATCTATACGCTGTTGAGGGGCAGGATTCCTAAGGGCGGAACACCGGACAGAGCAGCTGAGGTGGAGATCTCGGCGACGGACACTCCTATGGACAGCACCGTGACCTGTAGCACGAGCACCTGAGGAGAAGGCAACAAGTCCGTGACAGGTGACCAGGTGATGGGGAGGCGGAGGAGGAGGAGGCACAGCTCCCACCCCCCCACCCCCCGGAAGAGCGAGGAAGGGCCCGGGCCTTGCCAGGGGAGGGTCATTAAGGAGGCGGCGGCGAATGTGGCTGAGGTTCGAGCAGGTCAGGGCGAGAGGCGCACAGGCCGAGAAGGGAGGGCAGACGAGACTGTCCTCGGGGGGCCAGGAAGAGGGGGGTGCATGAGAGGTGCTGAGCGAGGAGCTCCGGGAAGAGGTTTAGGGAGTGTTCGCTCAGAGGCAAGAGGGGTCCAGGCAGATGGGAGGATTGGCTCAGAATGAGAGACAGCTGAGTCATGTGTGCCCGACGTGGGCCCGAGGAGATCTGACCTGAAAGAAACTCTTGTAGGGAGAGGGACGGGACATGAGATGTCCATGTGTCCATGGCAAGGGAGGTTTGGGGGTTTGGGGGTGGGTCTCCCCTCTGCCATTGAAAGGCCGAGAGAGCCGAGTGGAACACGCTGGGTCACAGGTGAGTTTTGTTTTTTTGGTGACAGAGACAGAGTCAGAAAGAGGGACAGACAGGAAGGGAGAGAGATGAGAAGTATCAATTCTTTGTTGCAGCACCTTAGTTGTTCATTTATTGCTTTCTCATATGTGCCTTGACCAGGGCCTACAGCAGACTGAGTGACCCCTTGAGTGACCCCTTGCTCGCGCCAGCGACCTTGAGTCCAAACTGTTGAGCTTTGCTCAAACAGGTGAGCCCGTGCTCAAGCTGGCGACCTTGTGGTCTTGAACCGGGGTCCTCAAGCATTCCAGTCCAACGCTCTACCCACTGTGCCACTGCTTGGTCAGGCCCTGCAGGTGATTTTAATATCCAGTCTTTCAGCTTCTCATGGGTGGGGCAGGGCAGGCATAAGGACGTGGTCAGGCAGGTCTGGGGTGTTGGCGTCTGCAGCAGCTGGGGTCTGAGAGGATGCTTTGCGAGAGGCTCCTGGCTCACCTCCACCTCAGTTTCCTCACCCTCTGGTGTCCATGGGGCACAGTAGGAGGAAAGGGCTTTTCTTGTTCAGAGCTGCGTGGGAACAATTAACCCAGGTCGTGTGTGTGGGAGCCACCTGTGCCACCACTGAGGGTCCGTAGGTTTGAGGAAAGGAGCATATAGGACCTGACTGCATGCAGGTGGGGAAGGTTATGAAACAAGTTTCCTAATTCCTAGACCTTCGCTGTGCAGTTGCTGATGGTGGGAGGGGTCCCTATGCACCTCACAAAACCTGTATTTGTTGCTACGTTTATGTCTTACTAGGTGTCACTTTGTCAGATGAGTCATTTTCTGTATTTTTAAAGAAAGGGAAAGGCCTGAGAAAACTCGAGGTAGTTGTGATTTCAGTCCATGAAAGGAGGATGCAAATCATAATGTTTGGATGCAGCAGGAGCCTCCGGTTTGTCCCCTAGGGCAGTGATTTTCAACCTTTTTTGAGCCATGGCACAGTTTTTACATTTACAAAATCCTGGGTCACACCACCTACCAAAATGACACAAAATGACACTCTAACACAGTACATATTATACATATAGTTAATAATATAGTTTCTAAATGTATTTATACTCACTTAATGTGAAACCTGGGCCTGTTTTGATGAACACAAAAGGGATATCCTGGCAGGAATGGTAGAAAGACACACACAAAGCTCTTCCTCAACAGTTCTCAGTCTCTCTCTGTTTTTAGTTTTTATCGCAGTCAAGCTTGAGAAGCTCAGCTCACATAGATATGTGGTTGAAAATGGGAGCAATGTCAAAATAGTTTTGTTGGCCAGAATGGGGAACTCCTTGGCAACAGATAACCAAAAACTATCCAAAGGAAGATCAGCAAACTTTAGCTTTAAACCACGATCTTGTTTCAGTTCAATGAGTTCCTCTTGCTCCTTTAAAGTCATGTCCTTTCCAGCAACGGATACTGAGCTGTATGGGTCCCTAACCCAGTCAAGGCATTCTGTGAAGGCTGAAGAGAAATAAAATGACAATGTCTTCTCAAGAGTTTTCGAATGTCTGCCAATCACCTCGCACATTGCAGCAGTGTTGCCATCATGCTGTTTCTCGGTGAGCGGGAACATCTCAAGGTTGCCATGCTGCACATGTTGTTGCCAGAGGAATCCATTCATTTTATCAGGCTTGTAAGCAGGTTTTCATTTTGGCCTTGCATCTGTGTGTTCAGTTCATTCAGATAATGAAATATATCAGCCAGGTATGCCAGCTTTGCACACCACTCATCACTTGCAAGCAGCTTTGAGTAATCGGACCTCTCGTTTGTCAGAAATACTTTAAGTTCCTCTAGCAACTCATACATGTGGGCCAGCACTTTGCCACGCAACAGCCACCAGACCTCCATGTGGAGCAATAAGATTTTATGATCCGCTCCCATTTCTTTACACAAAGACGCAAATAAGCGACATCTCAAAGGTCACGTCTTCACAAAGTTCACTATGCTCACAACATCATCCAACACAGGAGCTAGAACTGCTGCTAAGGTCTTTGCAGCAAGGGCTTCACGGTGAAAAAAACAGTGTGTAACAATAACATCTGGGTTTCTTTCTTTGGCCCTACTTACGAAGCCTTTGATGTGCCTGACCATGGCTGTGGCTCCATCAGTGCAGACACCTGTGCAGTTTTCCCATGTAAGCCCGCTTTTATCAAGATATTCTGACATGACCCGAAATATTTCCTCTCCTATTGATTTTTCTGGCAGTGCCTTGCAAAATAGAAAGTTTTTTCTAATGGCTTCTCCATCCACAAAATGCACATTGGCCAAGAGCTAACAATGTCCACTAATATCTGTCGACTCATCAAGTTGCAAGGCAAATTTCTTACTGATGCACACCTGCCGGGGTCCAGCCCCGGGGGAGATCCAGGGGTCCCACAGGAGGAGACGGCGTCAGGGAAAATGGAGTGAGAGAGCCGAATTCTTTTCTTTCTCTTTATTCTCCGGTTAGCATTTACTGCCAGGCATCTCTGCTCAATGCTAGTATAGCTCCCTTTTTATACACGCACACTGAGTTACAATCACATGGTGTTAATTATTGCTTTTGTTTCACTATGTTTTCATGTTTCCGGATAACAGTTAATTTACATCTATGAGTCACAAATCAGGTAGCAAATCATTCAAAATAACTTGAATAACAACATCAGTAAAAGCTTTTAAAGTATTAGTCTGTTGTGAGTTAAGGGGCAGAGAGAGATTTAGCAGACGATTAACAATGGACCACCGCTTGCTCAGGTAAATGGCCTTGAGTTTATGCAGTATCCTACAAGATTCTGAAAGGCTTGCCTCTAAAGAAATTAACATAACATTAAGAATAGCTTTCACTCAAAGATATGCAGAGTGCACTTGCAAGATAGCCCAGCAGCAACACAAGACATTAACTGTTATTACTTCCTACATTTTATTTAAACACTAGTTAAGTTCTGACTCTATTCTTCTCAGAATATACCACTATTTGCAGATCAAATAAGCAGGAAGAAAGGAATGTTTCTCTACTTATCACATGAAAAGGCTAGGAAGGAAAAAATGTTAAGTGAAGGCCGAAGGGTGCTCTGTGCACAGCCACTGCCTCCTAACCATTCACAAGTCACAATCTATTCTTATTAACATGATTAAGAAGGAATTCTCCTACAAACTTAACCCTTTACGAGGGATATCATAGCCAGCCTCTTAAGTCTATGAGCCCAGTTCAAGGGGCTTACAGGCTTTTCTGTGGAACTCACACCCTCTGTCTCATATCAAAGAAATCACTACGAATCTACAGGGAAAGCACGGTATTATTATCCCTGTGCCACAAATAATAGCACACACCCAGAAAAGGGGGGATATAAGGCCAGATTAATTCAAAAAGTCAAAGGGGGAAGTATCGTTGTGCCTTTCCTTTGCGGTGACTTTGTCACCCCACAGCCATTGGTCTTCACTGCAGTGACTTTGTCACCCCGCAGCCATTGGTCTTCTCTGCTGTGACTTTGTCAATCAGCAGTTTTTGATCTTCTTCTGCTGTGACCTTGTCAGCCAGCAGTTGTGAGTCTTCTGCTGTGACCTTGTCAGCCAGCAGTTGTGGGTCTTCTCCTGCTGTGACCTTGTCAGCAAGCAGTTGTGGATCGGCTCCCGACACACACCTTTTCCAAAACAACAGTTTCAATGTCCACAGACATGTCATCAATACGTCTGGCAATTGTGTTATCTGAGAGAGGCACTTTAGCTATCTCTTTGGCCGCATTAGGGCCAAGCATCTCATTTACAATGGCTTTACAAGCTGGCAGTATTAATGTTTCTGCCATAGTGTGGGACTTTTTTGATTTAGCTATGAGTTCAGCAACAAGGTAGCTAGCTTTGAGGGCTCTCTTGTTTACCTTTGTGGTTTTTCTCAAAAAAGTTGCCATTTCTCAGTTTGTATGTAAGTGTACAAAATAGTCCATCGGCTTATTTTGAATGGAAGGGTGTTTTATTTGGAGATGGCGTTTAAGCTTACTTGGCACCATGGTGCTATTAAGCTTCTCACCACACACCAAGCACAGCGGAGTCAGTGCTGTCTCATCCCCGGTGAAAGTAAATCCAAATGAAAGATAGCTTTCGCTATATTGCCTAGAGCTCACCAACCTGTCTTTTTTCTTTTGTCAACAACTCATACTAAGGCCTTCATCTGGGTCAGAATTTTGTCCAGGGCCCTGTTCAGCATTTGCATATTCCCTTCTCAAAAACTTCTCCATCACTGTCACTTGCTCATCTTGCTGAGATCCCAAACTGTCACGAGTGAAATATGCCTGGCAGAGGTCCTTTAAATAAATTACATTTATTTAAAAAAAAAGTTAAATAAAAAAGGATAACCCCCTCATATATATAGTCCCATGTAACATCCCTCATATATACAGTCCCACATAACATCCCCTCATATACAATCCCACGTAACATCCCCTCATATACAGTCCCACGTAACATCCCCTCATATACAGTCCCATGTAACCTCATATATACAACCCCATGTAACCTCATATATACAGCCCCATGTAACCCCTCATATATACAGTCCCATGTATCCCCTCATATATACAGTCCCACTATTAGATACCGGAGCTTTCATTAAGGTTGTGGGTTCAAATCAATTTGGCAAATACTCTCTCTATATAGAGACTGGACAAAATCAATTTTAGAAAATGTTGGGTACTTGTGTAACATTATAAGTCCTCAGAGCATCTCCACTGTCAAATTGAGAAGTTTGCTTTCTAGGTAAGGATTCTGATAAATACTAGAGTTCTCCCTGAGGTTGTGGGTTCAAATCCCATGGTCAGCTGGGTGCAAGGGCCTTGGTTCTGTCTGTTTTGATGGTGTATATATAGAGATTTGAGCTCTTTAAGAAGATGACCCTTCAGGAGGCCATATACAATATAGATAACATTGTGATGCATTGTATATCACCCTCTGCGGGGGCCTCTTTTAAAAAGAAAAAGGTCAAATATCTATATACACCATCAGGATAGACATAACCAGCTGAGGCTGAGGCTTCATCTAGTGGTGGCAACATTTACCTCCAGTCCTGACCAGTATATTGATGTAGGTGTAAGTCATGTTAAAGTTGTCAAAGCTTGAAAGGTAAGAGGTAGAAGTGAGGTCATGCGAGGAGTTGACCTAAGTAGTTTTGTGAGTTAAAAGTACACTGATGAGTCAGTAAAATAGTAACATCCATCTTAGCGTTTGAAATGAGTGTAGGTCTGGAATGCATGCTGTGGTAGTAACTCTAAGTATGGTTAATCATTACCTGTGCTTCATGTAGAGTATCTGGGTCAAAGTCTTTATTTTTGAGGAGGAAAACTAAATTTAGAGGCTGAATTCTGGAATCTAGTGAAGTAAGATGAAGGATTGGAAGTGATCATACACAGGTAAGAAAGTGATTTTTGTGTTAAGAAAAGAAGCAGTGATGGAGAGATGCTTAGTCTAATTCTGTCCCCAAGTGATTCTACTCCTGAGTGTTTGGGGGTGTCTTGTCACCCCAGGGCAGTCGATTGCAATCATGGCAAGATGGGATGTTTTGTGTTTGTTGTTGTTCAGCTTTGGTTTTAAGTATCTATGGTGATATTTAAAGAGAGAAATTGTATTTCAGATTTGAATTTAAAATGATTTGCTGTTTGTATTCTAGTTTAGGCTTCTTGTTCTATGTATATTAGGGTCTGTGTTTTGAGCATCATGGATCTTTTGGGCTGAGTCCATCTTTGTTTCAGGTGAAGGTCTGTGTATTGTAGGTGCCTATGTGCTTCTGTTCTTTCTAGTCAGTGCTTACAAATAACACCCAGCCCTCAGCACTCCTTACAATACAAAATGGCGCTTTCATGGTCATGGTCGAATATGTCCCAAGGGCATATTCATCTTTGGTTCAGAAATATGGCAAAATTATCAAATTTCTGGAAAGCAGAATGATAGGAATGCAGCACTTTTTTTATTTCTGCATTGAAAGTATTTCCTAACTTTACCAGTGATTTATGTTAGGCTGTGTGTGTGTGTGTGTGTGTGTGTGTTTAATGATGTGTCTTTGAAAAGATGTAAACATGACAATGACAATACTGTTATTACCTTTACTTACAGGTTTCTAGATGGAAGGTGTGATGAGCCATAAAGAGAGCATATGTAATTGAATTGAAATGTCTAGAAAGGTGGTTTATCATTCAGTAGGGTCAGTTTTTAAAGAGTTATAAGCATTCTTGGAAAGCATGTTAGATGTATTGCTTGGGATGGTGGAATAGTTATGTATCTTGAATTTTATTTATAAATTAGAGGTCTTTCTTTATATCCTTACTGACTTTTTTTGTGGGGGACTGCATTAGTTTTGAAAGGTGTGCCATATCCCTGAATGAGAGAGATGTGTTAAGTCACTTTTTATACTTATGGATTTTTCTCATTTTAGTCTTAGGTCCATGACTTATTATTTGAGTTTTATTATACTGGTTTGTTATGTATTGCATTGAAGTTATATATTTGTAGTCATTGGAATGTATTGAAATAAATTTCTGTCCATATTTTGTAGGACCACCTTTTGCTTTTCAATGTAGTGCATGATATTCAAATATGTTTTGGTTTTGATTCCATTTCTTTTTATTTCTTGCTGTGTTATGGTATAGGTAGCTTCAGTATTTTCTATTAGTTGTGAATGTCTCTTAACATCTACAGAAAGTGATTTTTGCAGATAGTAGGATATAGGAGTGTTCTATTTTTTCTCACATAGCTGCTGTGACACCAGTTACTTTATGAAAAACATTTCCTATGATGTAAAGAGAAACTTTTATGGTATAAGAATAGAGATGAGCTTGCATCTAGTACTGCAGGTTCCGTTCGAAGAAGTAGTCTATGTATGTATATCGGTAAGGAAAAAGGTGTTTGTTTGTTTGTTTGTTTTTTAGAGAGACAGAGAGAGAGTCAGAGAGAGGGATAGATAGGGACAGACAGACAGGAAAGCAGAGAGATGAGAAGCATTATTCATCAGTTTTTTTGTTGTGGCACTTTAGTTGTTCATTGATTGCTTTCTCATATATGCCTTGACCAGGAGTCTATACCAGACTGAGTAACCCCTTGCTCAAGCTAGCAACCTTGGGCTCAAGCTGGTGAGCCTTGCTCAAACCAGATGAGCTCGTGCTGAAGCTGGTGACCTCAGAGTCTCAAACCTGGGTCCTCCGCATCCCAGCCCGATGCTCTATCCACTGCACCACTGCCTGGTCAGATTGTTTTTTATTTTAAAAGTAATGTAGTATACTTTGAATTAGACTGAGGATCAGGGTTCAGGAATATAGGTTTATTTGTTGTTTGCTTTATATTGTAGAGGAACTGAAGCTATATGAAACTAGTAGATAGCAGTGTTCTGTGGTCTCTTAAGAAAATTGTTTTGAGAAGAAGTGTATTTTTAGATAGAAATCTGTGTTTAATTCTACCAAAGCAAAAGAATATCAGTTAGGGGGAGAATGCCGGTTTGTAGAAAAATAGGAAGAAAGATTGTTAGTGACATTCAGAAACAGTTGTGAAAGATTAAATATAGTTGAGTCATGAGGAGAAGTAGAGATCCTGATATGATCAGTCTGGTTCATCAGAGAGTGATTCAGTGTTCAAGTTGTGAGATGTTCCTTGCCTCTTGGGTTTTCTGGGGCATGATCTTAGGCTAAGATCCTATTCAGCCATTTTTGAAGATGGTTTGAAATTGTTTTTTCTCAGGTGTCTGCTTCCAGGTGGGTAGGTCAATCAAGAGAGTCAGCATTTGTGATCTATGATTCCAATTGACCTGCTTCTTGTATTCTACATTTATATGGTGTCATATAAAATAGGTGTGAGTTCTGAATAGCATTGATGTTTTCGGCTGGGTCATTCTTTGCCCTGAGTGAACATCCTCTAAATCCTAGATATCAGGGGCTCCTTCTATGCACTGCTCATTAGTAATGCTCACCTTCAACACCCCAACCCCTAGTGGAAAGTGTGAAACTCCACAATCTTAGCCAAACATGCCCTCAGGGTAAATTCACATTTGGTCCAAAAAAAGCACTGAAGCTGAAGCCTTTACCATTTGTGGAATCAGAAATGTTCATGATGAAGCAGTTTTGTTACCTTTCTGTTGAAAATATTTTTTTTAATTTTTCTGAAGTGAGAAGAGGGGAGGCAGACAGACTCCTGCATGTGTCAGACCAGGAACCACCTGGCATGCCCACCAGGGGGCAATGCTCTACCCATCTGGGGCATTGCTCCATTGTGTACAGGCCACTGTTATGGTCAGCTCATTCTAGCACCTGAGATGGAGGTCATGGAGCTGTCCTGAGGGCCTGGGCCAATTTTTGCTCCAGTGGAACCTTGGCAGTGGGAGGGGAAGAGAGAGACACAGAGAAAGGAGAAGGGTAAGGGTGGAGAAGCAGATGGGTGCTTCTCCTGTGTGCTCTGACTGGGAACCAAACCCAGGACTTCCACACGCTGGGCCAACACTCTACCACTGAGCCAACTGGCCATGGCCGAAAATATTTTCTAACTGTAGTAGTGATTTATTTTGGGCCTTTTTTTAGACGTTGATTTGAAAACACATTAGTATAATGATACTGTAATGACCTTTTCTTACAGGTTTGTAGAAGGAAGGTGATGAGACACTCAGAAAGTCCATAGAACTTCAGGGAATCTTAATTGGTAGAAACTTGTTTTATCATCTGTGCAGTCATTTAAAAAAAAAGTTCTAAATGTTTTTGAACATCAGCTTTACTGTTTAGTTTTAGGGTTCTAGTGGAGCATTTATGTATATCAGATATTCTAAATGAGACATGGTTGCAGGAGGGGAGGAGAGAGAGAGAGAGAGAAAGAAAGAAAAAAAAGTAAAGTGATAGGGAGAGGTGGAGAAGCAGATGGGTGCTTCACTTGTGAGCCCTGACCAGGAATGAAATTCAGGATATCCACATGCTCAGCCAACACTTTACCACTGAGCAAACTGGCCAGGACCAGTTCTAGTGTGTATCTTGACAGGGTGGACCAAGCCAGGGGTTTCAAACCTGTGACCTCAGAATTCCAGGTGGATGATTTATCAAGTGTGCCACTACTAGTCAGCCCCCGCCCCCCACCATAGAGCTTAGGATGTCAGCACTGTGGCTGGTACTGTATCCACTGAGCCAACCTGGCTGGGCACAGTTAATCTTTTTTTTTTTTGTATTTAGATAGAATAGTTATGTACAAATGTTATTTCTCCCCTACTTAATTTTTTAACTTGCAGTATATTTTAGGTGATTGTCATGTGTCATCAAGGTATATGACATGCAGTAAGGATTGTTTTATTGTTGTAGCTATGGAAGAGATGAAAAAATCATTAGAGCTTGGAAGGTAAAAGGAAGAAATGAGGTTATGTGAGGTTTTGGCAACATCCATCTCTTTTGTAAGTTATAAGCCAAGTAATGATGAAATGAAGTAGTGACAGCTATGTTTAATTTTCAGTGAGTTTAGGGTGGGGATGCAAGGTGTAGTGGAAATTCTAAGGACCATAAGTCATCACATGCTCCAAGGAGATCATGGGGGGTGGGGGCTCAAAATGTGATCAGAGTTTTCATTTTCTTTCTTTCTTTCTTTCTTTTTTTTTTTTTTTTTTTTGCAGATCACTGGACTTTATTAAGATAGAATCATTACTAATTACATAGAAGCTACTTGCCTAACCAAAATCCATGAGGTTCATATGAACTTATAGTTATACAAATAAGAAACAAAGGCATGTTCAAAATCATGAGGAAATATCCTGAGCCCAGATGATGCCCACGGATGAATGAGTCTGCACATTTATTTCAAGCTGTTAAAGAGTTTATGGGCCACACAGTGGTCCCTTGAATGCAAGAAATCAAAGAGCTCCTCTGTGCAATCCTCCTCTGTGTTTGACCTGGAGGATACATGCTCATCACAGAGCTCTAGCCACTCCCGGGCCTTTACACATTTTTCCAACTGCTCACATTGCTCTCTCACTGTTGTCAGGGGATCCACTAATTCCACCTCCTCTTCCTCCTCCTTAGGATCTCCAGACCTGGTTAGCATTTTTCGCTCATCCTCCAGCCCCATGTCCAGCTATGGTTCTGAATTCAACACCAGTACCAACACCGGCACCTATTCCACCTCAGAATCAAGAAGGACTTGTCAGAGTTTTCATTTTCAATGAGCAAAAGTTTAGAAGGTAAAATGTGGAATGTAAAAGAAGAAGAGAAAATAGTGTAAGTGATCTTAATAAACAATGACGAATGAGTGATTTATGATTTATGAAAAGAAGCAGCGATGTGGACATGTGCACTGTGGTTCATCACAGTGGGATTAAGTCTCCTCAGTTGTGAAGTCCTCCTCATCTCTCTCCTGAGTGTTCTCAGCCTGGGACACTGTGCTGCAGGGATTGCAAGATGAATAATTTTGTTTATTGTTATTGTTTAAGTTTCAGCTTCCATGTGGGTCATTGAAGAGAGGTATGTTATTTGAGATGAAGGATCAGCAGCATGACCTGCTGTTTGTATTGTATGTTACTCTTCATCCAGTGTAATGTAGAGTAGGGTTTGTTCATCTTCTGGTTACTATTGAGCTTTAAGGGCAGGGTCATTGTGTGTCCTGGGTGAACATCCTGTGCATTGTAGGTAGGTGTTCCTGAGCAGCAGTTTCTTGTATTCAATGCTTGGAAGTAACTCCTAAGTAAAGCCCCACTGTCTTAAAAGTATTATGTGCTGCCATGTTTGCCTGGCATATTACCCTTTGGTCCTGAAAATACTGCCAAGGAAGCTTTGAACAATCGGATCTTGGAAATATTATAAAGAAAGATTATGTAATTTTAGTATATTGAAATGTGTAGAGAGCTTGTCTATTGGTCCCATTGGGTTAGTTTTTAAAAAGTTGCAAGCATTCTTGTAAAGTATGGTAGAGTCAACTATTTAGGGTATAGTGAAACAGTTATGTATACGGAATGTTATGGGCTATTTAAGTTATTTATTTATTTATTTTTACTTCATTACAGAATTTTGCATTGCTTGTATCAGTTATGAAAAAAATGCTCCATTGCCGATTCATAGAGGTGTGTTGAATCTTCTTTCATAGCTATGAATATTTCTATTTTGCTTTTTAGGCCAGTGGTGTATGATTTGACTTTGTTATGAATTGCATGTGAATGGAGACATTCCTGTGGCACTGAATTTATTAGCGTGAATTAGTGTTCTTTATTTGTAGGAACATTTTTTGCCTTAGAATCTACTGTATGTCATGTAAAATTCTTTTGGTTGTTGTTTTCAATTCTTTTAATGTGTTGCTCCTTTATGTCATAGACAGCTCCAGGGTTTTCTATTAGTTGAAGGTGTATATTAACACTTAGAAAAAAGTGATTTAAGTGGTTGGCAGGATGTAGGGGTGCCATTTATTTTCTCATATGGTATGTGTGTGTGTGTGTGTGTGTGTGTGTGTGTGTGTGTTTGTGTGAGACAATGACAGAGAGGGACAGACAGACAGGAAGGGAGAGAGACAAGAAGCATCAATTCTTGGTTGTGGCACCTCAGTTTCTCACTGACTGCTTTCTCATGTGCCTGAGCAGGGGGCCACAGAAAACCGAGTGACCCCTTGCTCTAACCACTGACCTTGGGCTCAAGCTGGTGAGCCTTGCTCAAACCAGGTGAACCCGCACTCAAGCTGGTGACCTCATGTTTCAAACCTGGATCCTCAGCATCCCAGTCCAAAATTCCATCTATTGTGCTACTGCCTGTTGAGGTTTATATGGTTGTTCTGATACCAGTTATTATATTATAATTTTTTCTTTCATGTAAAGAGAACCCTTTGTCATATATAACGTGTTTGAATTTGCATTCATTAATGTGACCCAACAATTAGGCTATTAATATTTATTGATTAGGAGTTAACGCAGCGGTTTATTTTGGTAGCTATATGCTACAAGGAATTATTCAATGCAGTGTTTGTTTCTTCCATTCATTGCTTTTTGTATCCTTCCCCTATATTTTGTATTTTAATAGGTAAGGTGAAACTAAGGCAATAGCACTATTAAAAGTCTTGGTGTTGTTTTCATGTATGATAGAATGAGTTTATAGACATGTTTGGGAAGTGATTTTATGTAAAATTGTTTATAAGTTGATTAAGAAAGTAAATAACCTGACCAGGCAGTGGCACAGTAGAGTGTCAGACTGGGATGCGAAGGTTGGAAACCCTGAGGTTGCCAGCTTGAGCACAGGCTCTTCTGGTTTGAGCAAAGCTCACCAGCTTGAGCCCAAGGTCACCTGCTTGAGCAAGGGGTCACTTGGTCTGCTGTAGCCACCCCCCCATCTCTCTCTCTTTCTGTCTGTCTGTCCCTATCTGTCCTTCTCTCTGACTCTCTGTCTCTGTCAAAAAAAGAAAGAAAGAAAGAAAATAGGATGAGAGTCATTAATATTGGAAATGAATGGTCTAAGTAGAAGGTTTCTAGGAACAGGAACTATTTTGCAATAAAGTAGAACACCATTTAGATCAATTGGCAATTGTACAAAAATTGATAGAGGAACCCGTAGATGGTGGAAGTAGAAAAGGAAAAGACTAGTGTAATCGAAGATCAGTTACATTATTGAAGCCATTTTACAGAGCTTGTCATGAGTCATGAGAAAGCAGGGATGCTTCGAAACATCCTGTAGTTTGCACATGATTCAGTGTCAGTGTACTAATGTGTTCCATGGTCTTTGTCCTGAATAGGCAGGGTGGAGGGTTCTAAGTGGCCTCTGTAATCTATGTGATGCTTCTTCCTTGATCCCATAGTCTGGAAGTGTAGCCGAAGGCCAGGATAGGTCTACCTCATCAGTATGTGCCAGAGACACTTCGTGCTGCATAAAATCCCACATAGCTGAGATAGTTGTGTGTACTTCAGCATCTACCCAGGAGGAAAAGGTCAGGCAGTGTGTGTTGAAGCAATAGAAAAGCAGAAGAATGCCATAGTAGAGAAAAAATTTTTTTGTAAATATTAAACTGTATTATGTGGTGTAGTGTAGTTTGAATGAGGGTAAGAATAAGGATAAGGGTTCCAGAATATAGGGATTTTAATGCTTTGGTTTCTTTAGTAGGGGAAATGAAGGACTTTGAGAGTAGTCGCAAAGTTGATTTGTGATACAATAGAAGGTTTACCAAGCAGAAGTCTATTTCTAGACAGGAATTAGTTCATGGTTTCAGCAAAGAAAAATAATACAAGTTTAGAGAGTGAGTGTTAAGATGTAAAAGAGTAGGAATAGCCCCCGCACACAAAACCGAGGCTTGTGGCCTGATGAAGGAACTGGCTCCTCCTGCAGGGGTGGAGCAAAAGCCCAGAATAGGTAGAGTCCCATGACAGAACATGGGCACACAGCCTTGCCCAGGGAAAAGGCCAAGGCCAACAAGGCTTGTACAACTGAGCACGTGATCACAGCCACTCCTGTGAAGGAGAGTGGGCAGGCACCAGCCCCAGCAGGCACCAGCAATGCCCCTACCCCAATGCCCTAGGCAGCAGCAGCAGAGGGGTTGGTAGGCTTGCAAACGGACCACACTTTAGGATCACAGAGGCCACACCCACTGGACTCCAATGGCCAAAATCTTCTTTTACACAAACAAAATGAGAAGGCAGAAAAATGCAACACAAATGAATAAAGAAAAATACCCAGAAAAGAACCTAAATGAGTCAAATATAACCAAATTACTAGAAGCAGAGTTTAAAATTGCTCAAAGATCTTAGAACAACAATAGATGGTCATTATAAACACCTAAATAAAGAGATAGCAAATATAAAAAAGGACATTGAAATAATAAAAAAGTATTAGTCAGAAATGACAAATACAATATCAGAAATGAAGACCGCAATGAAAGAAATTAAAAGCAGGATGGATGAAGCTGAGAATCAAATCAGCAAGTTAGAGGACAAGATAAATGAAAGCATGGAAGCAGAGCAGAAAAAAGAAGAGACTCAAAAAGTCTGAGGAAACTCTAAGAGAGCTCTGTGACAACATGAAGAGAAATAATATCCGCATCATAGGGGTTCCTGAAGGAGAAAGAATAAGGGACAGAGACTTTGATCAAATTTATCATGGCTAAAAACTTCCCTAAATTAAGGCAGGAAAATGTCTCACAAGTTCAAGAAGCACAGAGAACTCCATTGAAGAGAACTGCAAAGAAATCTACACCAAGACACATCATAATTAAAATATTAAAGCTATGTAATAAAGAGAAAATATTAAAAGCTGCTAGAGACAAAAAGGCTATCACCTACAAAGGAGCCCTCATAAAGATGACTTTCGACTTCTCAACAGAAACACTTGAGGCCAGAAAGGAATGGCAAGAAATATTCAAACTAATGCAGAACAAGAACCTATAACCAAGACTACTTTATCCAGCAAGGCTATTGTTTAAAATTGAAGGAGAAATAAAAAGCTTTTCAGACAAAAAAAAAAAAATTCAAGAAATTACTACAACCAAACCAATGCTGCAAGAAATGCAAAGGGGACTGTTTTAAACAGATCAAAGGGGAAAAAGAATATAGCAAAAGAAGAATACAGTTTTAAAGAATAAAATGGCAACAAACAACTACTTATCAATAATAACCTTAAATGTAAATGAATTAAATGATCTGATCAAAAGACATAAGGTAACTGCCTGGATAAGAAAACAGGATGCATACATATACTGTCTACAAGAGACACACCATGAAACAAAAGATGCACATAGACTGAAGATAAGAGGATGGAAAATGGAAATGAAATAAAAGCTGGGGTAACAATACTTATATCAGACAAAATGGACTTTAAAACAAAGGCTATAGTAAGAAATAAAGGTCACTATATAATAATAAAAGGAGCAATCCAACAGGAAGATATACCCGTTATAATTATCTATGCACCTAATATAGGAGAACCTAAATATATAGAACAGACGTTGATGGATTTAAAGATGTGAGCTCAACAGCAATATTATAATAGTAGGGAATTTCAATACCCCACTAACATTACTAGATAGATCCTCAAGAAAGAAAATTAACAAAAAAACAGAAGACTTAGAGGACACACTAGATCAACTCGATTTAATAGATATCTTCAGGACCTTTCACCCTAAGGAAGCAGAATATACATTCTTTTCAAGTGCTCATGGTACATTCTCTAGGATAGACCACATGTTAGGATATAAAATCAGTCTCAACAAATTTAAGAAGATTAAAATCTTATTGAGCACATTCTCTGATCAAACGGCATGAAACTAGAAATCAACCACAACAGAAAAACTGAAAAATACTCAAACACTTGCAAACTAAATAGCATGTTATTAAATAATAAATGAGTTAACAATGAGATCAAAGAAGAAATAAAAAAATTTCTAGAAGTGAATGATAATAAGCATACATCAACTCAAAAATTTATGGGACACAGCAAAAGCAGTCCTGAGAGGGAAATTCATAGCATTACAGGCATACCTTAAGAAACTCAAAAATTTTCAAATAAAAAACTTGACCCTGCATCTAGAAGAACTAGAAAAAGAACAGTCAGCAAGTAAAGCCCAGAGGTAGTAGAAGAAAAAAAATAATAAAGTTTAGTGCAGAAATAAATGACATAGAGACTAAAGAAACAATACAGAGGATCTACGAAACAAGGAGCTGGTTCTTTGAAAAGGTAAACAAGATCAATGAACCTTTAACCAGACTCACCAAGAAAAAAAGAGAGAGGACTCAAATAAATAAAATTAGAAATGAGAGTGGAGCAATAACAACTGATACAATAGAAATACAAAATATTGTAAGAAAATACTATGTAGAACTCTATGCCAAAAAGACTAAACAACCTATCTAATGGACAAATTCCTTGAAACACATAATCTTCCAAACATTAATCTGGAAGAATTAGAAAACCTAAACAGACAAATTACAACAAATAAGATCAAAACAGTTATCAAAAAATTCCCCAAAAAGAAAAATCTTGGGCCTGATGGCTTCATAAGTGAATTCTACAAAATGTTCAAAAAAGAACTAACTCCTAACCTTCTCAAGCTATTTCTAAAAATTCAAGAGGAAGGAAGACTTCCAAGCTCCTTTTATGAGGTGACCATAATTCTGATTCCAAAACCAGGCAAAGACAACACAAAGACAGAAAATTATAGGCCAATATCCCTGAGGAATTTAGATGCTAAAATCCTCAACAAAGTATTAGCAAACCGAATCCAGCAATGTATGAAAACAATCATTCACCATGATCAAGTGGGATTTATTGTTGGAAGGCAAGGCTGGTACAATATTTGCAAATCAATCAATGTGATTCATCACATAAACAAAAGAAAGGAGAAAAACCACATGAAAATTTCAATAGATGCAGAGAAAGCATTTGATAAAATCCAGCAATCATTCATGATCAAAACTTTCAGCAAAGTGGGAATACAGGGAACATACCTCAACATGATAAAGGCCATCTGTGACAAACCCACAGCCAACATCATACTCAATGGGCAAAAATTAAAAGCAATCCCCTTAAGATCAGAAACAAGGCAGGGGTTCCCCCTTTCACCACTCTTATTCAACATAGTTCTGGAAGTCCTAGCCACAACAATCAGACAAGAAAAAGAAATAAAAGACATCCAAATTGGAAAAGAAGTAAAACTATCGTTATTTGTAGATGATATAATATTGTATATAGAAAACCCTAAAGTCTCAGTCAAAAAACTACTGAACCTGATAAATAAATTCAGCAAGGTGGCAAGACATAAAAATTAATACTGAGAAATCAGAAACATTTTTATACACAAAAAATGAACTCTCAGAAAGAGAAATTAAGAAAGCAATCCCCTTCACCATTGCAACCAAAAAAATAAAGTACCTAGGAATAAACTTAACTAGGGAGATTAAAGACTTTTACTCAGAAAATTATAAAACATTGATAAAAGAAATCAGGGAAGATACAAACAAGTGGAAGCATATACCATGCTCATGGTTAGGAAGAATAAACATCATTAAAATGTGTATATTACCCAAAGCAATTTATAAATTCAATGAAATACCAATTAAAATACCAATGACTTACTTCAAAGATATAGAGCACATATTCCAAAAATTTATATAGAACAAAGAGAGTACACAAATAGCCTCAACAATCTTGAAAAGGAACAATAAAGTGAGAGGTATCACACTTCCAGATATCAAGTTGTACTACAAGGCCATTGTACACAAAACAGCCTGGTACTGGCATAAGAACAGGTATATAGATCAATGGAACAGAACAGAGTACCCAGAAATAAACCCAGACCTTTATGGACAACTGATATTTGACATAGGAGGTAAGAGCATACAATGGAGTAAAGACAGCCTCTTCAACAAATGGTGTTGAAAAAATTGGACAGCTACCTAAAAAAAAATGAAACCAGACTACCAACTTATACCATTTACAAATATAAACTCAAAATATATAAAAGACTTAAATGTAAGCTGTAAAACCATAAGCTTTTTAGTAGAAAACATAGGCAGTATGCTCTCTGACAATCAAATAAGAATTCAAGTATTAGGATTAATTAAAGTTATATGTAATACTTGTGTTTCTGTGTTGAAAATTGTCTTGTTTATGTGTAAAATATGCTCAAATTTGTAAAACTAAGGAATTAAGTGAAATTAAGTCATTTTAAGAATTTATCTCAGCCTGACCTGTGGTGGTGCAGTGGATAAAGCGTCAACCTGGAAATGCTGAGGTCGCCAGTTCGAAACCCTGGGCTTGCCTGGTCAAGGCACATATGGGAGTTGATGCTTCCAGCTCCTCCCCCCTTCTTTCTGTCTCTCTCTCTCTCTCTCCTCTCTCTCTCTCTCTCCTCTCTAAAAATGAATAAATAAAAATAAAAATAACCCCCCCCAAAAAAAAAGAAAAAAAAAAAGAATTTATCTCAAGCTGCTTCAGACAGTTGGCTGCTTGTAAGGCAGCATCCTGAAAAAGGAGGCACTGAGGAAAGTTGGAATTTAGTTCCTCCGATGCCCTATAGTAGACTTAACTATACAAAAGACTTTTAGGTATAGAAGCTAATGCATCTGTTATTACTAAGCAACATTAGTTTTCTTTTTAGCCCACTTAGGTAGTAGTCACTAAGCTTCATGGCTTAGGAAAAGTCCCTAAAAAAGCTCTAAGATTTTTTTTTTTACAATAGGAAAATAACAAGGATCATTTGGCCTCTAATAAAAAAAAACATTTATGTTATAAATAATTAAAAGAGAAACTTTTTAAATTACAGTCTAAACTTTCTGACAAGGAGTTTTTTATATTCACTATGACCAAATTTTTGTCAAAGCTCTTAAAGAGTTAAAAACAGCTTGCTTCCAGTAAAAAACTAACTGTCTTCATATGCAAGAACTGCTATCCTTCTTCATGGACTCTAAATGTTTTATTTCAAAAAATTTAGAAATGTTAGCTCGGACTGTTCTTTCAAAAGCAAAAGAGTTACAATTTATGATTTAGAAGAATCAGGCTTGTATTCAAGGTAATCAAAATGCTAATGCTAACCCTCTTATTAATATTATACAAGATGAACTTTTTAGATGAACAGTTTACTAATTTACAACAGCAATGTAGGCAAAATATAGAGCTGAGGATTTGCTCTTATCTCCACAAATACGAGAGACCAATAATACCTTCCAGAAGATTGAAGCCTTGGCATGAGTTGGAAATAGAAAAAAAGGAGATTTGACAATTAAATAATTTACCCAGGAGGCAAAAAAATGTTTTTGTTTTTTCTTTGTATTTTTCTGAAATTGGAAACGGGGAGGCTGTCAGACAGAGTCCTGCATGCGCCCAACGGGATCCACCCGGCATGCCCACTGGGGGCGATGCTCCGCCCATCCAGCGCATTGCTCTGTTGTGACCAGAGCCACTCTAGCGCCTGAGGCAGAGGCCATGGAGCCACCCTCAGTGCCTGAGCCAACTTTGCTCCAATGGAGCCTCGGCTGTGGGAGAGGAAGACAGACAGAGAGGAAGGAGAGGGGGAAGGGTGGAGAAGCTGATGGGTGCTTCTCCTGTGTGCCCTACCTGGGAATCGAACCCGGGACTCCTGCATGCCAGGCCGATGATTTTCCACTGAGCCAACTGGTCAGGGCTGAACTAAGTATTCTTACTAAATTTATATTATTTCCATAAGCACTGTTGAATAGCCCGACACTGTATCAACATTATGTAAATCAACCTTTAAAATTTGTCAGAAATATCCTCAACCTTTAATAATCCATTATATAAATGACATATTTATAGCTTGTAAAAATAATGCTGAACTTTCAGTCATCCTTAAAAATTCTTCTGAAATCTTAAATCAGTATAGTTTAATTATAGCTGAAGACAAAATTAAACATCCTGTTCTATTAACATTGTTACTGATTCACAATATGTAGAACATAGAGTTAAACTTATAAAAACTTTATATTTTAAATGATAGTTGTAGATTGCACAAATTGTTTCAAGAGTTACAACTTTTATTATAAAAATGAAATTCACCTGTCTATATAACTCACATTTATTCTCATACAGCATTACCAGGACCTATGTCTACTACAAATAATAAAGTTAATCAACTACTCATTGAATCAATAGAAATAGCTACTAAGTTTTATGCAAAAACTCATACAAATAGAAAAGGTTTAATACAAAAATTTAAAATAACCAGGCAAGAAGCTTGGAATATTGTTAGAAACTGTCCTCAGTATAGTATTATAAATGCTCCTCCATTACTGAGAGGAATGAATCCTAGAGGACAACATAGTAATAACCTGTAGCAAATAGATATTGCTCATATTTCTTCTTTTAAAAAACTATCTTATATACAGTTCTATTAATATTTATTCTTTCTTTCAATAGGCCACACCTTTGCCTAGAGAAAAGGCTAATTGTGTCATTCAACATCTTATTGAAGCTTTTAATATTATAGGCATTCCTAAAGCAATGAAAACTGCCAATAGTCCTGCCTATACATCTACTAAATTTCAACAATTTTAGCATTTTAAAATATTAAACATACTACTAGAATTCCATATAATCCACAAGGACAAGTGATTATTGAACACAGTAATTGCACTCTGAAAAATATGTTACTTAAACAAAAAAGGAGGGAGAAGGAAGATTATTTTCTAGAATTATGTTACACAAAGCTTTATTTACTTTAAATTTCTTAAATACAGGAGAAGATAATTTGACTGCTGCAGACAGACATTGGACAAAAAATAACAGTTCTAAGATTAATAAACCTGTGCATTATAAAAGTGAGTTGGAGCAATAGGTACATAGTGTAGTACAACATTGGGGAAGAGGGCTTGCTTGTATCATTGCATAATCCAGTTAAGTCCTTTGGAGTCCTGCTCGCAGAATTAAACTAACAACATGAATAAGAACAATAGATTCTTTCCATATCTGCCCATTGCTTAGATGGAAGAAATAAATTTCAAAGAATAATCTTAAAGGTACTAGTGCTTGGTATTAAAAAAGCTAAAATACCAAGTTGGGGTCAACTTAAAAAACTAACCTTTAATGGTAAAAAAAAATGCTACAAACTACTAAAAAAGAAGAAAATGCTACTAGCCTGTTTTTAGCAGTGATTGCTTTGGTAACAATTCTGGTAAGTAGAGCTGAAAAGTTTAGTTATTAGGCATATGTCCTTAATCCTCCATTAAGTAAAGCTATTCATAAGGAAAATAGTGCCTTTCCTATTTTTGTTAATGACTCTAATTGGCTTCCAGGACCTTTTAATGACAGAGATCCTTTAACACCTTCGAAAGAAGGCGTAAAATTAGAAAATTATACAACAGGAGTTGAGGGATTACCTATATGTTTAGGACATGAGCTACATTGTTTACACATAGAAGCTCAAGCTTGGCTCTCTATTGTGAAAAATAACAGAAAAGAAAAAAAAACATTTGTTACAAGGGTATAAGTTTAAAAGTAATACATTTGTACATAAAACATTATAGATTAAAGCCCTCATAGCTCTGCCCAAGTTAAAGGGCAGTATGCTGATTTAAGGTGGCATAAGAACAATGGTTTAATTACAGCTGGTGATAAAAGTAATTACACTATCATATAGCACAGAGGAGGGATGTCACCTCAAGTTCCTCATATAAAATTTCAACCTATACAATATCATTTGTGGAAAGTAGCCATGGCACTTAAACATATGTCAGCATAGAAAGGAAAAATCTGGAGAAATTATCCTTCTAATCATATTATGATAATCTTTAAGAAAAATGAAACACATTTTATATCTGCTTGTGTTAGATTGCTTTATATGTTTGTTATAGGTGAAACCAAATAGACAGCTGAAAATTATTCAATAACTTGCAATGAGTATTTTTTATACATGTATTAACTCTTCTATTCTTTTTAATAAAAATAGTCAAAGTTTTTACATTTTAAGAACCTGAACAGGAGTCTAGATTCCAGTACAGATGCATCGAATATGGCAGGATTCCCCTTCCATGATGCTGTTACAACATCTTATTAAGTCCTTGAAGCGAACCAAGAGACTAGTTAGACTGATCATCACCATTATTATGGGACTAATAACTGTAACCACCGCGGCTGCTATACCTGGAGTTATGTTACATCAAAATATACAGACTGTGGACTTCGTACAAAAATGGCATAAAAATTCTGAACAACTGTGGACTTCTCAATAACATATAAATAGTAACATTAATATTAAAATTAATGATTTAGAACAGACTATAATAATGTTAAAAAAAACAAATTGTTAGCCTGCAAAGACAAATTAAGCTAAGATGTGATTAGAATGTAACTACTTTTTGTGTTACCCCTATTCCTTAAAATCATACTTATTTCCCTTAGGAAAATGTTAAAAATCATTTGTTAAATCATGATAATATGACTAAAGAAATCATTGAATTACAAAGACATATTCATGAAGCTTTTCAAAGAAAATTAGAAATTTTGACAGGTCAACCTATATTGGAGGGGTTAATAAATAATTTATCACAATTAAATTCTATTGAATATATTAAAGGATTTTTGGGATACACTGTGGGACTGTTTATAATAGTATTAATTCTATGTTTTCTTTTATATGTAGTCTCTTGACAAATCAAAACAAGAGAAATAAGGGATGAATAACAGAAGGCTGTGTTTTCTGTAGTGCTTCATAACATTCAGCATAAACAAAAAGGGGGAAATGTCGTGGAATAACCCATTGCATGGCCTTGGATGGGAACATAGCCAACAAGAAAAGAATGTTTTACCAAGAGAACTGTTTTGTGACTTGAAGGCACGTCACTGAAACAGGTCTATGTGACTGAAGGCAGTTGCTGGGCTTTTCTCAGTAAAA
Organism: Saccopteryx leptura; assembly: GCF_036850995.1. Lineage (NCBI taxonomy): Eukaryota > Metazoa > Chordata > Mammalia > Chiroptera > Emballonuridae > Saccopteryx > Saccopteryx leptura. The sequence continues at coordinate 193,560,652 of NC_089504.1, forward strand.
CATTCTCATAAGATTTCTGTTCCTTTCAAGGTGATCCCTTGAGATAAAGAAAGGAATGTTGTGGGAACCATAGAAGCAATAGCAATTAATGCCTTTTGATATTATATTGTTATTAAGCTATCATGCATGTGTACTCCATCTATCTTTAAGTAAAAGTTATGCTTGATGTTATGCCAATTTCTCAGTAAACAGGCTCTTTGAAATCTTGTGAATAAAAATAGGACACAGCACAACTCAGGGCCATTTTCCTAAGTGAGCGGTGGTAAAAATCCACAATGATTTCGTCTGCTGATCTCTCTCTCTGCACCCTCGACTCACAACAACAGTGCAGGGAAACATTTAATGTGGCAATGTGAAGAAAATAAAACACCTCATTTGTGGCATAGCAGAAGGAGAGAGAGCAGCAAGTCCCATGTTCTGTAGGGTGACATGGCATTGGAAAAAGGAACAGACTCAGTAAGAGCACACACAGACGGGGAGTTACTCATGTCTGTGGAGGAAGGTGGATTCTTTTTTTCAATCCATGTCAAGGAGGGTACAGACAGGATGTTCGGAAAAAGCAGAGGTGCTCCAAGTGTGTGAGAATGTCTGAGTCATTCTGAGAGTTCCATAGCCAGAAATGTATAAATCAGTTCATAGCTGGATATGAGGCCCTGTCATGTCCTCAGTGAACAAGTGTGGGTTGCATATGAGGAATGGAAGAGCAGTGGAGGGAGCGTAGGTGGGGAGCATCATGAGATCAGAGGCAGCCAAGTGTCCCAGGGAGAGAAGTGATCCCAGGAGAGGTCATTGTCCCTGGCAGGAAAGGAGGAGCCCTGTGAGACAAGGTGGGACAGGGAAAAGGGTGTATTGGACTGTGTTGAGGTAGAATATGGATTTTAAATCATAAACACATAGTTAGTGGCTTTCTTGGACTATGTTAAGGATCTGTGTGATGGGGTGAATGTCTTGTATGCCTGATACAGAACTATGCGGGAGCCTGTGAACACCTTGCCTCCCCTGAGAGAGGGCAATGAAGTAGCAGTGTCACAAGAGTGGTAGGAAAGGGGTCCATGAAATAAGTCCGTGGGGATCAGACTTACCACATCCTTCTGTTAGCTCGGGTCCAGAGGGGAAGGCTGTGTGTCTCTTGCAGAGAGAAAAAAGTTTTCTTAGTTGTCATTTTAAATGAGGTGCATGATGGTGATCTTTCATTGGACTATGCACCTGACTCATGGGTCTCCTCACTGGTAGTAGGAGAGAGTGTAAGGTAAAGAAGTCTCTGTGATAGGAGTCCTCCAAGGATGCCTGCAAGAGAAAGATATGGGTTCCGGTGGGAGGGTGGTAGAGTTAGGGTTTGATTTTTTTAGAAAGTTTACCAGGGTTTGGTAAGCTCTGTGTGTATTTGGAATGAAGAGGTTAGGAGAACTCTTTCTAAATGTTTTCTTTTTTTGCTGAAAGCATGGATGTGAATCAAGGTAGATATTGAAAAGGCAGACAGTTTTCAGGCTATGTTAGGATTTTCAAATGTCAGATACCTTAATGTGAGGGAGGAACATGCATTCATAGTGGTACAAGTGTATGGTATACTGGAAGGAAAAAGGGAAAAGCATAGAAACTTGAGATTTGTCCAGTTGTAAACATGTCAGTATTGATTTCTCATTTTCACCAGTTGAAAGAACATGCTGCAGGTCTTCACAGAGCAGTTCGATGTATAGAGCATGAGTCCTATGAAAGTCCTGATTGGATTCACATTCAGGGCATGAAAGAATAGGAGCCATGTGTTCCTCAACTGCTCCATCTCCATGGTTCTGTTTCCAGCAGGTGGACAGTGGCTGTGCCCATTGGAGAGAAGGCAGTGAGGGTACCTCAGATGATGCACATGTCAGTCAGCAACAAGTGGGGAAAGTAGGTCCATGTAATTGAGCATCATTCACAGGTGGGGTTGCCAGGAGGCTCCTCAATGGGGTGTGTATGTGGCATTCTGTGTCAGTGTTTTCTCACCTGCCACTTAAGAATAACACTTAAGGACAATTGCACTAGGGCAAGTGCGATTACGGTGTGTTGCTAGAGAACGGAGTGTGGCGATGGATTAGGAACTCAACTGGTGACGGTGGATTATGGGGACACTGAATAGTAATTATGTCTGCAGGGTACAGTCTGTTAATCCAAATTTGGAGGGACCTGAAATATGGAAGACAGGAGCAAGGTCCGTCGTTCACACATTAAAGCTTTATTGTCTAGCTTGGCCAAGCGGCGGGAACTCCGACAGAAATCTGACGGAGAGCGCGCCGGCCCTTTGTTCTACTTAGTTTTTATAGTTTTGTAAGTGGGAAGTACAGAAGCAAAAATTGCAATTAGGAGCCCCTTACTGTTATTGGTTATAGTCATATGTCCTTTAACATGATAGGACCACGTTCAATTTGCAAACCATACATCATTTTGGAGAAAACAAAATTTACAAGTCAACACAATGGTAGAAAGATATCTCTTTACATATTAAAAGACCTTCCTATATTTTCTAGTGTTCATCTGCCATCTCTCTGTCCAGAGTCAGACGTATTAACCACATGCATTTACATAAGAGAGGTAGTTTCTGTGGGGACAAATGCCCACAAATGGCTCATAGTTATAAGAAAAGGTTTATTTTGGCTTTTCCCTTCCTGCACCTGGCTAGCCATTCACTCTTTTCCCCACAGGTATGGTGGAATGTCAGGGAATCTATGTTTTCCTTCCCTTTTCATTTACAATACAATGGCAAGAGCCATCCTGGTTATGCCAATCACACAGTACAGAGACTATTCTCACAATTTCTCTGCACACCTTAACCCAAATTAATAAAATGTTCTCCAAGCCTCCTAAAATATTAATATTAATTCTGTAGCCTTTTGGTACTTTACAACATCTGCAGGTGAAATGGCTTAGTGGCTCCTCACAGTCCATGAAGGTGGTCCCTGGCTGGGTTACAGTTTCAGTGTCATCACAGAAAATGAGGTAGTCAGGTGGGGTGATGTGAGACTGAGTTCACTCCTGCTCCCTAGGAGTGACAACGTGCAGGGTTCCTGTGATCTTGGGTTTGCAGAGGGATCGTCATTCATGTGAGCATTCTTGGACATGTTCATGGGGGATGTGACAAGCTGTGAGTGCAGGCATTGCACAGTCTCTATTCTTTGCACTTGGGGTCAGAGGAAGAAGGGTTGCAGTTTAGGATTGAGGAACCATAAGAGAGTCTGCATGGGACAGCTGTACCTTTCTGGGTAGTAAGAGAGAAGGGGGGTGTGGAGTCCATTTCCTGTGGAAGAAGGGACACTGTCTGCCATGCGTGTGATACATTTGGGTCCCCGAGAGAGGAGAGGAGCAGCTTTTGGGCTTGGTGGTAGTTAAAGAGGGGAGTGAGGTGGAGTGAAGGAGAGAGAAGGGGAGGGAAAAAGCTATATCAGTTGGTCTTGAGGGTAGATCGTGTTAGAAGTGACCAGACAGGGCCCCTGAGGTAACTTCCTGATTGCCCATAGGGTGATTGTGTGGGCTGATGAGTCCTCATCATTAGGGTACAGCTCTGTCATGAGGACGGATGAAACAGAAGGGACCGGCAGCTGTTCCTGAACCCTAATGGGCAATAGAGTGTGTTCTGAGCTGTAGGTTTTGTTGTTATATTGTATGAAGAGTGCCACACTAGTGGTGTCTGGAGGGGGAGCAGGGAACGGAGGTCTTGGCTTTCCCAAAATGTCCCTGTGGCTTCCTCTGGGGTTAACTTTTTTAGAAAGAATTTGTTTTAGCATAGCTGCATTAAAAATATTTTAGAATAAGCATCTGTATCTGTTTTCAGGTTCTGAGGTTATGGAATTTTAAAGTTTAGCATAGATTTTGCGTGTTAAGAAGAGCTAGGAGGGGGTGTGGTTCCCATGGAGGTTCTGTAAACAGTTGCTATAAGATTCGAGAAGTGAGGGTATTTATTTATTTGGAAGCACACGGAAACCTTAATTGGTTTTGGTGTGTTATCAGTGGCGAAGGAGAGATGGAGAGGAAAGCTTACCTGTTTCACCGTCGTGCGTTTTCCGGTATCCAGTGATAGGGGATTGACATGGTGTCTAATGAGCCTCATCCCTAAGGTGCAGGCACACGCAGTCATTGTGAGAAAGCAATAATGGGAGTTGGAGGAGATGGATCAGCCGACCTCGTTTCATGGCAGAGGAGTTGTGCAGCGGGAGGAAAAGAGAGGGTGAAGGTCACGCTGGTGTACTGCTTAATTTTGTACTAGTGGATGCTGTTTGAGATGTTTATTTAGTAAGTTCAGAAAAAAGAGCAGAAATATAGGTAGGGTCTGTTAAATTGTAGTGGAGAGGTGGAAAAATCAAAGGGAAGTCACAGTGTGGGAGGAGAGAGAAGGGTCAAGGATGGGGTCGAGGGTAGACGGGATCATTGTGGCATATAGCAAAAGCAGAGCCAGGTCACCCAAGGACTGGTGCGGTCAGAACAACTTTGTTTTTCGAAGTGTGGTCTGAGATTTATATAGAAGGCTCAGAAGGAGAGTTTGAGGAGCAGATTTTTTGTGTGTAGTGGAAGGGAGTTAAATAGAAAGACGGCTTCTCCCAGTAAAGGTGCTTGTAAGGACCCTGAGTCTCTTGTGCTGCTGTCCCGGAGCAAGCAGGCTGGAACGAGCAGGCTGGAGGCAGCCTCCCCTATGGTGGACTGACCTCCCTTAGTCGCAGCCTCAATTCTAACAGGAATTTAGCCTGGGGGTTTCGTGAGAGGAAGGGGAGGGGAGATCCCAGAGCTTTTCATACTTACTCATTTGTGTTCAGGCGTGCGCTCCCGAATGTCCTGCACATCACTCCCAAAGTTGAGTCCTGCTTGAGCCCGCCATGAATGGAGGGGCCAGAGAGCCATTGTACTCCGCCATTTTCCCAGAGTAGGTCAATAAGTGGGAGGGTGATGGAGTAGGTTGTACTTAGGAACAGTAATTTGTTTTTTCTGTACGTAGGTGTTTGGGGAAAAACGGGGGTGGGGGGTGGTGGAGAGGGGTTAGGTCCTAGATTTCAGTGATATGGTCATGTGTGACTTCTTTTAAGGTATGGCATGAGAAAGGTGGTTGATCTCACCCTTCAGCAGGGAGGTCGGTCAGGAACTGAAAGGTACCTCACTGGTCCCCATTGCAAGGGTAGTGGAGGACTCCGTGCTAGCGCAGGGCAAACAGACACAAGCTGAGTACTTACTGTTGCAGCCCAGCAAGAAGTGTCTTGTGGCCTTCATTGAAATTCATGGCCAGTGAGTCACCTGGTCACTGTTGGAATCCATGGGAGTCCGAAAGACCAGAGTAACAGGCTTTATTGAAAGGAAGAAAGGAACCCTGCCGGGCACTTCTCCTGGGGGAGAAGAGCACCGGTTACAGACTAGGGGCGAGTTATGTAGTGTTTGGGAGAGCCTGAGGGGATACTGAGGCAAAAGTCCTGGTATGTCCGGAATGCTCCTCCTTGGGGGGCTTCGAGCATGTGGGTGTTGAATCAAAAGTCCTGGTGTGTCCCGAGCCCCTCCTTGGGGAAGCTTCTCAGCTTTTTGGAATTCCTCTGTCTCAGGGTCAATAGTCCAGTAAGGGTGAGGTCTGACAGATAAGCGGAACATCAAGAGGGCAGTTTGGAATTCACGTATCTATCAGTCACCTCCCTTGAAAAATTTGCGTATTCATGTGGTGTGAGGAAATGCTAACATTTAGGTTTCCTGTCCGTTTAGGTCTGCTCCTGGTGTGTGGTGTGTCAGTCTGGTGGAGTTCATGTGGGAGATACTTAGTAGTGTGGATATAAGGGATTCTGAGACAGTGTTCATTCCATGTAGGAGTGAACACTGAGGGAAGGGCTTAGGACTTGGGGAGGCATAGTGCCCAGGTTGGGCTGTTGAGCATCTGAAGAGAAGAGGAGCCCTGTGATGGGCAATGGGCAATGGGCATTGTAAATGGGGAGGAGTGAGGTGACATGCAGTTTTGTTTAGACAGGGTCAGGAGGTAGGGCTGCATTGGCCTAGCAAGGCACAAGGTTTCCATAATCCAAGGAAGGTGGTTATTGGCATGTGTGCTGAGTTTGGTTACCTTTGGAGAGAGAAAGAGAAAGCAACACATTTCTCGACTCTGTGGTTACATATAAAAGAAAGGCAGTTATTAATTTTATAATATATGGTGAGGGGTGATGAGGAGAAAGGAGAAAAAATTGGAAAATTATTTCTTCTTCTGGAGAGAACTTGAGAAGGGAACCTTGCCAAGCCAAGACCTTCATCCAGTTAAGGAGGTCGTCAATTTCCATGCTGTGAGGTCTGAACCAGGCGATGTTTCTGAAAACCTGAGTGAGGAAGTAAAAAAATTTTGTGAGGTAATAATTGTTAGTTGCTTGCTGCTAGTGCCGAGTGGACAGAGTGACATGGTGATCAACGGTCTCCTGGATGAGTCTCATGAGACATGCTGGTCTGGTTCCTCTCGAATGAGAGGACATGTGGAGATTTTAAGAGACAGGAAACTTGTTGGTGTAAGTTTTTTAGAAGGATTGAATATGTGTGGTAAAGAGGAAGAGGGTTTGGAGAACATTCAGGAGGGAAATTCTCGGGCTGAGAGGCGGCTTCTTCCTGCTGTCATCCCTACCTATTTGATATTTCCCTCATGAAGTTCTCCTTGGGGTACTGGGAAATAGGAGTGTAGGAGCATTTGATTGTAGGTAATCCTAGAGATTTCTCTCATCCCAGCCTGTAGGAACTTAATAAAGAAAGAGGCAAGTATTTGGAGATTAGCAATGCAGAGATAAGGAGGGTTGTATAGGGGTGTGTGTGTGAAAGTTCTTCCATGGTAAAGTTAGAGATAATTTTTCCTGGCAGACCTGGAGAGAGCAGTTAGCTTGAGTTAAAAGAAATGTTTCATATTCATTTGTAGGCTCCAAGAAGACCCAGTGATCTTGTCCTTTTACTATGTGAAGGGAAAAAGACTGAGAAGCGTTAAGAGGTGTTGCTATTCATTCTCCTAGTTCTTCAGGAATATGGGAGAGCTTTAGGGTTAGGGGACCTGTAGAGGTTGAAAGATAGGATTTAGGAGGTTTGCTGATACAGGGTTTCAGATTTTTCTGTTTCATGAGGGCAGGTTTCAGGGTTGATGTGTAGGGTTAGGTAGATTTTTCCAGGTGTCTGATTGGCGAAGGTCTGCATGCAGTTCTGTAAGAAACTAGTAAATGTAAGAGGCAGGGTGTAGAGGAATGGTAAAGAAGGCATTCTTGAGGGCTAGGATTGTGAATGAGTGGTGTTTGAGAAAATGTGTGACAATAATTTACAGAGATTAGGGACTACTGGATGGAGGGGAATTACTGCCTCATTGATTAGGTGTAAGGCTTGTATGAGGTGATAAGCTCCTGAAGGTTTTTGAACAGGAAAGATGGGGGTATTGCAGGGAGAGTCCATGGGGATGAGTAAACCTGGTTTAAGAGGTGGGTAATTACTGGTTTAAGGCCTTAAAAACAGACACAGTTACACATTAAACAAAGACTTCACATATTATGAATTTAGAAATTTAAATGAGCGCGCTTTAGTTGTTTCAATTCACTAGAAATAGTTTCTGACAAACAATGAGACAAGACAGATTACTTACTCACATAGCTTAATATACAATTATGTTTTTTAAGTTTTTTGAGATGGCAGAGAGTTGCCAGCAAAGAGGGGAGGAAGAGAGAAAGCAGACAGATGGATAGTTTGAGCAGCTGGATGGAAAGAAGGAGAGTCAGATTCTGCAGGAGGAGAGAAGGAGGTTAAAGTATTGGTGTGGCGCCACATGGTCAGAGGAGTCAAAAGGATTTAGAGCTCTGAGGAGAGAGGAGAGGGTGAGGAGGAAAGAGGCACGTCACAGTTTGTAAGGAAGGAGGAGGGGTCGGAGAGGAGACAGAACTGCAGTTTGTAAGGAGGGAAGAGAGGTCAGAGATGAGACAGGCACTGCAGCCAGAGCCACAGCTTGCTTCATTGGAGGGGGGAGAGGACTAAGAACACAGTGGAGAAGGGAGAGGCCCCTGGCCAGCAGGGGAGGAGAAAGAGACTGGTGAAATGAGAAAACAGGATTCAGTGAAGGGAAGAGCTTTCTGGAGGGAAGAGACTCCAGCAAAAAGATTTGCTGAGAGACTAGAGAGGGGTCCCCAGAGAGGGTGCCCCGGGGGTCAGGCAGGAGAAGGAGAGAGTTTGGGAGTCCACGGAGAAGGAAAGATTAGGAGCAGAGGTTTTAGGTGAGGTTTCTTTGGCCAAAACCGGCCTGCATGTAGAACAGAAAGTACAGAAATTAAGGACAGGAGAGAAAGGAGAAGAAAGCCTGCACGTAAGGAACTTCTGATGCCCTCCCCGTCCGGTAGCAGAAATTGTCAAGATTTCTTAGGAATTATAATCGAATGTCCTGTTTTCAGGCCAATGGGAGTCATTGTCTAGTCTGTACTGAGGCCATGCCGTGTTAGAGAAGCTTTGGTTTAAGGTCTGAGAGACCGAATTTGGCGAGGATTTTTATGAGACATCCTAGAGGGGTCTGGTCGGAAGGCTTAGACCCTGAAGAGCCCAGAGTGGAGACAGGTGAGCAAGAGGGGGTGTCCCCGCCTTTTGTCACTGTCTCAAGAGGAGAGAATCTCCGTGTGGGGGAGTCGTCCCTGATAGAGGTCGTCACCACCTGTCAGGGAGCTCCGAGGACGAGAAGTCCGAGAGAGTGGAGAGGTTTGGCTAGGTGCCTAGTCTTCCGTGCAGTCCACTGAGACTGAAAGTCAAACCCCTCAAAACGTGAGGCGTGTCAGAGAAAACCATCCGACCAGAAAGGGGTGTTTTTAGAGAGAAATTTAGAGGCCAACCGGGGAAGGGGAAGGGAGAAACTCCTTACCTTTCTGGTCCAGCAGGGGTTCAGGACAGGGTTAGACTGCCGGCCAATCGACCTACAATTACATGTCCAAACAGAATCAGGGAGTAAGCCCAGGATGAGCTGCCGCTGCCCATTGCTTCCCCGGTTGTAAGTTTGAACAGCAAAGAGGGATTGTCCAGGCAGTTAGTACCCTGTCCCGGGTTTCGGCACCAAATGTTGGAATCCATGGGAGTCCGAAAGACCAGAGTCACAGGCTTTATTGAAAGGAAGAAAGGAACCCTGCCGGGCACTTCTCCTGGGGGAGAAGAGCACCGGTTACAGACTAGGGGCGAGTTATGTAGTGTTTGGGAGAGCCTGAGGGGATACTGAGGCAAAAGTCCTGGTATGTCCGGAATGCTCCTCCTTGGGGGGCTTCGAGCATGTGGGTGTTGAATCAAAAGTCCTGGTGTGTCCGGAGCCCCTCCTTGGGGAAGCTTCTCAGCTTTTTGGAATTCCTCTGTCTCAGGGTCAATAGTCCAGTAAGGGTGAGGTCTGACAGATAAGCGGAACATCAAGAGGGCAGTTTGGAATTCACGTATCTATCAGTCACCTCCCTTGAAAAATTTGCGTATTCATGTGGTGTGAGGAAATGCTAACATTTAGGTTTCCTGTCCGTTTAGGTCTACTCCTGGTGTGTGGTGTGTCAGTCTGGTGGAGTTCATGTGGGAGATACTTAGTAGTGTGGATATAAGGGATTCTGAGACAGTGTTCATTCCATGTAGGAGTGAACACTGAGGGAAGGGCTTAGGACTTGGGGAGGCATAGTGCCCAGGTTGGGCTGTTGAGCATCTGAAGAGAAGAGGAGCCCTGTGATGGGCAATGAGCAATGAGCATTGTAAATGGGGTGGAGTGAGGTGACATGCAGTTTTGTTTAGACAGGGTCAGGAGGTAGGGCTGCATTGGCCTAGCAAGGCACAAGGTTTCCATAATCCAAGGAAGGTGGTTATTGGCATGTGTGCTGAGTTTGGTTACCTTTGGAGAGAGAAAGAGAAAGCAACACATGGGGCAGCTGAGGTTACTCGAACTGGGTTCTAGGCTGCATCAGGGTCAAACAGGATGCTGGGCTACATCAGTGTCAAAGAAGGGAGAGGGTTAGAGACATCTTGAATTGAAGGAGCCATTGGATCTACACTTACCCGATGCCAGTCTGTAATGCTCCTGAGTGTATTTTTGTGGACACATGGTTGGCTGTGAGGAGGTCTAAGTGGAGGCAATGTACTTCCCGATAGATTGTTGTAAGGTGCCAAAAGCTACAGAATTAATATTAATATTTTAGGAAGTTTAAAGAATATTTTATTGGTTTGGGCTAGGCGTCCAAAGAGAGATTTTGAAAATAATTCTTATATTTGTGTGATTAGCATAAGACCAGGATGGCATTGTGTTGTAAATGCAGAAAGAGGAAGGATACTTATTTTCCCTGACCTTCCCCCATACCTTTGGGGGAAGGGTCAATAGCTAGCCAGGTGTAGGGAGAAAAGAATTAAATCTTTTCTGGGGCTGATGGATCATTTGCAAGCATTTGTTTCCATGGAAACCACCCCTCCCCTCCTAAAAGCCTGTAATCAATGTATGTATCTCTAAACAAAAGGTATAAACTTATGCTGTGATGTCAGGTTTTCTCCCCTCCTATGTATAATTAGGAGTATATAAACAGCCCTTGAACTGTTTTTGGGGGCTGCACAATTTGGGTCTGTTGCCCTGTGTTAGCCATATGTGGCCGATATATTTAATAAATTTCCTCCTTTAATAAACTTTTCAAAAACTTATTTGGACTATGTGCCTCTACAAACACCCGAGGATTTGTGGATTTAGTTACTTTACAACATTTGGCACCCACGCCGGCCCTACAGTGTTTTAGCAGGGGTCTCCAAACTTTTTACACAGGGGGCCAGTTCACTGTCCCTCAGACCATTGGAGGGCTGCCAAATACAGTGGTCCTCTCACTGACCACCAATGAAAGAGGTGCCCCTTCCAGAAGTGCAGTGGGGGCTGGATAAATGGCCTCAGGGGGCCGCATTGCGGCCCACGGGCCGTAGTTTGGGGACTCCTGTGAGAGGCATCCCAAATCAGACAGACTCTATGGGGAGCTGCCCGGGGCCCGCTTGAGAGCTGAGGAGAGGCGCGCCACCTGAGACTTCCAGGGCTCCCAGTCTTCCTGTGAGGTTCGGATAGTTCTCTGGTAGACACGCCCAGTTCCCTAATTTGACAATTTGGACTATTCGGCAGAGAAATAAAGGAGGTAAGAAAAACAACTCTTTCTGCTTTGCTGAATTTTTCTGGCTTTCCTCTGAATACTTGCTTTCGCTTTTTGTCTGAGACTAGTACTTGTCAAATTTGTTTGGGACTAGAATGTGGGTAAAGTGGATTTGGGGCTTTGCTGATTTGGGACTCAGGGTATGTGGAACCCCGGTGGAGTAAGTAGGGCTTTCAAGACTATTTTGCTGTCTGTAGCTAGTCTATAGTCTTTGTTTTGATCTGCCGCGAAACAAATCAGACGTGGTTGTAAATTCACGCAGGCTTTTCAAGACTGAGACGTTGGTGGAAAGTTTTTAAGTCCTGCCTTAAACTCTGGGGGATATATGCTCATACTCTGGAAGCACAGTGTTGGGCAGATAAAATATATTATGCTCACTTTGTTAAAAATGGCGCTGCCCACGAGGAGGCCTTCGCCCAGGTGATATTAATGTGTGTCTCTGTGGGCAGGTAGAATCCTTGTAGCCTGGGGCTTGCTTTTGGGATTAGGCCTTTCCCACCCGTTTTGCTGTGGGGTGGTGTAATCCAATCATGCCTCAGAGAAGTGTCTGTATTAGAGACTTCCCTGTTTTGTATATTGGATTAAAGGTTTGGATTTCTACACTATAAAGTGGGGGCAGAACGGGAGCTTGCTCTCTTGGTTCATGGGATGATTAGCATGAGAGAGCAGAGGGAGCAGAGCAGAGAGCAGAAGGAGGCCACGTGGAGTAGGCCAGGAGAAGCAGCCAAGATGACGGAGCGCTGAGTGAGATGCCAGTTTGTACAGAGTTTGTATCTGGGGTAAGGAAGGAGATGGGGAACTGAGGAGAATAAGGCTGGTGAGCTAGAAACCTTTGATTCTAGGAAACTCAGATAAGTCAGTGGCTTTGTGAGCACTGAATGTGAGTGGGTTTTGGAGCCCAGTGTATGTTTTACTTGCCCGCCGGGTGCAAGCTAGAATTAAAGAAAATGGCCTATCAGCTTTTGGCTCCATTGTTTCTTTACCGACTGTCCAAATCCAATGCCAACCTGCATGGGCCAGAAGGCTGCTTTGATAGTGGTGGCCCTGGCCTTGGCTGCTGGCTTTACACACAGTTAGTAGGAACTGAAAATGACCAGGTTCATCAGCTTCTATGGCGGTTTTGTGTTTGCACATTTGGTCATTATTAGGAACTGAGTAGACCAGGTCCACCGGTTCTGCTTCAAGCCTTCAGAGACATAGGGTTCTTTAGAGAAATAGAAGTGGAGCAATGTGTCTATCTTTAGGAAGGCTAATGGAGGTTGAGTCCATCCAGGATTAATCAGTCTTGCATCACAATGAATCAGTGGAGGCTGAGCTAACCTGGATTGATTAATCTCGACCCAAGATTTCCAAGAGATGTCTCTGTGTTTGTTGAGATCTCTTTGTTCTCCTTACTCTTAAATTCTAAAATTTCTGGGTTTAAGTTTAAAGTCCCTGCAGAATGTGGCCTGCCTGCATCTGAGAGGCGAGGTGGGGGAGCCCTTCCCTCATCTATGAAAGCGCACTCTTGTGTGTTTGTATTGATATATAAATCCTTTGTTTAATTTTTAAATGTGTCTGTTTTAGTCTTTTGTGTTAAAACTGGAAGCTTCTGACTAAAAATCAATCTTAAGTGGCAAATTATTATTCTTTTTTTCCTCAAATTAGTTTTGGGGCACCCTTCTAGGTTTCTCTCCTTGTCCTGTGTAATAATATTATAAATATCTCTATAGTCAAACACCTTTTATTCTGGGTGCTAGTTAACTATCTGTCCTATATTTTTATTTTATTGGTGCACTAATTCTTAAATTATCCTGAAACAAGTTTCAGTTTTGTAATAAGTAATAGCAACCAGGAATTCTAATCTCTGGATAATAAAGATAGTCTGGAGTATAGTAATTGGGAACCCAGGTTGTCCCAATCAGTTTCCATACATTGATCGGTGGCTAAATTTAACAATAAATCCACCACAGTGGCTTAAAAAATGCTCAATACAAAGCGGGTGCCATGTCTTCTTGGCCGTGCAAAATTTGAGTAAAGAACAGGAAAAAAGAATAACTAAAGCAATAGTAGCAGCATTCCAAGTGACAAACTATTCTTAGAATAAGGAACCCTCGGAGGAGAGAGGAGAGTTCTCCAAGGCACATAAGGACACAGCAACCCTTAAGTGATAGATACGTGAATTCCAAACTGCCCTCTTGATGTTCCGCTTATCTGTCAGACCTCACCCTTACTGGACTATTGACCCTGAGACAGAGGAATTCCAAAAAGCTGAGAAGCTTCTCCAAGGAGGGGCTCAAGACATACCAGGACTTTTGGTTCAACACCCACATGCTCGAAGCCCTCCAAGGAGAAGCATTCTGGACATACCAGGACTTTTGCCTCAGTATCCCCTCAGGCTCTCCCAAACACTATATAACTCGCCCCTAGTCTGTAACTGGTGCTCTTCTCCCCCAGGAGAAGTGCCCGGCAGGGTTCCTTTCTTCCTTTCAATAAAGCCTGTGACTCTGGTCTTTTGGACTCCCATGGATTCCAACATTTGGTGCCGAAACCCGGGACAGGGTACTAACTGCCTGGACGATCCCTCTTTGCCGTCCAAACTTACAACCAGGGAAACAATGGGCAGCGGCAGCTCGTCCCGGGCTTACTCCCTGATTCTGTTTGGACATGTAATTGTAGGTCGATTGGCCGGCAGTCTAACCCTGTCCTGAACCCCTGCTGGACCAGGAGTTTCTCCCTTCCCTTTCCCCGGTTGGCCTCTAAATTTCTCTCTAAAAACACCCCTTTCTGGTCGGATGGTTTTCTCTGACACGCCTCACATTTTGAGGGGTTTGACTTTCAGTCTCAGTGGACTGCACGGAAGACTAGGCGCCTAGCCAAACCTCTCCACTCTCTCGGACTTCTCGTCCTCGGAGCTCCCTGACAGGTGGTGACGACCTCTATCAGGGACGACTCCCCCACATGGAGATTCTCTCCTCTTGAGACAGTGACAAAAGGTGGGGATGCCCCCTCTTGCTCACCTGTCTCCACTCTGGGCTCTTCAGGGTCTAAGCCTTCTGACCAGACCCCTCTAGGATGTCTCATAAAAATCCTCGCCAAATTCGGTCTCTCAGACCTCAAACCAAAGAAATTAATCTTCTTCTCTAACACGGCATGGCCTCAGTACAGACTAGACAATGACTCCCATTGGCCTGAAAACAGGACATTCGATTATAATATCCTAAGAGATCTTGACAATTTCTGCCACCGGATGGGGAGGGCATCAGAAGTTCCTTACGTGCAGGCTTTCTTCTCCTTTCTCTCCTGTCCTTAATTTCTGTACTTTCTGTTCTACACGCAGGCCGGTTTTGGCCAAAGAAACCACCTAAAACCTCTGCTCCTAATCTTTCCTTCTCCGTGGACTCCCAACTCTCTTCCCTGCCTGACCCCCGGGGCACCCCTCTCTTGGGACCCCTCTCTAGTCTCTCAGCAAATCTTTTTGCTGGAGTCTCTTCCCTCCAGAAAGCTCTTCCCTTCACTGAATCCTGTTTTCTCATTTCACCAGTCTCTTTCTCCTCCCCTGCTGGCCAGGGGCCTCTCCCTTCTCCACTGTGTTCTTCGTCACCTCCCCCCTCCTTAGAAGCTGTAGCTCTGGCTGTGGTGCCTGTCTCATCTCTGACCTCTCTTCCCTCCTTACAAACTGCAGTTCTGTCTCCTCTCCAACCCCTCCTCCTTCCTTACAAACTGTGACTGTGCCTCTTTCCTCCTTGCCCTCTCCTCGCTCCTCAGAGCTCTAAATCCTTTTGACTCCTCTGACCATGTGGTGCCACACCAATACTTTAACCTCCTTCTCGCCTCCTGCAGATTCTGACCCTCCTTCTTTCCATCCAGCTGCTCACACTGTCCATCTGTCTGCTTTTTCTCTTCCTCCCCTCTTTGCTGGCAACTTCCTGCCATCTCAAAAAACTTAAAAAACAGAATTGTATATTAAGCTATGTAAGTAATCCGTCTTGTCTCTTTGTTTGTCAGAAAATATCTCTAGTATAATTTGAATTGAAACAACTAAAGCGCGATTTAAATTTCTTAATTCATAATATGTGAAGTCTTTTTTTAATGTGTAACTGTGTCTGCTTTTAAGGCCTTAAACCAGTAATTACCCACCTCATAAACCAGGTTTACTCATCCCCATGGAATCTCCCTGAAATACCCCCATCTTTCCTGTTCGAAAACCTTCAGGAGTTTTTCACCTCGTACAAGCCTTATACCTAATCAATGAGGCAGTAATTCCCCTCCATCCAGGAGTCCCTAATCTCTACAAGTTACTGTCACACATTCCCTCAAACACCACTCACTTCATAGTCCTAGACCTCAAGAATGCCTTCTTTACCATTCTCCCTTACTTTCTGTTTGCCTTTACCCAGACACTAATGCAGCCCAGCAACTTACTCGGACTATTTTACCCCAAGGGATCAAAAACAGCCCACACCTGTTTCGGCAGGCACTAGCTCAGGATTTAGCAGCATACAGTCTCAAAACTAGTACTCTCTTACAATATGTAGATGACCTACTCCTCTGCAGCCCCTCCCTGCCTGCCTCAAGGAGACTCACCACCACCCTTCTTAACTTCCTCGCTATGAAGTGTTATCCTGTATTCTCTGCTAAGGCTCAACTTTATTCTCAGTCCCTAGTCTATCTAGGCATTACTTTAATCCCCACCACCTGAAGTCTCACCCTAGATCAAACTCAGACCCTCCACAGTCTCCAACCACCTACCACCACAGATCAAATCTTTTCTTTCCTCAGTCTAATAGGCTTCTTTAAACACTGAATTCCCAATTTTGCTCTCTTAGTCAAACCCCTCAGTGAGATCTTCTGAGCATGGCTTTTAAGGTCTATAATGACCAAGGAAGTAACAGAGAAGGCAAATAAGGCCCAAAAGAAGTCAGGAAATACCATCTTTTGGCTGCAGGGCCCTAAGGGGTTTCACAGCATTTCATCAAGGCCCTGCTCCAGAGTGGAAAGAAAGGTCATTGAACTGAAGCCTGCCAGGCTTCCCGGCCCCACCAGTTGACACACCTGTGCTGTGGAAAGAGGGACATGAGAAGGTAAGCTGCCCCCCTGCTCCATGGAGGGAGGGTTCAGTCTCTTCTAGCCCTGCTCCAGCTACCTGTGACCTGACCTTGCCCAGCATGCTGGGAATTGCCACTGAAGGCCCAAGGACATCGTTTATGAGCCTAAGGTATTTCTTCCAAGTAGCAGATAAACTGATCTCATTTCTTGTAAATACAAGGGCCATCTACTATGCCTTGCTTAAATATTTAAGTTTTATTTATCCCTCAAAGATCTCTACTGTGGGTATTGACAGTCTGATTTTATTGCTTTATTTAATGTTTAGTATCTCCTTTGTTCCTCTTATCTCAATGCCCCATGCCTATTATAGGCTGGGACCTGCTGCTAATTCCAGCTAGAAGCAGTGGTCACTAGGACTTAAACTCTAACTGCAAAGTGTAGAAATGTAACACCCTTTCCCTAAGTAAACAAAACCGACCCCTTGTCCTTCTATTCTCTATTCACCTCTCAGCCTGCCTCACCAAATCAGGAACTTTCTACTTGTGTGGGAACAACACCTATCTGCGTCTCCATACTAATTAGCTATCTCACCCTAAATACAACCTAATTCCACCCCATGAGCCTCTTCCAGTTCCTAATACACTATCCATCAATGTAAGGACCAAACAAGCTATACAGGTAATTTCTCTTCTTATTGCTTTAGAAATCTCTACAAAAGTAGATCTAGGGACAGGGGGACTAGCCACACTACCCTGTCTTATTCCTATTTACTCTCTCTCTCTCTCTCTAAAGCCCAGCGAATTTGTAAACATGGAATCAGTGGTTTTACACAAACTGGGCGTCTTACTATTGCCTTTCATTAGTTCACTCACTCTCCTATTTACTTTTCTAACTTTTAAACCCTGCCTCTTACATTTGTTTACTACTTTCTTACAGAACTGCATGCAGACCTTCACCAATCAGACAACTGGAAAAATCTACCTAACCCTACACATCAACCCTGAAACCTGCCCTCGCGAAACAGAAATATCTGAAACCCTATATCAGCAAACCTCCTAAATCCTATCTTTCAACCTCTACAGGTCCCCTAACCCTAAAGCTCTCCCATATCCCTGAAGAACTAGGAGAATAAATAGCAACACCTCTTAACGCTTCTCAGTCTTTTTCCCTTCACATAGTAAAAGGACAAGATCACTGGGTCTTCTTGGAGCCTACAAACGGACATGAAACATTTCTTTTAACTCAAGCTAACTGCTCTCTCCAGAACTGCCAGGAAAAAATATCTCTAACTTTACCATGGAAGAACTTTCACACACACACCCCTATACAACCCTCCTTATCTCTGCATTGCTAATCTCCAAATACTTGCCTCTTTCTTTATTAAGTTCATACAGGCCGGGATGAGAGAAATCTCTAGGATTACCTACAATCAAATGCTCCTACACTCCTATTCCCCAGTACCCCAAGGAGAACTTTGTCGGGAGCCGATCCACTAGTGCTGGCTAACAAGGTCACAGCAGAAGAAGATCCACAACTGCTGGTTGACAAAGTCACAGCAGAAGAAGACCAATGGCTGCTGGTTAATAAAGTCACTGCAGTGAAGACTAACAGCTGCGGGTTGACAAAGTCACCGCAGAGGAGAGGCACAATGATACTTCCCCCTTTTGACCTTTTTTAATTAATCTGGCCTTATATCCCCCCTTTTCTGGGTGTGTGCTATCATTTATGGCACAGGGATAATAGTACCATACTTTCCCTGTAGATTCATAGTAATTTCTTTGGAAATGAGACAGAGGGTGTGAGTTCCACAGAAAAGCCTGTAAGCCCCTTGAACTGGGCTCATAGACATAAGAGGCTGGCTATGATATCCCTCATAAAGGGTTAAGTTGGTAGGAGAACTTCTTCTTATTAATCATGTTAGAAAGAATAGATTGTGACTTATGAATAGGTAGGAAACAGTAACTATACACAGAGCACCTTTCAGCCTTCACTTAATTCATCACTTTTCCTCCCTAGCCTTCTCATGTGGTAGAGTAAAGAAACTTTCCATTCTTCTTGCATACCTGACCTGCAGGTGGTGGAACACTCTGAGAAAAGTAAAGTTAGAACTTAATTAGTGTATGAATATAGTAATAAATAAAATTTGACTAGACAATAGTATCCTAGACAAGGTAGAGTTATTAATCAGTACTGACCTTTTGGAAGTTTGTATCAATATTGTTATTGCTGTTCAAGTTATTGTATAATTGTTCTTTGAATGACTTACAGTTTATAGAAATGAATTAACTGTTACCTAGAAAATGTAACCATAGTGAAACAAAAACAATGATTAATCAATGTATTCTGAATATCATGTGATTGTAACTTAGTGTGTGTGCATAAAAGGAAAGCTAGACCAGCAATTGAGAGAGATGCCTGGCAGTAAATGCTAACTGGAGAATAAAGAGAAAGAAAAGAATTCGGCTCTCTCACTCGATTCGTGCCGACGCTGTCTCTTCCTGTGGGACCCCTGGATCCTTCCCCCCGGGGCTGGACCCCGGCATTTGGCGCCCGAAACAGGGACCCACAGGTAAGCCCCCCTCATTGTCTCGGGATGGCTAGGACTCCACTCAGGGTGCTGCAGACCCCCCTGTAAGGAAGACGGGGTGAGGATAGGTGGAGGATTTCAGAACTTAAGATTTTGAGAAGTCATGGGCCATATTGAGTCTAAAGAAAGAAGACTCTTTATAGAAGTCATTAAGTATACACTTTCCCTAAAGGGAGTTAGTGTTTCCCCTCAACAAGTAGCTTGTTTTCTGCATTTCATACAAGAATGTTCTCCATGGTTTCCAGATGAGGGAACGCTTAGTCTTGAGACATGGGCTAAGGTTGGAGAAAATCTAAAACTTTACTATGAGCTACATGGACCTGAAAGGGTCCCAGTTGATACATTTGCTTTATGGAGCTTGATTAAAGATGCCTTAGATCCAGAACATGAGATGCATAAATTTTCTAAGGCAACTGCTCCTCCAAAAGAAGAGACTCCATTAATTAGAAATAGAAGGCAGTCTCAAGATAGTACAGATTATGGAATGGCCTCTTTAAAATTAAGTAAACATCAGGATGATAGTGAAGATCATTTATCTCCATCTGATGAGGCTGAATTAGAAGATGAGGCAGCTAAATATAATAGGGATAATGAGGATTGGAATTCAAAAACAGTTTTACCCATATTATATCCCCCCAAGACTGACAAAAAGGATAAAAATAAGGTTATTGGAATGTCTTTGCCTCTACCAATACAATCATTAGATGTTAATGAAAAGAAAAAATCATCAGGGTTAACAGGGTTGCAGAAGGCAATTCAAGCTTCTTGCGACCAAGGGGAAACTGATTTGGCATTGTGTTTTCCTGTGGCTGTGGCTGGTGAATTTGATGATGAGGAGACTCCTACATGGGAGCCGCTTTCTTATAAATTATTGAAAGAGTTGAAAATGGCTTGCAGTCAATATGGACCCACCTCTCCTTATACTATGTCTTTGATGGAAACAGTTTCTCATAATTGGATAACTCCTTATGATTGGAAACAAGTCACTAAAGCCTGTTCATCTAGAGAAAATTACCTGCTTTGGAATGCAAAATATGAGAAGCAAGCCTCTTGTGGGGGTTGAAATGGAGAGATTTCGGTTGCCGGTTGTAGCAGCTATTAGAATTTAAGAATAATTAGAGACTGAGATGAGTTTTAAAGTTGTGTTATTATCTGATTTTCTTTAGTAAATAGAAGGACTTAAGAGTTTGGAAAAATTACAGTTTTTTCTGTTCTCCTCTTTCTCTTAACTCATTTTATTTCTTTCCTGTTCTATGCCTGAAAAGAGGGCAAAGGGAGCACCTGTTTGGATGTGGCTAAACAGAATCTCATAAACGGCCGTTCTCGAAACTTTTTGAGAGAGAGTTCTATTTGGTTTCTATCCAATATGTTCCAATCAGAATAGCCCTGTGTAAAAATCAAGCAGGCCATATTCTAATCTCTAAAAACCCGGGTTTCTCTCTAATCTGTCTGATTTGTCTACTTTGTCTGATTCTTGTTTGTGTTTGGTCTTTGTTTAATGTTGTCTAAATGTGATTTTTTTAAGTTCTTGCATGCAAAAATTGAATATGCCGGCTCTAATATTATAAAAAATATCCCTACAAATTTATAATTTTAATTAAAACAAGTAAAGCGTGCTCATTTAAATTTAAATAAAATGAAATATGAATCCTAAAGACTTGTTGATTTTGACTAAACTGCTTCAAGCTTCAGGCTGCTTGCTGTGGCTACAGAGCATGAAGCAGAGTAGATTTACCTAACAAAGGTGTAGATTTTTTTAATATAGGAAAATAATAAAAGTCACACTAGAATTTTCCAGCTTTAATGTGTTCTTTAAATTGCCTGTTAACTAATAGAGTAGAAATGTTTTTATGAATATAGGAAAATCATATACTGAAACTCCTGCAAATCTTTATCATGCTTCTTACTTTAAAAAATTTCTTTTGAATGCTAATATACAGGATTATTCAACAGCTGAGAGACTCTGGAATCCTACAGGAAATGCTGAACCTGTTTCTCCTGCAAACTTTTACCCTCTTTTGTTTGATCCAGCTAATAACACTGTTTTGTCTTTTTCCAAATAGCTCCAGATATACGGAAATGATTTATATAGGCAAATAAGAACCCTCAAACCCCTCAACAAAATCTGAGCAAGAGTGAAAAGAAAGGTCATTTGAGCTAAAGCCTGCCTTTAAAAGGTTTTGTAACACTTTCAATATTTCACATATTACTGGCATCCCTTACAATCCACAGGGACGAAGTATAGTAGAAAGGACTCATCAGACCCTGAAAATGCAGATTCAAAAACTACAGGAAGGTGAGTTAAGATATAGTTCCCCACATCAGCTTTTAAATCATGCTTTGTTTGTTATTAACAATCTTAATTCAGACTATCAAGGCCACATTCGTATGCTGAGACACTGGAATCCAAATCTGGATAAGCCTGAACCAATGGCAAAGTGGAAGGATTTATTGATAGGTCAATGGAAGGGACCAGATATAATTCTAACCCAGGGGAGAGGGTATGCTTGTATATCCACAGGATGCTGACTCGCCTCTCTGGATCCCAGACTGGCTGATTCGCCATGTCTCACCAGAGGCCCCCGCTGCCACTGCTGCCCCCTCCCAGCCAGGAGGAGATTCCTGTGCCACCCGCGTCACCGGTGACTTCCCGGCGAAGGTCATCAAGGAACTCTCCGTATGATCCTGTTACTCAAGGGATACAGCGATTGTCACTGCGGGAAGCTAGACGACCTCCCTATTACCGGATGGCTCACTCTACTCGAACTGTTAACCCACCAACCTGGGGCCAGTTGAAGGCATTGTCTGAAAGGGCTGATTTAATTTGTCGTCAACAAAATATACATTGTAACCCTGTTAATATGTTTATTGCTATGCTCGCTGTACTTTCAGTTCAGGTACTTAATGTTGAAGCTACTGGACAAAACAAATCTTATTGGGCTTATATTCCAAATCCACCATTGGTTAAGCCTGTTACTTGGGGAGGAGATGATATACCTGTGTTTAATAATCATACTAAGTTTTTGGGAGGATCATCTAGTTCTTTTATTATGCATAAAACTGATTCAAATTTCTCATTTCATGGAAAAACAGATAATGTACCCATATGTTTTATGTTTAACAATACTCGCAAGATTTCTGGGTGTTTTCCTACTACACTTAAGACTATTGTGGCTGACTCTCCTAAAAGTAATAGACCTGGACACATTACAAGAGACTTATGGTCTCTCACAATTTTAATGCCTGGAGGCCCTAACACCCATGAGTATAATCCTGTTACTTTGCCTCCTAAGGGATTTCACCCATGTAAACTTTATCCTCCAAAAAGGGCAACTCAAGAGCCTTACTGGTGGTCTGTGGAGAATAGATTTAGTTTCCCCCCATGGCAAGAGTGTACATATTCTAATTATATGAATTATACTGCATGTGCTATTAATTTCACTGTATAAGATTGGTCTAGTCCTTATTTTGAATATGATTATAGAAAATTAGTACAGGAAATGAAAGATGTTTACAATTGGTCAAGTAAATATGATCCTTTAAATAAAATCATCACACGATGGCAGTCTACTGGATGGATACCTGCACAGCTGACTTATCAGGATGAATCAACCACCAGGTATCAAACAAAGGTTTGGCAGCTAATTGCAGCTGCTGCACCTGCATATATGGTTAGGCCTCACCCTTATCCTACTCAGAATATTTTTGTTCAGGCTTGTGTACAGGCTCCTTATGTACTTTTGATTGCTACAAGGAACAGTAATCTTTCTGTTAGCAATTATAATTCTATGTTTAGCATTTCCTGCTCTTGCTGTGTTTTAACAAACTGTCTATCTTATGACACCAAAGCTCAAGTCATGTTTATTTTGCAGCAGCCACCTTATGTGATGTTACCTGTTAGTTTGTCTCGGCCTTGGTATGATGACCCAGGGTTGCATGCACTACAGGCTGCTTCTGAAGCGCTTGCTCGCTATCGAGGAAAGCGATTTATTGCAGAATTAATTTTAGGAATTACTGCTCTTATTGCTATTATAGGATCTGTAGCTGCTTCCACCACTGCTTTAGCTCAATCAGTTCACACTGCAAATCATGTAGATAGTTTATCTCGTAATATATCTCTTGCATTAGCAGTACAGGAGACTATAGATAGAAAGTTAGAAATGAAAGTGAATGCTTTAGAGGAGGCTTTTATTCACATAAGTAATGAGCTGTTAGCTATGAAGGCTAGGATGACTCTTAGATGCCATGCAGGATTCAAGTGGATATGTGTGACTCCTTTAGAATACAATCAGTCTATCATAGCATGGAATAATATACAGAATCATTTGTTAGGTGTATGGAATAATAGTGATGTTAGTTTAGATTTGAGGGAATTACATCAGCAGATACAAAACTTAGGACATTCAGGCTCTTTAGTCTCTGCCTCAGAAGTAGCTGATCAATTTGTGGAAAACATTAAAAGTATGTTTTCTATGCATGGCCTGACCTCTTTGGCTACTGATATAGGCATTATAGTAGCTGTGGTAATCATCGCTCTTCTTGTCCTTCCAGTCATCTTCCGACTTTTAAATAACGGTCTCAGGGAAACAGCGGTGAAAATGCAAAAGCTTTATTTAAATAATAAAAAAGGGGGAGATGTCGGGAGCCGATCCACTAGTGCTGGCTAACAAGGTCACAGCAGAAGAAGATCCACAACTGCTGGTTGACAAAGTCACAGCAGAAGAAGACCAATGGCTGCTGGTTAATAAAGTCACTGCAGTGAAGACTAACAGCTGCGGGTTGACAAAGTCACCGCAGAGGAGAGGCACAACGATACTTCCCCCTTTTGACCTTTTTGAATTAATCTGGCCTTATATCCCGCCTTTTCTGGGTGTGTGCTATCATTTATGGCACAGGGATAATAGTACCATACTTTCCCTGTAGATTCATAGTAATTTCTTTGGAAATGAGACAGAGGGTGTGAGTTCCACAGAAAAGCCTGTAAGCCCCTTGAACTGGGCTCATAGACATAAGAGGCTGGCTATGATATCCCTCATAAAGGGTTAAGTTGGTAGGAGAACTTCTTCTTATTAATCATGTTAGAAAGAATAGATTGTGACTTATGAATAGGTAGGAAACAGTAACTATACACAGAGCACCTTTCAGCCTTCACTTAATTCATCACTTTTCCTCCCTAGCCTTCTCATGTGGTAGAGTAAAGAAACTTTCCATTCTTCTTGCATACCTGACCTGCAGGTGGTGGAACACTCTGAGAAAAGTAAAGTTAGAACTTAATTAGTGTATGAATATAGTAATAAATAAAATTTGACTAGACAATAGTATCCTAGACAAGGTAGAGTTATTAATCAGTACTGACCTTTTGGAAGTTTGTATCAATATTGTTATTGCTGTTCAAGTTATTGTATAATTGTTCTTTGAATGACTTACAGTTTATAGAAATGAATTAACTGTTACCTAGAAAATGTAACCATAGTGAAACAAAAACAATGATTAATCAATGTATTCTGAATATCATGTGATTGTAACTTAGTGTGTGTGCATAAAAGGAAAGCTAGACCAGCAATTGAGAGAGATGCCTGGCAGTAAATGCTAACTGGAGAATAAAGAGAAAGAAAAGAATTCGGCTCTCTCACTCGATTCGTGCCGACGCTGTCTCTTCCTGTGGGACCCCTGGATCCTTCCCCCCGGGGCTGGACCCCAGCAGAACTTCATGAGGGAAATATCAAATAGGTAGGGATGACAGCAGGAAGAAGCCACCCCTCAGCCCAAGAAGTTTCCTCCTGAATGTTCTCCAAACTCCCTTCCTTTTAAACCACACATATTCAGTCCTTCTAAAACTTATACCAACAGGTTCCCTGTATTTTAAAATCTCCACATTTCCTCCCACTTGAGGGGAACCAGACCAGCACATCTCATGAGGCTCATCCAGGAGACTATGTATCACCATGTCACTCTGTCCACTTGGCACTCGCAGCAAGCAACTAACAATTATTACCCCGCAAAATTTTTTTACTTCCTCACTCAGGTTTTCAGAGACATCACTTGGTTCAGACCTCACAGCATGGAAATTGACGACCTCCTTAACTGGATGAGGGACTTGGCTTGACAAGGTTCCCTTCTCGAGTTCTCTCCAGAAGAAGCAATAATTTTCCAATTGTTTCTCCTCTTTCTCCTCATCACCCTCACCATATATTATAAAATTAATAACTGCCTTTCTTTTATATGTAACCACAGAGTCGAGAAATGATAGATACGTGAATTCCAAACTGCCCTCTTGATGTTCCGCTTATCTGTCAGACCTCACCCTTACTGGACTATTGACCCTGAGACAGAGGAATTCCAAAAAGCTGAGAAGCTTCCCCAAGGAGGGGCTCCAGACATACCAGGACTTTTGGTTCAACACCCACATGCTCGAAGCCCCCCAAGGAGAAGCATTCCAGACATACCAGGACTTTTGCCTCAGTATCCCCTCAGGCTCTCCCAAACACTATATAACTCACCCCTAGTCTGTAACTGGTGCTCTTCTCCCCCAGAAGAAGTGCCCGGCAGGGTTCCTTTCTTCCTTTCAATAAAGCCTGTGACTCTGGTCTTTCGGACTCCCATGGATTCCAACATTAAGAATTATAAGGAAATTAAATTCTGGATAAAAAAAATTTTAAAAAATAGGACTAAGCTAAAAGAGAATCAATGCACATATTGTAAGGAAAATGGACATTAAAAAATTAAATGTCCCATATTACAAGCAGCCGTGGGAAATTAAAAAAAAAACCGAGTTGGGCCGCAGCTGAGGAGAGGCAGATGTAGGCATGGTCTCTCTCCTCTCTGTGGTTCTCTGGTCTCTGCCATTGTGCTGTATCTAAGTGGCAGGCAGACTGTAAACAGCCTGCCACCTCCAGGCTTATGGTTAGGCTAGGATTCGCCCTGCTGTGTGGGTGAAGTGACAGGAAAGGCAATAAAGTAAGGATAAGGTAACTAAAAATATAGAATGAAAACTAATATAAAATGTCCACCTACTGACCAAAAAAAGTTTTACCCATTTGGAAAATGCAGGAATAGTATTAAATTGAAACTTTGCTTTAGAAAAATATTTATAAAAAAAGCCCACAAAACCAGGTAAAAAAGATTTAAAAATTAACAAACCATAGGTGTGGACTTTGCTAGTTAATTGATGGTTTCTTAAATTAAAATACAACTCCAGAAGGAGTGATAAAAGCATGAGTAATAGAATTATGGATAAAATTAAAAATAAGCCCTTTGTGGGTTTAGGATAGTGGCTTGTTGCCCTCCACTGATGTATAGAAAATTATAGAAGAGTTCCGACTCTCTCCCATGGGACCAAATCAGGTGTAGGGTCCCCTCTAAGTTTCCCCTACCCTTCCCCAGTTCCTTCATGTGGCATAGTTGTTATCTAATGTGGGAAGCATGAGATTCATGGGAGAGACCCACTGTTTTAGCCATAATAGTAAAAAAAAAAAAAAAAAAAGGAATCTTTCAGGGAACTATGAGAAAATTGGAAACCTCATGCAGCCTAAAAGCAGCCCATTATTAGAAACGTAAATTTATAAAAATTATATTTCATTTACTTATTTTATTATGAGAAATTAAGCTAAACAGATGCCGGGGAGGAAATAAAAGTCAGCTTGGTTTTGGCAATGCTAGGTCCAAATGCCCGCCCATCCGCACCACCTCTCCCAAGACAACCGTGTCCTTAATTTGGCAATAAAGGAGAAGGGAGCGAAAGTTCTGATAGAATGCTGCTTTGAGACTGAGCCCGTAGCCTTGACGCTTGGCCAGGCTGGGGTTCATGTCAGCCCTCAAGTTGTGCAAAGAGGGAAAAACACATCAAATGTCTCTTGCTTTTCCTCTCTCCTAAGAACTCTGGCCGGCAAGCTGCCATTCGCAAACAGCTTGCGGGTCACAAAAGGCTTTTTTGCCCTCTTAGGTATAGGTCTCCAACAAAATGCCAAGTGTGGGTGATGCCTCAATAGGGAAGGTGCCTGCATATATAGTTTAAATTTAAAATTTGGCTCTTAAAAGAAAATTCAGTTATTGTACTGTTAGTAATTGGCTCTATTAACTAATAGGTTTTCCAACCACTGGGTTGAGTAGTGACTTATTGTTTCCCCACTGTTGTATTAAAAAAGGAAAAAAAGTGTAAAAGTGGCAAGCTCTTAGTTCTTGGAGTCTGCTTCTCCCTCTGGCATCCATCCCACCCATCATAATTGATTCAATAGTGTAAATTACTGTAGGTCAAAAGAAAGTTAATATATCTTTGCCAGCTGGGTAGTTTGTACCAAGAATCCCTTATTGTGTAAAAAAATATTTTCCATCTTAAAATGTAATTGTTATTTTGAAAGCCTTTTGTTAATTATTTATTTGCTGTTTTATAGCCCTATAATATTAGAATCTTAGTTTAAATATTAAAAATTTTTAATAATGTCTTTTTATGTAATACTTAGTTTATCATTTTACAACAATATTGTTTTTATATTAAGTAATATAAAAAAAAGTCATGTCCTAAAACTCTTGTAAATATATTTTATCATACTTTTGTTGAAATTTATTTTGAATGCTAATGTACTAAATTATTTAGTGGCAGAGAGACTCTGGAACTCTAAAAGAGACACCAAAAACTTGTTTTTCTTAATTTAATCTAGCTACTAATGTTGTTTTGTCCTTTTCCAAGAGTTTATATATACAGAAAGGACCCTCAAGCCCCTCAATGAGATCTTCTGAGCCTAGCTTTTATTTATTTATTTTGCAGAGTCAGAGAGAGGGATAGACAGGGACAGACAGACAGGAATGTAGATATGAGAAGCATCAATAATTAGCTTTTTCATTATGCATTTTGATACCTTAGCTGTTCATTGATTGCTTTCTCATATGTGCCTTGACCACAGGCCTTCAGCAGACCAAGTAACCCCTTGCTCGAGCCAGTGACCTTGGGTCCAAGCTGGTGAGCTTTTGCTCAAACCAGATGAGCCTGCACTCATGTTGGCGACCTCGGGGTCTCAACCTGGGTCCTTGGCATCTTAGTCCGACGCTCTATCCACAGCACCACTGCCTGGTCAGGCCCGAGCATGGCTTTTAAGGTCTATAATGACCAAGGTAGTAAAAGAAAAGGCAAATAAGGCCCAAAAGAGGTCAGGAAATACCAGCTTTTGCCATATGTTCTTCAATGCTCCAGTGCCTCAAAAGGCTTCATAGGATTCCATCAGGGCCCTACTTCAAGAGTGGAAAGAAAGGTCATTGAACTGAGGCCTGCCAGGCTTTTCCACCCCACTGAAGGACACATCTTTGCTGTGGACAAAGGGACATGAGAAGGTAAGCTGCCCCCTTGCTCCATGGAGGCAGGGTTCAATCTCTTCTAGCCCTACTCCAGCAACCTATGACCTGACCTTGGTCAGCATACTGGAAATTGCCACTGAATTCTAAAAGGTGCCCAAGGCCAGCCATTGGCCTCATCTCACAACATTGTTCATGAGCCTAAGGTGTTCCTTCCAAGTAGCGGGTAAACTGATCTCATTTCTTGTAAAAACAAGGGCCATTTACTATGCCTTGCATGGATATTTGAGTTTTATTTATCCCTCGAAGATCTCTGCTGTGGGTATTGACAATCTGATTTTGTTGCTTTATTTAATATCTAGTGTCTCCTTTATTCTTCTTGTCTCAATGCCCCATGCCTATTGTAGTCTGGGACCGGCTCCTAATTTCAGCTAGAAGCAGTGGTCACTAGGACTTAAACTCTAGCTACAAAGTGTAGAATGTGACCACAACTCCAATGCATTGTGGACTTCTCCTGAATATGTGTAACTCCTGTTCTTTAGGACATTTCTCAGACTAAAGTGAAATTAAGTTACATTGACATAACATAAAACATTGTCAACAAAGACTTGTTGGAATCCATGGGAGTTCGAAAAGACCCGAGTAACAAGCTTTATTGAAAGCAAGAAAGAAACCCTGCTGGCACTTCTCTGGGGAGAAAGGTGCCAGTTATAGACTAGGGGTGAATTATATAGTGTTTGGGAGAGCCTGAGGGGATACTGAGTCAAAGGTTCTGGTATGTTCCCTTTTACGGTTTTAGGATTTCGGCTTTCTGGAATGCTCCTTCTTGGGGCAGCTTGCCAGCTTCTTGGAATTCCTCAGTCTCAAGGGCAATAGTCCAGTAAGAGTGACTTCTGACAGATTAGTGGCACATCAAGAGGGCAGTTTGGAATTCACCTATCTATCAAGACTTAATGAAATTACATTAACATATTAAAAACATTTATGACTGTAAAAATTTTATTTTGAATCTTGTTATATTAGTTAAAAATTATTTTTGCTTAATAATTGTAGAGCCAGGAGCCACAGCCAGGGCCACCACTATCAAAGCAGCCGCCTGGCCCATGCAGGTTCCCATTGGATTCGGACAGTCGGTAAAGAAACAATGGAGCCAAAAACTGATAGGCCATTTTCTTTAATTCTAGCTTGCACCCGGAGGGCAAGTAAAAATACACACTGGGCTCCAAAACCCACTCACATTCAGTGCTCACAAAGCCACTGACTTATCCGAGTTTCCTAGAATCTAAGGTTTCTAGCTCACCAGCCTTATTCTCCTCAGTTCCCCATTTCCTTCCTTCTCTCTACACAAACTCTACACAAACTGGCATCTCACTCAGCACTCCGCCATCTTGGCTGCTTCTCTTGGCCACATGGCCTCTTTCTGCTCTCTGCTCTGCTCCCTCTGCTCTCTCATGCTAATCATCCCAGGAACCAGGAGCGCAAACTCCCGTTCTGCCCCCATTTTATATTGTAGCTTCACAACCTCTAATCCAATATACAAAATAGGGAAGTCTCGACTACAGAGTCACCTTCTGAGGCATGATTGGATTGTACCACCCCACATCAAAAAGGGTGGGAAAGGCTTAATCCCAAAACCAAGCCCCAGGCTACAAGGATTCTCAACACACATTAATATCACCTGGGTGAAGGCCTCATGTGGGCAGCGCTATTTTTAACAAAGTGAGCATAATATATTTTATCTGCCCAACAATAATCTAGTAGGTTTTAGTCACTGTATTGTATTAAAATACTTGTTATAGTATTTGTTAACATTAGCTGTTTGAATTTTATTGTTAATTATATATTCTTCCAGTCTGCCTCAAAATTGGAACATAGTAATTCAAATAAATAGATGCCACTTGGAATCAGTAGGGTTTTGGAACCCTTATTGCCAAAGGTTTATTTGAAACCTATTAGAAAATATTTAAAAACAAGAAAAAAAGAAATTTTCTCAGGTAAACATTTAGAAATAAACTTTCACAAATTAATTGACAATTATTAGGAAATTGCTATATATGGTTCTTCCAAAATTAGTTTGCCTGTTCTAGTTTTGGACCTACATTCGTGTCCACAGTCTCAAAGCTAGTAGGAAAGGAACTCAAAATTAATCAGAAGCTAATCTGAAGTTACATTGTGCCTACAGGCACCCAAAAGGTTCAGGGAAAATTAAATGCATGAATCAAATAATAAGAAAAGCATAACCACTCTTTCCTAAGTACTTGTAGGATTTACAGGTTATTCAATAAACTGTTGAAAGGACTGTCCAAAGGTGCTACCAACAAATTCAGTACATCCCCCAAGGACTGACTCCCACACAGACAGGACCACACACTGTGATCCTGACAACTCCCATTAATGCCAAAAATAGAAGGCATCAACCACAAACAGGAAACTGGTTGGTTTACAAAGGGTGAATGCATGAAGAGACTTACTAAGGACTCCCTTTTAATCTAATTTTGGAGAAAGGGAAAACTAGGGTAAAAAAAAAAGCCAACTTAATTGTCATTGAAGGTTAAAATTTTTAAAATTAAAAATTCTGACTAAAAGTAAATTGTTATAAAGGCAAGTTAGTTTTATGTTACATGTTATAAGTTAATATACCTAAACAATAGCCTTATGCTCATCAGTAAATTAAGTAAAAAATTTGACTTAAAAAATAGAATCAGTGGGGAACGTTGTAAGGTGCCAAAAGCTACAAAATTAATATTAATAGTTTAGGAAGTTTAAAGAACATTTTATTGGTTTGGGCTAGGCATGCAAAGAGAGATTTTGAAAATATCCTTATATTTGTGTGATTAGCATAAGACCAAGAGGGTATTGTGTTGTAAATGCAGAATGAGGAAGGAGACTTGGATTCCCTGACCTTTCCCCATACCTTTGGGCAAAGGGTCAATGGCTAGCCAGGTATAGGGAGAAAAGAATTAAATTTTTTCTTGGGCTGATGGACCATTTGCAAGCATTTGTTTCCATAGAAACCACCCCTCCCCTCTTGAAAGCCTGTAATTAATCTATGTATCTCTAAACCAGGGGTCCACAAACTTTTTACACAGGGGGCCAGTTCACTGTCCCTCAGACCATTGGAGGGCCAGACTATAAAAAAGAACTATGAACAAATCCCTATGCACACTGCACATATCTTATTTTAAAGTAAAAAAACAAAATGGGTTACAAATACAATATTTAAAATAAAGAACAAATAAATTTAAATCAACAAACTGACCAGTATTTCAATGGGAACTATGCTCCTCTCACTGACCACCAATGAAAGAGGTGCCCCTTCCGGAAGTGTGGTGGTGGCCAGATAAATGGCCTCAGGTTACCGAATGTGGGCCATAGTTTGGGACCTCTGCTCTAAACAAAAAGTATAAACTTATGCTGTGATGTCAGGTTTTCTCCCCTCCCATGTATAATTAGGAGTATATAAACAGCCCCTGAACTGTTTTTGAGGGCTGCACAATTTGGGTCTGTTGCTCTGTGTCAGCCATATGTGGCTGATATATTTAATAAATTTCCTCCTTTAATAAACTTTTCAAAAACTTAATTGGACTACGTGCCTCTACAAACACCCATGAATTTGTGAATTCAGTTACTTTACAACAGGATCATCTCTGTCTTGGAGCTTTATTTTCTTGGGTGCTAGGAAGACAGAGTTGAGTGTAGTAAGGGAGAGGGAATAGTGATTGGAGACAGAGCCAAGGGTTTCTTTTTACAGATTTTTTGTTGTGTGTGTGTACCTGCTCTTTGGTATGTTAGAAAGAAGTGTTCTGAGAACAGCTTTCTTGTGCCTTTCAGTGAGAGAAAATTAATTTCATGTTTCGTGATAGTTGTGATGGAAGAAATAGAATTTCTTCCCTCAGTGAATTTTAAATGTAGAAATAGAGAATCCATTGGTGGCAAAGATAAATTATTTGGAAAAAAAAAACCGTGCTATGGATTTGGATGAGAAGATTGTGAGGGGAGAGAAGCATCACGTCGTTTACTTTTCTGTATTTTTCTGTTTTGTGTTCGAGGTTTTCTGTCAGCTCGGTCTGTGTTCAGTTGGAACCCACTGGGTGGACGCTTTCTGCCAGCTCCCTGCCTGTGAGGGTGCACAGTGTGCACATGAAGACATAGATTTGTCATGTCGCAGGAGGTGCATGATGATGTTCTTAGAACCGGTTTTTAGTCTTAAGTTGAGGTAAAGAACTCTGTGTGAATGAGGATGAGAGTGGATTGGACTGCTGTCAGAGTGCATTGTGTGTATTGAGGGAAAGCGCCCTGACCCCAGACTCCTAATCTTATGCCATATCAGTATGAATTCTGTCATCTCCAGTTACAGTCACTCCCATTGAGTGTCTAGCTATGGGGTTTTTCTAATTTGTGGAGACTGCATTGTCTTGCCCAGAAGCACGTGGGTGTTTACCCCTGTAAACCATCTGGAGGTGGTGCTGAGAGCAGCAAGTGTCTGTAGAGATGTGTGTGCCTCAAGGAGACTTGAGGAGTTCAGTGCTTTCAAGTATGTGTTTGTATTTTAAGCTTGTTGTAATGGGGAGAATGTGGGTGGAAGACTTAAGCAGTAAGAATAGGAATTTATCAAAGTTTTCAGTTGTTTGGTGGTTTGAATATGCTTCTGAATGGAATGGGTATTGGATGAGTCAAAGGGACTAGGCTGAGAGTGGAGGTATGTGAAGTGCGTGGACACTGAGCCAGAGTGTGTGCATCCAGCGCCATGATTTCTGTAGGGTGCATGTGATGGGACCTTGAAGAAGATATTTCTGGATAGAATGGCAGGTCTCCTGGGTTGGATCTCTTGCCCATTCTTTTTATGTAGCTTTTCTATTCCAGGATGGTAAGCTGGGGAGGGAAGGAGAAGTTTTAGGTGCTCTAAGGAGCATAGGGTTAGCCATATAGGCTGCTAGGAGAAGAATGAAAAACACCTTCCTACCGTTCCTTCTGTTTGTAGTATTTGGTTAGTCAATTAGGGGAAAGAAGGACGTGGATTGTATAGGTGAAGAATTGAGGGATGTTTCCACTAGACATGGGGTAAATTTCTAATATAGAGGCCACAGTGCTCATGGTGAAGGTCTGTGTGATTCTAGAGTGAGGTTACATTGTACTTGGTCTTGGAGTGTCAGTCTGTACCTGTGAACATATGTGAGGAAGGGCACAGGAGGATTTACTAGCTCTTCCTGTTTTTACCAGGAACCGTAAACCTGGACGTTGTCAGGTAGGTTTTCATGCTTTTTTGATATTTAGTCTAGGTCCCATTTCCTGCTGCTGAAATGGACAGGAGAATATATCGTTGTGGAGTAAGGTTGGATGAACAAATGAGCATTCTATTGAGTGTGTGAGATTTCAGAATGGTGAAGTGTCCAAAGGAAACAGGAAGAAGTGAAGTGACTTAAGAAAGAAAGTAGGTGTTGTGAGACCTTTCATGCCTAAGTTAAAATGTGGTATCCTTCTTGGAATACAAAGAGAGAGGTAGGAATTAGTTGTGTGGTGTTTCATAAGCTATGGCCAGATTAGTCACAGAGGATGTAGCCCATGATGGTGATCTTTTTTTTTTTTTTAATTTATTTATTTATTTTTGGTATTTTTCTGAAGCTGGAAACGGGGAGAGACAGTCAGACAGACTCCCGCATGCGCCCGACCGGGATCCACCCGGCACGCCCACCAGGGGCTACGCTCTGCCCATCAGTCACTCTGCCGCTACCAGAGCCACTCTAGTGCCTGGGGCAGAGGCCAAGGAGCCATCCCAGCGCCCGGGCCATCTTTACTCCGATGGAGCCTTGGCTGCAGGAGGGGAAGAGAGAGACAGAGAGGAAGGAGGGGGGGTGGAGAAGCAAATGGGCGCTTCTCCTATGTGCCCTGGCCGGGAATCAAACCCGGGTCCCCCACACACCAGGCCGACGCTCTACCGCTGATCCAACTGGCCAGGGCCATGGTGGTGATCTTAAAGAGTGGGCCACATGGTTAAGGTTCTAAGTTTGGAGGAGGAATGCTTTAGTCAATGAGATGTGCTATGGAAATGGTGTGATGAAAAGGTGTATGGTGAGAAAGGTGTCACAGAGCCCTATGTGAGGTTTGAGAAGAGGCTGTGATTTTCCGATGTCTCTGGTTTGTCATTGTGTCACATACTGTCTGAAGAGACTGTGTTTATCTAATATCATCCAGTGAATGGGGTGTGATATCAGCCCAGAAAAGGAGTCCTTATCATTTTCAGGGTAGTGCAGACCTTGTTTTCTAGGTCTCAGCATGCGGGGTATGTGCTGTAGGGGGAGGTATTGTTTCCCATCCTGAGTGTGTGATGATGCCTTCTTTGTATTCCAATGGACTCCTTTCCAGCTGTTCATCACCCAGATGGTGCTGTAATTCAGGGATCATTGTTTGCATTGTATTCAGTGATCATCATTCATTATTCCTGTCTCCTCACTTAATGTTAGCCTTATGATAACCCCAAAAGGTTAGGGAGGAGTGTTGAATATTACTTGGGGGAAAGTCAGGATTGATAGAGAAATATAGACTTTGACATTTCCATGATTCCTACCATAGGATGTAATGTGGTTATGACATAGTGTAGTGTTACAGTGGTTTTGTGCAGTTATTATTAGAAATGTAGGTGTTATGCATGTGTGGGCCATACTGAGAGGTGCGTGGCAAAGTCTCCTGTCCCAGGAGGATGTCCTTGTGTTTGTCATGGATTTATGATTTTTCATCATCATTTCAAAGAGTAGAAGGAAGGGATCCATAAAGAAGTGTCATTTTATTGTCATACTGACTTGTTCAACCTAGTCATGCTGTCAGCACTTGCTTTTTCCCTGTGTCTAGAATTGATGACTTTGGCCATCTTCGGTGACATTGTTTGTTTTAGGCAGTTGGTCATAGAATGTGTTAGTCTTGTTTGAGTGAATTCATCATTCACAGCAGTGAGTATGTTATGCGTGTTCAGTGAAAGGGAGATTTTACCAAGGAGTGTTGTTGCTGTATAAATGGTCCTTATAAAAGGAGTCTCTTTGCTGGGGTCCAGCCCTGGGGGGTATCCAGGGTTCCCACAGGAGGAGACGGCGTCGGCAAAATCGAGTGAGAAAGCCGAATTCTTTTCTTTCTCTTTATTCTCTAGTTAGCATTTACTGCCAGGCATCTCTGCCAAATGCTAGTACAGCTCCTTTTTTATACACACACACCAAGTTACAATTACATGGTATTAATCATTGCTTCTGTTTCACTAGGTTTACATGTTTCCAGATAACAGTTAATTTATATCTATAAACTACAAATCAGGTGGCAAATCATTCAAAGTACAACTACAAAATAATTTGAATAGCGATAACATCTGTAAAAGCTTTTAAAGGATTAGTACTAACTAATAACTCAACTTTACTGTTGTTGTGAGTCAAGGGGCAGAGAGAGATTAACAGATGAAATCATTAAGTATTAGCAAAGGACCACCGCTTGCTCAGGCAAATGGCCTTGAGTTTATGCAGTGTCCTGACTTTTCTCACAAGATAACAAAAGGCTTGCCCATTAAGAAATTGACATAACATTAAGAGTAACTTTTTTTTTCTTTTTTTTTTTTTCTTTTCTTGAAGCTGGAAATGGGGAGAGACAGTCAGACAGACTCCCGCATGTGCCCGACCGGGATCCACCCGGCATGCCCACCAGGGGCGATGCTCTGCCCCTCCGGGGCGTCGCTCTGCCGAGACCAGAGCCACTCTAGCGCCTGGGGCAGAGGCCAAGGAGCCATCCCCAGCGCCCGGGCCATCTCTGCTCCAATGGAGCCTTGGCTGCGGGAGGGGAAGAGAGAGACAGAGAGGAAGGGGGGGGGGTGGAGAAGCAAATGGGCGCTTCTCTTATGTGCCCTGGCCGGGAATCGAACCCGGGTCCCCCGCACGCCAGGCCGACGCTCTACCGCTGAGCCAACCGTCCAGGGCCAAGAGTAACTTTTACTTAAAGATATATAGAGTGCACTCGCAAGATAGCTTAGTAGCAACATAATTTCAGAAGACATTAATTGCTATTGCTTCTATGGATCCCCCACCATACCTCTCATTATCTGAAGAAAGAATTTTGGGAAAGTATATAAATCTCATGAGAGTGTCTCACTGAGAAAGCCCAGCAACTGCCTTCAGTCATAAAACAATTCTCTTAGCAAAACATTCTTTTCTTGCTGACTGCATTCCCATCCCAGGCCATGCAATGGGCCATTCCATTACTCCTTTCCTAAGATTCTATTGTCTAGTCAAATTCTGTTTATTTACTATATTCACACACTAGTTAAGTTCTAACTATATTCTTCTTAGAGTGTTCCACTATCTGCAGATCAAATAAGCAAGAAGAAAGGAAAGTTTCTCTACTCTATCACATGAAAAGGCTAGGGAGGAAAAATGAATTAAGTGAAGGCCGAAAGGTGCTCTGTGCACAGCCACTGCCTCCTACCCATTCACAAGTCACAATCTATTCTTTCTAACATGATTAGTAATAAGAAATTCTCCTACAAACTTAACCCTTTATGAGGGATATCATGGCCAGCCTCTTATATTTACGAGCCCAGTTCAAGGGGCTTACAGGCTTTTCTGTGGAACTTACACCTTCTGTCTCATTTCCAAAGAAATTACTACAAATCTACAGGGAAAGCACAGTACTATTATCCCTGTGCCACAAATAATAGCACACACCCAGAAAAAGGGGGGATATAAGGCCAGATTAATTCAAAAAGTCAAAGGGGGAAGTATCGTTGTGCCTTTCCTTTGCGGTGACTTTGTCAACCCGCAGCCATTGGTCTTCACTGTGGTGACTTTGTCAACCAGCAGCCGTTGGTCTTCTCTGCTGTGACTTTGTCAATCAGCAGTTTTTGATCTTCTTCTGCTGTGACCTTGTCAGCCAGCAGTTGTGGGTCTTCTCCTGCTGTGACCTTGTCAGCCAGCAGTCGTTGATCGGCTCCAGACATCTCTTGATGCAGAAAATGGTGAAGTCAGTTTGGTTTTTAGTGTGCAGTGTGGCTGCACTATGTGGTGATATGGCTCTGTTACGCAGATATCTGTCTGCTTTCCTTCCCATTAGAGCAGTAGTGAGCAATGGGGCTGAACAGATTTCCCATAAGGAAGGTTTGCTAGACACTGATGTTCACCTTTTTATGAAAGTTTCATAAAGCGAGTGAGCCTCTGAACAGGCTCCTTAAGGCTGAACAGCATTGATGTCTCTGCCATCCTCTTGTGGACACATTGGGAAGAGCAGCATTTGATAGGGTTTGTTGGCTTATTCTTTGGAAAGAATTCTGGAAATTTCAAAGGAAGCTTTTGTCAATGAGGAGAGAGGATGGCTTCAAGCTTTGTGGAGCATTTCCGTGTGTAGATGTGTCTTTCCTATGGCATTTCAGAGTTTATTTTGTGCATTGCCTTGTCATAGTTTCCTCAGTGTTGCTTTGATTCCTGTGGATTGCTGTCTTTGTGTTCCTTTTTGTTTATAACTGACTCAGCAAGAAACATGAGGTTGGAGGGGAGGCTGTCACTCCCGTAGTTAAAAAAGACAGCAGACAATTTTTTTAAAACAAAGACAGAGACAGAGAGAGGGACAGATAGGGACAGACAGACAGGAAGGGAGAGAGATGAGAAACATCAATTCTTTGTTGCTACTAAAGTTGTTCATTGATTGCTTTCTCATATGTGCCTTGATCGGGGGGGCTACAGCAGACTGAGTGATACCTTGCTTGAGCCAGCAGCCTTGGGCTCAAGCTGGTGAGCCTTACTCAAACCAGATAAACCCATGCTCAAGCTGGCAACCTCGGGGTCTTGAACCTCTGTTCTCCACATCCCAGTCTGATGCTCTATCCACTGCGCTACCACCTAGTCAGGGGGCAGCAGACATTTTTTAAGAAAGAATTGTTACCTTGCTTGTGTGTTATTCTGTCTGTTAGGTGGTGTTGAGCAGATAAAATATATTATGCTCACTTTGTTAAAGATGACACTGCCCACGTGGAAGCCGACACCCAGGTGCTATTAATATGTGTTGGGGGTGGGCTGTGGGCAGGCAGGATCCTTGTAGCCTGGGGCTTGTTTTAGGACTAAACCTTTCCCACCCTTTTTGATGTGGGGTGGTACAATCCCAACATGCCTCAGATAATTGACTTTGTATTAGAGACTTCCCTATTTTGTATATTGGATTAAAGGTTTTGATTTCTGCACTATAAAGTGGAGCAGACTGGAGAGCTTGCTCTCTCTCTCAGTTCCTGAGATTAGCATTAGAGAGGAGAGCAGAGAAAGGCCACATGGAGAAGGCCAGGTGAAGCAGCCAAGATGTTCAAGTGAGTGCTGAAGAAAGCCAGTTTGTGTAGGGAGAAGGAAGGAGATGGGGAACAGAGGTGAATAAGGCTGGTGAGCTAGAAACCTTTGATTCTAAGAAAACTTGGGTAAGTCAGTAGCTTTGTGAGCACTGAATGAGTGGGTTTTGGAGCCCAGTGTGTTTTTTTTACTTGCCCACCAGGTGCAAGCTATGATTAAAGATGATGGCTCATCAGCTTTTGGTTCCGTTGTTTCTTTACCCACTGTCTGAATCCAATGTGAACCAGCAAGTGAATGGCCACAATGGCGGCTCCTGGCTTTACAGGTGGGTTGTTCCTGAGGTTTCTTGGCATTGGCCACGAGATGAGAAATGATATGTACTGATGTCATTATAAGTACGTAATTATACTTGATGCTATCAGGTGTGTGAGGTTTCAGCACTTACTGGGAAATCTAACTGGTTGGAGACAGTGCTCTGTGTTCTTCCCGTGGATGCATCCTGCCTGGAGTTCTACTATGTTGCTTTGTGAGCTTATGGGAGGTTTGGATATTGCATATATTTTGTTTTTCTTTCGTAGTTTGTGTATTGATTAGTTTTATGGATACATGTTTCAGGTGTCTACCAATGTTTACAGTTATGGGTTTCTAGTATAGTCTATAAGAAATTCACATGGGTGGATATTGTCATGCTTGTTTGCTACGGTTTTCCTGTGGGGCGATCATTCAGTGTGTCACTGTAGGACTTCTTTTCATTTTTGGAGCTATAATGAAATATCTGTGGTTGATATTCTTCCTTATTTTTCCAATTCCATCCCTTTTTTTACTTCCCAGGGTGGTCTGAATAGTATGGCTTTCCAGTGGACTGTGTTTCTGCTTATGTTTAGTTGGTTTTGTCTGCTGGTTTGAATGTTTTGAAGACATTTTAAATAATTTTTCTAGTTAATGTGGTGAAAATGAGCTCTTCTAGCTGTTATAGATGTTGGTGAAGTCTGGATTCACAGACCGTTGAATGAATGGAGACTTTTGTAAAATAGCCTGGCTTTGTGTGTTTACCTGTAGGAATACGGTGCAGTGACATTTTTTTATTGCTGGGAGTTCAGGGCATGTTGTACATGTCACTTTTTCTCTGGTTCCCATAGCTTACTGGTTTTGAGAGAAATTGATGTTTCTATTGTTGATGGAAAAGAAAAAAATAATTCTGCTTAATAAATTAAAAATAACTGTGGATAGTAACTGAAGCTGAGAAGGTTGGGGAAGTAAGGTGGATCCAGGATGCTGAAAATGTGATGTTTTATCCCACAATATCTCATGCTGGGTAGTTCTGTCTGAGGGAAGATCTTTCTTTCAGGAAAAGGAATGGCTTTTACTGAAGCCTGTCTGTTGTGTTTCCCATCTGCTATCGTGTATTTCAAGAGTCACCTCTGGAGTGTGAGGAATTAAGACATCCCAGCCCATATTGTCATTGTTATGTGAATCATTTACTGTTAACTGTCTTTTTTCTGCCTAGGTAAAGAAGTTTCAGTGAAGATATCATCCCTTCTCTGAGTCTCCGGCCCGGTGTGAGACATTGGGCATGAGGGCTTAGGGCCTGGGACCTGGTGTCCAGCACCAGGCATCTCAAGTCTGGCTCTGGCCGCAGTTTGAGGCAGGGCCCCTGGGCTGTGGTGTACTCTATCAGAATATGTCTAGGGATTCTAGGGTGGTGGTCAAAGGTAGGTCTAGGGCTTGTGGCTTCTGCAGTAGGGCTACAGTGTTAGGGGCTACTGGAGAGGTATTAGGCTTGGAGGCAGATGGGAGAGTTTCTCCTGGAGGGGGAGAGGTGAGGGTGAGTGGGCAGGACTAGGCTGGGGAGGGTGAGGCAGGGTGTTCTGATCTCTCCTCCCCCCCCCCCCCCGAGTTCTTTCTGAATGACTACTTGGTCTGTGTCACAGCACATACCCCGATAGCTGCCTTTGGAATAGACAAAGGACAGAGTTAGTAAAGAGCGGGGCTAAATATTGATCCAATCACTGAGCCCCAAGTGAGGAGTTTCCTTGGTCTGGCCTGCTACATTTGCATATGAAGAGCCACTCCTGGAAAGGAAGGCATTCCAGGCTGGGGCATCTGAAGAGGTTGGATGCCTGTCAGGCTGCAAAGGAATCAGGCGGATTGAGACGCTGAGTCTTCTGCTGTGGTCAACACAACACTGTAGAGTCTTGTTACCTTTCCATGGTGAGTATCTTTGTCATGGGATTGTCCAGAAAAGTAAGACTGCTGTACGTGGGTGGGCCTGACTCGTGGCGCTCAAATGATGTGATTCCTTGGACAGTGCATCCAGAAAGGTTACACTTGGGGTGTTCTGAAACTAATGCATTCCTGGGTCTTTGGAAGGGGGTGTCTTCTGCGAATGTGGAAGTGTTTTTAGTGAGGAGATATGGTCTGCCAGACATGTGAGGGTGCTGTGCTTTCGATTTCATTCCTTTTGCGTTGCTTCTGTCCAGACTCGGATTGCAGTCTGTGGTGTTATTTCGATGAGCGTTCTCTGACTGCTCCTTGTAGAGAATTCCCATATTACTATGTTCCTGGTGCCCATATTCTGTGTACTGGGAACTAAGATGATGTTTAGGATTGTTATCCTTTGAGGTGCATGTTGGCCATTCTATTTTCCTGTTGAGTAGATGTCCTTGAGAATCACTTCAAAGTGTGGCTCTGCACTGCCCTCCCGTGGACATGTGTGGGAATCGCATGGAAGCCTGTGGTGTGAGAGGAATGCATTGGCTTTGTTGTATTTATTCAGTTGTATTGGTTTCAGTCTTGTCTTAAAGTTTTTTGGTATCATTGATGATGCCTGTCTAGTATCTGTGGGTGGGATGCCCCAGAGAGAAGGACGGAAGAAGGAAGAGTTATCTAGCTTGAGTTGAGAATGCAGAAAGTAGGGACATGGGAGGAAAAAGGTTGTGACAGACTAGATCCCAAGAGGTAAGATGTTGCTGTTGCATGAGGAGTTTGGTCTTTCTCAGTGCTCTCTGTTACTATCCGCAGATTTCACAGAGTTCTGTGGGTACTGAACAGGGATCAGGATGTTGTGAGTTTGCTTCTTAATCTCATTCCGTCCGCTTATTAGGGTGCCTTCTTCCAGAGCTTGAGTGATGGGTCCTTTCTGTTGCTGTTCTGTTAGCCTTTAAGTGTTGTGATGAGTGGTGGCAGGGCTTCCTTAGAGTTGTGTTTGGGGAGCCCTGTTCATACAGTCTTCTTTTTTTCATCTGGTTTCCCAATTCCTCAATTCACTGAGGTGGTGAGAAAGAGTAAAACTCGTCTTCCTGAATGGTTCTGGATAGTCGATTCACAGATCGATTTAGCTTCCCGGCTACTGTGCTCTGGATTTGAATTGCTGCCCCCCTCCTGTGGATATCTACATGTTATTGTCATTCAGCAGTTCCCTTGGTAGGTGGCCGATTGTGCTGTGGAAATATGGCAGGCAGTTACATTCCATGTACATTTTCCAGATAGCAATGTGTGAAACTGAGAAATACAGTTTCTTGGAGGTCCCTTGCAACAGTCTTCATAGTCTGGAATGGACTGACAATGCTTTGCAAGTGAGAAGTCCCAATGCAAGTGTGAGCCTGAGTTCTGCTGTCAGACCTGACAAGGTACTGATGAAAAAGCATTGCTTGCTGTCTCATTGCAGAAATCCGAGGACTTGCCTTTGTGATATGGACAGCTGTGACAGTGCTGCCTCCTTGCCCTTCTGTACCTGTG
This sequence comes from Saccopteryx leptura, assembly GCF_036850995.1. Taxonomy (NCBI): domain Eukaryota; kingdom Metazoa; phylum Chordata; class Mammalia; order Chiroptera; family Emballonuridae; genus Saccopteryx; species Saccopteryx leptura. The sequence goes on from NC_089504.1 coordinate 193,602,702, forward strand.
AGATCGTCTTCTAGCACAGGGAAGACAAGTTTTATTTATGTTCCCTACACGTTCCTGTGCAGCACTGCAGAGTCATTTGGGATCGGGAGGTTTTGCACGTCACAGCTCTAAGCTGTGTCTTCACCTTGGCTTTACAAAGTAATTCCAAAGGTAGGGCAGGGTCATCAGTTTCTGCCTTTGTTCCTTTGCTTGCTATTCAGCATTAAAATAAGAGTGCATGTATTATTACATTGTGGTTCAACTCCCACATTACCCATCTGGTGGTCTTAAATGTTTCGATTTCCAACTTTTTGGGAATGCTATCTTGGCTGCAGAGGTGGGTTCTTTCTGTAGGGCCTTTGCTTTGCAGTTATTTATGTTCTTAGAATATGTGTGTCTAGTGTCTTGGGAATTTTTTGGTTTGGCTTTCTGTCCTGGTTGTCTGTATAAGCTGCAGATTTAGGTGTTTCTGTTTGCTGTGAGGCAGGAAGGTCTGATGTCCTAGTCGGCCATCTCTTCTCTGTTCTTCTGGGTTCCTGATCTGGATGTTGTCTGGGTATTGTCTTTGAGTGAGAGGTACTTCAAGTTCAACTTCAACTGTGTTTTCAAGCATTATCAAGGGATAAGGGTATGTGCCTAGGTTCTACACATTGGTTATGCTGTCTTGGTGCCACTAAGCTTTCTTTGTCCAGTGAGATGCCTCAAAACTGATGTGGCAGCATCCTCTCCTATCTCTGGGAGGTATTCTTGGTTGTAGGTTCTTGTTCTGCATTACTTTAAATATTTCTTGCCATTCCCTTCTGGCCTCAAGTGTTTCTGTTGAGAAGTCAGATGTCATCCTTATGGGGGCTCCTTTGTACATGATAGCCTTTTTTTCTCTAGCAGCTTTTAATATTTTCTCTTTATCACTTAGCTTTGGTATTTTAATTATGATGTGTCTTGGTGTTGATTTCTTTGGGTTTCTCTTTAATGGAGTTCTCTGTGCTTCTTGAACTTGTGTGACTTTTTTCTTCATTAATTTAGGGAAGTTTTCAGCTATGATATGGTTGAACAAAGTCTCTATCCCTTGTTCTTTCTCTTCTTCTTCAGGAACCCCTATGATGCAGATCTTATTTCTCTTCATGTTGTCACAGAGCTCTCTAAGAGTTTCCTCAGACTTTTTGAGTCTCTTTTCTCTTTTCTGCTCTGGTTCCATGCCTTCGTTCAACTTGTTCTCCAACTTGCTGATTCAATCCTCAGCTTCACCCATCCTGTTTTTAATTCCATCCATTGTGGTCTTCATTTCTGATATTGTATTTGTCATCTCCGACTGATTCTTTTTACATATTTCAATGTCCTTTTTTATACTTGATATTTCTTTATTTAGTTGTTTGTGTTGACATCCATTATTGTGCTAAGATCCCTAAGCATCCTTACAATCATTATTTTAATCTCTGCATCTGGAAGTTTTGTTATTTCTATATCACACAGTTCAATTCTTGGAGGTTTCTCCTGTGGTTTCATTTGGATTGCACTTCTCTGTCTTTTCACTATGTCTGTGTGTTTGGGTGTATTGTTTGTAGAGCTGGTTGAGTCTAGGCTTGGTGTTCTCTGCCTCCAGCTATCAGCTGTGTTATTTCTAGGTCTTCTTGAGTTGGCATCAGCTGTTATTTGTAATCCACTGTCAGATTTGGCTTTTCTAGTAGAGCCACTTTAAAGTCTTGATTTTGTTTTCTTCTGTTTTCTTAATACAGGATAGTCTTGTTTACTGATTTCAGCAGGGTGCTCATTTGAAATTGTATCCAGGAATGCAGTGGTTGTAACCTGAGACTGAAGGCCTGATCTGCCAGTTACTCTCTCTGGGGGCAGGGTGTTTTCTCAGCTTTAGTTGAGTGAGGTGTGTCTCAGATCTCCATAGAGACCTGAGTTACTTCCCCTCCTCCCCACTTCTTGTTTTCAGCTGTGTCTTGCTGCACTGATTGGAGCTGGAGAGATTTCTGGAGATGGGTGGCCTGCAACCACTTTAATCTTGTGTTATGTGGGGGGATCAACCCCTTCTCCAGCTATGGCCATCTCCAGCACTGGAAGAGTCAGCTTCTCAGGTCATTCAATGCATTTCTCTGCCCCTCATCTTATGTCTCTTGCTCTTTCCTTTCCTTTTGGAAGACAAACCTGCCCTTTTTAACACACCTTGTTTCCAGGTTCCCAGGCAAGTGGCTGTGAGTGATATTTTCTGATCTTTTCCTTGGAGCGAGAGCTATTCTGGGCTCTCAGACTCAGCCCCTTCTGTTCCTTTAAGCAGGGGGACTCACTGCTCCTCGGCACTCCCTACCAGACTTGGTGTGGCTTCTTCTTTTCTCCTTGGTTTTTGAGAGCTGTTCTAGTTGTCCAGAGTTAGTTTTTCACTCTGATTGTTCCTAAATTAATTTGTAATCCGGTTTGTTGGTGTGAGCTGGGAGTCTGTGCATCTGCCTACTCCACTACTATCTTCCTGACTGTTTATTTTTCAAAACAGTATTTTGGTAGATTCAGTGAATATAGCTGAGAGATCTTTTATTCATCAGGAATAGAGAAATTGGAGAACAAACAAAAATAAAAATCATTAGGAGTAAGTCTCTGAAGGAGAAAAGAGAATAACCTTCTTAAGTCCTCTTTTCCTCTCATTTTTTTTTTTTTCTTTTCCTTTTTCTGAAGCTGGAAACAGGGAGAGACAGTCAGACAGACTCCCGCATGCGCCCGACCGGGATCCACCCGGCACGCCCACCAGGGGCGATGCTCTGCCCACCAGGGGGCGATGCTCTGCCCATCCTGGGCGTCGCCATGTCGCGACCAGAGCCACTCTAGCGCCTGAGGCAGAGGCCACAGAGCCATCCCCAGCGCCCGGGCCATCTTTGCTCCAATGGAGCCTTGGCTGCGGGAGGGGAAGAGAGAGACAGAGAGGAAAGCGCTGCGGAGGGGTGGAGAAGCAAATGGGCGCTTCTCCTGTGTGCCCTGGCCGGGAATCGAACCCGGGTCCTCCGCATGCTAGGCCGACGCTCTACCGCTGAGCCAACCAGCCAGGGCTCCTCTCATTTTTAATATAAGTGAATCAGAGTTTGCTAGGCTTCTCTTAACCTCTATATGTTTTTGACAAGCAACAATTTTAATGAGCCAGCTCTGCTTTCTGCTCATCTTTTTCTTTGGTGTTGAGAGTCTAGCCTGTAATATCATGTCTAGAGACTTGTGGAGAAAATGAGGTGTCTGGCCACTCTTAAGTATATTACAAATAGATAAAAGTTACAAGATAATTTGCCAAGGTTAAGATTAGACCCTAATGCAGTGGATAGAGAATCAAACTGGGATGTGAAAGAACCAGGTTTGAGACCCTGAGGTTGCCAGCTTGAGCGTGGGCTCATCTGGCTTGAGCAACAACAAAAAAAAGCTCACAAGCTTAGACAAAAGGTTGTTGGCTTGAGCAAGGGATTACTCAGTCTGCTGAAGGCCCGTGGTCAAGTCACATATGAGAAAGCAATCAATGAACAACTAATGTGTCTCAATAAAAAATTGGTGGTTGATGCTTCTCATCTCTCTGTTCCTGTCTGTCTGTCTCTATCTATCCCTCTCTGACTCTCTTTCTGTCCTTGTAAAAAAAAGAAAGATTAGAGCCTAAGACCTCAGAAGAATGGAAAGCTAACATTTTGAAATAAGAATTAGACCTGTGACCTTAAATTAATTAAGCCCATATTTTTTAATGGGTTAAGCAAACTGGTTTAGAAAATAAAAGATCTTAGTCACAGGAGGTTGGATTGGTTTTCCTAGTTTTGATTTATTTATCTCCTTGCCTCTAGAAAAGAGAAAATTAAGCCATACCATACAATTGATCATCTATATCTTTCTTCAAGTATTTTAGGACATGAAGTGCAGGAAGTTTTAGCTAGGGATCTGCTTCAATACTACTAACAAATTATAATCATTCACATGTTTGTTTAACATAACTTACATCACTATTCTGACATTTTAAGTCTATTTCCTTGTCATATTCTTATAGAAGATGAAAGGCAATGAGCATGTTCTGTAAAATACTCAACTACAAGATTATTAAACTATTCTCTTCCCACTTCTCTTTCAGTTTAAACAATACTTAAAAATAATTATTGAAAAATATGTAATACTTTAAAAAACATTTTCTGTAAGAATTTATTTTTAAATTAATTGATTTTATGTCTTAGGGCAGATATTAGACATATAGAGCAGTTTTAGAACTCTGTACTTCTAAGAAAGTATAGAGCATTTCCATCATTAATTTTTTTTATTTAACTACATAGTAAAACCTTACTCTTGAAAATGTCAGTAAAGAATTTAAGTTACACAATAAAGTCATATGTATAATAATACTGCATAATGTTACAAGTAAAAGAAGCTAGAAAAAATGGGATGTTCACCTTCAACTAATAGTGTATATCTAAATCATACTACTTGATATTATTAAAGTCTATAAAGACACAGTAAAATGTTAAAAGATCTCCAATAACCTCACTAAGTTTTCAGAAAAATAATTATCCATCTCTATGTACAGCTGAAGGAAAATAAATTATACCTATGCTTATACATATTTCATAGAAAGAATTGGAACTGTAGATATAATTTCTAACCTATACTTAAATATTAAGAGATATTGGAAGGAAAAGGTTGCCAAATAAATGCAGTCCATCACAATATGTATTTTTCATGATTATGAGCTTTTTCAGCACAAATTTACATTTAATTATGTATGTATGGTGAAATGTATTTCTCTTTCATATGAAATAAATTCTTAGTAAAATTTGTATAAATTCTAGGTCCTGATTATACATTTTTGATGATGACTCATTTGCATTATAATCTCAGATGATTTTTATCTGGCACAACTGGCCAATTTCTAAATAGCATCTACAAGTCATTACCTGAGATAGATTGTATAGTTAAATTTTATAAATCCTTAGAGAATTTGCAGACAAAATAAAAAGGAAAACATTTTAATTCTTACTTTAAGACTTCTATCTTGCTTTTCTATTCTGAGACACCTTTGCTAAACACTGCTTTGGTGGTGCTGTGTCTGAGATAGAATTTGTGCAGCTGGAACAAAAATCAGAGTTTTCAGGTATTCTACCTTGAAGTAAATTATTTATTTGTTTATCAAACTCTCTTATCTATCCAAAATAAGCCATATACTTAAAAATCCTGAGGAATAGTATGAGAAATAAGTCAGGAATGTGCATAAAAATAAGTAAAATGACAAAGCCATATCAAACTAAGCTTTTTTAGTAGTTTAGTTTTGGAATTTTTCTATGGAATTAATATTAGGGACATCAGAAACAATTATTCAGTCTGCTGAAGGCAATTCTGTGCTGCTTTCAGACCCTTGATTTGGGTGATAAAGGTCAGCCACTCCAACATCAAGGTGGAAAGAAAATGTAGAAATGAGAGAAAGGACCCAAATATTAGCCCAGTGGTGCCCCTCCATGATCATAGAAGTTTGGGGAAATATTAATTGATTGCCATGGTTCAATTTTCTTACTGTCTTTTTTTTTTTGTGGCAGAGTCAGAGAGAGGGACGGACAGATAGGGACAGACAGACAAGAAGGGAGAGAGATGAGAAACATCAATTTATTCTTGCGGCTCCTTAGTTGTTCATTGATTGATTTCTCATATGTGCCTTGACCAGGGGGCTACAGCAGACCGAGTAACCCCTTGCTCGAGCCAATGACCTTGGGCTCAAGCTGGTGAGCCTTGCTCAAACCAGATGAGCCTGTGCTCAAGCTGGTGACCTCGGGGTCTTGAACCTGGATCCTCCACATCCCAGTCCGATGCTCTATCCACTGCACCACTGCCTGGTCAGGTTTTCTTACTGTCTTTAATTAACTGCATCCCCCACATAGATACACAGTGTTTATATGAGTTGGATCCTGGCTACTTGGACTGGGTGGTAAAGGGTGTAAAAAGGGTGTACCTGTGGGTGGCTGTTCTTATTATTTGTGTTTTTTTCTCTCTCAATGAGAATGTTATTAATTTTAAAGTGTTTTCAACTGTAAAGTAGAACAGGAGTATGCCCATACCTCCCAATTTATGTAACTGATTTAAGGAATTTAATCATAACTAGACCCATTACATCTCCAACAGTAACAACTTTCCTTAGCCGGGGATTCTGAACAGGGACATGACAACTTGAATGTCCTCTACCTGTGTCTTCACTGTGATGTTATCAAAAAAAACTTCAGGGAAAAAGCAATGAAGGGAAAGTCAAGTCTGTCAAGTTTGGTGTTATTATTAAAATAATCTTAATACATGGCCATTAAATTGAGTGTTCATTCTTTCTATCCATGAACACAGTATATACTTCCACTTGTTTGCATCTTCCTCAGTTTTTTTTTTTTCAATGTCCTATAATTTTCTGAGTACAAGTCTTTTACTTTGTTGGTGAATGTATTCTTAGGTCCTTTACTTTTTGTTGCAATAGTAAATGAGATGGTTTTCTTAATTCTCTTTCTTATAGTTTATTATTGGTATATAAAAATGCTACTGATTTCTGAATATTAACTTTGTATCCTGCTACTTTACCAAATTAATTTATTGGGTCTTGTGGTTTTTTGGTGGAGACTTTAGGGTTTTCTATGTGCAATCTCATGTCATAAGTAAATGACAGTTTTAATTCTTCTTTTCCAGCTTCCTTTTATTTGTCTTTTTGTCTGATTGTTGTTGCTAGAACTTCCAGTATTCTGTTAAATACGAGTAGTAATAATGGGCAGCCCTGACTTGTTACTGCTCTTTATTTTTTATTTTTTGACAGAGACAGAGAGAGAGTGTCTGAGAGAGGGACAGATAAGTATAGACAGACAGGAAGGGAGAGAGATGAGAAGCATCAATTATTTGTTGTGGCACGTTAGTTGTTCATTGATTGCTTTTTCATATGTGACTTGACCAGGGAGCTACAGCAGAGTGAGTGACTCCTTGTTCAAGTCAGCAACCTTTGGGCTCAAGCCAGCGACCATGTGGTCAGGTTTATAATCCTACACTCAAGCCAGCAACCCTGCACTCAAACTGGTAAGCCCACACTCAAGCCAGCAACCCTGCACTCAAACTGGTAAGCCCACACTCAAGCCAGCAACCTGGTTTTGAACCTGGGCCCTCTGTGACCCAGTCCAATGTTCTATCCACTGCGCCAACACCTAGTCAGGCTTATTACTGACCTTAAGGGCAGTGTTTTTTATTTTTTCTCATTGAGTATGATGTTGGTGATAGGTTTGTGATATATGGCCTTTATTATATTGAGGTATGGTGCCTTTCTTCCCACTTTTCTGAGAGTTTGGATCATAAATGACATGCCCAAGATCACATAGCTACTAGGTGATAAAGCCAGAACTTAATTCAAGATTTCTTCTTCCAATTCTTTCTTTTTTTACCACATGCTAAAGCTTAACACTAAACCCCAACCTTTGCCACACAGACACAACAGTGTGATCTGAAATAGGATAGCACGCACAGCACACATGCCCTGTCATAATTGCTACCTGTGCAGTGGAGCTAAACAGGCTGTTGATGACAGTAACTCACTATAAACCAAGGGGAAAAACCCAGTTTTGATTCCTGGTCCTGCTATTTACTAGGGGTGTGTGTGTGTGTGTGTGTGTGTGTGTGTGTGTGTGTGTTTAAAATAGACTTTATTTTATAGAGCAGTTTTAGGTTCACAGCAAAATTGAGCCACAATGCAGAGATTTCCCACATACCCCCACCCCTATACATGCACAGCCTCCCCCATTATCAATACTGGGCATCCGAGTGGTATATTTTTTACAATTGGTGCACCTACACAGAGATAGCATTATCACCCAAAGTCCTCAGTTTCGATTAAGGTTCACTCTTGGTGTACGTTCTATGGGGTTTGACACAGAATGTCATGAAACAGTGATATAAATAACATTGTTAAGACTCTAAGTGCTGTTAGGAACAGCAGGGGAGGAATTGCTTGTCAAGGGGCAACTGAGAGCACTTGGCACAAAACCTTTTTAGCAGGGCTGCTCACAAATTAAAAAGGAGGAGTGCTAGAGTTTTGCTCTTTTAAATTTCACCCACCTGTGTGTTTGAGCTCCTCCCCGCCCCCTGTGAAAATGGGGATCATAGTATCTAACTTACGAAGGTTATTGTGAGGATTAAACTAAATCAGATCATGGATGTAAAGCAAATCACCTGCCTTGCACAGAGTAAGAACACATTAAATGAGCTAATATGAATTTTTGTTTGAGAGTTATCAGTGTAAACCTAGCTGTTTAACCCTCCTGAGTCTTTCCCTTGTTCTCCTTTACCTTAGCCAGAGCCTCTAGTCTGAGCCAAGATAATTCTACAGAGATGAGTTCTAGTGGTTCCTTAAATATATCAGTCCACAAAGATTCACTGCGCTGCTAAGAGGAACTTCAATTTTAAGTTTGGTTCTTGGAGGAGGCAGGGCTAAGTGAAGCAGGGATAAAATGCACAGATGTTTACCAAACCCTCAAGTTGGGCCACAGGACAGGAAGATTCTGATGTGGACAACTTGCCAAGAGAAACAGAAGGAGAAGAGAAAGTGCAGAAGGGTTGGGGGTGAGTTGCTACTTGAGTTACTGTGAATGTGAAATAAATGTTTTCAATGAAAGTTTAAAGGAGACCTTTAATACTGCAAATGGTAGAATATGCAAACCAAATGAGTCTGCACACATATAGCCCTTCTGCACACATCTGGGGGAACTGAAAGGAACAAAACTCCAGCATTCTAATTTGTTACCAGGCCTGAGGAAAAGGTTTTGTGCCAAGTTGCTCATTGACAACCAATTCCTCCCCCCTGCTGTTCTTAACATTTAGAGCCTGTACAATAGTACTTATACCTCTGTTTCATATACAACCAGTCAGTAAGCTTGTTGAGAACAGGAATCATGGCTTCTACTTCTGAACCTCACATAGGAGTTGGCCTGACAGACAAGCACATAGTGGGTGATCCTGCATTTCTGCATAGTGTTGTGCTAATGTTCTCCAACCAACAGATGACCAGAGACATTCTTGTTAGAAAAACTGTGGGTAACTCAGGCCTGAGTGAGAGCGTATAGAACTGGAAGTTCAGTTTCCTCGGTATTTGTCATAATGTGACATCAGTTGCTTTGTGATCTCAAGTGAGTCATTTTCTCTGTTACCTTAGTTTCACTCATTTGCAAAATGGGGAGTACAATTTTATAAAAGACTTATACTCACCTTTTTTCCTGATTAAAAAGTAATATATGTTCATTTTGGAAAACATAGAATATACAAAAGAGTAAGGGATATAATAAAAATCACCCAAAGACAAACACTATTAACATTTTGGTTTATTTTTTCAATCTTTTCCATGTGTGTGTGTGTATGTGTGTGTGTTCCCAGACCAGCTACATAATTGGCAATGCCCAGTGCAAAATGAAAATGTGGAGCCTCTTGTTCAAAGAGTATTTCAAATTCTAAGTTGGTGACAGTAGAGCATTAAACCAAGTACATAAAAAGGGCATAAATGGTGATGGAAAAAGACTTGACTTGGGGTGATGAACACACAATACAAAATACAGATGATGTACTATAGAATTGCACACCTAAAATCTATATAATTTAATAAATGTCACCACTGCCTGACCAGGCAGTGGCACAGATGACAGAGCATTGGACTGGGATGCAGATGACCCAGGTTCAAAACCCCGAGGTCACCAGCTTGAGCATGGGCTCATCTGGTTTAAGCAAGGCTCACCAACTTAAACCCAAGGTCGCTGGCTTGAGCAAGGGGTCACTTGGTCTGCTGTAGCCCCACGGTCAAGGCACATAAGAAAGAGCAATCAATTAACAACTAAGGAGCCACAACAAAGAATTTATGCTTTTTATCTCTCTCTTCCTTCCTGTCTGTCTGTCTCTATCTTGTCCCTCTGTCTCTGTTTTTGTCACCAAAAATAAATAAATAAATAAATAAATAAACGTCACTCCAATAAATTCAATTAAAAATAAATTTAAAAAAGAAAAACAAATACAGAACCTTCTCAACACAGGGCTCTGTGTGACTACACAAGTGTATGCCCAGGGAGTTGGCTCTTTATTTTTCCTCTTCAAAATAATAAGAAAATCATTTATTGACTGCTTTCTGTGTGTCAAATATTTTACCAAAATTATTTCTACTTTAATTCAATTTTCCCTAAGTAAATGCAATTCTTTTCCCATCCCCTTAATTTTGCAGATAAAACATCTGGAGATGTTTTCTTGGAACATATGTACCCTGATTTATCAATGTCACTGCATTAAAATTAATAAAAATAAGATTAAAAAGGCTTCTGTAAATTCCCTTATTTTTCACAACAAAACTTGTATAAGTTTCTGTCTTTTTAAAAAAAGATGTTATTTATTGATTTGAGAGAGAGAGAGAGAGAAAGATTGAGATAAGAGCAGTAAGCCTCAACTCGTAGTAATTGCTTCTCATATGTGCCCTGACCAGGCAAACCTAGTGTTTTAAGCCAGTGACCTCAGCATTGTAGGTCAATGCTTTATCCACTGAGCCACCACAGGTCAAGCACTTCTTATATTTCAAATAATTTTGGTTAAGAACCATGTTTGTGTACATATACTCATTTTACAAGTTAACTCAACTTTATATTTACTCTAATATCTTCTCACTCAATGCTTTTTTAAAAAAAAAAAAAAGTTTTTAGAAATTCCTTTATGATGTTCCAGCATATGCAATCCTAGTTACAGAGCAATCTGGTTGTAATGAGATATAATTGGTAAGTAGTAAGCTGAGCTTGTTCAGTAGTATCTAGGTGATTGTCTTCCACAGAACAAGATTCACAGTTACATCTCTAAGTTTCCTAAAGTGAAGGCTGTTTATTACATCCGTGGATGTCAAAAGTCTCTGCTCCTGTATAGCTAGGGTTAATAATTACAATGGTGAATCTAAGATAGGGAGGGTTTTTTACTTTTATTTTAAGATAATACCAGACTATTCCAAGAATAGTCAAAGAATTCCCATATAGCTTTTACCCAGATTCTTTAAACACCAACATTTTTCACATCTGTTCTATTACTCTATACATATTTACTTACTGTGTGTGTGTGTGTGTGTATGTGTGTGTGTGTGTGTGTGTATGTGACAGAGAGAGAAACAGATAGGGATATAGAGGACGGACGAGAAATGAGAAGCATCAATTCTTTGTTGTGGCTCTTTAGTTGCTCATTGATTGCTTTCTCATATGTGCCTGGAAAGGGTGTGGGGGTAGGATAGGAGATGGAAGGGGGGTTCCAGCAGAGTGAGTGATCCCTTGCTCAAGCCAGCGACCTTGGGCTTCAAGCCAGTGACCTTTGGGCTCAAGCCACTGACCATGGGGTCATGTCTATGATCCCACATTCAAACCAGTGACCTCAGAATTTTGACCTGGGTCTTCCAGATTCCAGTCTGACATTCTATCCACTGTGCCACCACCAGGTCAGACACTATTTATGTACTTTTTTCCCCTAAAGCATTTGAGAATGAGCAACAAATGTGATGCCTCTTTACCTCTAAATTTTTCAGTATATATCTCCTAAAAATATGGACATTCTTTAACATATCCATAGTACTGTTGTCAAAATCAGGACATTAACACAGAAACAATACTATTTTCCAGTTTTAGGCCCTGTTCGGATTGTGCCTCAACTCAGAGTGCTCTTTATCTCATAGAAAAACTTGGATCACATGCTGTATGTAGTTGTCTTGTCTCCTTAGTCTCTTTAATCAGGACCAGTGTTTCAATCTTTGTCATTCATTGCCTTGACATTCACAAAGACTTCAGGTCAATTATTTGACCCTTGATCTTCCTTCATTATCAGCTTCTGATTATGCACATATCGGTATGTTCTTTACATTGAATCCCGCCAGGAGACACATGATGGCAATGTGTCCCATTACTGGTGACATTGATTTTGATCATTAAGTTAAAGTGATGTCTGCTAACTTTCACTCTCATAAATTACTTTATGTCTCTGTGGAATTAAGTATTTTGCAGGGAGAAATTCTGAAACTATGTAGAAGTCCTATTATCAAATTTTTACCGTCTAGTTTTAGCATCCACTAATTGATCCAAATTCAATTTATGACTAAATCAAGTATTATTACCATGATGGTTACCAAATGGTGATTTTCTGATTCATAACTCTCCCTACATTTATAACTTGTAAAATAGAGCAGTCTCTTCTCTACCAGTTATCCATTTATATCAGTATGAACTCCTGGGGTCTTATTTTAGTCAATGAGTTAAAATCTAGCATTACTATCATTATTTATTTTGATGCTCAGTTGTCCCATACATGCTGTCTTTTGAGTACTTTTGCCCTGTCCCCTCCGTTTTCAGTGCTTTCTAAGCCTCTGGCACATCCAGATATTCTGGGCATCTCATTTCCAAGTGAGTAAATAGACTAAACAGTGGTGGAGATGAAGAGAACCAGTTTGAAAAGTAGATACTTAAACACACAATACTGCAAGGCACAGCCAAGGCAGAGGGCACATTAAAGCTCCAACTCTCAGAATTGTGTCCAGTCTATTAATTTCCTAGAGGTCTCACGCTGTGTGTGTGTGTGTGTGTGTGTGTGTATGTGTGTGTGTGTGTGTTTATGACACATGGAATTTTGAGCATAGTTGGAACTTGCTTACCTCTCAAGTTGTCCCATTTTGACATTCCCAGACTTTTGATTTATAGGGGTTTACAGAGTCAGTATACAACAGAGAACAGCGATAATCTGTCTATGCTAAATCTCATTTAAACAGAATTTCCACTTAATTAATTAGGGCTCTCTTTTTGATTGACTGGACATGTGTTTATTCAAAAACAGTTAACTCTAGTTAGCACTTGTCTTTCTTATATCTTATGTCTAACATCTAACTTCACATTAAAAGGAGGCAGATTTCTGTTTAATATCTGACATGAATCCATCAGTGTTTACTAATTATTTGTGTAACAGACTATCTTATAGAAGACAGCAGTTAATCACTGCAGCTAACCAAGCCAAAAGCATATATTTAGGATTCCCTCCCCATGGGAGATTAAATATGAATTCTGTGATTCAGTACATTAACACATTCACTAAAAAATTACACTGCAAAAATATTACAGTGTTGAAAATTATAGGGAAAATGTGTACTGTAAGTCAGGGTATTTATTGGTTCATGATGCTTTTAGTGTCTTAAATTTATTTCACAGCTCCCTAGACGGAAAGTTTCTTTTATTCTGTTACAACTTGTTATGTTGCCTAACAGTTTCTTTTATAAAGTAGTTAGGTTAGAATAATTTAAAAGGCAAAAGATTTATGCGATCTGAAGAGAAACCAGAGTATTAGAATAATTTAAGAGTAGCTGTTCTCATGGCATTCCACAGAAGTCACTGTGTTTACCTTGAAAATGTACACTCTGGGGTGCTCTGATGCCTAGGGCTGCTCAGCTCACACTTTGGAAACTCTATCTATAACAAAAAACATTTAAATGAAGTTGTATGTCTTATGTGGTTATAATTATAGAAATTTGTGTATGTGTAAACAAAGACTAGAAGGTACAAAGTAAAGCAATTATGCCAGGCTTATAGATGATTTAAAACTGTTTAAACACTTTAAAATCATGTTTCCTTTCTGATTTATTTTCTCATTCATGGCCTCTGTGTGCTATCGAGGCACTTGGTCTTTGTTCCTCTCTACAAAAAAGAGATGTAGGGATAACAAAGCCTTCTTTTAAATTCTGGGGCAATACTAGTTCAGGAAATTTTATTGCTATGAACCAAGACTTTTGTGATTAAAATGAAGTGTGTATTCTCTTCAAGGACCATAGAGTGTTCTGACTAATTACAGGAATGGTGTGTATGGGAAGTGGCCTACTACGGAGGTGTTTGCTGTCATTCCTTGGATGACAGCGGGAAGCCCCTTTGCCTCCTATGGTATGAAGGCTCTGGGTCACAACAGTATCGTAGAGTGGGCACAATCATGGGCTCTAAAGTCCTGCAGCCTGGGCTTAAGTGTTGTAGGCTTTGTGACCCTGAGCAAGTTATTTAGTCTCCCCATCTGTCAATTAAGTCAATACCACCTGCTTCACAGTGTTAATGGGAGAATGAAATAAGATAGTGTGAGTAAAGCATTTATTAGAACAGTGCCTGGCACAATAAATATGTTAGAAATGTTTTGTGTGGAAGCTGTGACAATAATTCTGGTGCAGGTTTTGTCCTAACCAAAATAGAAATGTAGAAAGCATTTATAGTGTTCTCAATAAGAAACAAAGTTTACCTCCTTCTTCTTACCTTTCTACTTGTAGTTTATACCACTGGAATAACTACTTAAGATACTGACACATGGCTCCCAGTCCTTCCCTCATTTAGTAGCTGGGTAATATATCATTTTACTAGTGGCTTTTCTTTTAAGAAAGACACAAATTAAAACTATTTTAATTTTCTTATTTTATTCAGATGATCCCTTTACCTAAAAAGTTCATTCAGGTGGACAGAAATAAAACACAACTTCAGGCGGGTGGACTTGGGTTAAGTGGGAGTGTCCTAATACCATTAGAAACAACTCAGTGAAAACTGAAAATAAATTTTTTATGGTAGTCACAGGAAACCTCTGTTACTCTTCTATTATTTTCTTTTCTTTTTTTTAATAAATAAAATTTTATTTTAATGGGGTGACATCAATAAATCAGGGTACATATATTCAAAGAAAACATTTTCAGGTTATCTTGTCATTTAGTTCTGTTGCATACCCATCACCCAAAGAGAGATCGTCCTCCATCACCCTGTATCCAGTTTTCTTTGTACCCCTCCCCCTCCCCTTCCCCCTCTCCCCCCTTCCCTCCCCCACCCCCCGTAACCACCACACTCCTGTCCATGTCTCTTAGTCTCGCTTTTATGTCCCACCAATGTATGGACTCCTGCAGTTCTTGTTTTTTTCTGATTCGCTTATTTCACTCCGCATAATGTTATCAAGGTTCCACCATTCTGCTGTAAGTGATCTGATGTCATCATTTCTTCTAGCTGAATAGTATACCATGGTGTATATGTGCCCCATCTTCTTTACCCAGTCTTCTATTTTTTTTTACACTGATGAAAAGCCTTGAAGCAAACTCTTGGCCAATACAGCAAGAATCCATAAAAGAGTAGTGTCCTTAACATGTTCACCAAGTCCAAATTGGCCCCATCACCATGCCAAATCCCTGAAAAATGCAACCCAACCACAGTTCAGTCTGTTAGGAGCTGTCAGAGGGACCAGGAGTCCAGGAAAAGTCCACACAGGAAAAGTCCGCATGGCACTGGAATTGTTGTCAACATTCTATACTTTGCAGCTCTTGTCCAAGTCCCAATGACCACTGCTTCTAGCTGGTAATGATTCAGGTAGACTGGAAAAGCCATGTGCAGCATGCGTGGATATGGAGCTTCTGTTCTCCTCTGCCTGGAGAGATGAGACCAGGTTGCTTTTCCCTGGAGCTCTGCAACTGTGGCATGGTAAAGAGAACCTTGGGGTACACTAAGCTGGGTGGCAAAGGTAGATTCATAATACAAGTTGGCAAAAGGGGGAAAGAGAGCTCTAAATTAGGAGTAGGTCCCAGCCTGAAATATGAGTGGCACATTGAGGTAGGAGGGATAAAGGAAACACTATATATTAAGCAAAGCAGCAGAAAATAGGACTATCAACACCCACAACAGAGATCTTTGAGGGACAAATAAAAAACCTGACTATTCAGGCAAAACATAGTTAAGTGGCCCTTGTGCAACTGAGATCAGTTTACCTGCTTCTTGGAAGAAATACCCTAGGCTCATCCACAGTGTTGTAGATGGGGCTGATGGCCCTGGGCACCTTCAGCCTTCAGTGGCAAACCCAGCTTTCTGGGCAAGGTTAGGTCATAGGTGGCTGGAGCAGGGCTGGAAGAGACTGAACCCTCCCTTAGAGGAGTGAGGGGGAAGCCCACCTTCCAGTGTCCCTGTTTCCTCAGCAGAGGTGTGTAAGCCTGGCAGGCTTTAGCTCAATGACCTTCCTTTCCACTATTGAAGCAGGACCCAGATGGCATCCTATGAGACCCCTTTGGGGTGTTGGAGCCTTTAAGGGTGTATCCTAAAAGCTGGTAGTTCCCCTGATCTCTATTGGGTTTTTTCTGCCTCTAGGTATCTTAAAAGCCATGCTCAGAAGATCTCGCTGAGGGGTTTGAGGATCCCCATCGGCCTATATAAATCTTTTCCATATATCTGGAGCTATTTGGAAAAAGACAAAACAGTGTTATTAGCTGGATCTAATAAAGAAGGTAGTGGTTTGTAGGTAAAAAAGATTTGGTGTCTCCTGTTCATCAGCCTTCACAAGAAATGTAAATTTTTATTTATTTTTTTTTTTTAAGTAAAAAGCATGATATGGTAGACCCATAGGAGTCATTGGCCTGAGTGCAGGATTCCTGGGTTCGATTCCCAGCCAGAGCACACAGGAAAGCGCCCATCTACCTCTCCACCCCTCCCCCTCTCCCTCCTCTCCGTCCCTCACTTTACCTCCCACAGCCAAGGCTCCACCGGAGCAAAGCCACCCCGAGCACTAAGGATGGCCCCATGGCCTCTGCCCCAGTCGCTAGAATGGCTCCAGTTGTAACAGAGCAACATCCCAGATGGGCAGAGTATTCCCCCCTGGTAGGCATGCCAGGTGGATCCCGGTCAGGTGCATGCGGGAGTCTGTCTGACTGCCTCCCCATTTCCATCCTCAGAAAAATACAAAAAATAAATAAATAAAAGAAAAAATACCAAAAAAAAAAAATAATAGTAAAAGGGCATTCCCTTGCGTTAAAGCTCCAGGGAGGATGGAGTGAGCTTGAGTATATCCTATGAAACATGGAGCTCTATGTTGACATATAAGTCTTTGAAGAAGGAGGAACTGCTGAAATAGTTCATCAGCATTTGTCCCTAAGACAACAATCTTTATAGTGGAAACACCATAAGTAAATATTTGCTGTCTGTCTATAGATTAAAGGGGGAATATGGCAAATGTTGAAGAGCCATGCTCTTTGTGCCCCTCCCCTCCCCCAACCCCCTCCCTCTCCTACCCCCACCCTGTACCCCCAACACTGTTGTCCATGTCTCTGAGTCTCATCTTTATGTCCCACCTATGTATGGAATCATATAGTTCTTAGTTTTTTCTGATTTACTTCTTTCGCTCACTATAATGTTATCAAGGCCCATCCATGTTGTTGTAAAAGATCCTATGTCATCATTTCTTATGGCCGAGTAGTATTCCATAATATATATATACCAAAGCTTTTTAATCCACTCGTCCTCTGATGGACACTTGGGCTGTTTCCAGATCTTTGCTATTGTGAACAATACTGCCATAAACATGGGGGTGCATTTCTTCTTTTCAAACAGTGCTATGGTGTTCTTGGGGTATATTCCTAACAGTGGTATAGCTGGGTCAAAAGGCACTTCGATTTTTAATTTCTTGAGGAATCTCCACACTGTTTTCCACAGTGGCTGCACCAGTCTGCATTCCCACCAGCAGTGCAGGACGGTTCCCTTTTCTCCACATCCTCGCCAGCACTTATTCTGTGTTGTTTTATTGATGAGCGCCATTCTGACTGGTGTGAGGTGATATCTCATTGTGGTTTTAATTTGCATTTCTCTAATGATTAGTGATGTTGAACATTTATTCATATGCCTGTTGGCCATCTGTGTGTCCTCTTTGGAGAAGTGTCTATTCATTTCTTTTGCCCATTTTTGGATTGGATTGTTTGTCTTCCTGGTATTGAGTTTTACAAGTTCTTTATAAATTTTGGTTATTAACCCCTTATCAGACGCTATGTCAAATATATTCTCCCATTGTGTAGTTTGTCTTTTTATTATGTTCTTATTGTCTTTAGCTGTGCAGAAGCTTTTTAGTTTGATAAAGTCCCATTTGTTTATCCTGTCTTTTATTTCACTTGCCTGTGGAGACAAATAAGCAAATATATTGCTGCGAGAGATGTCAGAGAGCTTACTGCCTATGTTTTCTTCTAAGATGCGTATGGTTTCACGGCTTACATTCAAGTCTTTTATCCATTTTGAGTTTATTTTTGTGAGTGGTATAAGTTGGTTGTCTAGTTTCATTTTTTTGCAGGTAGCTGTCCAGTTTTCCCAACACCATTTGTTGAAGAGGCTGTCTTTACTCCATTGTATTGTCTTACCTCCTTTGTCAAATATCAGTTGTCCATAAAGCTGTGGGTTTATTTCGGAGTTCTCTGTTCTGTTCCATTGATCTATGTGCCTGTTCTTATGCCAGTACCAGGCTGTTTTGAGTACAATGGCCTTATAATATAACTTGATATCTGGAAGTGTGATACCTCCCGCTTTTTTCTTCCTTTTCAAGATTGATGAGACTATTCATGTTCTTTTTTGGTTCCATATAAATTTTTGGAATATGTGTTCTATGTCTTTGAAGTAAGTCATTGGTACTTTAATCGGTATTGCATTGAATTTATAAATTGCTTTGGGTAATATAGACATTTTAATGATGTTTATTCTACCTAACCATGAGCACGGTATATGCCTCCACTTATTCGTATCTTCCCTGATTTCTTTTATCAATGTTTTATAATTTTCCGAGTACAAGTCTTTAATCTCCTTGGTTAGATTTATTCCTAGGTACTTTACTTTTTTGGTTGCAATGGTAAAGGGGATTGATTCCCTGATTTCTCTTTCTGACAGTTCATTATTAGTGTATAAAAATGCCTCTGATTTCTGAGTATTGATTTTATATCCTGCCACCTTGCCAAATTCATTTATCAGGTCTAGTAGTTTTTTGACTGAGACTTTAGGGTTTTCTATATACAATATCATGTCATCTGCAAATAATGATAGTTTTACTTCTTCTTTTCCAATTTGGATGACTTTTATCTTTTTCTTGTCTGATTGCTGTGGCTAGGACTTCCAGAACTATGTTGAATAAGAGTGGTGAAAGGGGGCACCCCTGCCTTGTTCCTGATCTTAAGGGGATTGCTTTTAATTTTTGCCCATTGAGTATGATGTTGGCTGTGGGTTTGTCATAGATGGCCTTTATCATGTTGAGGTATGTTCCCTGTATTCCCACTTTGCTGAGAGTTTTGATCATGAATGGGTGCTGGACTTTATCAAATGCTTTTTCTGCATCTATTGAAATTATCATGTGGTTTTTCTCCTTTCTTTTGTTTATGTGATGAATCACATTGATTGATTTGCGAATATTGTACCGGCCTTGCCTCCCAAGAATAAATCCTACTTGATCATTGTGTATGATTTTTTCCATATATTGCTGGATCCGGTTTGCTAATATTTTGTTGAGGACTTTTGCATCTAAGTTCATCAGGGATATTGGCCTACAATTTTCTTTTTTTATGTTGTCTTTGTCTGGTTTTGGAATCAGAATTATGCTCGCCTCATAAAAGGAGTTTGGAAGTCTTCCTTCCTCTTGAATTTTTTGAAATAGCTTGAGAAGGATAGGAGTTAGTTCTTCTTTGAATATTTGGTAGAATTCACTTGTGAAGCCATCAGGTCCAGGACTTTTCTTTTTTGGGAGTTTTTTGATAGCTGTTTCAATCTCATTTGTTGTAATTGGTCTGTTTAGGTTTTCTGATTCTTCAAGATTAATTTTGGGAGATTATATGATTCAAGGAATTTGTCCATTTCATCTAGGTTGTCTAGTTTTTTGGTGTACAGTTCTTCATAGTATTTTCTTACAATATTTTGTATTTCTGTTGTGTCAGTTGTTATTTCTCCATTCTCGTTTCTAATTTTATTTATTTGAGTCCTCTCTCTTTTTTTCTTGGTGAGTCTCATTAAAGGTTCATCAATCTTGTTTACCTTTTCAAAGAACCAGCTCCTGGTTTCATTGATCCTCTGTATTGTTTCTTTAGGCTCTATGTCATTTATTTCTGCTCTGATCTTTATTATTTTCTTCCTTCTACTAGCTCTGGGCTTTACTTGCTGTTCTTTTTCTAGTTCTTTTAGATGCAGGGTTAAGTTGTTTATTTGAGCTTTTTCTAGCTTCTTGAGGTATGCCTGTAATGCTATAAACTTCCCTCTCAGGACTGCTTTTGCTGTGTCCCATATATTTTGAGTTGATGTATGCTCATTATCGTTTGTTTCTAGGAATTTTTTAATTTCTTCTTTGATCTCAGTGTTAACCCATTCATTGTTTAATAACGTGCTATTTAGTTTCCAAGTGTTTGAATGTTTTTCAATTTTTCTATTGTGGTTGATTTCTAGTTTAATGCCATTGTGATCAGAGAAAGTGCTCGATATGATTTCAATCTTCTTAAATTTGTTGAGCCCGCTTTTGTGCCCTAATATGTGGTCTATTCTAGAGAATGTACCATGAGCGCTTGAAAAGAATGTATATTCTGCTGTTTTAGGGTGAAAGGTTCTGAAGATATCTATTAAATCGAGTTCATCTAATATATATGTCCTTTAAGTCTGCTGTTTCTTTGTTAATTTTCTTTCTTGAGGATCTATCTAATGATGTTAATGGGGTACTGAAATCTCCTACTATTATAGTATTGCTGTTGATCTCGCCCTTTAAGTCTAAGTCTGCTTTATATATGTAGGTGCTCCTATATTAGGTGCGTAGATATTTATAATGTTTATATCTTCCTTTTGGATTGCTCCCTTTAACATTATGTAGTGACCTTCTTTATCTCTAACTATGGTCTTTGTTCTAAAGTCCATTTTGTCTGATATAAGTATTGCTACCCCAGCTTTTTTTTCATTTCCATTTGCGTGAAATATTTTTTTCCATCCTTTTATCTTCAGTCTGTGTGCATCTTTTGATTTAAGGTGTGTCTCTTGTAGACAGCATATGTATGGGTCCTGTTTTCTTATCCACGCAGCTACCCTATGTCTCTTGATCGGATCATTTAATCCATTAACATTTAAGGTTATTACTGATATGTAATTGTTTATTGCCATTTATTTCTTTGTTTTTCTCTTTTGCTATATTCTTTTTTTCCTTTGATCTGTTTACAACAGGTCCCTTAGCATTTCTTGCAGCCTTGGTTTGGTTGCAGTGAAATCCTTGAGTTTTTTTTTTGTCTGTAAAGCTTTTTATTTCTCCTTCAATTTTAAATGATAGCCTTGCTGCATAAAGTAGTCTTGGTTGTAGGTTCTTGTTCTGCATTACTTTGAATATTTCTTGCCATTCCCTTCTGGCCTCAAGTGTTTCTGTTGAGAAGTCAGAAGTCATCCTTATGGGGGCTCCTTTGTAGGTGATAGTCTTTTTTTCTCTAGCAGCTTTTAATATTTTCTCTTTATCATTTGGCTTTGGTAATTTAATTATGATGTGTCTTGGTGTAGGTTTCTTTGGGTTTCTCCTTAATGGAGTTCTCTGTGCTTCCTGAACCTGTGAAATGTTTTCCTGCCTTAATTGGGGGAAGTTTTCCACTATAATATGTTTGAACAAAGTCTCTACCCCTTGTTCTTTCTCTTCTTCTTCAGGAACCCCTATGATGCAGATGTTATTTCTCTTCATGTTGTCACAGAGCTCTCTTAGAGTTTCCTCAGACTTTTTGAGTCTCTTTTCTTTTTTCTGCTCTGCTTCCGTGCCTTTTTTTAATGTGTCCTCTAACTCACTGATTCGATTCTCTGCTTCATCCATCCTGCTTTTAATTCCTTCCATTGTATTCTTTATTTCAGATATTGTATTTGTCATTTCTGACTGATTCTTTTTTATTATTTCAATGTCCTTTTTTATATTTGTTATCTCTTTATTTAGGTTTTCGTAATGGCCATCTATGGTTGTTCTAATATCTTTGAGCATCCTAACAATCGTTATTTTAAACTCTGCATCTGGTAATTTGGTTATATCTGATTCACTTAGGTCCTTTTCTGGGGACTTCTCTTGGTTTATTTGTGTTGTATTTCTCTGCCTCCGCATTTTCTCTTCAGGGGAGTGGCTGAGATCACGTGCTCGGGTGCACAAGGGTTGGTGGCCTTGGCATTTGCCCCGCCCCCTGTGTGTGATGTTATGCTCGGTCCTGAGGGCACTGGCGAGCACCTTTGCACAGCTGTGGGTCTCCGCCTGTTTCCGAGCTATCACCCTGCTCTTGCAGGAGGATCCCACTCAAGGAACAGTTGCTAGCCTTGGCTCTACCGCCGGGCAGGGCTGCGTGCCCAAGCTCAGCTTCGTAGCGGAACTCCGCCTCTTCTGGGCTTTTGGCTCCACCCTCGCGGGAGGAGCCGGGTACCAAGTCAGATCACAAGCCTGGGTTGCACGGGCGGGGCAGGAATGTGCTCCTCTGCCCTTGCTCCGGGGCTGGTCTCTACCCTTTCTGGGTTTCCCGCCCTTCTCCCGGAGGCTGGATTACAGGCTGCCAGCAGCTGAGCTTGGCCGCTTTTGCATGCCCCCTTCTCCCAGCTGGGCAAGATTGAGCTCACACCTGAGCCCAGTGGTGGCCAGCCAGCTTCCGCCCCTGCCAGCAGAACCACGCTTTTGTCTCCCGCTGCTGCCCGCTCTCCGGTGCACCCTCAGCCGCGTGGGTGGTGGCGTTGCAGCTCGGACCCTAAGATTCACTACCGTAGAACCGAAAGCTCCCTCCTTCTATGCGACTCTGCTCTGAATGCCGCGGGGGAGCTTGTTTGGCTGCTCTCCTGCTTCCCTTTGCTGGTATTGCTGTTTCCAGGGGAAATATTCACTTCAGCTTTGGGGAGTGACTCGTCCCAGGGGTTACGGTGGCTATCTCCCAAAATGTTTCTCCCTATGTTTCCTAGATTACACTCTCTTCCTGTTACTGTGGTCCTCTCCTCTCTCCCCCCCCCCCCCCCGTCCCCAGGAGCCCCAGGTGATTTTTTGTGAGAGAGATGTTCTGCGCGGCCCTTTAAGAAGGATCCTGGGTCTGAGAAATCAGACTCTCTCACAAACAGTATCCTGACCTGTTTCCAGCTAAATACTGTCCTTACGCCTCTTATGGGCTCTGGGGCTGCAGGCTGGGGCTTTGTTCCTGGGGCTCAGGACCCTTTCCCCTCTGCTAAGCTCACTTCCCGCCACCCAAGTTTCTCCCTGCTGCCATTCACTCCGAGGAGCTGGGCAGCCCTCTCCGCATTTCTGTATTTCCGCTTTTCCTACCAGTCTCGGTGTGGCTTCTTCAGTGTTCCTTGGTTGAAGAGTCCTCTTAGTTTAGTCCAAAGTTGGTTTTTCTCTATTATTTTGTTTTATAGACTCAGAGACTTGAAAAAAAATCACTGATATTTAAATTATATTGTCCAATGGTAAAAATATTATTAGCAGTCACAATACTAGAACTTAAGTGCATTTTCAGAATTCTGGGTAAAGAGCCAGGTGCTTGCTTTGTAAAAGGTTAAAATTTTATTTCCTAAAAACTTAAAAAGCTATCTTTATAAACATGATGTAAGGCATTGGAGAGATTAGTTTAACACATGAATAGATTGTTGTATAGATTTTATTTTATATATATCAAGAAAAGTGCAGTTTCATGCCAAATGAAACCTGGAATTTTTGCAAGCCCACAGTTAAAAGATCAGGTAGCCATAGTTCTTAGTGGGGGTGTCATGTTTTTGTGTATTTCCTTACTCTCAGGTGACTGAAAAGCTAGCAAAATATATATTAGTCTTAAAGCAAATTCTGGAAGTTTGTACTTTAAATCAATCTTTGAAATACCTTATTTTATTCGGTTTTCCCCTTTTTTATGTAATGTGAATAAAAAGAAGGAAGTGATAATTTAACATAAGCTTTATATAGATTCCAGAGTGATGTTAGCATCATGGCAGAATGAAGAGGTTCCTTTGTGTCTCGCCTTAAAGTTACAACAAGTTAGACAACTATGGTTCAATAAAGGATTCTCTGCTCAACACACACATATCTGAGAGATCCATACATAAAAGACTTCCAGAGAGGGGCAGAACAAGCAGGGGAGGAAGGTCTGGCAGAGGTCAGAAATGGGAGCCACAGAAACAGTCTGTTCCTCACCACTGCCCCCACTGATGCAGTAGTGGAGGAGTCAGGCTGCAGCCCTCACTGCAGCCAAGAGGTTAGGAGGGGTAGAAGCAATGTTCCAGCCTGAGTGGCCAGTGTCCATTGGGGCTAAACCCAGTGACAGGTAGAAACATGGTACAGCAGTGTGGCAGCCACAGAATAATGGCCATTATCAGCAGGGAGGCAAAGCCAGACTTGGGAATCTATTTTCCCTTTCCTGTCCCATACCCATCATAACAGAACACAGCAGAGGCAATGCAGACACCTTGAAGAGTAAGGAGCAGGCAGGAACATTCAAGCCTCAGATTTGCTTTGTAATTGGCATGTAATTTTAAAGCAGCTTCCAGTTCTGTGCCACCTCTCAAATGTTCATAATTTTTCAGACTGTGATGGGCCAGCTACTAATCCTTCCCCAGACAGCTTTTGGGCTGAGAGTTTGGTAGTGATGTACTAGGTTTGAACTGTGGGAGGATAGGGAAGATCATTAAATAACATCGATATCCCAAGGGCAAAGCTTCCAGGCACAGGCGGAATGGTGGCTCTCTGCATTTATAAAGCAGTGGACCCAGAAAGAAACACCAGCCATCTGTGCGGAGGTTAAGGGGGTGTAGTGGGTTCACAATTTGTCTCACTCCTAGAGGAGAACTCTAAAGGTGAACCAACATTCGGTTACACCTTTAATACCCAACCTTCCATAATGCTTGTAACCTGTCTGTCTATGTGAAACCAGTAGACAAATTCAAGAAGTGAATAAATGTTTTTCTAAATAAAGAGGAACTTAAAAGGAAGAACAAACATATTTTAAGATCTACTCAAATTTAAATGTTTTCAACAAAGGTAATTACTATCTGGTAGCTATTATCTGGCTTTATAAATTAATTATTTACCATGCAGCAAATACATGCCTTAGTTTGGAATGGAGGACTTCATGAACATGGTCTGCTGTTTGCTACAACTCTTAAAAATAAGTATCAAGATTCAGCTTCCATGAGACTTGCCCAGGACTAAAATGGCACAGCCTGTTCAGGTCTACCAGCAATCACACATACCTGGAAATTAGAAAAAAAGAAAGAAATAGAAAAACCATAATTATCTCTCTAACTAGAGGGTTTATATCAAAGGCCTGTTTGTAGATACTCAGTTAAGTAAGTTATTTATTTCAAGGCTCACCCTGAATTTCCCTGTTAGAAGAATAGCAAACACTTGACCAGATTAATTTGGGGGGCTGAAATAGTAAAAGAACTTCCACACCTGTGAGCTTGGATAACAGACCACACACTGGCCTATTAAACAATCCCATTACAAACTGGGAATCTTATTTCTTCACAGAAATCCATTGAAATGTGGCCTGTAGCAAAGAGACAGCTTCTCCTGGTGAGTGAGTCCAGAAAGTTGAGATACTGGGATAAAATTCCCAAGGAGTACCATTTATTCTGCACAATGATAGATGTCTTTCTCTGCAGCCAAACCCACCAGATACCACCGTGAGCCCCCAGCTTCGCTGGGAAGGCAATAGGAATGCAATTGACATTTGAAGACAGTTAATTAGAGAAACACTCTGGGCCATTTTTCGCCAGGCACTCACACTTACCAAAGCAGTCCAAAAGAGAACAGAAATAACCATGTTGTATCTGAGCATTTTCTATACAGCTGAGGTCGCCACTCTGCCGGGGGGGGGGGGGGTCTCTCTGGAAAAAAGAAAAGAAAACTCTCAGAAAAATAAACGAAATAATTAAGGAAAAGAAGATAAATAGCCATATGGGTTTCTTCTGGAAACTGAACCCAAACGTACTCAAAGACTGCTTAAAGCAACCAATGTTGACGTGGCCGCCTGCAGCTGTCATGGAGATGTGCAACACCTGTTCTGTGCGGAGCAGATGTGAAGTCCTCAGTCGCCAAGTCCTTACCTGGAGATGCACCTGAAATGGCCCTAATTCCTCTCCCAGCCTCTCTTTCTTCTACTGCAGCATGTGAGTGCGGTGCGAACTCTCCTTCACCAAGGTGTCCCCAGGACTCCGCGGCGTCTGGCGGGATCTTTATCCGCAAGGACTCGAGATCTTTATCCGCGAGGACTCGGGGAGACGAAAGCGACCCTACCGGGCAAGTAAGTGCAGAAAGGGCCCGAGGCTCCCTTGTCCGTGGTACCTTCCCCCAAGCAGGCGCTTACTAGGCACTCCGCACGGAGGCGCGCCTTGCTGCGCTCGGGGGCCGGGGACCGGAGCCAACGCAGCACCAGCGGCGAGCGAGCCCGTGGCCAGGCGGCCGGCGCCACCAACTTCGCGCTCGGCGCGGTCCGGAGCGGCCTGGGTCCCAGCGTGCACAGGCCCTCCAGTCTCATTCAGCCGTCAGTGGAGCCCTCTCTTACTCGAAAGAGGCCCTGGACTCTTTCTGTCTGCCGCACTGTAGGATGCCCATTTGTCCCACTAAAACACAGAGGTTCCCGGCTGGGCCTGCGCCGAGCCCAGCTCCACCACTACCCCAGGCTGGTGCCGCTGGGGACTTGGGAGGTGGAAAGTCTCAGCAAACGTGTCCTGAGCGGGGAGGACAGGTAAGGCTGTATTACTCATAACGAACATGTAAGTGGCACTTAACCCCGAGCCAGAATCTATTCTAATTGCTTTACAGGTGTTATTAAATAATCAACACAACAATAACTATTGTTATCCCTAAATTGGAGATGGTGGAAACTGAGGCACAGGACAGCGCTCAAGGAGACACTACTCAAGGTGGTTCTGGGCAAACTGTGTCTCTCATTTAGCGGACTATTCTACCAAATGGTGGACCCCGAGGCTGCTGGCTGTCTCTCACAAAGCCTGTCCCTCTGGTTCAAGGAAGTACAAGAAGAATAATAAAAATCATGGGGAGCCTGAAGGCTACCTGAGTGGTGGGGACTGGGGTGGGGGGAGGAGAAGGGGGGAGGTGATGCTGAGAAGTGAAGTGGGATGAAAAAATTTTAGGTTCTGCTCTTTCCTCCTACATTGCCTTGGGACAATGAGGGCAGTCTCTATTAGGAAGTTTCTGTTTCCTTTCAATTCTGCTTCTCCCGGAGGCTAGAACCATGGCCTGAAGAAAAATCTGCTGCAGTGTCAAAAAAATGAGAGTGATAGAGGTAGAGATGGAGAAAGTGCATTGAACAGAGAATGTGGAAACCTAGTTACCAGCTGTAGGCAAATCTCCTTTCTCTCTGGGCCTCTTTGTAAAAGAAGGGAGGAGAGCCAGGTTCTTCTGAGTCTCCTTCCAGCTCTGAAATTTATTATTTAAAATCACACAGCATAGGTGTGATTTTAAATAATAACACATTTTATTATTTAAATAAATAATATTGAAATCATTAATAAAAACAAATGATTCTCTGAAAAGAGAAAAAAGGCAAGCCGATATAAGACAAAGTAATGAAATACATTGGAGATAAAATATGCAAAATACCTGGCACATCGTAATGCCACAATTATGGATGGTATGACCCCACCTCCCTATTTTGCCTTTTTCCTCTCCCATCTTTCTTAGTTTTTCTTTTATTTTTATTTTCATCTTTATTCTATCTCCAGATACTCATATCTGATACTGGTACTCACTCTGTTAGACACTTGCAAGTAATAATGAGGTTATTAACCTTAGACTGTGTCCTGAGGAAGCCCTTGCATTGAGGGTTAATGCAATTGACACTTTCTCACAGTAGGTGGCACTAATCCAGTGGCTATGTAGCCAGACCAGCCTTATATTACAGTCTGGAATTTTCCCATTGATTCTAAGATCTCTTCCCACATTTTTATTTAGGTGTTTTGTTTGTTTTGCTTTTGTTTTCCTTTTTCACATTTCCAAAATTCTGAGTCATCTTACACTCAATATATGGGTTTACTGTAGAGTTTTATGCCCCTGCAAGATGTTATTAAATTGATGTTGCTTCTCATTAAATCTAACATTGTCTTAGAGCAGATGGCAGTCAATGTATTATAAAACTTACCATTATGTGGAGTCAATTAATTAACTGTAGAGAATATGCAAAATCACTGAACATAAGGTTCTTACTGAAAAATTCAAAGTGAAGTATGGTTGTCTGAGAATCATTGAAGCCTTGGAATTGGACAGAGTCAGGTGTGTGAAACCAGACTCCAATACTTACCAGCTGTGTGATCTTGGGCAAATTTCTTACCTGTATAAGCTTCAGTTTTCTCCTCTTAATAATGGTGATAAGAGTGACATTGGAAGATTGTTGTTGTATGCCTACCCCATAATTTGGCTCAAAACAGATTCAGTAACCTCTAGCTAATGTTATATAATTTTAAAAAGCTTAAGTTAACAATGAAATAGAAAACATACACCTGTTAATTTACCACAAATAGGGAGAATGCACCTGCAACTCAATGAATTAGCTGATTGGAGACTGAATATGAGCCCTGGTTCGGCACTTGTCCTAGACTGGCACTGCTTTGTCCTCTGTGATGCTATCATTCTTGGAACAGAATCCCCTGAGGTATTTGTTAAACAAGCATACTAAATTAAACTCTCTGGAGGTAGAACACAGACTGTCTTTTATTCTCCATATTCTTTGTAGAGACACTAAATAATGTCACTAACCTAGAGTGTGATTTCCTCTAGACTAGTGTTAGGATTGCATCAATTTAGCTTAATTTCTGCAGTACTTGAATGATATCCTTATTTTGATTTGTTTATTGGGTGGTAGAAGGACAAAAGTTAAGGACAGCTCTGGTTCCTTGTTTTTTCTGCTTCCCACCATGTTCCATTCATCTTTCACAAATCAGTTCCATTTGCAGTGGTGTCTACCAACATTATGAGTGGGTCTTGAACTTACAATAAGAAGATCAAAAAATTCTGGAGATCTCATGCACAGCACAGTGATTATAATCAATAGTGCTTAATTACACACTTCAAAATTGCTTAGAGACTAGATCTTAAGTGTTCTCATCACAAAAAAATAAGTGGTAATTATGTGATGAGATAGAGGTGTTAGCTAACAGTATGGTGGTAATTATATTGCAATACATAAATGTATCAAATCAGCATGTACACCTTTAAATTTCACAATGTTATATGTCAAGTATATCTCAATCAAACAAAACCAACCCCTGTTAAAAAAAATAGTAACAGATCTTGCATAAAGGTAATGCCAATGATAAAGTGTCATCTTTTTCATGCACAATAATTAGAAAATGAGAATTCTAGACTGATTAGTGAGAGCTCTAGATACTGAAGTTTAAGTATTTAAATGTCTACACTGTTTTAACATTTTTGATGAGAATTATTCAACAAATACTGTTTGTTGTTGGCTTTCCAGATTCCAGGCTCAGGCTCTTTCTCAGTACACAAAACACAAGGAAGAGAACACATGGCTTTTGGAGCAGGGAGAGCTACCTGGATCAGCTCTTCACACATAACAAGGTTTCTGGGAAGAGGGCCTCCCAGCTCCCTCTGGTCCCCTCAGTCATGCCTGGTGTATGGGCGTGTGTCTTTCCAGATGCTGCGCAGGCAGTTGTTGGTCAGACTTCCAAGGCTCCGGTAATATTTATGATGCCCCTCAAAATAGCAAGTTGCTTGCTGAACTGAACTGAATTTCCTCCTCACATATATTCCTTGAAGCCAACTTAAGGTGCCAAAAAGCTTGAATATATAAGCTTGTATATCTACAAATGTGTGTGTATGTGTGTGTGTCTTTGTGTGTGTGTACACATTTGGTAGGAGGTCTACCAGTAGCACTTTATGTACTTGGTCTACCACGCTAGGTCAAAATAGTTTTCTAGGACTAAATGGCAGAAGACAAGGCCACAGTGGAGTGAGTGCTGGATATTAGCTCAGAATGGGGCAGTGGAGAACTCTAGGCTGAGAGCACTTGCAGATGTGAGTTAATACTGACTATAAGAGAATGCAGCTGTTATTGTCATGTGGCAAAAGCACTCAGCATTTGGGAAAGTATAGGATACTGTCTCCTGTATGGGTTGGCATACTTATTTACTTGTATAGCATATTATTTCAGAGACAAATAGCATTATAATGAAAGAGTACTATAGCTTCAAAAGAGGAGCGATATGTGTGTCTCAACTTTTTAACTTCATAGGATCATTACTAGAAACATAAAATATTATACTATGTGATCATTTTGAGAATTATTGTGAGATATGAGTGTGGGATGGTGGTGGGCCACTTGTCCCACATTAAGTGACTCAACCCTCTCTGTGCCTGGCATCTATGTTCCACTCATGGCTCTGCTCCTACTTTATGTGCCTCTTGCTCCTTCTGTCACCCTTCTGCTCTATGATGTCCCCTTCCATCTCATTAGCTCCACATCTTTTTTTTTAATTGAGGTATAATTGACATACAATATTATATTGAGTTCAAGTCTATAACATGATTTAATATTTGTACAAATTACAAAATGATCACCCCAATATGTCAAGTTAATATGTCATCATATGTGGTTATAGAATATTTTTCTTGTGATGGGACCTTTTAAGATTTACTCTCTTAGCAACTTCCAAATATAGAAAACAGAGTTAGTAACTAGCTATCATGTAATATCCCATGACTTTTTTTATAACTGGAAGTCTGTACCTTTTGACTCCCTTCACCCATTTCACTACCTATCTTTTCTTATTTCTTTCATCTCTCATTCTGAATTTTAAAATCTTAGATATGTATTTAGAGCCATTTCTAATCAATGAGAATACACCCTCTATTATAATTAAGACAGTTAAATAAATTTTTCCTCATCCAAAACTTCTCTTCATCTTTTGATGATTTACTGATTAGTATTTATTTCAAAAGGCATAGAACTGATGAGATAATATACATAAAGATATTGAAACAGGGAGAGACAAGATGGCGCTGGAGTAGGCGGACGTACCAGCATCTACCTCCCAGAACCAATGTGGATTACAAACTAATTTTATGAACTATCAGCTGGAAAAACCAACTTTGGACTAAACTAAAAGGACTCTTCAACCCAGGAACGCTGAAGAAGCCACACAGAGACTGGTAGGAAAAGCGGAAACGCAGAAACGCGGAGAGGGCTGCCCAGCTTCTCAGAGCGAACGGCACCAGGGAGAGACTCGCGTGGCGGGAATTGAGTTTAGCAGAGGGGAAAGGGTCCTGAGCCCCAGGAACAAAGCCCCAGCCTGCAGCCCCAGAGCCCAGAAGAAGCGTAAGGACAGTATTTAGCTGGAAACAAGTCAGGATACTGTTTGTGAGAGAGTCTGATTTCTCAAATCCAGGATCCTTCTTAAAGGGACCACGCAGAACATCTCTCTCACAAACACTCACCCGGGGCTCCTGGGGATGGAGGGAGAGGGGAGAGAACCACAGTAACAGGAAGAGAGTGCAATCTAGGAGGCATAGGGAGAAACATTTTGGGAGATAGCCACCGTAACCCCTGGGACGAGTCACTCCCCAAAGCTGAAGTGAATATTTCCCCCGGAAACAGCAATACCAGCAAAGGGAAGCAGGAGAGCAGCCAAACAAGCTCCCTCGCAGTATTCAGAGCAGAGTCGCATAGAAGGAGGGAACTTTCGGTTCTACAGTAGTGAGTCTTAGGGTCCGAGCTGCAACGCCTCCACCCACGCGGCTGAGGGCGCGCCGGAGGGTGGCGGCAGCGGGAGACAAAAGCGCGGTTCTGCTGGCAGGGGCGGAAGCCGGCTGGCCACCACTGGGCTCAGGTGTGAGCTCAATCTTGCCCAGCTGGGAGAAGGGGGCGTGCAAAAGCGGCCAAGCTCAGCTGCTGGCAGCCTGTAATCCAGCCTCTGGGAGAAGGGCGGGAAACCCAGAAAGGGTAGAAACCAGCCCCGGAGCAAGGGCAGAGGAGCACATTCCTGCCCCGCCCGTGCAACCCAGGCTTGTGATCTGACTTGGTAGCCGGCTCCTCCCGCGAGGGTGGAGCCAAAAGCCCAGAAGAGGCGGAGTTCTGCTACGAAGCTGAGCTTGGGCACGCAGCCCTGCCCGGCGGTAGAGCCAAGGCTAGCAGCTGTTCCTTGAGTGGGATCATCCTGCAAAGGCAGGGCGAAAGCTCGGAAACAGGCGGAGACCCACAGCTGAGCAAAGGTGCTCGCCAGTGCCCTCAGGATGGAGCATAATGTCACACATGGGGGCAGGCAAAGGCCAACGCCACCAACCCTTGTGCACCCGAGCACATGATCACAGCCACTCTCGTGAAGAGAAAATGCGGAGGCAGAGAAATACAACACAAATAAACCAAGAGAAGTCCCCAGAAAAGGACCTAAGTGAATCAGATATAACCAAATTACCAGATGCAGAGTTTAAAATAACGATTGTTAGGATGCTCAAAGATATTAGAACCACCATAGATGGCCATTACAAAAACCTAAATAAAGAGATAACAAATATAAAAAAGGACATTGAAATAATAAAAAAGAATCAGACAGAAATGACAAATACAATATCTGAAATAAAGAATACAATGGAAGGAATTAAAAGCAGGATGGATGAAGCAGAGAATCGAATCAGTGAGTTAGAGGACACAATAAAAAAAGGCACGGAAGCAGAGCAGAAAAAAGAAAAGAGACTCAAAAAGTCTGAGGAAACTCTAAGAGAGCTCTGTGACAACATGAAGAGAAATAACATCTGCATCATAGGGGTTCCTGAAGAAGAAGAGAAAGAACAAGGGGTAGAGACTTTGTTCAAACATATTATAGCGGAAAACTTCCCCCAATTAAGGCAGGAAAACATTTCACAGGTTCAGGAAGCACAGAGACCTCCATTAAGGAGAAACCCAAAGAAACCAACACCAAGACACATCATAATTAAATTACCAAAGCCAAATGATAAAGAGAAAATATTAAAAGCTGCTAGAGAAAAAAAGACTATCACCTACAAAGGAGCCCCCATAAGGATGACTTCTGACTTCTCAACAGAAACACTTGAGGCCAGAAGGGAATGGCAAGAAATATTCAAAGTAATGCAGAACAAGAACCTACAACCAAGACTACTTTATGCAGCAAGGCTATCATTTAAAATTGAAGGAGAAATAAAAAGCTTTACAGACAAAAAAAAAACTCAAGGATTTCACTGCAACCAAACCAAGGCTGCAAGAAATGCTAAGGGACCTGTTGTAAACAGATCAAAGGAAAAAAAGAATATAGCAAAAGAGAAAAACAAAGAAATAAATGGCAATAAACAATTACATATCAGTAATAACCTTAAATGTTAATGGATTAAATGATCCGATCAAGAGACATAGGGTAGCTGCGTGGATAAGAAAACAGGACCCATACATATGCTGTCTACAAGAGACACACCTTAAATCAAAAGATGCACACAGACTGAAGATAAAAGGATGGAAAAAAATATTTCACGCAAATGGAAATGAAAAAAAAGCTGGGGTAGCAATACTTATATCAGACAAAATGGACTTTAGAACAAAGACCATAGTTAGAGATAAAGAAGGTCACTACATAATGTTAAAGGGAGCAATCCAAAAGGAAGATATAAACATTATAAATATCTACGCACCTAATATAGGAGCACCTACATATATAAAGCAGACTTAGACTTAAAGGGCGAGATCAACAGCAATACTATAATAGTAGGAGATTTCAGTACCCCATTAACATCATTAGATAGATCCTCAAGAAAGAAAATTAACAAAGAAACAGCAGACTTAAAGGACATATATATTAGATGAACTCGATTTAATAGATATCTTCAGAACCTTTCACCCTAAAACAGCAGAATATACATTCTTTTCAAGCGCTCATGGTACATTCTCTAGAATAGACCACATGTTAGGGCACAAAAGCGGGCTCAACAAATTTAAGAAGATTGAAATCATATCGAGCACTTTCTCTGATCACAATGGCATTAAACTAGAAATCAACCACAATAGAAAAATTGAAAAACATTCAAACACTTGGAAACTAAATAGCACGTTATTAAACAATGAATGGGTTAACACTGAGATCAAAGAAGAAATTAAAAAATTCCTAGAAACAAACGATAATGAGCATACATCAACTCAAAATATATGGGACACAGCAAAAGCAGTCCTGAGAGGGAAGTCTATAGCATTACAGGCATACCTCAAGAAGCTAGAAAAAGCTCAAATAAACAACTTAACCCTGCATCTAAAAGAACTAGAAAAAGAACAGCAAGTAAAGCCCAGAGCTAGTAGAAGGAAGGAAATAATAAAGATCAGAGCAGAAATAAATGACATAGAGGCTAAAGAAACAATACAGAGGATCAATGAAACCAGGAGCTGGTTCTTTGAAAAGGTAAACAAGATCGATGAACCTTTAACGAGACTCACCAAGAAAAAAAGAGAGAGGACTCAAATAAATAAAATTAGAAATGAGAGTGGAGAAATAACAACTGACACAACAGAAATACAAAATATTGTAAGAAAATACTATGAAGAACTGTACACCAAAAAACTAGACAACCTAGATGAAATGGACAAATTCCTTGAATCATATAATCTTCCAAAAATCAATCTGGAAGAATCAGAAAACCTAAACAGACCAATTACAACAAATGAAATTGAAACAGCTATCAAAAAACTCCCAAAAAAGAAAAGTCCTGGGCCTGATGGCTTCACAAGTGAATTCTACCAAATATTCAAAGAAGAACTAACTCCTATCCTTCTCAAGCTATTTCAAAAAATTCAAGAGGAAGGAAGACTTCCAAACTCCTTTTATGAGGCGAGCATAATTCTGATTCCAAAACCAGACAAAGACAACATAAAAAAAGAAAATTGTAGGCCAATATCCCTGATGAACTTAGATGCAAAAGTCCTCAACAAAATATTAGCAAACCGGATCCAGCAATATATGGAAAAAATCATACACAATGATCAAGTAGGATTTATTCTTGGGAAGCAAGGCCGGTACAATATTCACAAATCAATCAATGTGATTCATCACATAAACAAAAGAAAGGAGAAAAACCACATGATAATTTCAATAGATGCAGAAAAAGCATTTGATAAAGTCCAGCACCCATTCATGATCAAAACTCTCAGCAAAGTGGGAATACAGGGAACATACCTCAACATGATAAAGGCCATCTATGACAAACCCACAGCCAACATCATACTCAATGGGCAAAAATTAAAAGCAATCCCCTTAAGATCAGGAACAAGGCAAGGGTGCCCCCTTTCACCACTCTTATTCAACATAGTTCTGGAAGTCCTAGCCACAGCAATCAGACAAGAAAAAGATAAAAGTCATCCAAATTGGAAAAGAAGAAGTAAAACTATCATTATTTGCAGATGACATGATATTGTATATAGAAAACCCTAAAGTCTCAGTCAAAAAACTACTAGACCTGATAAATGAATTTGGCAAGGTGGCAGGATATAAAATCAATACTCAGAAATCAGAGGCATTTTTATACACTAATAATGAACTGTCAGAAAGAGAAATCAGGGAATCAATCCCCTTTACCATTGCAACCAAAAAAATAAAGTACCTAGGAATAAATCTAACCAAGAAGATTAAAGACTTGTACTCGGAAAATTATAAAACATTGATAAAAGAAATCAGGGAAGATACGAATAAGTGGAGGCATATACCGTGCTCATGGTTAGGAAGAATAAACATCATTAAAATGTCTATATTACCCAAAGCAATTTATAAATTCAATGCAATACCAATGAAAATACCAATGACTTACTTCAAAGACATAGAACACATATTCCAAAAATTTATATGGAACCAAAAAAGAACACGAATAGCCTCAGCAATCCTGAAAAGGAAGAAAAAGTGGGAGGTATCACACTTCCAGATATCAAGTTATATTATAAGGCCATTGTACTCAAAACAGCATGGTACTGGCATAAGAACAGGCACATAGATCAATGGAACAGAACAGAGAACTCAGAAATAAACCAACAGCTCTATGGACAACTGATATTTGACAAAGGAGGTAAGACAATACAATGGAGTAAAGACAGCCTCTTCAACAAATGGTGTTGGGAAAACTGGACAGCTACCTGCAAAAAAATGAAACTAGACCACCAACTTACACCACTCACAAAAATAAACTCAAAATGGATAAAAGACTTGAACGTAAGCCGTGAAACCATAAGCATCTTAGAAGAAAACATAGGCAGTAAGCTCTCTGACATCTCTCGCAGCAATATATTTGCTGATTTGTCTCCACAGGCAAGTGAAATAAAAGACAGGATTAATAAATGGGACTTTATCAAACTAAAAAGCTTCTGCACAGCTAAAGACAATAAGAACATAATAAAAAGACAAACTACACAATGGAAGAATATATTTGATATAGCATCTGATAAGGGGTTAATAACCAAAATTTATAAAGAACTTGTAAAACTTAATACCAGGAAGACAAACAATCCAATCCAAAAATGGGCAAAAGAGATGAATAGATACTTCTCCAAAGAGGACACACAGATGGCCAATAGGCATATGAAAAAATGTTCAACATCACTAATCATTAGAGAAATGCAAATTAAAAGCACAATGAGATATCACCTCACACCAGTCAGAATGGCGCTCATCAATAAAACAACACAGAATAAGTGCTGGCGAGGATGTGGAGAAAAGGGAACCCTCCTGCACTGCTGGTGGGAATGCAGACTGGTGCAGCCACTGTGGAAAAGAGTATGAAGATTCCTCAAGAAATTAAAAATCGAAGTGCCTTTTGACCCAGCTATACCACTGTTAGGAATATACCCCAAGAACACCATAGCACTGTTTGAAAAGAAGAAATGCACCCCCATGTTTATGGCAGCATTGTTCACAATAGCAAAAATTTGGAAACAGCCCAAGTGTCCATCAGAGGACGAGTGGATTAAAAAGCTTTGGTATATATATACTATGGAATACTACTCAGCCATAAGAAATGATGACATAGGATCTTTTACAACAACATGGATGGGCCTTGATAACATTATACTGAGTGAAAGAAGTAAATCAGAAAAAACTAAGAACTATATGTTTCCATACATAGGAGGGACATAAAGATGAGACTCAGAGACATGAACAACAGTGTTGGGGTTACAGGGTGGGGGTAGGAGAGGGAGGGGGTTGGGGGAGGGGAGGGGCACAAAGATGGCTTTTCAGCATTTGCCATATTCCCCCCTTAATCTATAGACAGACAGCAAATATTTACGTATGGTGATCCCACTATAAAAACTGTTGTCTTAGGGACAAATGCTGATAAACTATTTCAGCAGTTCCTCCTTCTTCAAAGACTTATATGTAAACATAGAGCTCCATGTTTCATAAGACATACTCAAGCTCACTCCATGCTCCCTGGAGCTTTATCACAAGGGAATGCCCCCCCCCTTTTTTTTTTTTTAGTTTTTTTTTATTTTCTTTATTTATTTTTTGTATATTTCTGAGGATGGGGATGGGGAGGCAGTCAGATAGACTCCTGCATGCGCCTGACTGGGATCCACCTGGCATGCCTACCAGGGGGAATGCTCTGCCCATCTGGGATGTTGCTCTGTTACAACTGGAGCCATTCTAGAGACTGGGGCGGAGGCCATGGGGCCATCCTTAGTGCTCAGGGTGGATTTGCTCCAGTGGAGCCTTGGCTGCGGGCGGGAGGAGAGAGACCAAGAGGAAGGAGAGGGGAAGGAGTGGAGAGGTAGATGGGCGCTTCTCCTGTGTGCTCTGGCCGGGAATCGAACCCGGGAATCCTGCACACCAGGCCAATGACCCCGACGGGCCTACCATATCATGCTTTTTACTTAAAAAAAAAAATTACATTTCTTTTGAATGCTGATGAACAGGAGACACCAAATCTTTTTCGCCTGCAAACAACTACCTTCTTTATTAGATCTAGCTAATAACACTGTTTTGTCTTTTTTCCAAATAGCTCCAGATATATGGAAAAGATTTATATAGGCGGATGGGGATCCTCAAACCCCTCAGCGAGATCTTCTGAGAATGGCTTTTAAGATACCTAGAGGCAGAAGAAGCCCAATAGAGATCAGGGGGAACTACCAGCTTTTAGGATACACCCTTAAAGGCTCCAACACCCCAAAGGGGTCTCATAGGATGCCATCTGGGTCCTGCTTCAATAGTGGAAAGGAAGGTCATTGAGCTAAAGCCTGCCAGGCTTACACACCTCTGCTGTGAGGAAACAGGGACACTGGAAGGTGGGCTTCCCCCTCGCTCCTCTAAGGGAGGGTTCAGTCTCTTCCAGCGCTGCTCCAGCCACCTCTGACCTAACCTTGCCCAGAAAGCTGGGGTTTGCCACTGAAGGCTGAAGGTGCCCAGGACCGTCAGCCCCATCTACGACACTGTGGACGAGCCTAGTGTATTTCTTCCAAGAAGCAGGTAAACTGATCTCAGTCGCACAAGGGCCACTTAACTATGTTTTGCCTGAATAGTCAGGTTTTTTATTCTTCCCTCAAAGATCTCTGTTGTAGGTATTGATAGTCCTATTTTCTGCTGCTTTGCTTAATATATAGTGTTTCCTTTATCCCTCCTACCTCAATGCCCCACTCATATTTCAGGCTGGGACCTACTCTTAATTTAGAGCTCTCTTTCCTCCTTTTGCCAACTTGTATTATGAATTTACCTTTGCCACCCAGCTTAGTGTATCCCAAGGTTCTCTTTACCAGGCCACAGTCACAGAGCCCCAGGGAAAAGCAACCTGGTCTCAACTCTCCAGGCAGAGGAGAACAGAAGCTCCATATCCATGCATGCTGCAAATGGCTTTTTCCAGTCTACCTGAATCATTACCAGCTAGAAGCAGTGGTCATTGGGACTTGGACATGAGCTGCAAAGTATAGAATGGTGACAACAATTCCAGTGCCATGCGGACTTTTCCTGTACGGAACTTTCCTGGACTCCTGCTCCCTGTGACAGCTCCTAACAGACTGAACTGTGGTTGGGTTGCATTTTTCAGGGATTTGGCATGGTGATGGGGCCAACTTGGACTTGGGGAACATGTTAAGGACACTACTCATTTATGGATTCTTGCTGTATTGGCCAAGAGTTTGCTTAAAGGCTTTTAATCACTGTAAAAAAAACAGAGGACTGGATGAAGAAGATGTGGCACATATACACCGTGGTATATTATTCAGCTAGGAGAAATGATGACATCGGATCACTTATAGTGGAATGGTGGAGTCTTGGTAGCATTGTGCGGGGTGAAATAAGTAAATCAGAAAAAAACAGGAACTGCAGGATTCCATACATTGGTGGGACATAAAAGCGAGACTAAGAGGCATGAACAGGAGTGTGGTGGCTATGGGGGGTGGGGGGGAGGGAAGGAGGGAGAGGGGGAGGAGGAGGGGTACAGAGAGAACTGGATGGAGGGTGGCGGAGGACGATCTCTCTTTGTGTGATGGGTATGCAACATAACTAAATGACAAGATAACCTGGAAATGTTTTCTTTGAATGTATGTACCCTGATTTATTGATGTCACCCCATTAAAATAAAAATTTATTTATAAAAAAAAAAAAAGATATTGAAACAGCCAATCAACATAAAGAGCATAAAACCAAAAGCTTTTTTATATATATATTTGAATAGCACACAAAGGCTCTGAAATCTACCTCATATCTATCTACCCTGACATATGTAGGGTTTTGTTTTGTTTTGTTTTGTTTTAGGTAAAAGAAGGGGAGATAGTGAGGCAAACTCCTTCATACACCCCAACTGACATCCACCTGGCAACCCCATCTAGGGACAATGCTGGAGTACCAAGCTATTTTTAGCACGTGAGGCTGATGCGCTCCAACAGATGTATTCTCAGTGCTTGTGGCCATGCTGTATTGAATTGAGCTACTGGCTGTCAGAGGGGAATAGAGAGAGAAAGGGGAGAGAGAGGGGGGAGAAGCAGAAAGTCATTTCTCCTGTGTGCCCTGACCAGGAATTGAACCCAGGAGTCCATATGCCAGGCCAATGTTCTATCCACTGAGCTACCAGCCAGGGCCCATATGTAGGTTTGATAATGCACTTTATTACATCTCTGTCCTCTGCATATCTCCAGCTCTTCCTGGATTTTTTAACTGGTTCTTGTACTCCAAGCTTCGCTAGTACTTCTGAATTAGTGTTGTTCCAGAGTACAGTTAAGGGTGGCAAAGGCAAGAGTGCAATGGTCATAACTCCATTGGCCATTCAAGTAGTTCAATGTGTTTCTCAAATTGAAATCAGTTGGCTTAGGGAGCCTGTATGAGTATTGGGATGAATGTCAGGTTCTCCTACTGTTCTAGCTTGCAAATCTCACTATCAAAATGTCAAAGTGAACTGGATAAGCAAATGTGGGCCCCATCTGTCAGGCAGGACCAAAAGCTCCTCACAGCTGGGGACAGTGACTCCCACCCCTCAGGCTCCAAGGCAGAGTTATGGGTGTGACTTCCTCTCCCATCTGCTTGCCCAGCACTACCTGTCATAGGGCAGCCAGTCCTCTGGGACAGGGCCGGGACCAGGATGAAGAGAGTGAGACACGCAGGGTGTGTGAGAGCCAGGCCTCCTTAAAGTGCTGCACCCAAGGCACCTCCCCTGCCTCGGTCTTATTCTGGGGACTTCCAACTGTCCTTATTCCAAACGTTTGGAATTTGACCCTGAATATGGAACTAAGGAACTTGAAAAAGAACACATGACTCTCATATCCTAATTGGTTATTAATCAGATAAAACAAATGGCTTAGAGAGCTCTGCCCTCTAGTTATAGCCCACATCTCTTGGACAACACTTTCATTAGCTAATTGTTTAGTTAAGTGGAACTGATCAGAATTTATTATCTACAGTAGATAAAAGTCCTATTGTGTTATGTTTGGATGTGCATTCTCTAAGGAAAGGGGAGGACACAAAGTGAAACTAAACTGGGACAGGAAACCATGTCAAGGAAACTAAACCCAGTGAAGATGTGACTACTTTCAGAATCAATTGCAATTTTAAACTAAATCCAATGGGGTTGTACATCTTGGCAAAATAGTCTTAAAATGTATCTAAATGTAAATTCAGGCAACAACATGTCAAATTCTAAGGAGGCAGGGGAGGAGTGTGCCATTAAAGGAGGACTGGTGTTGTCAGCTGGCCACACACAAACATTGATGAAATAGTAATGTAACGAGAGGACAATTCCCTAGAGCAGAATCCATGGCCTAATCCATATGACATGCACATAAATTCAATATGTATTATAAAGAGAAAGAATAAATAAACAATAATAACTAAAATCAATCCTGTCAGAACAGGCTGCACATAAGTAAACAAACATAAAATAGAATTATAAATAAATAATGGTAATAAATAAAGAGGAAGAATCAATATAAATTCTCATCTCACACCATGGCCCCAAATGCACTCCTGATGAACTAGAGTTAAACAGACATTGCATCACAGAAAAGTCTACATGATCATAAAGATTGTAAGGGAAAACAATAGAACAATGGGCAAAGGAAGAAGTGACCAATTCACAAAGGAAGACACACAAAGAAATAAAAATGCATATGGGAAAAATGTCAACTCCTGATATGAAAATGAAAACAGTGATAAAGCTAAACTGATATGACCATCTTCAATATACACATTTAAAAATAAAAATGATCCATTGCTAGGGAGACTGTGATGTGATAGGTATGCTTACACTTGGAAGAAATTGATCTGTGATTATCTTTTGAGCACTATCCATCTTTTAATATCTCCTCTCTCCTTTGCATAGACCACTGGAAAACAGACTCTTGTATTGGCTCACCCCTAATAAAGGTACCTCTGGGTAGCCCCAAATGAACTACAGAATAATAATTAACAGTTCAAATTCTGAAGTTCGGTTATCTACTCTCTCTTGCAGGTTTTGTGATATTGGGCAAGTTACTTACTTTCCAGCTCTCAGTTTTCTTATCTGTAAAACTGGCATAATAACACCTTCCTCTTTGCTGTGGGAATTCAATGAGATTGTATATGATGGACCTAACACAGCACCTCATACAGAATAAGTATTCAGTAAGTGCTGGTTGTAGCTTTTCTTCTTTCCCCTCTTCACCCTAACCTTCTCACTTTTAAAAATATATTTTTAGCTGTGTTTGTTTTTACAAACTGCTTCAAATCCTTGTTGTAACAAGGCTGCATATAAATTAATAATCCACTTTGACAGTGCCTTCTTAAAGATTTGTATAATTTAGTCAGGGCCAATGCAGGAGAGTAATTAGATAAGGTCAATTGTGATATGGCAGCATTGATCCTAAGACTTAAAATGCTCATTGCCTTTAACAGAGCAATTTCATATTTTTTCATATGGTAGTTCTATTTTAAAATATTTTTTTATTTTTAATTTATTGTGTTGACATGGTTTCAAGTGTTCCACTCAGTATTATATTTTGACTCTACACATAAAAACACTGAGACAATTTTACATACAGAAAAATCTCATTCACAAAATTATTTATAACATTTAAAACTTGAAAACAATCAATGTCCTTTAAAAGAGAAATGATAAATTATTTACACAAGAATTTTAGACAGTCACAAAAATAATGTTCTTGAAATTTTATGATAACATGGTAAATGTTATGACATACTGGGGAGGAGGCAATTTACTTATTTGTGTCTGTAATATGACCACATCAACCTATGATAATCTATTTAAAAAGACTGGAAGGAAATATATTAGCATATTAATACATTTGGTGCAGAGAAATAATGGATGATTTCTAAATCTCTTTTCCATGTGTTTTTTTAATTCCTGGTTTTCTTTCATAATGAAATGCCCTCCTACACACAATGCCATTTAAGGCCTCTGTTCATAACTCGTGAGTAAACACAAAGGGACAGCTTGGTCTGAATAGTTTTCTTTAGAAAGGATGTCATCATCATCCTGAAAAATGCAGTTGCCTTTGGGATAGGGGAGTAGCTTTGGGAGCTGTATAATGGGGCAATTTAATGTAGACTCCTGTCAGTGGCCTTGGACTGAAAAATAAGAGAAGGCAAACACCCTTAGAGAAGAGGGTGGGGAAGCAAATTTTTGCACCAGTTGCAGAAGTTACAAAAATTCCAAAACAGGGAAATGGGATTCCGGAGCCGGATCCATTGCCTAACTTGGGGAGGCAAGGGGGATCTCTCAAACCTTATCTCTTTGAAGAAGTCAGCAAAATTCAATCAAAATGTGTTGTTACTATCATTCCTGTTTTAGAATTGTTTATTCTGTAGCCTAAAGTCCTCAAATTAAAGACATTTTAAAACCCAAAGATAGAATTATATACTTTTAAATTTTATGATGCGTGTTGTATGTTCTGATTATAAAATTTAAGAATACAAAATGTAAAAATTAGTTAATCAAATTTATTAGTCACCCCAACATCCAGGAAATGGTCACTGTGAGTTAGGGTGTATCATGAAATGCCTGATTCTTTCTGATATATGATATAGACAGAGCTAATATTTCTTAAGTGATTACCAAGTGATTGGTACTGCTTGGAGAAGTTTACATATGCTAACTAAGATAATCTTCCAGCAATCTTGTGAGGTAGGTTTAATACTTAGCCCCATTGCACTGATGAAGTCCAAGACTATGCAGGAGGGAAGTGGCAGGGCCAGGATGCCAGGATGTGGAACCCAGCCGATTTTTCTGGCTGCAAGTCTATGCACTTAACCTCTTTCTCCATGGCTTCAATATATTCATAAATACACATTTACCAAGGTGGGAATGTAATATCTTATAACCAGCTTTTTCTTTTTTATGTAGTATCTGAACATCATGTCAAGTCAATATAGATAAATATACTCCAGTATTTTTAAGAGCTGTATCATATTTTATTTCATGATTATCACATAATATATTCAACCATAACCCATATAGTTGGATATTTATATTTTTTAGTATTATAAACAATAAAATGCTCATCCTTACATGCAAATGTGCATTTGAAAGATTATTTTATTAGGATAAATCTTTTGATGAGAAAAATCCAAGTCAAAGGGAAGATTTTTAAGGCTATAAATACCTGTTACTAATAGGCCTTCAAAAAAGTTGTGCCCGTTTACATTTATTTTCGCAACACAGGAAAGTATGGTTTCTTATATTGTAGAGTGTTTTCAAGCTTTTGCACCTTGTTTACTGTAAGAAGTACATTTTATATAGCAATTCAGTATACACACGCATTAAAAGGAGTTCACTGTGTTTCTGACTAAGATGCCATGACATCTTCTCTTCTCTCCTCACTTCTCCCTTTATTTCCTTTCAAAATTTCTTTAATGTTAGATGATAGTCCACTAATTACATGATCTACAAATGGGTAATAAAATCACAGTTTGAAAAGTCACTATGTCCATGCTTGGGTGTTCACATTCTTTCTAATATTTGCCAATCTAATAATTTGAGAAAATGACAAGTAATTGTTTCTACTCGAGAGACTGAAGACTGAATATTTTGGAAAATCATGTTTTTGGAAAGGATAAACTATAATCCTTCTTTTCTCAGTTTCTGGAGTGCATTAAAATTTTTTTAAAATTCAGTTCTTTATTTAACTGCTGGATCAAATCTTTAGAAATTGTGTCCAAGTATCAAAACTTGTGGCTAAACTGAGAACAAAGACTGTAGATATAGCAAATTAGAGATTTATGTGATGGTGTCGTTATTTAATAAAACTGCTAAGTTGACGTTTTATAAAACTGCGTTTGTTTTTATATTCTTTTGAACTGGATATTATTTTAAAATTTTATTGACAGGAATTTAAACAAGTAAATATTATTAACTTTCTAAAATGTGTTCAATAAGAGTTTTGACTTAATAAGCACATGTCACTTCCAAGGGTCACTCTATTTAAATTTAAGTCCTCTCATATTTTTTGCAAGCCTGTTATATGCAAAGCATAGTGTCAGACCTGTGGGGTTAGATTCTCTCTAGCCTGTGCATGCAAATAGCTGTCACGCCAGGAAGAGAGTAATAATTTCATAATCATCTGCATTTAGGAATCAGACCATTAAAAACTGTTTTCAGTATCCTTGTAGGATATAGCTCATTTATGACAATTTTTACTATTTACACCAAAATGCAACTAGAAAATTTGAAAACTCTTTTAGCTGGATTTGAAAAGACTCTGCCCTTTGAACTCTACAAGTTTTAAAAAGATGGTCATCTGAAGGTACAACTGAACTTC
Organism: Saccopteryx leptura; assembly: GCF_036850995.1. Classification (NCBI taxonomy): domain Eukaryota; kingdom Metazoa; phylum Chordata; class Mammalia; order Chiroptera; family Emballonuridae; genus Saccopteryx; species Saccopteryx leptura. Next base: position 193,647,667 of record NC_089504.1, read on the forward strand.
AGCTTAAGCATGGATTTAAGGGTTCTGGGTTTGGCTTATGAGCTGTCAGCTGTACAATCACAGTTATGTTCAGTTGTTTGGTTTAGTGGTGAATTAAAGCAACAAAGCACATGGGAGATAGTTTAGATTTTCATGAATAAAATCACATTGTGGGAAAACCAAGGTGCCAGTTAGTATTTCAGAGTTTCATCAGATAGAGCATTCCAACTGCCTACTGGATAATCCACATAGATGGTCCTCTGGAACCCCAAACTTAATGTATCTTCTCAAAATAGGTCTTAGCTCCCTCCTCTCTCTCCTCAAAACCCATCTACTATTCTCTAGTTATGGCAGATTGGACAGTTGTGTGTTTTGACGTAAGACAGATTCTACTTTACATCTCTGATGCTGTCTTCTTATTCACAGGAGGCTCTCAGGGGGCCAGTAGGACCAGCCTCTGGTCACAGAGCTGTCACCTGGTGAAGCAGGACAGCAGAGTATTGTGTCTACAGCAGGTATCACCCTGAGGGCTGGCACAAGTAAGAGACAGATTCCAAAAGGGTTACACAAATTGGTGAATAACCAGTGACTAGTGTTCTTCCATGGCATCTGTCTTTATTCTGCCGTTGGCCATACTTGGCAATTCCTAAGTCTTCAAGTCTCTCCATTACTGCTTGCTCCCTTAGACATGTGCTGCAGCAGAAAAGCTTTGTGTTTGAGCAAGTTTCTGAACTTTCTATGCTTCAGTGAACTCATCTATGAATAGTGGATAAATGAGAGCCCTTTAGAGGGAGCTAGCTCTGGTGGCCAGTATCAGATCCCCTCCATATACCCAACTGGGCAAGTGCCAGTGATCTCAAATGATTAAGTGGAGTGGCCAGTCAGGGAATTGCAGTGTAGTAAAAAATGGGCATGGTTCACTTACGTCCCCTGCCATCTTCTCCCACAGTGTAAAATGTTCACCCTTTGGGGCAGCATAGTCCTTGGCAGATAGATATCTAGCAGGACAGTTGTGGATCTTGTCAGATGGTGGATCAGCTGCTGTTTCCAGCTGCTCTTCACCTGCTTCGGGAGAGGAGACTGCCAGTCACCTACGCAAAGATTCAAAAGCCTGGCAATAGTGCTCAGGCTTAAAGTATCAGAGTGTAGGTTTTCCTCTTGTTGGCCCTGGCCACCAGAGGTCAATGATCAAGTCCTCAGAACTGGAAAATGAAAAACAAGGGAGCGGGAGCTGCATCCTGTTGGGTCACATCCTATTCACGATAGCAGGAAGTGGGGTTGCAGACCAAGATGGTTAGAAAAAACATGACGTACGATACATTTGCACGTTATGTGTGCATGTATGTTTGGGTGTACAATTTTTTGAGACACTGAGTCAAAGCCCACGTATCATGCCTTTGGGAAATTCCTCAAGCCTCTTGTGAAACCTGGCTAAAAGCCATCTCTTAGTTATATGACTGTGCTTGGTTTAGAATCATGCAAATCTAAGAAACAGGAAAAAAATACCCTATATGCCATTTGAAAACTGGTAACAAGGACACTGAGGATTTCCTCCACAAATAGGAATGCAACATCAGAAATTTCTCAATGGCAGCCTTAGTGAGTGAGATTGTATATTTCATCCAGTAATGGGAACATTGGTGCCTGCCTGCCTCAAAGGAAAGGGTGGACTGTCCCAGCCATGGGCAGCCCATGGGGCATTGCCTGAGAAGCATCAGGTTTGTGTGGATTCCCCTGGGCACAGTGCTGCCTGCCCAAAGCACCGCTTCTCTTCTCTTCATTGAATGGTCTTAGCTGATGAAAGAGACTCAGAAATGGCTGAAGTTCCTTCTGGTCCTTTCTCTTTACCTCCACTGCTCTCATTCACCTTGTCTTCTCTCCCCTTCTCTTGAATGTGTTTCAGGTGGAATAATGGTCTGACGATTGCACAATGCTTCAATGCTGCTTTGCATGGGGGTTAATTAAGGAAAAAGTATTGCCATCTCTTGGGTTTTTATGTTAATAATTAGCATCCTTTGAGAGGCCCCTTCCAGCTCTGAACTATCTATAACTCAGGACAGCAGTACTTTGAAGGCAAGTCAAGCAGTCAGGCAGCGGCGCTCAAACTTTAGACTATTGGTCCCAAGAATATGCCTTTTAAAATTTGAAAACCATGGGGTTTGTAATTAGTACTCAATGATTTGCTGACTTTCTCTTTGGATTTCACTTCGTCTATGGTAGGTAATCTAACACAAATACTGCATATAATTTTATCACAAAATAAATTTGTTTTTACTTGTCCATGTGTTTTTCTCATTCTGGTAATATATATAAACTTTTAACCTATTTACATGATCATAATAAATACTGTATTTTTTTTTCACCTAAATTCATGTATATGAGATGCTTTTTTAATTTTTTACTTTTTTTTTTGAGCGAGAGAAAGAGAGGAAGAGAGATGAGAAACATCAACTCGTAGTTGCGGCACTTTAGTTCTTCATTGATTGCTTTCTCATATGTGCCTTGACTGGGGGGCTCCAGCTGAGCCAGTGACCCCTTGCTCAGACTAGCAACCACTGGGCTCAAGCTGGTGACCATAGGATCATTCTGATGATCCCATGCTCAAGTCATCGATTTTGCATTCAAGCTGATGAGCCTACACTCAAGCCAGCCACCTCAGGGTTTGAAACTTGGGACCTCAGCATCCCAGGTCGATGCTGTATTCACTGCGCCACTGCCTTGTCAAACAAGAAATGCTTTTTTAAAAAAGTAATGACAAGCCCATTCTTGTTGTTCACAGACAGAGAAATACAGTGACCACATGGTAAGTTACAGGTTTTCTGGCTTTTTCCTTGGCATGTCCAACATCTTTAGCATTTCAGCTCGGCCTTTAAAAAATTGGAGCATATGGCCTGACCTGTGGTGGCAGAGTGGATGGAGCTTTGACCTGGACTGCTAAGGAACCAGGTCCAAAGCCCTGGGCTTGCCTAGTTAAGACATCATGCAAGAACCATCTATGAGTTGATGCTTCCCATTCTTCCCCCTCTTCTTTCTCTCTCTCAAATCAATAAATAAAATCTTTTTTAAAAAAATGGGAGCATATGATCACCTTACAAATATATTGTGTGGGAGATAACTGGTGCCTAATTCCAGACTTGCCAACATGGATAGATGTGGCACCAAATGCTGCAGTCCTTAGAGAAACTCCATATCTGGGCAGGTCACCAGACAAAAGTCTCCTCTTCTGTTGTCATTGTCCTTTCGGGTCTTAACTTTTCTTTTTTCTTCTCACTGTTCCCAACCACTTCTTCCTCATAATCTTTTGTAAGTCTAAGCACAAGGATCCTACTTGCTACTCCTTTTGTGCTTGTTGTGTAACAGGCAATGGGTTAAGTTATTTATGCAGCTATCTCATTTCTCACTCCTTGATGATGGAGGACTATTATCCCCACTTTACAGAGGATGAAACTGCTAGTGATTACATCCCTCACTCGAGAGCAGTTGTTAAGGGATGGAACTACTGTTCCCACACCGATCTTTGTAATTAGACCTTTCTAATAATAAATCAGGATCTTTCAAAACACTGTACTGCCTTTCAATGTAGAGCCTGAGACAGAAATTTTAGAAAAAGAACGCATGTTTTAGAGTTGGGAGCTTATTCTTTGAATGATACAATCTCTCTCTCACACACACACCTTATTTTTCTTTTGTTTTTGTATCTTGAATTTACTGTCACTGTCTTCTACAAGCTGGGGACATTCATGATCAGACATAATTGGTTAGAAAATATAGTTTTATGTAATAGAAAAAGATATTGTCAGAAATGCAAACTGGAGGGGCGAAAAAACCACAGCAAGTTTCTGGTTGTCTGGTTCCCCATTTTTCCTTCTTTTGTAAATTATTTGATTGGTTCCATTCAGAATACAAAATTAACTGCCTGGAGGATAAATATAACTGCTTTTGTAGTTTTATGTCATACAGCAACAATATATTGTGCTTTTTTGTGGAAAGATCTATTTTTAGAAAGAATGCAAGGCACCCTCAGCATTATGAGTAATAACTATTTGAGAAGATGAAACTTATGACAGATGCTCACTCAAAGCACTTCTTTGGAAGCCTTAAAAATTATTTGCTACACAATTTGTACATGTTATTTTTTGTGACTGTATGACCTCATTTATTAAAAAAGAAAATACTCAAAGAAAAAATGTAAGGGCTTTGAGAATTCCTTTTACTTCTTGTACAATGATTATAATTTCTATGTACCAAGTTAGGTAGAAGAAACATCTTTCTATCATTGTCTTACAAAAAATAAAAGCTATAAACCAGGAATGGAAACTGCTGATCTCTACATACCCTTCTGCTCTCCCTTAGGCAGGAGGTGGTATCTGAGGGTAGTATTTGAAGTCTATAGAATGAAGCCATGGGTCGACCATGGATGGAATAATCCTGAGAGCAAGGGAAGGAACCTTTTTCATTCTGATCCTTAAATTCATGACATTTACTTTTAATTCTTGGTATAATTCTTCCCAGGTTGAGAAATTTATTTATCTAACTCATTTACAGTTAGAGCTGATTCTCTACTGTGCTTGAAGTATAAAAATGGTTAAACAAAATAGAAAAAAAAACTAGAATATGAAATTCTAAACTTTGTGAGTAATGGTTTTTTAGAATTATATGGATGAATACCAAGAAAATTATAGGGATGATCCCTGAGTTAGGGGAGTAGTCTCTTTCACCTCTAAGGTTATTTCATTTTATGACTTTTTAGTCTTCTAGGTCTGATATTGTCTTCCAGGAGACAATAGTCAGCCACCAAGAAAGAATCTCAGAGAAGTTTGACTAAAATAATCTACTGAAAGCCCAGTGGCAGTCTCCTTCCTGGAGAAGCAGTGCTGATAGTAGCTGGGAAGAACTGGTAGACCTCTTAATAAAAAACAAATTTAAAGCTATAACTATCATTATTTCCATTGGATAAATAACCATTATCTTGAGTAAAAGTGACATTTCATCTAAAACCCACTACTGGTAAATAGAGCCATGGGTTTTTTGTTACTAGATTTGGGCAACTCTTCCAAGAATTGTGTATTTTGTTCTGAATTCCACTGCACAACCTGTTAGGTATAGTTTGGTTCTGATTTTATCCAGCTGTCTTACTTGAAGTGATAATTTAATCAATGATTCAATTCAGTTGAAATTTATAAATTTTGAAAGAAATCAGAAACATGATTTGATTTGGGTTTTCTACTTCATAAAAATTTAAAATATCTTTTAAATTCCTCACAGAACTCTCCAAGATTAAAAGATTTGCAAGGCATGGACAAATGAGCCATTTAGGTTTACCCAGGGTTTCCAAGATCCCAGAACTCAGATCCTAGGTAGCACTGCATCTGGAAGGCTCACAGAACAGTCTCCAGATAATGGCGTCACGGTCAACTTAATTTTATCTCTACATTAATGAGAGTAAGACAATACAATTGGAAATCTAAAATCTTCTGATGGTTTTTTTCAGTCTCTAAAATGCAGTGATCTTGGTTCCAAGCAATCATTGCTATAGATATGGAGACAAGATGGTACATAAAGCAGTGGACTCATGCCTGAATCTCATGATTATTGCGGATTCTTGTATTCTGACCTAATGACTGAGCACTGACCTAATAACCAAGTGGGATATTAACAAAGCAGCAAAGATTGTGAAGGAGGAGGAATCAAATGCACTTAACATAGGTTTTGTATTTTCAAAATAAGTTATAGAATGATGCCAGCAAGTGGCCAGCTTTTGTTCAAAAATGATTCTGATAGTAAAAAGGATAGGATTTCTGCTTGAGGAATATCAAAGCTGATGAAAGAGGTATAAAGGTATACAAGTCAAGTATGTAAAAATTAGTTCTGTTTTTAAAAACAGCTTTATTGAGACATGTAACTCACCCACCACAATTGCACAGTTTGATGATTTTAGTAAATGTATGTAGATCTGCCTCTATGTGCTACACTACAATTCAGTTTTAGAGCACTTCCATCACCCCCAAAAGTTTCTATTTGCCTGTCTGCTGCCCTCTCTTTCATTCTCAGCCCCAGGTAATTACTGATATGCTTTTTGTCTCCATTGCTTTGTTTTTTCTAGGAATTTCATGTAAAGAGAATTGGGCAATGGGTAGTCTTTTGTGTCTATTTCAGTAACCTGATGTCTCAAGCTCATCCATGTTGTTGCATGCACCTTTCAGTTCAATGCAATCTTGCTGTGTCTTCTGGTGGAAGTATTTTCCCCTGAGAACCAAGACCACTAGACCAACAGAGAATTAGATTGTGAAGACAGGAAGCAAACATCTTGCTGATGGATCACTAAGAGTAATAGTAAGTGGTGCCACTCCAGTCTTAACCCCTTAATTCCTGGACCTGTGAATCCTAGCTGTGGAGGAAATAGCACTGTATATTGGATGCTAACTGTATAGCCTTCTGAGAAACTTGCTCCAGCCCTGCGAGGTATTGCCACCTAGCTGATCCTCTAACTGAGTCTTTAAAAGGTCAACGCACCTACTTCAAGATGGTGGGGAACATGGTAAGACCAGTTAATTCAATGAGTATGAGCCCATTGCTGCACTTCATTTGCTGTGACATGAGTGCCTTGGTCAGGGACAAGGCTGTGACAATGCCATGATAGTAGGTAAGGCATTCTATAAGTCCCCAGGTGGCAGTTGTGATAGGAGCACCATGTGCAGGTACTTTCTTAGGATAAGTGAGCAGGTCTTACATGAACAACCCACTCCCCCATTCCAGTCTCCCTAAGCTTTAGGATACTTTCTTTTCCAAGGCAGTTCTGGCATTTTAACTTTCATTCACTGTAGACCTCTTTTTGGTCCATGTTTCAGCCAGCCAACCAACTGAACTGCTAGAGCTCTTCCTAACCACACAAGCCACATCATTGAACCCAGAATCTCTGCTTAGTGGCCCCATATTAATAAATTTGGTTTGATCCCACTTCATGTTCTTTCCACCATTATGCCACACCCTTAGTATCTATTCCACACACATTCCAAGATGCCTGTCTGTCATACAGCATTGGAGAAGTCGTACAGCACCCCTCCTCCTCATGGGTCACACTTTGTTTTGCATCTTTCAGGACCGGCTGGAACTTGAATTTAGTTACAGGCCTGGAAGTAAAGAGGGCTGGTGGCGTGGGTTCTGAGTTGAATTGGCCATATCTTGTAAGACTGCTATCTCAGGAAAGGCTGATATGGGTTCCTCAGGCAATGCAGGATTAATATTCTCAAATGGGGGTAGAAAGGCTGTTTCTACTGCAAAGTAGAAGCATTTGAGTCCCTGTGTTACTTGACTAGTAGGAAATTCCAACCTAGTCATTCTAAGGACTCAGCCTTGTTGTGGGTTTTATGTACCATGGCTTTCGGGAGGCTCCTTTAGTTCTAGGCTGCCCTTGCTCTCCATTGCCTGCAGGATCAAGCCTGGGATCTTTGGTGAGTCTGCAAGCATTTAGCCATTCCTCTCTGGAGTCTTGTCACCTCCTTTCCAGTTCCTGGAATCTATTTCCTACCTCCCTGATCTCAAGAAGAAGAGAGATTTCTATGCTCTAGAACTGTCTGCTTTCTACTTTGCCAAAATTTCAAGAAATTACAAAACTTGGTTTCCTGATTAAAAGATATAGGGAGATACAGAAAATATGAGCACAGTTAAACATTTTAGGATGCTACCTTTTTGTGGGGATGAGCTACCAACATATCTGAAGATAGAATGGAAGACTTCCTAACATTTTTAGAGAATTTACTTTCTCTAAATACATAATGTCCCCTCAGATCTAGATGCTCTTCCTCCCTTTATATCCTCCATTCCTAGCCTCTGGAGCAAAGGCTTATGCTTGGGAAATTTGTTAGTGTTGTAGCCTGTGTGACTAGCTCTGGTGATAAATCTTGTGTGTGACTCCTGAGGATGGCTGGCATCCAAAGTAAATAGTGATTGCTGTCGGGAAGCCCAGGAGGGCTGACTGCTGAGTGGGTCCTCGGGACTCTGCTTGAAGGCTGGCCCAGGTCTCTGGGCAGTGCTTGGGCCCTTCATCTTTCTCAGTTCAGACCTTGGCAACTTTGCTCTTCCCACAGGGGAGTGGAGTCTCCTCTCCCCTCATCAGGGTGACAGCAAAATATTTATGGGCCCCACATACTGCTTGCTTTAGAATCTCCCTGTCAGCCTAGCACCCCAGGCTGTGTTTTCTGGGCAGCATCTCAGGCTGTGTTTTCTGAGTTGTAGAAGGCAGAAGAAGGTGATTCTCTGCAATGTACTAGGAAAGTAGAGCACCAGGGTATAACAACTGCAGTTATTCAAGCTTCCCTTGCTCATTTATTTGTCTATACCTCTGTTTTTGACAGTTACTCAGCCTGGAATGCCTTACCTTAGTCTCATTTTGTTCTGGTGAAATTCTTAGTTTTCTTTAAGGTTCAACATAAACATCATCTCTTCCAGGAAGCCACCACCCCTTTCCCCCAACCCTTTGCTCCTTTAGTATTGGCTATTAGCTCTGTTTTAATACTTAACATATTGTATTATAGTAAGTTATTTACCTGCCTAAGTTTGAGAGCTTTGTAAAAACTCTTTGTTCTTCAGGTCCAGGGTGGTGCCTGACATATCGATGATGATGATGATGATGATGATGATGATGGTGATGATGGTGATGATGGTGATGGTGATGATAGTGATGATAGTGATGATGATGATGATAGCAATGGTGATAATGATGATGGTGATAACAGCTATTATTCATCATAAGCTTAGCAGTTGCAACACACAGTGCTAAGAGCACTACACATGTTAAATCGTTCAGTCCTCATCACAATTCTAAGAGTAGCTATTGATGTTATTCTAATTTAGGGTGAATTTTTAGGAACTTCTTATGTGGAGATACAGAAGAGAATTTCAGTTTAAAGAATAGCAGGATTGAATGTTACAGGAAAGCATGACTTGTTGATAGCAGGATGAGAGTCCTGGGAGGGGGCACAAAGGGAAACAATGAGACTGGAAAGCTGAGCTGGTACTATATTGTAGAGGGCCTTGGATGCCCTGAGGCATTGCACCTTCTTGGTAGACAGTAGGAAGCCATCAAGGCAGGGCCAGAGTGATCTAGCTGGAGACTGGAAACCAGTGGCAAGTTATGGCTGTGACCTAGGTGAGGCTCAAGCATTCATCACACATTTCCTGGGGACCTACTGAGGGTGAGGGACCACAGTAAGGGATAGAGTCCAGATACAGGGGCACACAGTTGAGCCTGCAGGGCTCTCACAATCTGGGCCAGCAACAGAGTTGTAGGTGCCATCATTAATGTCTGCACCGAGATTGGTGGGCACACACAGAAAGGAGGGTACAAGGCCCCTGGGGCCGGGGGCATCAAGAAAGCTTGCTAGTGGAGGTGATACTTTAACTGAGACTCTAGTTACCAGGCCAACAAGGGTTGGGGGTGGAGAGGTGAAGGAGAAGGAGGCATAGGCAAGAAGAAAGCACGGAGATGTCAACAGCAAGACCTGTTAGTGACCCACTGCCTTTTGTTCATTTTATAATGCTTATTTTGCTTACTTAAGTAATGCTTGTTTATTGTAGAAAATGTGTCCAAAATAGAAAAACAAAAGAATAAATCTATAATCTCACTACTTAGAGATACAGTTTAAAATTAGGTATTGTCCTTGCTGGGTAGCTCAGTTGGTTAGACTCAGCATCGTCCCGAAGCATCAAGGTTGCGGGTCTAAACCTTAGAGCACATGCAAGAATTGACCAATGTATGCAAAAGTAAGTGGATCAACAAATTAATCTCTGTCTCCCTCTCTCTCTCCCTCTCTCTTACTCTCTCTTTCCCTTCCTCTCTCTCTAAATTCAATAAATAAATAAAATATTTAAAAATAAAATAAATAAATTCAGGTAAATATTCTGTTTTTGTGTGTGTACATGTGTGTTTGAATAATAATAAATGTGTATATATATACATACTAGAAAGCCCGGCGGTCATACGAAATGACCACTTTTCTAGATATTATAAATTGTAATTAAAATGATTGTGCAAAGGTGTCTGCTAATTCAAACTGAATTACCCAGGGCAGGCAGCGAGGACACCCCTTTGCTTAGTGCCCCACAGGGTTTCCCCCTTCTACTTGCTTAATTGCTTAAAGTAGAGTGCAATGAAGGAAACCACTGGCGGTACATTTCTTAAGAGCCACCGCTAGCTCAATAAATAAAGGTGATTTAAATATGTTTTAATCCTTTTTGCGTTTCGGTCAGCATTACTCTGTCGTTTCTTTGCATTTCTCTCCTGCTTTTGTTCAAGGGACTCATTTTGTTGAGACAGGCTTTTTTGTCTTGCATCTGAGGCAAGCCTTGTTTCTCTATGCTCATCAGTCTCATTTTGCTGAGAAAGACGCATTTGCTCTGCAACTGAAGCAAGCCTTGCCTTTCTCTGCTCAGTGGTTTCTTTTTGTCAAGAATGCCGTTTTTGTGCAGCTTTAGCTCCTTTTCTCTCCTCTTCAGTGCTGTATTTTCTAGGAGGCATTCTTAAAAGAAATTACGTTAAGACATAGTTTTTATGTAAAACAGATGATTGCCAATGCAAACAAATGTTCACCTTCCCCCTGACATGCTCAATTTGTGTTCAGCCATGGCAACTTCACCCCATTGGCTAGTACAATTATGCAAGCAACCAATAAGCTATCAGCGACAAACAGACACTTAAGCCGCATATAATAAAGATATGTAAATACATACATATATAAATGTAGCAATAAATATGAAAGTATAAGTGTATATGCTAAAACCTCTCCACTTTATCTCTGTCTTATTGAATATCTTGCTCTACCAACTTTAGGGATAAAATGAGTTGACATGTCTTTAATGTCCAAACAATACTGATTTAGGACACCCATCATTCCAGCCTAATAAGAGGTCTAGTCTTCCTTGGGGGTTCCTGAGTAATTTCTAGGACTAGTCAAGAGACCCCAACATAGTCTTCAATCTGTCCCAATGGCACTGCTCTCTGTCTGCCTCCTGACTTATGTCTAAATTTAAACAGGAAAGGGAAATATGTGTAGAGAATTCATTCCAGCTAGAATAAAAAGGCCTCCTTGGGTCAACAACTGTGTCTTTCTTGTCCACTGCTATACCCTCAGTGCTTCAAATAAAAACCACCAAATAGTAGGTGTTCAATAAATATGCTGAGTCAGTAAATGAATTCAAACTTCCACTTGTCTTATGCAATGAACATTTACTGAATATTTTTAGTGTGCTGAATTTTGTGCTGGGGATGGGGGCTGTACATGTAGACAATGTGAAACTTTCATCTACAATATAATAAACATAGCTTAAAGATAAACAGCTTTTGAAAACAAACTGAGCTTCCATGAGAGGCAGTCAGCTTCCCAGCATGGGAGGAATTCAAGCAGACTACTGACCAAAGTTGTAGAAGAAATTCTTGCATTGGGAAGAATTCTGGACTAAAAGACCACTAATTATCTTTGCAAATGTAAAATTTTATGATTGAATAAATTTTAGATAACCTTTTCTACTTATTAGTCATAATAACTAAACAGATTACAGAAGGGTGCCAAAGAGAGATATATTTATGAATGGAAAGTAATGTTCTGATGGGTCAAATGTTTATTGATGATAATAACTGAGATTTCTTAAGAAGGCTGCAGGGTATTACTCTCAATAAGAGACACATCATTTTTAAATAATGAAATTTAGAGAAGTATTAAATTATAGAATGTGTTTAAATATATTTATTTAATTCCATTCATTTACCATATTCAAATCCCATATTTACAAACAAAACAGCCAAGAACTAAATAGCACAAGCTTTTGACAAATTTTTGAGAAGTCTGAACATTTTCACTTTGGTCATTGGGAAATCTGACTTGAATACTTTGAGAAAAAAATTTCAATATGTTGCTCTTATAGACTTGGGATTCAAAATTCATTCATTTATTCCTTCATAGAAATCTGTATTGGGAAATAAAAGAAAGATAGAGTCAACATCACGAAGTTTAAGATACTGCAGGCTGAGAAATACAAATAAGTCCAAAAGGAAAATGAGACAAAGTAGGATATTATTTAATAGCTTTTTAATTTTTAAAAATTTTTTAATGGATTTTAATTTATTGTGTTTACATAGATTCTAGTGTCCCCCCAAATGCATCCCCTCCATGGTCCCCTCAGCATCACTTTTGCCCCCCTCCCTGCAACCCCCTTCCCCCTTCCCTCCAGGATTATCCCACCCCATCATCCCCTTTCCCTCTATCAGCTTTCCCTGTGGTCCCTTTGGTCCCACCTCTGCCTCTATTCCAGTGGTCCCCAACCTTTTTTGGGCCACAGACTGGTTTAATATCAGAAAATATTTTCACGAACCGGCCTTTAGGGTGAGTGGGATGGATAAATGCCCAAAATAAAATTATGCGACCAATGTAAAAACTGTGGTATATTTTTTTAATTTTTATTTTTATTTTTTTACATAGACCGAGAGAGAGTCAGATAGGGACAGACAGACAGGAATGGAGAGAGATGAGAAGCATCCATCATCAGTTTTTCATTGCGATACTTTAGTTGTTCATTGATTGCTGTCTCACATGTGCCTTGACCGGGGGGCTACAGCAGACCGAGTGACCCCCTGCTCGAGCCAGCGACCCTGGGCTCAAGCTGGTGACTCTTGCCCAAACCAGATGAGCCCGCGCTCAAGCTGGTGACATTGGGGTCCCGAACCCGGGCCCTCTGCATCCCAGTCCGATGCTACATCCACTGCGCCACCACCCGGTCAGGCAAAAATTGTGATATTTTTATATATAATTGTCAAACTTACAAGACAAGCATCAAGAGTGAGTCTTAGATGGATGTAACAGAGGGAATCTGGTCATTTTTTAAAAATAAAACATTGTTCATACTTAAATATAAATAAAATGGAAATAATGTATGTTATTTATTCTTTCTCTGTGGACCGGTACCAAATGGCCTACAGACCGGTACCAGTCCATGACCCAGGGGTTAGGGATCACTGCTCTATTCCATTCCTCAGTTCACATTGTTCATTGGATTCCTCAAATGAGTGAAGTTATATGATATTTTTCTTTCTCTGCCTGGCTTATTTCACTGAACATAATAGTTTCCAGGTCCATCCATGTTGTTGCATGGTAAGATTTCCTTCTTTTTCATGGCCCCATTAATGACTTTTTTAAAGTTTTATTTTATTACAAAGGGATAATCTATAACATCCATTAAATAAGAAAATTAAAAACTGGAAATAGTAGAAAGATCACCCCAATCATATTATTTAATAATAAACTAGTTAATATTTTTATTATATGCTTTTAGTGTTTTTATGCATGTAATTTTTATATAATTATATTGCTATAGAGGCAAGTTTTAAAAATTGTTTATTGATTGATTTTAGTGAGAGAGGAATAAAGAGAGAGAGACAGGAACATTGATCTCTTACTGTATGTACCATGACCGGAAACCAAACTGGCAACTTCTGTGCTTTGGGTTGACCCAAAGTGCTCTGACCAACTGAGTTGTCCAGCCAGGGGTATAGAAGCAATTTTAAACTTTAAAATACAGGTAATCATCTTTGGCAAGCCAGTGGGAATTTCTTTGTCCAGTGGAACTTAAACCTGATCCCCTTGAATATGGGTGTCTTGGCTTTCCTTTGTGGACCTTAAATAGAACTCTTTTGAAAATAAATACAAATTACAACATATGGGTTGCGTTTAAACTACACCCAAGTGGATTTTAAAAATAAGAATTTTGTAAAAGAAAAAAATACGACTTAATTGTTAAATTAGATTTCAGACTAATAGCTGGACATCTAAATGGTCAGAACCAACAATTGTGGACATTGCTCTTAATAGTGCACAAACAGCCTCAACCATAACACATAATAAGTTAGTCACATTTCATTTAATGACCATCTTGCTTATTAGATGCTAACCCCCATGAGTCCAGGGCACAGAGGTCTGTCCAGTCCACAGCATTAAGTACCCAACTTATTGTCTGGAGCAAGCTTGGTGCTTAGTTAATATAATTTGAGTAAGTGAATGAATGGTTCATTCACTGGGAGTTCTGGGAGTGGCCCATCTATCCCTCCTCAAACACCTTATGGAGCACCTGCTATGTGCCAGGCATGGTGCTGGGCACCAGAGACACAGGGTTATACAGACGGAACCTGCCCTGTGGAGGAGCTGGCTGGCTTGTGGTGAAGAGGTAAAGATCTCAGGCAACTTTGCAGTGGGTCTCTTACCTGTTGTTTATTTTGGAAACTTCCTTTATATTAAGGCAATGTTCATTGAAGCCACAAATATAGTGACAGGTGGGCTTGTGAGTCCTTCACAAATTGGGGCTGGGGTGAACTGGTTTCTCCAGTCTGGAGGGATGTGGAGAAGGAGCACTCAGGAAGAATCATGGGCTCCCTTCCTAATAGTAGGAGGCCCTGGGCTGTGAGGAGGCAGCAGTGTAGCAGCAAACAGGCCCTGCTGGCTGAGTTCATCACCACTGAGCTTTGTGGCAACAGGAAGCTCAGCCAATGCTCTTGGCCTCAGGTGACTTACCTCCCTGAAGGTGATGCAGAGCAAATGTGGCTTCAGGTACAGAGGGTGATGTGGGCCACATCGTCCTCGCTCCCCACCATCCCTTCTCGCTCTCCTCTCCTATGCATTGTCTTCTCCAGAGGAAGCCCTTCCAACCATCTGCACCTTGTTGGCAGGGACACTGACATGTCCTTTCTCCTCCTTGGAGGACATGGAGGCTGTGGCTATGCTCCCAGCTGCCCCAGGCAGGAAGAAGAAAAGTCAGACCTGGGGGGAGAGGCAGGGCTTGACCCACATCCACTTTGCTGGGCCTAGCAGCCCTTCCGGGCTCTGCGGCTCACCACCCTGGAGCTCAGCACCCTGTGCCCACCAGTCCTGTCCCGCATGGCACTGAGCCTCCCAGGTGGCTGACCTCAAAGACCTGCCGTGCTCCTTCCTTTCAGCAGGTCTTCATTCTAGGCCACATTCATGTCACATAGGCCTAGGCAATGACTAGGCAATGTTCCCCCTCCCCTGACTCAACGGCAGGTGAGTGCATTAGAGCCAGAGCTGCAGATGGAGGCCTGGACTGCCCTCAGGCAGGGATAAAGATGAGGAAGGGGCCAAGTAGAGGCCGCCCTGCATCTCCCTCAGTTCCGGAGGACCCCCAGAGTCTATCTCTCTCCATCTCCCTGTGAGGCAGACAGCGATGAAGAGAAACACAGCCAGCATGAGGCCATTAGCTACTGCTGCAGGCCTCAGACAGGGAGCTCCCTCTCTCAGACCTAGGGAAGGCAGATAGGGGAGGAAAAGTGGCCTTCCTAGGCTGGGTTCCAGAGGAAGGTATGCATCTTAGCCCATGTAGTTGTACCTTTCAGCAGTGCTATAGTTTAAAAATGGAGAGATACTACTATAAAAAACTAGAGTTGGGGCCCTGGCCGGTTGGCTCAGTGGTAGAGCGTCGGCCTGGCATGCAGGAGTCCGGGGTTCGATTCCCGGCCAGGGCATACAGAAGAAGTGCCCATCTGCTTCTCCACCCCTCCCCTTCTCCTTCCTCTCTGTCTCTCTCTTCCCCTCCTGCAGCCGAGGCTCCATTGGAGCAAAGTTTGCCCGGGCGCTGAGGATGGCTCTGTGGCCTCTGCCTCAGGCACTAGAATGGCTCTGATTGTGGCAGAGTGACACCCCAGATGGGCAGAGCATCACCCCCTGGTGGGCATGCCGGGTGGATCCTGGTCGGGCGCATGCGGGAGTCTGATTGCCTCCCCATTTCCAACTTAAGAAAAATACAAAAAAAATAATAATAAAAACAAAACAAAACAAACAAAAAAAAAAACTAGAGTTGAGATGGATGAGAAAATGAGTTCTGTTTGTTGAAAATAATTTTGAAAGCAAAGAAATAACTGCTCATTTCCTTAAAAGTTTTAATTCAGTACTAATTTCACCCAATATTATTTAAAGATAAAATATTTGGCCTGACCAGCTGGTGGTGCAGTGGATATAGCGTTGGCCTGGGATGCAGAGGACCCAGGTTCGAAACATTGTGGTTGCTGGCTTGAGCGCAGGCTTACCAGCTTGAGCATGGGGTCACTGGCTTGAGCATGGGATTATAAACATGAACCCAAGGTCACTAGCTTGAGCAAGGGGTCACTCACTCTGCTGTAGCCCCCAGTCATGGCACATATGAGAAAGCAATCAATGAACAACTAAGGTGCCACAACGAAGAATTGATACTTCTCATCTCTCTCCCTTCCTGTTTGTCCCTATCAGTTCCTCTCTGTCTCGCTTAAAAAAATAGACAAAGTGTTTGAATGTTCTGATGTATCAGTCCATATGTGAAGCAAATAAGAAAGTTGTTATTATCTTTTTTTTTTTTTTTTTTGATAGATTAAGAAACTGGGGCTACAGAAAAGCCATAAGATCTCCTTGTGGGCAAATGTCTAGTCCACCTTGAGTTGATTCTTGAGGACTGTGGTCATGAATGAGGTCTGAGTATAGCAGAATTCCTACACATGGTAAGTTCTTAATGAATGCCCACCAATCAGTTCCCTCCCCCTTTAAATAATCTCTCCTGGTTTTATGTACTTTTTCTCTATAGCATTAATTACAGCCTCCAATCATGTACTTACTCATCATTTGTATCATGTCAGTCCTCCCACACCTACTTCAGAATGATAGAGACCAAGTCTGGTTTACTCAACACCATGCACGCCTAGCAAAGAACCTGCTCATTGGAGGGCCTTGCCAAATAAATGCTAAATTAAAAAATAGAAAATTAGTCTTCTCATAGCAATTCTGCACAACTGTGACTCTTGATCATGAAACTTTTCTGCCTCCTTTGCTAATCAATTAAATCAGAATAATATCCTTTCTCAAAGATCAGTTGCGGCCCTGGCCGGTTGGCTCAGTGGTGGAGCGTCGGCCTGGCGTGCAAGAGTCCCGGGTTCGATTCCCGGCCAGGGCACACGGGAGAGGCGCTCATCTGCTTCTCCACCCCTCCCCCTCTCCTTCCTCTCTGTCTCTCCCCCTCCCACAGCTGAGGCTCCATTGGAGCAAGATTGGCCCGGGCGCTGAGGATGGCTCTGTGGCCTCTGTCTCAGGCGCTGGAGTGGCTCTGGTTGCAATGGAGTGACGCCCCCTGGTGGGCGAGCTGGGTGGATCCCGATCGGGCGCATGCGGGAGTCTGTCTGGCTGCCTCCCCGTTTCTGGCTTCGGAAAGGTACAAAATTTTCAAAAAAAAAAAAAGATCAGTTGCCTCTCTCTAAGTTGTGAATGTTATTGCTTGGAAACCATTGCTTTTCCCACAGATGTTCTAGGCTGCTACATACTTGGGAACCATGCCAATTTAGTCTCTTTCTCCACCCATAAATTAATTGGAAAGAAGATGTTATCATTGACCCAATAAAATTAAAGGAGTAGCAACCTTTTGAAGGTTATCATTTGGTGATCAATTATTTGTCTAAAATCTTGAACTCTTTCTTTGCCACACATGAAGTCAGGCACTTGGGAAGTGCCCACTCAGAAGCTGTTCTAAATGCAGACTCGGGGTCGTCAAACTTTTTATAAAAACTGCCCACTTTTGCAGTGCTGGTCAACCTGGTCCCTACCGCCCACTAGTGGTCGGTCCAGCTTTCATGGTGGGCCAATTGCAGCGCTGTTTGGTTGCGGGTAGGGACCAGGTTGACCAGCACTGCAAAAGTGGGCGGTTTTTATAAAAAGTTTGAAGACCCCTGCCAGGGAGAGGCCTTTTGATCTCCAGAGAGTCTTGAAGGACAAACACAAGTTAACCAGTAAAAGAAGGGGCTCTAGGTGGAGAGGACAGGATGTTGAAAGCCACTACAGTGTGAAAACTCCCTGCAAGTTTTGAATCCATTTCTGCATGTTTTCTTAGGGTGTGTATGTGATTTAAAGGTTACTGTTTATTCTTAATCTCGGCATCCATGTTTGGAGGTGTTTTTTCCATGTGACAATGGGCTTTCTCACCTTGAAGTGTCCACAATAGCAGTCAGCAGTCACCTATGTCTCTGAGAAACCACACTCTTGGCCACCTGACTCCAGTGGGGGAGAGATGTTGTTGGTTAAATGAGTTTGTAAAATTTATATTTTTTGAGTTTGCTCACATTTATTGTTAAAAAATGGGGCTGGGCAGCCATGTGTGTGCTTACCCTCAGAGCAGGGCAGTTGATTGCAAATTGCAGATTGCATTCCTGCTTGGGAAGGGCTATTGTTTTGCTAACATTTGCTGGAGTATGGGGTCTTTGTGGGCCCAGCCAAGTTTTGCAGGGAGAGCAGAGAGAATGCAGCTTGCTGAAGATGAAACCATGTTAGCAGAGAGAGAGAGAAGGTGTGCAGATGGGGAACCAGAGCTGACCAACTTTGGGAGCCCTACTGAGGATTGTGGGAGCCTTTAATTCTAGGAAGAACCAGAGAATGTGTCAAGGCTTTGTGAGCTCTGAATGAGAGGGAAGCAGTCTTCCTTGCCTGTTTGCTCATTGGCTGGTGCAAGACTTTAATAAATGGAATGGCCCACCATTTTTTGGCTCCACTGTTTCTTTACCATCTGCCCAAATCCAATGAGAACTTGCATGGCCATGATGGTGGCAGCCCCTGGCCTTACAGACTTCATCTTGTCTTCAGCTGTTTCCTATCACAAGGATCCCAAGAGAGCACTGTGCTTTTCTATTTACCGTTAATTTCAGGGTCTTTCTATTTTTTTGGAAATGGAAAGACTTCTTGCAAAGCCCCACCAGCAGTGGTGGGAACTGGAAAGGGCTGTCCAGGAAGAGGTGAGTGGGCTGAACCTTGGGTGTTCCCAGAATGTCAGAATCGAAAGAAGTTGAAGTGGGCAGCTTGACTGGCCTTTCCTAACACTGATGGCTGAAACCTCTGTGGAAAAGTGCAGTAGGCTGCATGCTTGCCCTGTGGAAGGATCCAGTCTGGGCTGGTTTACAGTAGGGTGGACCCCTGAGCAGCAGGCTGGGAGAGGCACACCCACAGCTCAGCAGGTTCCCCAGCACAGCAGGCTGCCTTGTTTCCCTTCAGGGCTGGTCTGCTTTGGTTGACACTGATTACTCTCACAAAGAAATGCAAGGGCAGGGTTTTATTCACAGGTGCAAAACAGTAAGGCCTGGCTTCCATGAGATCAGTTTGGTCCCAGCTGGAAAGTATCTCTTCTCACTCAGGCTAACTAAGGTGTTTTTATCACTTTGGTTACAATAAACTGGTCAGTGGCCCAATTTGTTATTAAGGCTCTTGAGGGTGTCCACATTCTTGAGTGTCCAGCCCTGCCCAGAAGCTCAGGGTTTGTCCCAGTGAACTAATGTTCTCATCACTAGTACTTTCTAATAAGCTCAGAAAAACAGTTCAATGATTTAAAACATTTAAACAAACCTAATTGGGAAAAGTGGGCACTTGAACTTTCTACTCAATTGATGATCCTTTCTCTCTAGTCAGGTCTTCTCAGGATTGTAAGAATGAGACAGCACTCGAACACCAGGAGTGCAGGCTTTATTAGAGGAGAAAGACCTGCTGGGGCACTTCTCCGGGAGAAGTGCACCGAAACGGACTCTGAGGCAAATTTTTTATAGGGTTAAGGGAGAGCTTTGAGTAAATGTGTGTTGTGTCAGCAGTTCTGGTATGCTCCCTTCTGTAGTTTTTCGAAATCAGCTTCTTGGAACGCTTCTCCTCGGGGTGGCTGACCAGCTTCCTAGAACTTTTCTGTTTCAGTGGCGATTCTCCAGTAAGTAAGGGTGGGGTCAGATAGACAAATGAAACAGCAAAAGGGCAGTTTTGAAGTTTTGGTAAATTCATGTATCTATCATTTCTCAACTCTGTGGTATGATAAAAGAAAAAGAGGTGAGAGGGGAAAAAAGAGAAAAAAAGGGTATTTGGTCTAGGAAGGAGGTTTGTCTCAGATCAGCCATCTTCTGGAGCTACTTCCTGCTGTTATCCCTATTGGGGCCTCCTTCGTGGACCTCTCTCTGGGGCAGTTGGAGTAGGGGTTGCAAAAGCATTTGATTGTAGGTAATCCTGGAGATTACTCTGATTTGGGCCTGTAGGAACTTGATAAAAAAGGGGGAAGGTATTAATATTAGGCACAGAATCAGGATTGGTCCTATAATTGGTACTAGCATGGAGAACAAGGGGTTTTTCCATCATTGTTCGGAGTAGGGGTTGGTTCTGGCCTGACCACTGCAGATTTGTTCTTGAAGTTTTTGGAGAGAGTTGACATTCTCCTCGACCAGGCCAGACTCGTAGATGTAGTAGCAACACTTCCTGTAAAAAGAGACAAGTACCGCCCTTCTCTGCTGTTAGTATATCTAAAGCACTTCAGTTTTGTAGGGTAACCTGAGCTAGAGAGGTCAGTTGTCTCTGGAGGGAGGCTAGAGAGGTGGCTGAATTATCAAGGGCCTGTTCCAGTCTGCCTTTAGTTGGTTAGTAGTCCATATACTATGGCCCAGGCCAGCCCCACCTATTCCTATAGCCACTATAGAGGTGGCAAGGGTAAGGCCAAGGGGACCAGGAGGAAGGCAGCCCATTTATTTCTACCTGTCCTTAGCTGGTTTGAGAATTCTTCCTCTCCATAATATGTTAATTGTGGTGCAATTATTACCGGGACACAAGGGAGAGGGGAAAAGGCGTTCACAGTTTTTAGAACAGTTCTATTGCACCAGAAGTGAGCTCCGTTAGGGCTGGTTAGAGAAGTTTTGATTGGGATAATATTATTACATGATGGGGTGGGCCAATTAGTGTAGCAGACATTCAGGGTTGAAGTGGGGTCTTCTAAGAGGAGAGGAACTCCATAGAGAGAAAAAGGGTCTTGAATTTTGGTGGTGTTAAGTAGATATGGTAAAGGAACTGTGGTGATGGGAGGTTTGTTTAAAAATGCACAGAGAAAGCAGTGAGAAGTGTTGTATACAGAAGTGAGATTGAGAACTTGGATACCCTGCTTGATGAGTCCTAGCCATGAGAAGGGTCAGGAGTAGGGCTTAGATGCTTGTGTTTTAAGTTTATCCTCATGGGTAAAGATAGAATTAGTTAGCTCCTCTAGGTTTTGTAGGAGATTTTTCCCTCACCCATTGTTGGTTTAAAGAAAGTATTCCAGAGGGGTTCTGTGATGATGAGGATCAGAAGATAGAAGCTGTTATGCCTCTCTCCCAAAATGGGGCCCAGGGGTCATTTATAGTGAAATTGAAATAGTCTGTAGAGGGAAGGGGTGAGAATTCGCAGCTAGTGATTATGGCCTCTTTGGATCCCCCAGGGCATGCCCCCCAGGGTCCAGATTTTCTGACAGAGCAGTGTGGTTTGCTTTGTATATAAGAAAAACATAAGGTAGGATCTGAGGAGGTAGATTTTTGTAGGGATTGAAGATTTTGTAATAGAATTGGGACAGTTATGGAAGATTGGCACCCTGCACGGGAACAATCCACAGTTCCAACTGTATGTGGAGGTTGTGGTGAATATGAAGGCCCAACAGTTTCATTTATGAAGAATCTCCAGACATGCTGTTGGCCATAGGATTGGGAGCAAGAGAATGACAGAAGAGTGTAGAGAGCTAAGCCGACTTGGCAGAGAAGTGGGCTCATTCCTCCGGAATAGAGGAGAGTTTGAGAGTTAGAGGTACTGTAGGGGTGGACAGATAGGATTTAGGAGGTTTCTTAATGTAGGATTTGATATGAGAGAGGTGAGTCCAGTGGGTATCTCCTTCCATTTTAACAGCTGTGGGAAAACTGAGGATGACTGTGTGGGGTCCCGTCCAAACTGGTTGGAGTGGTGTTATTCCTCAGGTCCTCTTGTATACCTGGTCTCTGGGCAGAAGGGAAAAATGTGTTTTAGTTGTGGGGAAAGGTTGGGGTAGCAGTTTGTTGACCTCAGCATGTAGGTTGGCTCGCATGTGAGCCAGGGCAGGAAAGTAGGACCCTATAGCCAGATAAGAGGGTGTAAGGGAACTAGAGTCTAAGACAAAGGGTTTACCATACATAATCTCAAAGGGGCTTAGGTTCAATGGCTTCCTGGGCATAGCTCAAATTCTCATGATGGCTAAGGGAAGAAGCTGGGGCCAAGGTAGGTGTAGTTCTAGGATGAGTTTTGTGAGATGATTTTTGAAGACCTGGTTTGCTTATTCAACCTTCCCTGAAGACTGAGGATGGTATGGAATATGTAACTGCCATTTGAGTTCTAGGTAGGATGAGAGATTGGGTGATGTGAGAAATGAAGGCAGGGCCATTGTCAGATTGAAGCACAGAAGGGAGACCAAATCGGGGAATAATGTGTTCAGTTAGGATGGTGGCAACAGTGCCAGCATCTTCCTGTTTAGTTGGGAATGCCTCAATCTATCCTGAAAAGGTATCTACTATGGTGAGGAGGTATTTGAATCCCTTATATTTAGGCATATGTGTAAAGTCTATTTGCCAATTATGGGCTGGTAATTGTCCCCAAGCCTGGTGGGCAGGGAAAGATTTGGGATGTATTCCTCCCTGTGAGGTGCAAGAGGTACAGATATGGCAAGATGAGGTTATGTATTTAAAAATTGTAGAAATACTATTACCCGTGAGGAAGGAGGAGATGTAGATTAGAAGAGGTTGGTAGCCTACGTGGAAAGACTCATGTATGGACTGTAAGATAGTCTCAGTGTGGGATTGTGGAAGGAGGAGTTTTCTATCCTTGAGAAACCATTCCTCCCTTTTTGGGAGAGAGGAGTAGATAGTTTTCTCCTTAGTGGAATATTGTGGAGTAAGTGAGGTAAGGAAACAAATTTGTGAATTAGGAGACTGGGTTGTAACCTTCCTGGCTACCTGATCGGCTAAGTTATTTCCAGTGGATATAGGAGAGGTGCTCTTCTGATGTCCCTTACAATGAATAATGGCTGCTTGTTTGGGAAGTAGAGCTGCATTTAAAAGATTTTGTATGGGCCCTGGCCGGTTGGCTCAGTGGTAGAGTGTCGGCCTGGCGTGCAGAGGTTCTGGGTTCAATTCCCAGCCAGGGCACACAGGAGAGGCGCCCATCTGCTTCTCCACCCCTCCCCCTCTTCTTCCTCTCTGTCTCTCTCTTCCCCTCCCACAGCGAGGCTCCATTGGAGCAAAGATGGCCTGGGCACTGGGGATGACTACGTGGCCTCTGCCCCAGGCGCTAAAGTGGCTCTGGTCACAACAGAGCGACGCCCCGGAGGGGCAGAGCATCGCCCCCTGGTGGGCAGAGCGTCGCCCCCGGTGGGAGTGCCGGGTGGATCCTGGTCGGGCGCATGCGGGAGTCTGTCTGACTGTCTCTCCCCGTTTCCAGCTTTGGAAAAATATAAATAAATAAATAAATAAATAAAAAATAAAAAAGATTTTGTATGTATGTGTGGTTTTGGAGGAGATCACCTTTGGTAGTAAGGAATCCGCGCTCCCTCCAAATAGCTGCAGCTGAGTGAAGAATATAATAGCAATACTTTGAATCTGTGTAAATATTTATATTAGCCATATTATTAGAGCTGAGAGTCAGAGCTCTTGTAAGAGCTATAAGTTCAGCCTGTTGTGAGGTAGTACCCTGTGGTAGGGGCTGAGCCTCGAGGATGAGGTGTTGGTCGGTGATGATTGCATAGCCTGCCTGAGTGAACTGTTGTCTGGTCTTAAGTGCATTCCCGTCAATGAAGAGCGTGAGGTCTGGAGTGGGAAGAGGTGTAGAAGAGAGGTGAGGGAAGGGAATAGCAAAACTTGTGAGAGTTTTGATGCAACAATATGCTGGGGGTAAGGAAGAGGTAGGGAGGAGTATAGCCAGATTTAGACTAGAACAGGGCTGGAAAGAGAATTCAGGATTTTCAAGAAAGATGATATGAACTTGTAATCGAGAGGGTGATAAATGGGCTAAGGCCTTATGAGCAACAAGGTCCTGTAGGTTGTGAGGAGACCTGATGATGACCTTTTGTCCTAATGAGAGCTTTATGCTCTCAAGGGCTAACAGGGCGGCTGCTGCCAGAGCTCTGAGGCAGGGTGCCCATCCCTTACAAGTGGGGTCAAGCTGTTTAGAGAGATAAGCAACTGGTGTGAAGGAGGGTCCCTTTTGATGTCCAAGGGCTCCAAGGGCAAGCCCTTGTTTTTCCATAACATAGAGTATGAATTCTGAGTTTAAGTCTGGAATTGTAAGGCAGGTGCTTGAAGGAGAGCCTGTTTGAGTTTAGTGAAGTGTGTTTGTATTGGGAATTTAGGGTCTAGGGTTTCAGTGAGGTCCCCTTTAGTGGCCTCATAGAGAGGTTTTGCTAACAGACTGTAGTTAGGGATCCATGATCTGAGGAAACCCACAATTCCCAGGAGGGAGAGAAGCTCCTTTTTGGTAGAGGGTGTTGGTATGGAGGATATTAAATGTTTTCTATCAGTGGTGATGGCCTTTTTTCCTGGGGTCAACTGTAACCCCAAATATATGACCTGTGATAGGGAGAACTGTGCCTTAGCAGGAGCTACCCAGTAGCCTAGGTGAGCTAAGAAATTGAGTAGTTGAATAGTGTCTGATTTAGAAATTTCCAAGGATGGACTGCAAAGAAGGAAATCATCAACATACTGTAAGATGGTGCTCTGGGACAAAGTTAGTGATTTGAGGTCATTAGCTAATGCCTGTCCAAAAAAGTGGGGGCTATCCCGGAAGCCCTGAGGTAGGACCATCCAGTTTAGTTGTGAATATAAAGTGTCAGGATCAGTCCAAGTAAATGCGAAGAGATTTTGACAGTCAGGATGTAAGGGAATAGTAAAGAAGGCATCCTTAAGATCTAACACTGTAAAGTGTGTAGTATTGGCGGGTATGGTAGATAGGATAGTGTATGGGTTAGGAACTATGGGAGTGATGGGAAGAACTGCCAAGTTAACGGCTTGCAGGTCCTGCACTAGCCTATAAGTGCCATTGGGTTTGACTACCAGAAGGATAGGAGTGTTATATGGTGAACTGGTAAGGATAAGAAGTCCTGCATTAAGGAATTTTGTGATGAGTGGTTTTAGTCCTTGGAGGTGTTTGTGGGAAATGGGATATTGGGGTACATTAGGAAAGAGGTAGGGATCCTTAAGGGAGATTTGGACAGGAGTATGATGTCTAGCTATGGATGGGTGTTGAATGTCCCAAACCGATGGGTCTACTAGAAAGGAAGGAAGGGGAGGAGAGAGAAATGGAGAGTCAGTAAGGTAAGGTGATGAACCACTGGCCAACAAAAAGGAGAATATTGGAAGTTTGTTGTTGTGATGTTTGAGTAGAGCTAAATGAAAATAATTGGAGTGGGGTATTGAGTTTAGTTAGAATGTCCCGTCCTAGTAATGAAGTGGCACATTGTGGAATAACTAGAAATTGATGTGTGAATGATGTCTGGTCTATCTGGTCTAATATGCAAGTAAGTGGTGGAGTTATAAGAGGGCTAGTACATAGACCTGAGACCCCAACTATGAAAGTATTAGATAGACCCAGAGGTCCTCCGAATTCAGGGAGCGTGGAGTAGGTGGCCCCGGTGTCAATAAGGAAGGAGATTACCTTACCCACTACACAAAGTTTTACCCTGGGCTCACTGTTGGTGATTCATACTGGGGCCAATGTCCCAGGGCCTCCTCATTCCTCCATTGCCAGGCCTAGAAAATCAGTCACTGACTGGGTATTAGTGGGGAGGTTTGACCGGATCTCTCCTGGTGACAATGTGGGCAAGGCCCTGGCGGTGGACGAGGATTAGGACATTGCTTAGCCCAGTGTCCAGGTTGACGGCACTTAAAGCAGGGACATGGTGGCTCGAATTTGGAATATTGACCCTGAAAGGGTTTGGTCTTTGAGCCCATTATAGGGTTCCCTTTTAGGGCCTTCGCTTGCATTAGGTAATTCTCCTGATTTCTCTTTTGTTGTTCCTCCTTTTCCGTGTCCTCCTGATTCTTGAAGACCTTAAAGGCTAGATTTAAGAGGTCTCTCTGGGAAGTCTTAGGCCCGTTCTCAAGTTTCTTAAGCTTGCGCCTGATGTCTGGAGCAGATTGGGAGATAAAGTATGAGTGTAAGAGGGTGGTCTCTGCTGGAGTTGTTGGGTCTAGGCAAGTGTACCTTTGAAAGGCCTGTGAAAGGTGTTCTAGAAATTCTCCAGGGTTCTCTTGGGGCCTTTGAATGATTTCTTTAATCTTGTCATAATTGACAGCCTTATTGGCAAGTTGGGTGAGGGCATGTTGTAGGTAATCAATCATTTGATCTCTTAATTTTTGATCGGCATGATTGAGCTGGTAATTCCAATTGGGATCGTCTGAGGGAATAGCTAGACGACCCATGGGGAGGCTGTTGTTCCTACTGTTTGCCTCATCTGCTATTTGTTGGGCAGTGGTCCATATGTAGTCCTTGTTGCTGGCCGACAGAGAGGAGGTGAGAATAGTACTTAAATCATGCCAGGTTAAGTCATAGGAGTGAGTAAGGTATTTGAATTACTTTATGTAAGTGTCTGGGTCTGAGGAGAATGACCCTAGGTGGCACTCAATTTGGGCAAGGTCAGAGAGGGAGAAAGGGATAGTGACCCTAACAATTCCCTCAGCTCCTGCAACTTTCTGGAGAGGGTACATGCCTGGCTGGGGTGGTTTACACTGGCATAGGTGAGGGGGAGAAATTGGAGGAGAGGAATTAGGAGAAGGAGGTAATGGAGTGTTTCAGGTGATTGTGATTGATAGGGAGGTGGAGCAGTAGAAGAAGGAGATGGAGCAGCAGGTGCGGAAGGCATAGCAGAGTGGTCTTGAGGGTCAAAAGTATCAGATGGAGGGTCAGAGAGAGGAGAGTGGGTAGAATATGAGTTAGAAGTTCTAGCCAGGAGAACTTGATAGGTAGAGCATGAAGAACAAAGAGAAGGTCTAGACCGGAGATAGAAGGACTACACATAAGGGATTTTTGATGCCTTCCCCGTCTGGTGGTAAAAATTGTCAAGATCTCTTAGGATATTGTAATCAAGGGTTCCATTCTCTGGCCAGTGGGAGTCAATTGTCTAACTTATATTGAGGCCAGATGGTATTACAGAGAAAGATGAGTTTTTTGGTTTGAGGTCAGACAGGCCAAGTTTGGTGAGATTTTTGAGTACACAGCCAAGGGGAGGCTGGCCGGACAGTGTGGACTGAAAGGAGCCCATGGTAGAGGAGGCTGGTGAGAGAAGGGGGCATCCCCGCCTTCAGTCACAGTTCCCAGAGGAGACAATCTCTGTAGGAAGAGAGTCTCAGACAAGAGGCCATCACCCCAAGGCTGAGATCCCGGGAGTAGGACAGTGGCCTGGCTAGGCACACCTAGACTTTCGTAGAAGTCCAGTAGAGAAGTAGAGGCAGACCACCCATAGATATGGGGTTCAAAGTCAAAACCATCCGACCAGGAAGAAGTGTTTTTAGCGAGAAATTTGGAGGCCAACCGGGAAGGAGGAAGGGAGAAACTCCTTACCTTCCTGGTCCAGCAGGATTCAGGACAGGGTCAGACTGCCGGTCGCTCAACCATGCTCACACAGCTGAACAAAATCAGGGAGTTTGCCCAGACAAGCTGCTGCTGTCCACTGCTTCCCTGGTTGTAAGTTCGGTTGGCAAGGGGATCGTCCAGGCAGCCAGTGACCTGTCCTGGGTTTCGGCCCCAGATATAAGAATGAGACGGCACTCAAACACGAGGTGTGCAGGCTTTATTAAAGGAGAAAGACCTGCCGGGACACTCCTCTGGGAGAAGTGCACTGAAACAGAGTCTGAGGCAAAATTTTTATAGGGTTAAGGGAGAGCTTTGAGCAAGTGTGTGTTGCGTCAGTAGTTCTGGTATGCTCCCTTCTGTAGATTTACGATATTGGCTTCTTGGAATGCTTCTCCTCGGGGTGGCTGACCAGCTTCCTAGAACTTTTCTGTTTCAAAGTCAATAGTCCAGTAAGTAAGGGTGGGGTCAGATAGACAAGAACAGCAAAAGGGCAGTTTGGAAGTTTTGGTAAATTCATGTATCTGTCAAGGATCTTAGATGCAGTAGGATGTTGCTCTGTTTTTTATCCCATCTCTTGTCATGTCTCCTTTCTCCTGAACTGAAACCACAGATGGAAGGGACCACAGGATGATTTAGCTCACCACCTGCATTGTGCATTTGAGCACACAGGCCCAGAGACATTGAGAGTTACTGGTATGCCTGGGATCATACAGTCAGTAAATGGAGGGGATGTACCCAG
The DNA here is from genome assembly GCF_036850995.1 of Saccopteryx leptura. NCBI lineage: Eukaryota > Metazoa > Chordata > Mammalia > Chiroptera > Emballonuridae > Saccopteryx > Saccopteryx leptura. The sequence continues at coordinate 193,675,798 of NC_089504.1, forward strand.
CTCTTTTGTGATACCCAGTGCCATACTCAGTTCACCACCCCATGCTCCCTCCATTCTGATGTCCAGCCCTGGGGATTTTATTGCATTCTTCTTCTCATCCCTTAGAGCAGTGGTCTCCAACCTTTTTTGGGCCACAGACCAGTTTAATGTCAGAAAATATTTTCACAGACCAGCCTTTAGGGTGGGATGGATAAATGTATCACGTGACTGAGACAAGCATCAAGAGTGAGTCTTACATGGATGTAACAGAGAGAATCTGGTCATTTTTTTAAAAATAAAACACCGTTCAGACTTAAATATAAATAAAACAGAAATAATGTAAGTTATTTATTCTTTCTCTGCATACCGGTACCAACTGGCCCACGGTCTGATACCGGTCCGTGGCCCAAAGGTTGGGGACCACTGCCTTAGAGGTTTTGTAAGCAGAACACAGTGTTCCTTACTGTTAGGCCAGGAGCCACCATTGTGGTCATTCACATGCAGATTCCCATTGGATACGGGCAGACAGTAAAGAAATGGCGGAGTCAGAGGATGGTGGGCCATCCTGTTTATTGGTGTCTCACCAAGACAGGCAAACAACAAAAGAAGACAAAGGAAAAGCAGAAAACCAGCTTTTCCCATGAAGGGTAAGGGATCAGGGAGGCCCCTGCAATGGTGATAGCGGGAACCAAGAGAGAGCATGCTCCTGGTCTGCCCCACTGTATAGTATAGAAACCAAAAACCCTTAATCCAATATACAAATAAGGAAGTCTCTGATACAAAGGCACTTATCTGAGGCATAATTGGATTCCTCATGAGAGTGCACCACCCCACATCATGCAATTAGTCAAGGGTGTGGGGAAAAGCTTAGTCTTAAAACTAAGCCTTAGGCTACAATGACCTGGCCTGCTTACAGCCTGTCCCACACCCAATACAAACCACAAGCAAGCAAACATATATATCATATTTAAAAATGTATTTGACCAACATTCCACACCTTTTGATCACTTCACAATATAAACCACAGGTATCTTCCATGATGGTCACTGTGCAAGGATTAGGATACATTGCATAAACAGAAACAGTACCAAGATAACAAATCAAAAGCTATGGGTAAAATGAGAGAGCTGTCAGCGGCACCAAGAGAGGCAAATCTTTCTCCTCTTGCAGAATACAGGCCAGAGTTTTGTCTGCAGACAGCACTGTAGCTAGTACCAGAGGCCGCCCTGAGTGGGCATACCAAACCTTATTGGCCAATACACCAGCATCTGCTGGTTCTATGTGTAGTAAAATAGGAGAACTCATTATTGGCCATAAATTACAAATGTGCCCTTCATAATGCTGTCCCCCTGAGCACTCAGGGGTAATACACTTCTAACTTAGGTGGCCAGGTGCTGGTTGCCTGAGGAAAGGTCCACCTCTAGCCCCTTCCCCATGGTGCCAACAAGACCACCCATCTCAGATTGGGGGCCTGTACAGTCCAGGGCCAAGTCCATCAAAGCCATTGGCCTTTAAGAAGGGCTGTTGGGGCAGGCAAGAGCACGTTGCCCTGCTGTCCAAAGCCTGGCTTGAGTAAAATGTCCTTGATGCATATCTGCAACTGAATGGGGGAAGCTGCTCGATACAGGAGGGCCTCTACTGGAGCTGGGCTCACCCGTCGAGGTCTCTCATTCAAAATCCGGAGTAATGTCTATAAGCGGCATGTCCATTCAGTAAGTGAGCCGGTGCCACCCTCCTGTCACAGTCTCTGCTTTAAGAGTCCATTATACCACTCAATGATACCAGAAGCCAGGGGGTGGTAGGGAACATGATACTTCCAGTCAACCCCCAGCTTTTAAGCCCATTGCTTCACTGTTGAACCAGTGAAGTGGTTACCGTTGTCACTTTCAAGGACCAGCAGTCGCCGGTATGCAGCACTGAGGTGGCCCAGAGCCTGAATGACTGCCCTCTGGTCAGGATTATGAGCGGGGTAAACAGCAAGCAGCCCAGTGGCAGTATCTACACAAGTGACTGCATACTGGTACCCTTCTGACTTTGGTAAGGGTCCAATGCTGTCTATCTGCCATCGTGTCAGTGGATCATGATCCCTCTGGATCTGTCCAAGTGAGACCAATGGTCTCCGAGGGTGCTCCCTGGAACATACTGCACATTGCTGACAGGCTGCAAGTACCTCTGCATAGGACACAGGCAAGTTCCAAGCCTTAACTGGAGCCCACATTTTTTTCTGTCCCTCATGGAGCAGGCATTGGTGGAGCCACTGCGCCACATCACCTGCATGTTCAGTCTCCAACCACCGCACCCTTGCCAGCATATCTGCCTCATCATTCCCAGGATGGGCTACAGGGGCATGCCCCATGACATGATAAACTGTCACCTGCTTCTGGTGTCCTATTTCCCATAAGTCCTGCCACATGGCCTGACCCCATAGTGGTTGGTGCATTACCATCCACTGGCTAATGTGCCAAGTAGCAATCCAAAGGGTCAGTCCATAATAGACAGCCCATCTGTCAGTACAGATTACCAGAGGTGAAGGTTCATTATGGGCAACTAGCAAAACAGCTCTAAATTCTGCCCATTGACTGCTTTGGCCTGTACCCATGTCCATCCAAATAGTCTCAGTGGCCGAATAGAAGGCTTTAGCCATCCATTTGGCAGGTTGGCCCCTGCTGGAACTATCAGTATACCAGGCATCCTCAGGGATGGGCACCCGCCCCTCCTGGTAGGGACTGACTTCAGGTTCTGCCTCCTGGGCTCCAGCTGCACCTGACTCTAAAATCGCATAGGTGACTGGACCTAAGACTTCCTGCAATTCTGCCCTCAACAGGCTGGTGCTAAGAGCACAGCGTTGTTGTAGGTAGGCACCCCACTTTGCCAAGGTGGACATTTGAGCCATACCACTATGTGGTTTGGTTGCTGTTGGGCAGATAAAATATATTATGCTCACTTTGTTAAAGATGGTGCTGCCCACATGGAAGCTGTCACCCAGGTGATATTAATGTGTGTTGGGGGCGGGCTATGGGCAGGCAGGATCCCTGTAGCCTGGGGCTTGGTTTTAGGACTAAGCCTTTCCCACCCCTTTTGATGTGGGGTGGGGTGGTACAATCCCATCATGCCCCAGATAAGTGACTTTGTATTAGAGACTTTCCTACTTTGTATATTAGATTAAAAATTTTGATTTCTACACTATAAAATAGGGGCAGAACAGGAGCTTGTTCTCTTGGTTCCTGAGATTAGCATTAGAGAGCAGGGAGCAGAGAAAGGCCATGTGGAGGAGGCCAGGAGAAGCAGCCAAGATGATGGAGTGCTGAGTGAGAAGCCAGTTTGTGCAGAGTTTATGCAGGAAGAAGGAAAAAGATGGGGAACAGAGGTGAATAAGTCTGGGTGAGCTAGAAACCTTTGATTCCAGGAAACTCAGATAAGTCAGTAGCTTTGTGAGCACTGAATGAGTGGGTTTTGGAGCCCAGTGTGTGTTTTTACTTGCCCGCAGGGTGCAAGCTAGGATTAAAGAAGATGGCTCACCAGTTTTTGGCTCCATTGTTTCTTTACCAACTGTCCGAATCCAATACAAACCTGCATGGGCCAGGCAGCTGTGATGGTGGCCTTGGCTACTGGCTTCACAGTTGCCCAATCTCTCACCCATCCTGCAATAGGGTATGTTGTCTTGACTGTAACTGATTTTGTGGTTGTAGTACTCTCAGTGTCCAGGAGGGCAGCATACACAGCTGCCAGCTGCTTCTTCACTAATGAGTAATGAACTTCAGCACCTTTCCACAATTGGGGAAGCGCTCTGTCCACTGCCACAAGCCCCAACCAAACTCCTCTGAGGTTACATGAACATCCAGCTCACAGGACCTGGCAGGATCAAACATATTCAAGGCCTGTGCCACCTTGACAGCTCTCTTAGCTGCTGCAAATGAATCTTGTGCCTGCTCAGTCCAATCCCAATGAACCCCCTTTTGAATAAGGTTGTACAAGGGGCATAGTAACTGAGCCAAATGGGGTATAAATGTTCACCAGTACCCCAACAAACCTAAGAATTCCTGTAACTGTTTTACTGTAGTGGGCACAGGGTACACTTGAATCTTATCCCAAGAATTTAACAGATAACCCAGGTGTAAAGCCAGTGACTTCAGCCACCATCACAGCCGCCTGACCCATGCAGGTTCGCATTGGATTCGGACAGTAGGTAAAGAAACAACGGAGCCAAGAACTGATGGGCCATTATCTTTAATCCTAGCTTGCACCCGGCAGGCAAGTAAAAACACACAATGGGCTCCAAAACCCACTCACATTCAGTGCTCACAAAGCTACTGACTTATCCAAGTTTCCTAGAATCAAAGGTTTCTAGCTCACCAGGCTTATTCACCTCTGTTTCCCATCTCCTTCCTTCTCCCTGCACAAACTCTGCACTAACTGGCTTCTCACTCAACACTCCGCGATCTTGGCTGCTTCTCCTGGCCTCCTCCATGTGGCCTTTCTCTGCTCTCCTTTCTGCTCTCTCCTCTAATGATAATCTCAGGAACCAAGAGAGCAAGCTCCCATTCTGCCCCCATTTTATAGTGTAGAAATCAAAACCTTTAATCCAATATACAAAATAGAGAAGTCTCTAATACAAAGTCACTTATCTGGGGCATGATGGGATTGTACCACTCCACATCAAAGAGGGTGGGAAAGGCTTAATCCCAAAACCAAACCCCAGGCTACAAGGATTCTGCCTGCCCACAGCCCACAGAGACACACATTAATATGACCTGGGCAATGGCCTCTATGTGGGCAGCGCCATCTTTAACAAAGTGAGCATAATATATTTTATCTGCCCAACAATCCACCCCTATGCTCACTTTACTACCCACAATCTATACCACTAGCATCCCTGTGCAAGGAAATTAGGCACATTACACAAAATACAACAGCACAAATCATACAGTTTCAACAACTACAAAGGTACACTTCACCAGTCTCTGAACACTTTGCCCATAGTGCAAAATGTCCTCGGCCTTCTTTCTAGCCATGGGAAAAGCTTTCCAGGGAAGGGGAGTGCTTCTAGCAAAGCCGCCCCCCACCCCCATCAGGGTATATCAATCTCATGGTCCAAAATCCGTAAGTCCATCCAACAAAGGAGCCAGTGGCCACTCCAGTCGTAGTCCAGGAAATCAGTCCATGCACATGAGATCTCAGCCACCCCCCTCATCCCTGCCATCCTGGCAGGTCTTACACTGTCCCAAAGAGGAGCATATGGCAATGGCAGTCAGCATTTCCATCTCTGCTCCAGTGAGCATGTCCAGCCCTATGTCCCAAAATTGCAGACCTACCAGGGCCATAGTAGGTGCTCCTTCCAGCTGGGCTCTCATCTTATGGAGACTGCGAATTGCAACTCCAGCCCAATTCTCCTCATCCTCCAAAGAGGAACTGAAAACACCAGCTCCCACTGCCAGGGTCGAGTCTCAGGCTGCTGTCACCTGCTCCGCAGACCTTGCAGCTCCAGCCCTGGCCTCAGCCTCAGCCTCAGCCCTGGCCTCCTGCCACTGCTGGCTCTCCACAACATCCAGGGCAATCTGCAACTCACGAACCTGTGAATCCTCCTCCAGCAGCTGCTCCATTTCCAGGTGAATCTCGCAAACCTGGTGGACCTCCTTCTTCAATGCTTCCTCCAGCTCCAGGGTCAGCACCTATCTCTCCCATGTTTGCTCCAGCTCCCTCCACTGCTTGGTATGCAGTTCCTGGGCAGCCTCTTCCACAGAGCTTTTGGTTTCCTCACTCATGGCTGTAAAGGTCAGCCAGCCTACGGCCCCCAAAAGGACAGCCATGGGGAACCATAACAACAGCCCATCCTGTACTCCACCACTCAAAGGTGGTGGTGGGTCCTTGTGGATCTGTATCAAATCCTGCCGACTACGCCAAATGTAAAGCCAGTAGACACGGCCATCATCACAGCCGCCTGACCCATGCAGGTTCGCATTGGATTCGGACAGTCGGTAAAGAAACAATGGAGCCAAGAACTGATGGGCCATTATCTTTAATCCTAGCTTGCACCCGGCAGGCAAGTAAAAACACACAATGGGCTCCAAAACCCACTCACATTCAGTGCTCACAAAGCTACTGACTTATCCAAGTTTCCTAGAATCAAAGGTTTCTAGCTCACCAGGCTTATTCACCTCTGTTTCCCATCTCCTTCCTTCTCCCTGCACAAACTCTGCACTAACTGGCTTCTCACTCAACACTCCGCGATCTTGGCTGCTTCTCCTGGCCTCCTCCATGTGGCCTTTCTCTGCTCTCCTTTCTGCTCTCTCCTCTAATGATAATCTCAGGAACCAAGAGAGCAAGCTTCCGTTCCTCCCCCATTTTATAGTGTAGAAATCAAAACCTTTAATCCAATATACAAAATAGAGAAGTCTCTAATACAAAGTCACTTATCTGGGACATGATGGGATTGTACCACCCCACATCAAAAAGGGTGGGAAAGGCTTAATCCCAAAACCAAGCCCCAGGCTACAAGGATTCTGCCTGCCCACAGCCCACAAAGACACACATTAATATGACCTGGGCAATGGCCTCTATGTGGGCAGCGCCATCTTTAACAAAGTGAGCATAATATATTTTATCTGCCCAACACCAGGTCCTTGTAATTTGTTCTGTTGACTGCCCAGCCACATGCTTTCAAATGGGATAGCAGGGTAGGGACTGCTTGCTCCAATTCTGGAAGAGAATCACTAGTTAGCTTAATATCATCAATATAATGGTACATGTGAACTGCCTCGGGCTGTTTCCATTTAGCCAGGTCAGCAGCCACCAGCCCATGGCACAAGGTGGGCTGGGGTAACACTGTAAATGTCCATTGTCTCCCTTCCCAACTGATGGCAAATTGGTCTTGACTCTCTGAAGCTATATCAATAGAGAAAAAAGCATTGGCCAAGTCTGCCACAAAGTGGTATGTCCCCAACTCATGGCTTAGCCCAGGGGTCCCCAAACTACAGCCCATGGGCCGCATGTGGCCCCCTGAGGCCATTTATCCAGCACCCGCCGCACTTCCGGAAGGGGCACCTCTTTCATTGGTGGTCAGTGAGAAGAGCACATTGACCATCTCATTAGCCAAAAGCAGGCCCACAGTTCCCATTGAAATACTTGTCAGTTTGTTGATTTAAATTTACTTGTTCTTTCTTTTAAATATTGTATTTGTTCCCATTTTGTTTTTTTTACTTTAAAATAAGATATGTGCAGTGTGCATAGGGATTTGTTCATAGTTTTTTTTTTATTGTCCGGCCCTCCAACGGTCTGAGGGACAGTGAACTGGCCCCCTGTGTAAAAAGTTTGAGGACCCCTGGCTTAGCCGATCCATCATGTTAGCTATCAAGGGAACAGCAGCGTGCAAAGGAGAAACGACTTTATTAAGTTCTCTGTAACTTACTGTCATTCTCCAGGTTCCGTCTGGTTTGCGCACAGGCCATACTGGGGAGTTGTAAGGACTGTGTGCTGGCCAGATGGTCCCCACCTTTTCTAGTTCGAGGACTGTCCCTGTGACTTCTTCATAACCACCTGGCAGGCAGTACTGCTTAGTGTTATTCACATGCCGAGGAATTGTTAATTGCAAAGGGGAATGTGATGCGTGTACCTGCAACACTGCCTTCGCAGCCCTGATCGGCAGCCAGAACTCCCCGGCTATAGTTTCAAACCACAGTCCTTGCAAGACATCTACCCCCAAAATATATTCAGGAATAGGAGATACATACACCTTATATGGCTTAGGAGGCAGTCTTCCTATCCCCAATGGAATAGTCATTGGCTTCACTTGACAGTTTGGCCCCCATAACCATCAATGGCCACTGGGGTCCCAGCAAACCACTCTGGGTTCCCATATGGGAGGGAACATTCTGCACCTGTATCCATCAAGGCCAACACTCATTGTACATTGAAAGGGGACCAGTGGATAGCCAGTTCCACGTGTGGCCTCCGGTCCCCACCCATCCCCATTAGATGGTTACCTCGGCCCTTTTCTTATTCAAACTGGTACATTGGGTTTTGGGAGTTCTCCTCTTCCTCAGCCATCTCTATTATATACTCTTGTAACCAAGCTGCCTGAGCACCAAATGTTTTATTGGTAGCTGCTGGAGCCTGTCGCCTCAGTGGCTGGAACTTCTGTTCTGGTTTAAGCTGCCGCCAAAGCTCCAAAAGAATTTTATTAAACTGGCCATCCAATTTCCACTTATCTGCTCCAGCTGCAATCAAATCTACCCACATCTGTGTTTGGGTAACCTTTATAGGCCCGTTTCCCTTTTTAGTTGGGGGGGCAACATAGGCAGCAGCCCTCACTGCTTTATGATCTTGAGCTGCCTTCAGCTCTCCCAAATCTGCTGCCATCTGTATAACTGCATTGATGGGCTGCCCCACATAGGGGCCCAAGATAAACCCAAATGACCCAAAAAGGGCTGACGGGGCACTAACAAGGACAAATTCCCTCATTTTTACCGTAAGCAATTCCTCATCTGGCCCACAGGACCCAGGGTTGAAAACAGCATTCTTCATACCTAGTTTCCAAAGGACCTTTACTAACTCACTGTAGCACTGCCACTGACTCATTGCCCCTGGCAATTCTCCAGCATTCTGCCAGACCATACAAATGGCGGCCATCACCCATTCTAATAGGGTATGGTCTCCTGGGTTGCCATGGCAGTTCTGAAGATGCTGCCTCAAGGAGGAGTGTGTGGTAATGGCAGCCAATTTCTCCATCTCTGTTCCGGAGAGCATGATGCCATCCACCTCTATGTCCCATAATCGTAGTAAGCAGGCTACCAGGGATTCAGTAGGTTTCTACCTAAATTGTGCCCCCAACTCCATCAGCTCTGCCTGGGTATAGGGCTGGATCACAGAGTGTTCCATTACTTGGACAGGTGGCTGTGGATGCCCCTGAGGGACTCTTTGTTGCTGGGTTTTTACCTTCTTGGTGACCACTGGTCAGACTCTCAGTGTGCATATGGCAGCTTCAGCCTGAGCCTTCTCATCCTCAGAAGAGGAGTTGCAAGTGCCTGCTCCCGCTGACTCAAAGCCAATCCACTGGCATGGATGCTGTTGCTCCTTTGGTGACTAGTTAGGCTCCTGTGGCTGCTGGCTTTTGGCCAGAAGCTGAGACTCGAGCTCTTGAGTCAACCAGTGCAAACATTCTGCTTCCAGGGCAAACTGCAACTTGCGAACCCGTAATTTCTTCTCCAGTGCTCGCTCCAATTCTAGCCTTTTCTGACGTTTGATTTGTAATTCATACTGAAGCTTTTGAGCTCGGGCAGCTTCTTGCACAGAACTCCAGGTTTCCTCTTGAGTAAAAAACATGTAGCCCATGGCCCCTAAAAGGACAGCCCTGGGGAGCCAGAGCAGCAACCAGTTCTCTACCCCACCTATCAAGGGTGGCGGCCCCATACCGATCTCCAAATCCTGCCTCAAACTACGCCAGTTGTAAGGCCAGGAGCTGCCATCATGGCCATTCACATGCAGGTTCCCATTGGATTCGGGCAGATGGTAAAGAAATGGTGGAGTCAGAGAATGGGCCATCCTGTTTATTGGTGTCTCACCAAGACAGGCAAACCACAAAAGAATACAAGGGAAAAGCAGAAAACCAGCTTTTTCCATGAAGGGCAAGGGATCAGGGAGGCCCCTGCAATTGCAATAGCAGGAACCGAGAGAGTGCATGCTCCTGGTCCGCCCCACTGTATAGTATAGAAACCAAAAACCCTTAATCCAATATACAAATAAGGAAGTCTCTGATACAAAGTCACTTATCTGAGGCATAATTGGATTCCTCATGAGAGTGCACCACCCAGATCATGCAATCAGTCAAGGGTGGGGGGAAAAGCTTATTCTTAAAACTAAGCCTTAGGTTACAACTACCTGGCCTGCTTACAGCCTGTCCCCCACACCCAATACAAACCACAAGCGAGCAAACATATATATCATATTTAAAAACTTATTTGACCAACACTTACATGTATAGTATGTAAGAAAAGTGTTGCCTAACTTTTTATTTGGTTGGGGTTGCAAAGTCAACTTTCAGTAAATGCACTAGGAATGTGTGGGGAAAGTCTGCAAGGCATCCTCCATGACTTCTACATGATGTTTTCAAGGCATGGGGCAATGATGTCATTCATTCTTGAACACAAGAACAAACCAAGCTCGTTTTGTGGGTCTAGCACAAAGGCTAGAATTTTTCTGCTGACCTCATGCACTGTACTCAGCAAAAGTCACACAGCCAGAGAGGGACTGAGCCTGCAGTCAAATTGACTGTAAGCCCTCCAACCCAGAAATGTCTGGAGACACAGCAGGAGGGTTCCTGGAATGGAGGCCATTGAGCTGCTGTCTCTTGACTGACTCTAGGCTTCTGTTCTCCATGTTCAGATTCCCAAAGGGCCAGGCAAACACTTCTTTGTGTCTCCTTACTTCTGTTTCCACCTTCACATTCTATCCTCAAGAGAAGGCGAAAAAGGAGATGAGGTCCAGCCTCCCTCTCCTGCCACCTTGATGTTTGGCACCAGGGGCCACAGCAAGGAGGATGGACAGGACTCTGGTGTCATAAGCTGAAGCACGGTCTCAAGTTTCTGGCACAGAGGTTTGGAACACAGCTGCCCTTGCTCCAGGGAGGACAAAAGGATGCTGTTTACCAACACTGAGTCTCTGAACTCATTCTCTTGACCTTTGAGAAGTCTCTCTGGGAATAAAACTTATGGAGAAGAAATTTTTTTTTATCTTTTACACACATCTAGGTCAAATTTATTTTTGCCAAGTATAATAAATATAATTTCTCCTCCCCTGATCTTAAACAGACATATTCCAGAAACATTTTGTTTGTGTCTTTATAAGATTGTTTTGCTGTCTTTGGTGCCTGGTTAAAAAAAAATGTGGCACTTTAGTAGTGAAAACCTTGGACCAGTGTCTGAGCAATATTTACACAGATATTAGATTTCATTTTATTACTGGTTTTTGTTTAACATAGACTCTTCAACAGGACTACACACTTCCTATCCTAAGGAAGCACATGATCTGGTGATGCCATTGTGACATCACTGGGTATTATTGTGGACATTTTGCAAATGCCGCTGTCCCCCCAAAAAGAAAGGTTAATGCATGTTTTAATCCATTACAATTTACCTATTAATTTAGAAAAATAGGGGCGATAAATTGTCTGGAGATTTATTATTCTTGGCATTTGTTGTTCTCTCTCTGTGAAAAAAAGAGTTTTATATTGTGTTTGTTTGTTTTAAACTAATCCTCCCCAAAAACATTAAATATGGCTGGTAGAAATAAACCTATACTTTATAAAGAGCAATGAGCATTTGAAAACATTGTCAAGCAAAGTAACAATGTAAACTCTGTTCAATGATGAGTCTTGCAGCAGGGTGCTCAGTTAGGTGAGGAAGTAACAAAAGTTAGAGAGGTAAACAGAGTCCAGGGGAACTGACCCAGAGGTTCTCCAAGAGCTGTTGGTAGCAGAAGAATATACCTTCCTTCCTACTGTCAGTATTGGCTAGGGATCCATGGGTCTGGTGGTTCCATTGGCAGGAGGAACATGACAATCACCCACCCCAAGCCCTTTCATAATTTCCAGGGAACCTGCAGCTCTCAAGCCAGTCAAGCTCCACTAGACTCAATGTGCCTCCCAGGATCTTTTCTGCCACATGGAAAAAAGGCTCAACAGCCAAATGTGGAAAAGGGAATGTAAAGTGAAGACTAGAACTAAACATTGCTCAAGTCAGAAAACTGACATTTTGAGAGTCCCCATTCCTGCACTCATGGGTATAAGTGGAAATTGACCTTTAGAGTATACTAGTCATTTTGGAAGAAACAGCGAGTGGCCCTTTTCTCTATTAGGCTGACCAGTATGGTGCTGCTAATCTATGTCCCCATTTCAGAATACCTTGGGAGTAAATTTTGTTCATTGCTATATCTATAACACCTACAGCAGTGACTGGGGAAAAGTAGGTACTCAATAAATATGTATAGGAGTAAAGGAATACTTGATCAAAAGAGATCATTCATGCTATCAGGATGAATGTGGGTCTGGTGAATGTGTTCCCAGAACCCTGCACTGGAGCCTGAAATGCATTTTTCTGTGGAAGTAATATCATATATAGTGACTGAAAGTAATTGAAATAATGCTCTTGGCACCATGGTTACTCTGGCATTTATGGCTTGAACTGAGTCTTCATATAGTATGTGACAGTTTCCATGGGAAAATGCATCTGAGTGTCAAGAATTTGCTTATAATTGTCTTGAGAAACACAAATTGTCTTAAGACCTTTCTAAACTCTGGTTAAACAGTGGCTGTTTTGCAATTTGTGTACAAATAAAGCATTGCTAGAAAACCTGACTGGCCTTTTTTCTTGTGGTTTGTTTCTAGCAGGAGAAATGGTATAGTATCAGGAATGTAGTCTTAAAGTTTATAGACCACTATGCGTCTGTGACATTTTTTTTTTGAGTGGCCCAGGAAGATCAGATTATCTTAAATGGGCCATAAAATTGTTCTTTTTAAAGTATGTTAATATCTCAGATGCTCTGGCTGAACAGAATGTGGCTCAGAAATATCAGGCCACTAGCAGTCATGACTTTCAGTGAGCTACAGATAAACCAGAGCAAATCAGGGTATAATCCCATGAGATCATAAGGCAGGGCGTGAGGCTACTTAATTAGCTCTTGAAGATGGCTAGACCATCACACATAACAAATAGAATTGCTGATAATGATGCTGGTTTGAGGAATATTCTCTTCATAGGCTTGTTCTAGCAACCCAACTTGCTCGCCCAGAGATCCAGGTTAGTGTGAATAGAAGGCAGTCTCAGATGGTACCTGTGTTGAAGCCATAGACATTCAGGCAGAAGCCTGGTGCCTTGTTCTTCTGTATGAAGACCCTGAGGCCTTGAGGGAAGGAGGAGAGTCTAAGGCTTGCTGGACATTAGACAGTGTCGCCCTGCTGATGAGAGAATTGCATTGGCTCTGAGAAAGTAAGGGACTAACCACGCAGATATATTTCCTGGGACATGAAGAAGGGAATGGCAGGTCTTGGCAGGGATCAAAGAAGCAGAAATCTGAGAGTAAGAGACATTTTAAGTGGTTGGAGAGGTTATGGGATGTCATTAAGTATATGGAGAATCCGGGTAGGTATAAGGGAGAGCACTGACCTCTTGAACAAAGGCAGTACCAATAGTCACTGTGTCCCCCATCAGGGGCTCCTCTGATAGTGTCCAAAACCATGAAGGGAGTAACCCGTCTGAGCAGAGACACTGGTACTGCGTTAGCTTCACTCTCAGGTGGGCTCTCAAATGTTGGCAAAATGAGCATCTGTAGTTCATATCCCACCAGCTTTGTTATCAAAGTGGGAAGAGTATTTTTCTTCCCAAGAGAACTAAGTGAAAGTTCTAAGACCAATGCTCATTGTCCCAGCCTAGGTCATATAGTATGCCTGTGATCCTGATCAACTATTGTTGGAGCAGGTAACCATTTTCAAGAGCTTGGATTGGGATTGGGGGAGAAATTGTTTTCCAGGAAAACTGAGTTCCTGTCAACTAAGAGGGGGGCATGAGTGCTGAGAGCAAATATATCATGTTTCTACACTTTCTGACTTGAATATATGATGTATGATGTAGTATAAGTCAAAGCCAGAACTTACATGAAGATCCTAAGGCTTTCTTATAGCTGCCAATGTTCCTAGAAAGGGTAGGGGTTTTCCCTGAACTGTTCTAGAATATTTCTTAAGAAATAAAGTACGCTTAAACACTTGGCTCTGAAAGATCACCATGTTATTGACAAATATATGGACTGGAAATCGGGGGAAGGCAAGCAGGAAGCTAAGAGAAAATGCTGCAGGATTACTTAGCATAAAGGAGGAAGTGAAGCAAGAATTGAAATTATTAAAGGTTTTTTTGTAACAGCAAGAAAAGTATTATGTAGCATGTGCTTTTATACAGCCTAATGATAACCCAAGTAATTTCCATTATTGTGATAGTCTTAGATAATAGTGACTTTTTAAAATTTCTTCTTTCTCATTTTCTAATTTATGAGTTAATTTATCCTTGTAGTCAGATTCTTCTCCATCAGTAAGTCCCTCATTCTTCAGTGAACCCATTCTTCAATGGTTCTTCTTCAAAGAGTCTTTCGAAATTCATGTAGGGAGAGATCCTTTTTCTCTTTGTCTTGTCAACTTCTCTGCCATTTGTACATACCACTACGACAGCACTTGTCACATTGAACTGCAATTTTATTTGTTCAAAAAGCTCTGTCAGGTAAGAGCTGCGAGATTTGAGGTGCATCATTTGACTTCTCAGAAACCCAAATGGGGACAGCAGTTCTGTCCACACAAGGTGCTACAAGAATTAAATGAGTTGATGCAAGAAAAGCACTTAGCATGATACCTGACACATAGGGAGAGCTACAAAGGTATTATCAGTGAGCATTTTAGTGTTTATTTTTATTAAAACAATAGTAATTATTATTATGCCCTTTACTGGATGGCGAACTCCTCCAGGGCAGGGACTTATTCTAACTTCTAGTAGGTACTCTATATAAGTGGGGAAAAAAAGAAAAAGAAAAGGTAAGAGAAGAAGAGATGGAGGGACAAGGAAGGAGGAGGGGAATATGGAGACACTAAGAAAATAGCACTGCCAGGTTTGTCTGGGAGTAAAAGCCATTGTGCCTACAACTACCCTTTCACAGATAGACTGAAATTACAGTTTGTTTTGGGCTCATTAGCTTGAAATCAGATTTAATTACTTTGGAAATGGCTGAACATTTCTGAGCCTATCCTCTTGGGTCAATATCTTCTGCTGGTATTCCCATAAATTGGAAGTTCTGAGCAGGTTTTTCTATTTGGGCATTAGGTCATTGAACAGGAGCTGGGTTGCCCATTTAACAATCTCGGGGAAGACAGACTTCTGCAGTGAGAGACTGTGTGTCAGGGTCTAATTTTGCTTTGGGCCATAGCCTTGTCCATCCAGAGACCCACCACTGTACAAAGGAGTTTGTCCAGGCTTTCCACTCTGTGTTAGTGACAATTTGCAGAAGTTCCCTGGGAGATTCAAAAGCCCATAAATGAACAAGGATGGTAAAAATTGGAAAAAGTACAAGCGAAATAATAATATTTATGGAGATCAAACCAAAGCAACATTAGGATGCTGCGGAGAAGTCCACTCCCTCCCCAAAGATATTATAAGCTTCCTGTGGAAGAAACAGACCAGGTTTGGTTTTAAGGGAGAAAATAATTTCATATTTTGGTTTTAGTACACAATTTCTAAGTAGCTAAATTAAGTCACACTTAAGAAGAAAATGAAAAATACAACGATCAGAAATGTGAACCCCAATGTCCTTTAAAAATGCCTTTATAATTATCCATGGAACAAATTTCTTGTATGGTGAAGGAAAAATAAATTTGTCATCTTTCTGGCAGCCTAAAACTACTTGGCTTCTAGTTCCTAAAGGAGTCATTTAGCTAATTGGAGAGTAACCCAGCTGCCCCATCAAACACCCACTGCCCACCTGGTGCTGGGGGAGCCCTCCACAGTAACTGAAGGGCACCCACACGAGTGTGGCTCTGTCTGGTCCCTGCTGGAAGCTGCTGCTCAGCAAGTGTGAGGTGAGCCGAGGCCTGGCCGGGAGAGAAAGCAGCTGCCCATTTTGCTGTTAGGCTGATCGGCTCTCCTCTGCCCCTTCTCTTTCCCTAAAATATGGAGACTTCCTGCCAAAACAATGTCCTGGCTTATGCAGATGCAAGAAGAAAGACAGAAAGCCACTCCACGTTGTTTTGCCTGGACATTCATCTTGAACTCCCAAAGGAGCACTAAATGCCCTATGGAAGCAACTGCCTCCCATTAAGGCAAGTTGCCCTGCTGGGGCCAGACTGCAGTGGACCTCAGCTTTGCGCCTTTGAGGAAGAGGCAGTTTCAGGGCCCGTCCACTTTCTCAGGCCCCAAGGTCCGGCAGAATAGGGCAGGGCCGCGGGACCATGTAGACACCGCCTAGGATGCCGATTTTAAAGGAGTCCTGACACCCGCTAGAATAAATGAAATGTGATGTCAGTTAACTCAGGTTTTTGCTTACACCTGTTCCTGAGAAAGGAAGCAGCTCTTTGCTGCAAACTTCACCTTCATCGGTCTCATGGGGCGGTGCTTTCTGTGCCGTCTCCACAGGACAGCAGGCCCGGATGGCCTGGCTTCTGAGCTTTATCATGTCCTGCAAAACAGTCTGGCTTAGACAACTGCCCTTAATAAGTGTCTATAGGCATTCTTTTGTCTTAAGCATGTAGAATGAAGTATATGATTTTTATTCATAGAACTTTCTTGCCTCCCACTAATGTTGAACAGAGACACTCTCAAGGGGAGAAGGGGAGGGACATTAACTGTCTCTGGGAGCCCCTGTGTCACTGTCTGGTTCTGCTGGTGTGATTTTCTTGGTTAGTGGGTTCCTTCTCCATCCTCAGCAGCTAGTGGTGGACCACTGGGAGCAGAACATCTGGTCTCCAGAAGCCAGATGTTCTGGTGAGTGCTTTCTTACTCTCATGGTAGAGTGGCCAACCATCCCAGTTTTTTCCTAGACTAAGGCTTTCAATGCTAAAACCAGGAAAGTTCCAGAATAAGTTGGCCACCTTATTTTAGGTCAACTGGTACCTTGGGAGGCAGCAGAATAGTTGGTTTGCCAGTGGGCTCTGTAGCCCACCACCTGCATCAGGGTCTAGCTTCATTATTTAATTTGCCATATAACCGTGGGCAAGTTACCTCACCTCCCTGCTTCTCAGGTTTCACACCTAAAAACTGGGGAAAATAACATGTATCTCTTAGAAAGGTTGTGAAGACAAAATAAAATAATGTATGTAGAGTGCCTTTCAGTTTGCTGGGCACATAGGATGTGCTCATTAGTGCTAACTATTGTTATTGTAGTAATTATTATGATGTGAAGATAGAACAGCACTGGTGAGATGGACAATCCTATGGGAAAAACACCAACTAACATAACTGATGTCACTCAGACCTATCAAGAAACCATCAGATCACATTTGTGACAGCTTAAGAATGTTGAAAGGTATGGGTCTGTGTTTTTCCTTTTGGAAACTCTTTATCACAAAATGGATTTTACTTTAAAAAGTGTGGATGCCTATAGGAGTAAGTTTCGATCATCTGGGCAATCCAGGCAGATGGATTTCTTGAACAAGAAAGATGTACAGCCAGTAGCCACCATCATCACAACCATGCAGGTGCAGGTTCCCATTAGATTCAGACAGACAGTAAAGAAACAGTGGAGCCAACAAATGGTGGGCCATTCCTTTATTCAAGTCTCGCACTGGCCGGCAAGAAAACACACAGGAAAAACACACTTCCCTTTCATTCAGTCAGAGCTCACAAAGCTACTGACACATTATTCAGTTCCACAACCAGAAGAATCTTCTCCCATTTCTCCTAGAATCAAAGTCCTCACCTCTGGTTCTCTATCTGCCAACATGGCTTCTCACTCTGCAAAACTGGTTTCTCTTTCTCTCCCTGCCACCTTGGCTTTCTTCTCCCTCCTTCTCTCCTTTTAAAACTTTTGTGGTGCCAAAGCCTCTCCTCCAGCACACATTAGCATAGCAACAACCCTTCCCATGCAGGAAGGTAATTAGCAGTTTCACAGATTACATACCTGGCACTGCCCAGCACCATTTTTTTAACACTAAAAGTGAGCAGACTCAAAAAATACAAATTTTACAAACTCATTTGCCCAACAAAAGGTATGCGTGTTCAATTCTTTGCAGACCTCCAAGGCCCTTGCTGGGGCACCAAAGGCCCAAGAGGGTTTCAGGGGAACCTGTGGCTCATCAGCTGTCCAGGATATGGCATCAGGCTGCACCCTCTTGGCATGTGCTGTGGGAAACCTCGCCGCACCAGCACTGGGGCTCCGGCACATCTGTTTTAGATCAGTGTTAGTAGAGTCTGCTTCTGAAGCTCTTATTTCCTGTCATTTGTTCTGCAAATTTTTGCTGAGTCATTTGATCTTATGGATCTTATGAAACAGTAATCACATGACCAGAGGAAACTGTTGTGGGTCCACAGCTTGCCTGCAGGCCCATATTTTTTTCAAACTCCATTCAACCAATATTCACAGATCACATACTGCACACCCCTATTGAATTAGGAACATAGAGCTTACTAGGACGGATATGGCCTGACTTTGTCCACAAACTGCTGGCTTTCTAGTGAGGATAGGTCCATATGCAAGGACTGCAGTAAGACCTTAAAAAGTAATACAAACTATAAACAGAAATATAAACTGTATGACCAGGAAACGCAGAGCAATTCACTAGGGAGAAGTGCAAAGGAAGGCACATCTGGGTAGGCTTTGGAAGAAAAGTAGATGAAGTGGGACTTTGACAGGATGAGAAAGGGAAGAGAGTGTGTCATAAGCCAGAAAATGAGGGCAAGTTTATGGCAGCATGTCAGGCAGCCATCATGCTTGACGAGACTACCAGAGGCACAAAGGCGGTTCAGAGGAGAGCAAATAGGCAAGCTCATGGAGGATGTGGAATGAATAAAGACTGCAGAGTTTTCTCTTTACTCTATATAAAAGGGAAGGTTTTAGAGCAAGAGGGTGGTATGCTCATGGCAAGGAGCCAGTCTGTTGGCAGTTGAATGTAGGATGCAGAAAGACAGAAAAGAGCAGAAGTATTAGTTACAGAATGCAGGTAAGACTTGATGGGGGCCTGAACTTTGGAAGTGTCAGAGAGAATGAAAAGGAGGGAAGAGAAGAGGCTATAAGAAACCTTTGGAAAGTAGAGAGGATTCATCTACATCCAAATTTAATGAGCAGGGAGGAGGCAGCAAAGAATAGAAAAGCAAATGGATAACCAAGATGGCAGGTGGTGACCATGAGGAACATGGGGCTGCTTAGCCTGGAACAAAGGTTGGACAGCAGCACCTCAATGATAACTTGTATGTATATGAAGGAGACCAATAACAACCATTTCCTGCTCTTCTCAGAAAGAGGCTCAAGTTAAGGACTGAAGAATTTAGAGGGCATATAAAAAAGAATTTCCCAGTGGAAACTTGCCTTATAGGCACCCAAACATTTTAAGGTAAAATCCATCTTGTGAGAAAGTTTCCAAACGGAAGATCATAATACCACACTCTCCCACCTTCTTAAGTTGTGAATGTGACCTGACTGTTTCTTGATGGCAGGAGATGTTTTGCCTTCAGAAAGGGCTTTGTTTCTGAGCTTAAATCTCTGCTCCATTGCCTGGGAATGGGAAGAGAGTCACTTGCCTGGAAATCAGATCAGTCCCTCTTTGGTCAGCGCTTTCCTCTTAGATCAGAAAAGTCAGTATCACTGTTACTTTAAGAAAAAAAAAATGGGTGTGGGTTCACCACTGGAAATAGCTGTACTAAATTTTTTGGTTAATTTAAAATAAGTGTATACTGAAAATAACAGGTACAAATTGCTTTGTAGTTGTACAGCTATCAAATTCAATTCTCTTGAGATAGCTCATACCACAATGCCATTTCAAAACAGCTTTGATAGATAAAGGGGCATATCAGAAGCTATAGGGACATCTTGAGTCACCCAAGACAGAATATGACTGAGACTCATGGAGTCCTGAGAGCTTCTGCCTTTCCCTGAATTGAATGCCTTCTCTCTCTGCAGGCTGACCCTCACCCTTCAGCCACCATATAGGGCCCCAAAGGACCTGTGCACACATTAAGGAGCCAGAGACAAACAGATTATGCCTTTCTATCCCCATTCCATCTTTGGGGACTCCCCCAGCTGGCTGAACAAGGTCACATAACTCAAACATAGCAGCTAAAATGTGCACACTGCTGTGGACAGAGTGGGGGCAGTTCTCAGGGAAGAATGTCATTGACTAGACAGCTGCCTCCTAAAGTCCCTTTAAAAATCATCTGAGTACAGGGCAGAATATTTAAAATGTAATGACTAGGAATATGTTAATAAGCCTAAAAAACTTCTAGCACAAAATCATTTAGAAAGGTCACCATCCAGGATTGTAGGCTCATATGATGCAATTAAATTATCTATTAATGTGGTCAGCAAAGAAAACACTGGCTGACCTTTGACATTCTTGAAACTTAGGGAGACTCAACCGGTCATTACCGCTCTGTAAACACACAGGAACCACTACTTTTGAACCTTCTTCAAGCATTGAGTTGTGGCAGCTTTGTTTTGATCATGTTATTTGCCTTCTCAGACATCATATGTGTTTCTATTTAAAGTCATCTGAAAACTTTTTCCTGAGAACTTCAAGGCCCATCCCATCACGGCTCGCTATACTCCATCCCAACATATTCACTTTCATTCTTTTAGCATATCTCCTGTTATAGCCAATCTCAGTAATTTCAAATTCAAGCAGGTTGTATATTAAATTCCTGCATTTCACCACTGAAGAATTTCTTCCATTTTTTCCCTAAAAAATTTATAGTTTTATTGTTACACTTAAGTTTGTGGTGTATTTTGAGGTAATTTTTGAGTAAGGTTGGAGGTGTAAATTAATATTGATTGATTGATTGATTGACAATGGAAGTCCAAGTACTCCAGCACCATTTATAGAAAAGGTAACCTTTTCACCTTTTAGTTGCTTTTGCACCTTTGTCAAAAATCAGGTATTATTTGGGAGTCTATTTCTTGGTTCTATTTTGTTCTATTGCTCTATTTATCTATCTCTCTGCCAAATTTCACAGTATCTTGATTACTTGAAATTATATTAGGTCTTAATAATGGATGAAATGATTCTTCCACTTTGGTGTCTTTCAGGATTGTTTTAGCTATTTTAGAATCTTTTCCTTTTCTTATAAATTTTAGAATATGTTTGTACATATTTACAAGAATCTTTCTGAGATTTTGACAGAAATTATATTAAACCTACAGATCAATTTGAAGAGAATTGACATCTTTCACTATGTTGTGCCTTCTAATTCATAAACATGGTATGCCTCTCCATTTATTTTTTACATACATACACTATAGATTGTTTTGTCTAGTGTGTATATAAGTATTTTATTTTCTTTATAATGATTATAAATGGTATTGTGTTTTTAATTCTGATGTTCCTATGTTTATTGTTAATGAAATGTAGTTGATTTTTGTTTGTTTATCTTGGACTGCCTTCCTAAACTCATTTATTAATTGTAAGAGGTTTTGTTTGGAGAGGATGTAGATTCCTTGGGATTTTCTCTGTAAATAATCATGTCATCTGCAAATAGGGTCAGCTTTATTCCTTTCTTTGTACTTTGTACACCTTTTCCTTTTTTTCTTAACTTATTGCTGTGGTTAGAATTTCCAGTATTATGTTAAATACTGTTACCAGTCTTGGAAGGAAAAATCTCAGCCTTTCATTAAGTATGATGTTATCTGTGGGGTTTTCAAATATAACCCATATCAAGTTAAAGAAGTTCCATTCTATTCCTAATTTGATGTGAGTTTTTATTAGGAATGTTATTAAATTTTTTCAAATGCTTTTTTTTCATCAGTTGAGTTAATCAGATAGTCTTTTCTGAGTCTATAAATATGAAGAATTACATTACATTGATTATTATTCAAATATTAAACCATCCTTCATTCTTGGGGCAAGTCAATTTAGCCATAGTGGAATTGTTTTTCTCATATATTGTTGGTTTTTATTTGCTGAATGTTTATTTAGAATTTTTTCTGCTCCTATGTTTATGAGGCTTATTGATCTGTAGTTTTCTTTTTGTCTGTTTAGCTTTTATATCAAAGTAGCAATGGCCTAATAAAGTAAATTGAAAAGATTTTTCTCTTCTTCAATTTTCTGGAGGAGGTTTTATAGAATTGGTCTTATTTCTTCCTTAAATATTTGGCAGAATTTTTAGTGAGGCCATTTTTTCTTAAACTTTTCTTTTTAGAAAGATTTTTGGCATTGGAGGAGAATTGCAGGGGTCAGCACTTCTAGAATGCAAAAGATAAGACTCACGATGGGAAAACCACCTTCTTGATCATGGTATCTCCTCTGCCAGGTAAGTATCTTTTTGGAAAGATTCTAAAGCATAGATTCAATTTATTTTATAAGTATAACAGTTATTTTTACTTATTTGAATGAGCTTTTATAATATGCATCTTATAAAGAATTTGTTCATTTCATATATGTTGTTGAATATTTTAGCATAATATTTCTTTATTTTTAATATCTACAGCATCCAAACTGATATCACATTTTTATTCTTTTTTAAAAAATATTTTATTTTATTCATTTTAGAGAGAAGAAAGAGAGAGAGAGAGAGAGAAGGGGGAGGAGGAGGAAGCATTAACTCCCATATGTGCCTTGACCAGGCAAGCCCAGGGTTTTGAACCGGAGATGTCAGCATTCCAGGTTGATGTCTTTATCCACTGCGCCACCACAGGTCAGGCCCCACACTCTTATTTTTGATATTGACAATTAGTGTTTGTCTCTTATTCTTATCAGTCTAGCTATAATTTTTTTAATTTTATAAATCTTATTGAGCCAGATATTTGTTTCAGTGTTTTTTCCTATTGTTTTTCTTTTTTTCCTACAGCTTTTTAAATTAACTAAAGTTTATACTCTGTTTAACTTTCTTTAGTTTTCACCTGATTTCCTGCTCCAGCATTTCATCCAGGATATCATGCCAAATTCAGTTGTCACCTGCAAATAGTTTCTTTCTTTTAAGACAGTTTCTCAGACTTTTCTTTTGACTATTTTGAGGAGTGCTGGGCAGGAGTATCATAAATTTTTTTGTCAATTTGTCTAGTGATTAATGTCTAAAAAGTTGTCTAATGCTTTACCATTATTATATTGAGTTATGAAGTTTTGGAAGGAAGACCACAGTGGTGAAGAGCCATTTTCATCACATAATATCAAGTGTACATACTATCAACATGTCTTATAACTGTTGATGCAAATCCTAATCACCTAGTTAAAGTAGTATTTGTCATGTTCTTTTACACATTCCTTCCAATACTATATACTCTTTGGGAGGAAATCACTGTGTTCAGTCCACATTGAAAGAGTTGGCAGTTATGTTTCAATTTGAGAGCAGAGCATGTGCATAAATTATTTGCAATTCTTTCCCCTTAATGATTTTTCTCTTCTTCTCCATTTATTTATTTAATAACTTATTTATATCAGTTTTGACTATGGCTATTTATTTTATACTCCAGTACTACAATATTTATTTTGTTCCTCAAATTGTTCCAGTTTTGGTCATTGGAAACATACTCAGTTGGTCCCTGTTTCCTTTTCACATACCCTCATTATTGTTGATTTTTTAACACTCCCTTACTCTCTATCACTACAAAATACTCTAGAATCATCTTATTTATTTCCCCTTAAGTCCTAGAATCAGCAGTTTTCCCAAGGAGCCTTGTGTTTTTTTAAATTAAAGAATGATATTAGAAATCAAGATCTGAATACAAGGAGGTATGCCTATTGCTACTGAGGTGTCAGTGCTTCTAGGCTCTCTCAACTGACAAAGAAAGAGAGCGTATGTGTGTATACCAACCCTTGTATATATACACATCTGTAGACATTTGTATATATAACTATCTGTATCTATAGTAAATAAATATGAACTCATGCAGAGTTTCTAACTCTAATCTTTACCATATGGAATATTCTAGTCTCTTCCCTTTACTTACTGTAAGCAAGCAAACTCCTACTTCAACAGTAAAAAGCTTGCTCCCACCATCCATCATCCATTTAATTAATAGTTTAATTCTAGTATACATATATAGCAATATCAGAGTGGTTAGGCTGTACCCCTTTGAGAAACAACCAACTAGAGTGCAATGTTTATATACCATTTTTTTCCCTCAAGTCATATAGGTTCCACTCATTTCCAAAGTTACTTATATCAAATACCTTTCCCCTACCCTCTTTTTTATGATTTTTATATGATCTCTAGTATTTTCTTACTTCTGTTTACACTGCTTTTTAATTTTTTCTCTTTCTTTTTTTTTAAGTTTCTTAAAGTCAAAGCTGAAATGAGTGCTTTGTGACCTTTCTCCCTTTTCTAATATCAGCATTCAGTGATATAAATTTCCCACTATTTGCTGCTTGAACTGCATCCCACAAATTTTAGCATACAGAGTGAGGCAGAAGTACTTTCTCATTGTGAGTACACAAACCACAGAGTTCATTCTTATATTACTATTTATTGATTATTGTATTATTTTCCATATGAACAACTGTAAACCTACTTTTGCCCTCTCCTGTATTGTATTTTTCTTTTTATTCAATTCAAAATATTCTCTAATTTCCCTTTTGGTTTATTTTTTGAGCTATAAGCTATTCACAAGTGTGTAACTTTGTTTCCAAATATATATTTGGGGATTTTCCAGATATCCTTTTTGTTATTGATATCTAATTTAATCTCATTTTAGTCAAAACATAATTATATGGTGACCTGAAACCTTTTAAATTTATTGAGACTTGTTTATAGTTCAGAATATGGTCAACTTTTGAAAATGTCTCATATGCACTTGACGAACATGTATTCTGTTTTGCAGTGGAATGTTCTCAAGATGTCAGTTTGGTCAAGTCAGTTGACAGAGTCTTCAGGGCTTACATATCTTTAGTGATTTTTTTCTATTTTTATCAGTTATTGAGAGAAGTTTTTTTCTTACAATTTTACCCATTTTATTTATGTGTTTTGAAGTTTGACTGTTAGAGATATAAACATTTATAATTCTTATGTCCTCTTCATAATTTTATGCTGACAACATTAAATGATCTTTCTTATCCTTGATAATATTTGCTGCTCTAAAATTTTATTTTCTCATATTACTATATCCACTTCAGTATATTTTTTTGTTTTTATTAGTGTTTACATTCTTTTAATTTTTACATTTGTGTCTTTTTATTCAAAGAGAGTTTCTTGTAGACAGTACAGAGTTTAGTCTTTCTTTGTTATATCCAATGAATCTACATCTTTTAATTGGGATTTTAGAGCATTTATACTTAATGTGTTTATTGATAAGATTGAATTTAACTCTAACATCTTGTTGTTTGTTTTCTATTTGTTCCTATATTTTCTATTTGTTCTATATTTTCTTCTTCTGTTTTTGGGCAGGATTAATTTAGTATTTTTTATTAATCCATTTTTACCTCCTCTCTTGGCTTATTTCCTATAATTCTTTATTTTAGTGTTTGTTTTAGGGTTGGTACTATAGATGCTATTATTATTAGTTACTTCTAATACTTTATCTATAAGATCCATGATAAGGGGCCAAAAAATGCTTTAGGCTACTTTTAAACAAAATAGTGAAAACTTATTTTTTTAAAAAGTAAGCTTGGTTAAAGTCAAAACACTCTAATTAAGTGAACTTAAGTCAGAATTAAGATGTGGAAAGAAATGTGTGCATGCGCATATGTGAATGATTATGTTTGTAAGAAGTTTAGATAATCTGACTTTTGTACTTTTACAAAACAACAACAAAATTTATATAATTAAAATATATATAAAAATAAAGCTTTCCTTTTGCCATCAGCCATTCACTCAACAAATTTTGTGAGTGCCTAATACAGACCAAGTATGAAACATTTTGACTACTCAACAGGTAACCAGCATTGCCCTGATACTTTGGGGGTTAAACAATAAATGAAAACAACTTTGTAAATAACTTTCTGGAGGAACTTGCAATATGATAAAGGGGATAGCCTATTTCTTCAAGTAGAAACCTGTTGCAAAAGCACAACACAAACTTTGATACCTACCCCTGGTTGACTGCACTGGGTTAAAAGTGTGGTCAGAATGATTCCACTGAATGAAATCTTGGGTGTCCTTTAAAAATCACATATAAGCTTGATCAGGCAGTGGCGCAGTGGATAGAATGTCAGACTGGGATGCGGAGGACCCAGATTCAAAACCATGAGGTTGCCAGCTTGAGCACAGGCTCATCCAGCTTGAGCGGCATCTCACCAGCTTGAGCACGGGGTCACTGGCTTGAGTGTGGGATCATAGACGTGATCCCATGGTCACTGGCTTGAGCCCAAGGTCACTGGCTTGAGCAAGGATTCACTGGCTCTGCTGTAGACACTCAGTCAAGGCACATATGAGAAAGCAATCAATGAACAACTAAGGAGACTAAAGAGTCACAACAAAGAATTAATGCTTCTCATCTCTCCCTTTCTGCCTGTCTGTCTCTATCTGTCCCTCTCTCTGTTTCTCTCTCTGTCTGTGTCACAAAAGAATAAATAAAATAAAATAAAATCACATATAAAGTTCATAAATCTAACAGGACTTTCCACATCAATGTCATTTATGTTTCCTGATAAAACATGTGGCAAAAGTTTAACCTTGTTCTTTTATTCACTTCTTAAGAAATATTTACCAAGTATCTCCTTTGTCCATGATTAGGCAGGTGCTGCAGATGAAGAGGTGAACAAAGAAGACCCCTCCCTGCTTCGTGACATGCAGTTCAACGTGGCCCCATCATCAGTGTTCAGAGGGACAGGGTGGCTGATCTAATCTGCATCATGGCAGACCCAGGTGTTCAGACAATCAAACATCTGCCATTTGAAACAGACAGAAACATATTTCATGTGATTGTAGAGGATCGTCTCACATCAGGGAGTTGAAATTAGGGAGGCATTTAGACTCAGTATTAGCAAGATCACCTCTCCAGTCAGAACAGTCTAAAGATAAACTAGCCTTTCTTGAAGCATAAAAGAGTCCTGTCATTAGAGCTGTTCAAGCTCTGGCTTAATGACCACTTGATAAAAATGTTGTAGAGCAAATTCAGATGTCAACTGGTGGGAGTGCTATGGGAGAACCTTACAATTCCATTCCAGCTGGACAGCCTGTGATCTCACGAACTCCACTCCCCTTGGTTCCCCATGCTCCAGCATTTTCTGTCTGTGGCTGGGAGGCAGGCTGGGTTCACCTCACTGCCTCCATCCAGTGCTCTTCCTGGGAGTTGCAGCAAAGGGCTGGGCAGCTGAATGCTACCCAGGCAGGCAGGCAACATGCCCCGGGGTCTGTGTAGAGTCCTAGATCCTTAAGACTAGTTGCTGCTCCACACATCATGTACCCAACCCAACTATTCCTCCCTCAATCCCAACCCCAGTGGATTTCTTCTTTAGGTGACCCTGGGGCCACCCAGCAGAACAGGCTGTTTTATAAGTGTTTCTTAGTCCAAGTTTGTACTTTCTTTCAAAAGCCTTTCAAGGTTTATTTCCCTTCCTTTTTAATTAACTTGAAAACAGCAAATTGTATTTTGCCAAGAGATAAGAAAGTCCTTTTGCCCAGAGATTTTCTTCTGAACTCAGCCCTTAGTAACACTGTTCTGAGTGGGTTTCTAGGCTGGCCCGGCACTGCATCTACTAATGAGATCACTCACTGCACTTAAGAAAGAACATTTAGAACTTGCAGCCTTGATTGGAGAACTAACTACCCTGTCTCTACCTCTGTTGTATTTACCACATGGTGTAAGAAATGCTTATGGTATGTGCATGTGTGTGTGTACAGTCAAGGGCACATCCACTGTTTGGTCAAGTGGTGAAATAGACTGTCATGACAAAATGTGGTTTGTGGACCAGCAGACCCAGTATCACCACATTAAACAAACTCAAATCAAACACCTTAATATGATACTGAATATAGTATACCCATGGTGATCTAGCTCCCAACTTTCTCACTGTTTCTTCTCCTGCTCATACTCCTATCCTCCCTCCATAATCTGCCAAGTCATTTGAAATTCTTACTTTTAGCAATACTACTTATGTCTCCAGGAAATCTGGTTAAAAGGAGTAGGTGCCCTGGGATGAGTTTCTCATTAACCTATTAGTACCCATCCTGGCAGGAATTGCTTCATTACATGGTCTAGCAGAAAGCCTATATTCTAGAGTAGAAATAGGATGGGGCCTAAGACACGCACATTTTGATGGAGAAGAGAGGCAAAGCAAAGGGTCTCATGTGGCAGAGACTAGGGAGGAAGACAAGGCAATGTGGGGCCCTACATGGCAGCCCTAAGAATGAAATGAGAGTGTGAACTAGTGGCAAATATGTGCATTTTATGCTTTCTCCCATCAAGGGTATTTCCAAGATGAATACTTGGACTACCCTCCCAGAATCCCAGGAGCAACAAAGCAAAGGCTCCCGACCCGGTGCTGCTGCTCAGAGCCTACTTCCTATAGATAAAGCAGAAGAACCACAGAGGTAATACCTGCTGGCCTCCAGATGTAGCCTGGGCTCATTTCCAGGAGTCCCTATAGAGACTTTAATATAGAATGGCAGAAAGACACTGGGCTTAGAGACAGAAGACTTGGCTCTGGCATGAACCAGCTCTGAGATTTGAGGCCAGCCTCAGTTTCCATTCTGTCAAATGACAACAGACTTCTGCATCTGCCCTCTGTCTGACTTTACACCCTGCTGTTACAACTACTGCTCATATGCCAATGTCTCCCAAACCCAAATGGCCAAGCCAGACCCCTTCCCTGAGTTCCTAAACCCTGAATTCAAACTTCCCCAAATACCTCTATTTGGGATTCACAGGCCCTAGCACTTAGCATGCCCAATCGATCTGCTCATCTTTCTTTCCAAATCTGCATCTCTTCCTAGTTACTCTTAGGTGAATGGCTCTGTTCTCCATCCATGGACCCAAAAAGGGAGCTGAATGTTTACCCTAGCCTCTCCTCTACCTGTCAGTCACAAGTCCTGTATAGTCCTCTGAAATGCCTCTTTAATCCATTCCTGCTCCCCACCACAATGCCACTCCTCTGAATGGAAATCCCATCATCTCTCTCTCTCTGGGACCACTTCAGAATCCTCCTGTCTCACCTTCAGTCTGGCATTCCCTACCACACTGTTACTTTTTCTGAACTGCAAATCTCATCTTGTGCTTCTCTTAACACCCCTAGTGGATTGCTTATTTACTTCTCGGGGTATAACTCTGAACTTAACATGTCCTAAAATATACTCACCTGTGATCTGGTCCCCAAGTTCCTCTCCTGACTCATCTGCTCACCTTTCCTCCTCTACTTTATGCTCTACCTCAAACCACATAACCATTACTCAGAGTGCCACAGGTGGGCTAGAGTTTCTCTTTCATAACTTGAATGTCCTGCTCCCTTGCCTGGCATTTCTTTGCCCCCTCCTCGGCCTGCCCAGCCCCCACTTTCCCATTAGGACCAAGATCCAATCTCTTCCTCAGGAAACTACCCTGGTCCACCTAAGCCGGAGGAGATGCCTCAAAGTGCCCTTTTCTCTGGGTACCTATCATATTGAGTGGTGACTGCTGTACATTGTCTACGTCCTTCGGGGTCTCTGAGCTCCTTGAGGGTGAGCAGTCTGCCTCAGTGGCCTCTGTCTCCCTGGTGCCTGGTATGATGCTGAGACCCCTATTTGTCCTTGTTGGATGAATGAATGAATGAATGAATGAATGAATCTCTGTCACCTCACAGAGTTCGAGTGAGAATTAAATGATGGTGTGAAAATACTCTGCAAACTCTAAATGGGTTAGAACTATTTTTGAACATCAAAGGATGTAGGAGGGAAATAATGTGCTAGGTAGACCCTCCCCAGACAGAGAAACAAGAAAGATGTTGGGCTGTGATGTCTTAGAGAGTCAGGAGAATGCCAGGACAGGTCTGAATACAACACATGTGACCCGGGACCACTAGAGAGAGGAAATGAGCATCTTGAGCAATCACTCTGGATGACATGTGCTCAGGGGCGATCGTGCTGTCCAGCTCTGATCTGGTCACGTAGCACAATCTGTCACTCAATTAGACATTCAAGCAGTGTGTAAACGTATTTATAGCTTGAAACCAGAGCTTTCTTATGTTTGTGTCACTCTTTATTAAGTGGATAGAACATGCAGACCTTTGGAACAATAAACACATAGTCTTTATTAAAGATGTAGACTGAATTTTGATGGCATTTTGGCAGAGGCCCTGGGTAATGTCCATGTTCTCTTTGCCAATGTTGACTTTGTGTGTGTGTGACAGAAAGAGAGAGAGAGAGAATGACAGCTATTGGAAAACAAAGCTCTGCGGTTTTATAACTTCTACTCTACTCTGCACCATTCCCACCCTGTGGAGCAGAGTTTGGGTGAAGCTGAATTAGAGCACACAATTAAGGCTAGAAAGGCCTCCCATTTCCCTCTAGTAGTGAGTACACCTCTCTGGCTCTCACCATTTCCTGAGGCTGATGAGAGATAGCAACAAAGCAGAGATAGAGAGAAGTAGGCAGGCCCCAATGTAGGAGCAACATAGAGATGGGGGTGGTGGCTGGTCACAGATGTGGGGACGTTTGTTTAGTGCTGAGTGAATAAGTCCCTGCCAACTTACAAAGAGGATGTAAAAACTGCACCATTGATGGCCTGACTGGTATTGACGCAGTGGATAGAGCATTGACCTGGGATGCTGAGGACCCAGGTTCAAAACCCTGAAGTGGCTGGCTTGAGCCAAAGGTCGCTGGCTTGAGCAAGGGGTCACTGGTTCAGCTTGAACTCCCCTGATCAAGGCACATATGAGGAACAATTAATGAACAACTAAAGTGCCAAAACTACATGTTGATGCTTCTCATCTCTCACTCCATCGTCTTTCTCTCTCTTCCTTCCTGTCCTGTCTCAAAAAAAAAAGACAAAACAAAACAAAACTTCACCCTTGATGGCTTTGGTAGTGCAGTCATATTAGCAATGATATTCACCTTGAAGAAGAATCAGAAGGCTGTCAACAAAAAGTAGAGTTTCTCCCTCTTTATAGCCCCCCCATGGGGAAAATCAGGCCCCTCATATATCTGGGAAAGCAGTAAGAGGACTAATTGATTAATTATTAACCATAGGTGCTTATTCAATACTGTTATAAACTGAATGTGTCCCCCTAATTAGTATCTTGGACCCTTAACCCTCAATGTGATTGTATTTAGAGACAGGGCCTTTAAGGAAATAATTAAGGTTAAATGAAAGCGTAAGAATGGGGTCCTAATCACATAGGACTGGAGTCCTTATAAGAAGAGGGAGAGACTCCAGAGATCTCTCTCTACACATACATACTGAAGAAGGGCCAAGTAAGGACACACCAAGTCTGTATAACAGGAAGAGAGCCCTCCCCCAAAACCAACTCTGCTGGAACATTAATCTTGGGTTCAGACCTTCCAGAAACATGTGATTCTGTCACGGCAGCCCTAGCAGACTGATACAGATTTCTACTATGCGCAGGAATTTTGGCCTTTGAGGGTTGCAAAAGAGGGTCCCTTTTAGGGATCGATTGCTTCATTGGGATTTCCCTGCTCAAGTGCCCTTCTTTGAGTCTCCTTAAGTAGGCGTTTCTTCCAGTGACAATACAGTTTAAGATAAAAGTGTGATCTTCCCAAGAAGTTTTGAGAGAAGGCACCCCTCATCTTTCATTAAAAACTTCTCTCTCTGGCTCCTCCTTCTCCTGCTTAAATTCAAAATGTTGTGCACCCATGAGGTGAGTGGGAGAAGAATCATTCTCAAGCTTCTGCCACCCAGACTTGCTGCAAACAGACTCATGTCCGCATGGCTCCTGGAAGGTCGAGGGAAGACACGGGCTTTGAATACTTCAGACCTGCCCAGTTTGCTGCATGATCACATCAAAATGCCTTGTGTTTCTTTGAATAAATCTCCTAAGAGACACATACATGACTTCAAGTTTTCTCAACATTATCATGACTTTAAAAAGGTTTATTTTTCATAAAAGGTTTGATGCTTTTACCCAAATAGAGAGCTATATTCAAAGGGTGCTTAAGTTATTCAAATAAGCTACCATGAGCATGATTCTAGCTGCAGGATGTAGAGAGGATTCAGTTTATGGAAACCAAGGTGCGGGTCCCTGGGCTGTTGACAAAGTAAGCACTGGAAACTGTTCCTGTGCCTACCAGCTGCAGGACTGTTGCTGCTCACAGGAACTTTCACAGGTAGGTCCTGCTGGGGAGTGGAATATGGGGCAGAGGTGCCAGCCTGGCATGTACCAGAGGATGTTGATGGACAAGCAGAGTTGACTGCAACCACCACAAGTCCCACATGGGCAACTCTGAGGACAGAGAACCAAGTGGGAGTCAGAATTTCTACTTGGTAAGAGGGAAAGCTAACTTAAGGAGAGAATGTCAGTGTGATACTTCCCTTTTCTCTTCGCCTTTGATTTCTCAACAAAGTAAGGAAGGAGGAGCAGGAGGGAAAGTTGGAGAAGAGAGAATAAATAGCTCTACTTTCGTGGATTATGAATTCATAAAGAATGATGAGTTACTGCTCACAGGTATTAAGAGCTTGGGATTGGCATGTCTT
This sequence comes from Saccopteryx leptura, assembly GCF_036850995.1. Classification (NCBI taxonomy): domain Eukaryota; kingdom Metazoa; phylum Chordata; class Mammalia; order Chiroptera; family Emballonuridae; genus Saccopteryx; species Saccopteryx leptura. The sequence goes on from NC_089504.1 coordinate 193,707,997, forward strand.
TGCAACTGACATGGTTTGTGTAGGGAACCGAAGTAAAACATCTGGACTTGAATGATTCTGAAACCATTCATCATGTAAATGGGCTAACCCCAGAGCTATAAATGACTTCTCAAATGTGAAAGATATTCAGTCTCACTAAAAGCTATAGAAAGGCAAATGAAAGGTAAGATATAGTTTTGTTTTCCTGAGGGTTTTTTTTTTTTTTGTCTTCCAAATATAAAGTGTTTAACAGTACCAATTTGGTATCCAGTTCAGACACGTATTTCCTTCCCTCCCCCTCAGAAACAGCAGTGAAGATGTGCAAAAGGAAATAAATCCGCAGTGTGCAGTGTGCGGCATGGGCACATCAGTAGAGCTGTTGATAGCTTTCAAGGATGACCAGAGTTCTTGAAAATTTAAACATTTTAATAAAAGGGATGAAATACAATGTTGAAGAGATGTTCCAGAAAGTACAGCAATAAGAGAGAGATGGAAAATGTGAGGGAAAAGTTGAAATACTTGTAGGATCTATTCAGAAAGTCCAACATCTGTCCAGCAGGAATTCCAGCTGAACAGAGAAATTATCAAAGGAAAGACAAGAGTTTTCAAATTGGAAGAAGACACTTAACATTGAGCATTTATAAATTTATAAATGTACTTTGTGAAAAAATTAAAACATGAAATATAAAGAGAAGATTCTCAATACTTCCAGGGAATAAAGATAGGGTACCATGAGAGAATAAGAATTAACATATCCTTGGCCTTCTTGTCAGTAATCCTGGATGCCAGAAATGTAACCTAGTAAAACAATGCTTTTGTATCACTAAGTGATTTTTCATCTAGAAATACCAACTTACCCAAGCTACTCGCCACGCATCGGGGCAAAAAGAGAGTGTTTTGGAACCACATTACTTAATTCTTCAGTTAATAATATCTATACAGTTGATCCTTGGTATCCTTAAGAGATGTAGGGGATCCTGAATGCTTAGGTTTTAGGATCCTTTGCAGATACCAAAATCTTCAGATGTTCATGTACCTTATATAAAATAGTGTAGTCCCTGCATATAACCTGCACACTTCATCACAAATACTTTAAATCATTCCTAGATTACTTATATTACCTAAAATATTGTAGATGTTACATAAATAGTTTTTGTACTGTATTGTTTAAGAAATAATGACAAGAGGCCCAGGCTGTTTGGCTCAGTGGAGGAGTGTCGGCGTGGTGTGCAGAAGTACCGGGTTTGATTCCCAGCCAGAGCACACAGGAAAGGCGCCCATCTGCTTCTCCACCCCTCCCCCTCTACTTCCTCTCTGTCTCTCTCTTCCCCTCCCACAGCCAGGGCTCCATTGGAGCAAAGTTGGCTGGTGTGCTGGGGGTGGCTCTATGGCCTCTGCCTCAGGTGCTAGAATGGCTCTGGTTGTAACAAAGCAACACCCCAGATGGGCGGAGCATCGCCTCCTGGTGGGCATGCCGGCTGGATTCCGGTCAGTCACATGCGGGAGTCTGTCTGACTGTCTCCCCGTTTCCAACTAAAAAAAAAATAAAATAGAAATAATGACAAGAAAAAAATTTGTCTGTGGTTAATACAGATGCAACCAGCTTAGGCCTACCTACATATTACATGTCAGCAGGAACTTACCATTTTTTCCCAAATACCATATTTTTTGCTCCATAATATGCACCTGACCATAAGAGGCACCTAGGGTTTTAAGAAGGAAAATTAAAATATTCTGAATCAAATGGTGTGTTAAAATATTTAATAAAATATACCACAATAATATTCCAACAATGTAAACTCAACAGCAGCATTAACAACCATTAGCACTGTTATTAACAAATGAGGATAGACTTTAATGTTCAAATGCTCCTCTAGTTGTCTGGGAACCCCAGGGACTCATCATCACTGGTGTCCACTGGTGTCAGAATTTAAGAAGCTCAGTTAGGCCCTGGCCGGTTGGCTCAGCGGTAGAGCGTCGGCCTGGCGTGCGGGGGACTCGGGTTCGATTCCCGGCCAGGGCACATAGGAGAAGCACCCATTTGCTTCTCCACCCCCCCCTCCTTCGTCTCTGTCTCTCTCTTCCCCTCCCACAGCCAAGGCTCCATTGGAGCAAAGATGGCCCAGGCGCTGGGGATGGCTCCTTGGCCTCTGCCCCAGGCGCTAGAGTGGCTCTGGTCGCGGCAGAGCGATGCCCCGGAGGGGCAGAGCATCGCCCCCTGGTGGGCAGAGCGTCACCCCTGATGGGCGTGCCGGGTGGATCCCAGTCGGGCGCATGCGGGAGTCTGTCTGACTGTCTCTCCCCGTTTCCAGCTTCAGAAAAATACAAAAAAAAAAAAAAAAAAAAAAAAAGAAGCTCAGTTAGTAATGAAAGCTGAAATCTGGGTGGCCTCACTGTGGGGGAGAGTTCCTTTTGATATGATAATGATGAAGTGGCAAGTTAATGACTGAGACTCTAGAACTGTGTTGATGCTTTTTGTCTTTGGGGATGGTTGCTGTTAGGGATGAGTGGCAGGGGTCTCCAAACTTTTTACACAGGGGGCCAGTTCACTGTCCTTCAGACCATTGGAGGGCTGCCAAATACAGTGGTCCTCTCACTGACCACCAATGAAAGAGGTGTCCCTTCCAGAAGTGCAGTGGGGGCTGGATAAATGGCCTCAGGGGGCCGCATTGTGGCCCGCGGGCCGGCCGTAGTTTGGGGACGCCTGGAAAGCCTAGGGTGGGATGGGGCCAGGTGGGAATTGTAATGTCATTTACAAGAGCCATAGAGGCAGATTTACAAAGTGACAAAGAATCCAGGGGGTCTTGGCTCAACTCAGTGGAATTCAGCAGCTTCTGTAAAAGCATGTAATGTGGATCTAGGGTGCCATAGATGACTCCTTGAAACGAGATTCTCACAAACTGAATCTATCTGTGTGACTTAAGTCCTATGAGGGGAGGTACTTAGTAATCAAAGTGGGGATGAAATGAAAGTAAAAGTTTGTAGAAGAATGGGTAGGCGATGCCCTGAGTCTATCTAGGCATGAACATTCCAGGCAGAGAGTGGAATAAGTGCAGAGATCCAGAGGTGGTACCTGCTGTGGGTGGCAGAATGTCCAGGAGGTTGTGGTGTGACTGAGGGCATGTTTGTGCAGAGGCCGAATGAGAGGAAGTCAGCCTACCATGCTGGCTGGGCAGGGCACTAGATTGTGCAGAACCTTGGAAGTCAGTGTAAAAAAATTCCACCTTTTACTCTTAGAGACCTGGGAAAACTGAAGGGTTCTGAGCAGAAGAGGTCCAGCACCTCAACCACACTTGGAAAGGACTGTTGCTGCTCCTGTGTTAACAGATTAGAGGAGAAAAGACATGTCAGTTGAGACACCAGAGGTGAGGGCAGGAGCAGTGGAGGAAGGGCAAGAAGTGGCTGGATTCCGTTTCTACTCTGAAGATGGAACTAGTAGACTAGAAAGGGACATGGCATTGGTGGAGGGTGGGGTTGTGGGAGGAGCACAAACACTCCAAGGTTGTGGACAGGTCAGTGGCAGCAGTCAATCTTGAGAGCAGGCAGATGATTGCAAAGACAGCTATTTGAAGGTATTTCTGTGAAGAGGAGCAGAGGAATGATAGGACCAGGACTCCTTATGGTTTATGTTGGGTGGCAGCCAGGGCCCTGGAGAAAGTAGGGCCTGGGGAGTGTCCAGGCAAGGCAGCACAGTGCTCATCATGGCCTGAGTACACTGCACAGTTGCTTTGGGTACTTCGGGTCTTCCAGGGACAGCTGAGAATAGAGAGAAGAGATGCTGGAGTTTGGAGATCAAGTAGAGGCTTCAAAGTGCTAGGGAGCTGAGTTTATGGGTGGACTTGGTGGGTGACAGCCACAAGATTGAATAGAACTGGTTTTTCCAGGTGGGAGGAGGCAAACAGGGTGTGCAAAGGAGTGACTATAAGGGGGGAGTCAGAATCTGACAGTTGGGATGAAAAGTGAGGACTTGGGAGGCTATAAGAGAGGGTCAGTGGGAAGGTGGAGCAAACGTGGACAAGCAGGGGAATGGTCCCCAAAGAGTTACTCAGCAGGAGAACCTTCCACCATGATTCAGAAACTAGAGGCAACAAATGTCTCATCCAGTTTGGGCTTGGCTCAGGTCCCTGCAGATAAACCACACTTGATTACCATGTAATAAAGTATTTAAACAGGTACATTTCTCTTTATTTCTAGCACTGCAGTAGAACTCTTGGGGGTAGCTAGTGTTTCATCCACCGGGTACGAGAACAAACGTCGGAGACTTTCAGGAGTTTAGATGTTACTTATTGGCCAGTTTAACCTGCACAGGGGCAAACTCCCAAGATGTCCGGAGACACCATACTCAAAAGGAACTGCAAACGGGAGTTGCGCCTGGCGCTTACAGCCAGATCCTTATATATCCTAAGTGAGCAAGCACTATACAGAAGCAGATGTGGCAGTTAGCTATTGCTAGGGAGGTCGCACGCAGCATAGCAACAGGGGCCGGCATAGCAACAGGGGCCGGGTTTAGCTTAGTGGCGAATTTCAAACATAAACTTCTTTGTTCTCAGCCTCACAGGGGCCCTATCAGCACTCCCTGTTCCTGCTCCTTCAATAGTTACACTCTGGCAGCTACAGCAGGGCCCTATCAGCACCTCCCTGTTCCTGCTCCAAAATATTACACTCTGTCAGCCACAGCACGCCTCCCTGAATTTAACAGCTAGTATTTGTCTTTGTGTCTTGTCTTTGCCTCTGACTGAGCTGCTGGCTGACTGGACTTGTGAGCGCTATTCATCAGGCAGCTATGGCCTTTTTGTTGTTGTTCATTTCTGTCTATAGCAGCCCAAGTTATTTTCCCCCCATGATGAGTTCTTTAAAAATGTAGATTATATTATACTCTTACTTACTTTGAATGGCTTTAAGATGGAATTAAAACAAAAATAAAATCCAAACTACAGACCTTGATGGGACCCTACCTACCTGCCCCTAAGTTCACACCAGCCACAATGACTCCTCATTGCCCATCCATGTGCCATGCTTGGTCTCATGTAGACATTTGCCTGCACTGCTGTGTGTGGAATGCACCTCCTCAGGGTTCTGGCATGTCCCCCAGCACATGTGGAGGTATGAGGGTGCCCTTTTACAGCTGAACTAGTGATGGGGATGCTATTGGCATTTAGCACTATAGTACACAGGACAATCCCACCTAATGAGCATTCTCTCTTCTAAAATGCCAACCTGGCCCTTGTTGAGGGACACAGCTATACCTTCCCATGGCTGAGTCATTAGGCATCTGCTCCCATGCATTTCCCTGACTATCCTCACCAGATCCCAGATGTCACCATTTTCTTTTCTTAAGAGCACTTCGTACAATCTGAAGTCATTTATCTTGTCATTATCTATCTCTGCCCCCACAATGTAAGGTCTTTGAGGGCTTATCTCTGGGTCTATCTACAACAATGCTTTAAAATATAATGAGCTTGCCTGACCAGGCGATGGTGCAGTAAATAGAGCATTGGACTGGGGTGCAAAGGACCCAGGTTCAAGACCCCGAGGTCACCAGCTTGAGCGTGGACTCATCTAGTTTGAGCAAAGCTCACCAGCTTGGACCCAAGGTTGCTGGCTTGAGCAGAGGGTTACTCAATCTGCTGTAGCCCCATGGTCAAGGCACATATGAGAAAGCAATCAATGAGCAACTAAGGAGCCACAACAAAAGAATGATAATTGATGCTTCTCATCTCTCTGCATTCCTGTCTGTCTGTCCCTATTTATCCCTCTCTCTGACTCTCGCTCTGTCTCTGTAAAAACATAAAAATAAAAAATAAAGTACTCTTTAAAAAATATATAATGGGCTTGGAGTGACTGAGTAAATGCACGAATGAACTTTTTTTCTGTGGTTACAATATGTCTTAATTCAACAAAAATAAACAATGTAAAAATGTAATATAGGGTATATATTTAGTAAAGTTCATTTTCTTCTAATAACTTTTAGTTGTTAATCTTCTGGAGAAAAAATTTACATCCAGAGTCTCAAAACAAAGTTTATGAAGCCCCACATTCAGTGGTTCCAAATGAACATGTGGTTCTTTTGAATTCTGTGACAAGACACAGATCAGCTACTTAAGCACCCATTAAAGGAAAATAAGTTCTAAAAAAGAATGTTAGTATGCACTGACTGAAGCCCCTCGCTCACCTGCTCTCCCAGCTCACCAACTTTTTCTTGTAGGAGAATTTCCATGTTCTTCAAAATCACTTCCCAACTCTTTTATGCTCTATTCTGTGCCTTTAAGCTGTTTTTTTATGTTCTTCCTGCCACAAAAGAAGGTTACAGACAGTATTTTACTTTCTTTGGGGGGGAGCAGAGGAGATAGCGAGGCAGGCACCTGCATGTGCCCCAACTGGGATCCACCTGGCAACCCCGTTTGGGGCCAATGCTTGAGTACTGAGCTGTTAGTTTAGTACCTAAGACTGACAAACTTGGACCAAATAAGCCATCCTCAGTGCCTGGGGCTACCCTTGAATAAATTGAGCAACTGGCTGTGGGAGAAGAAAATAAGGAGGAGAGGGAGGGGAAGAGAAGAATACTATCATTTTTCCTGTGTGCTCTGACTAGGAATCAAACCTGGGACATCCATATTAGCCACTAGCCAGGACTGTATTTTACATTTTGAAAAGAGTCATCTCAGGCTTATTTACTTTAGAGTGAAAATTAGCTAAAATTTGCAAATTTAATAATATCTATAGATAACTTTTCATCTGTATAGAATAAATTTTAAAATGTCACATGCCACAAAACTCATTTCTTTTTGTATAGTTAAAGAAGCCATGGCCAGATAGCTCAGTTGGTTAGAGCATCATCTGGATACACAAAGGTTGCCAGTCTGAAACCTTGTCAGGACATATGCAGGAACAGATCAGTGTTTGTCACCCTTTCTCTCTCTTTCTAAAATCAATTTTAAAAAATTTAAAAAAAAAAAGCACTGGCCTGATTGCTCTGTTGACTAGAGCATTGTCCAGAAGCACAGAGGTTGCTGGTTCAATCCCTGGTCTGGGCACATACTGGAAAAGATTGATGTTCCTGTCTCTCTCTCTCTCCCTTCTCTCAAATCAATAAAATAAACAAACAAACAAACAAAAAGTAATTACCAGGCTGCTTTGTCCTAAAAATGTAATCATACACGACTCCAAAGTGAGATCCCCTAAATGCATTTCAACATATTTCCAAAGATTTTCTGATTTTTTTTATTTCTGTCAGTAACCTGTCATAATTTACCATGATTCTAGCTTAACATTTTTGCACAATACTGAAAGATTATTCTTTGTAGAACATATGCCTTACAGACATTAAATTTTGCCCATCTTGGAATTCTTTCTCTAACTTTTCCTCATGAAGGCACCCAGTGCACTCTGGCTCCAGATCTCCACAGCCCTCCTGCCCTGGACTTTTCCTCATGAACTGCATTGTGACATTTCAGGACTGAATTGTTTTCTCAAGCTTTTAACTTAAACACTTACACAGGGTTCACACAGACAGTTTAAGAACTTTAAAAGTGCTTACTCATTGATGCCTTGCAATAATGTTTTGAGGTGGGTACCATGAGTATTTGAATTTTAAAGGTGAGGAAATGGAGCAGAGTTGAAGTAACTGGCCCACTGCCACTCATCTGGGAGGTGGGAAGCCAGGATCCCAATTCCTGCACTCTGTGCTTTGAGCCCTGTCCTGCTGCCCTTTAAGGCACTGATAGTCTTTCCGCCTCTCTAGATGCCTAGTGCAGCACCTGGCACACAGCAGCCTCCCGAGTCTATGCTGTTCCCTTGCTGACTTCTTGTTTCACTACCCTCTTCCTCCCTTCCTCTGATCAATATTCTTAAACATGCCAAATATACACCTACCTCAGGGCCATTGCGCATGCTGCTCCTGCTGCCTAGAGTCCTCTTTCCCAATGTGTATGGCTTTTTGCCTCAACAACTTCAGGCACTGGCTCAAGAACCACCTTCAACAGCTATCCTATTTAAAATTGCAAATACTCCATTCCAAAGCACTTATCATTATCTGACATGCTGTCCAAATTATCTATTTTCTATTTTCATTTCTTGGCTCCCTACCCTCGCTAAAATAGAGGCTCCACAGGGCACAGATTTTTGCCTTGTGTCATTTCTGTATCTTTAATACCTAGATCAGTGTGTCCCCAGTAAGTAACTTCTGCAGTCCTATGTACCTTTGGGTGGATTTTTATCCAGTCTACATAATGGTGTTAAAAGTCTTTAAATTAGGCACATCATTTGGAAATGGGGTTTTCATGAAAAAGTATTTCTAGTTTTTCTTTGAAATCCAGAGAATCGTAATGCTGAGGTTTGTGTTCCTGCAGAGGCTGTACAGGTGGGACCATCACCCATCGTCTTACTCACAGACTGTTCATCACTACCTTTCAGGCCCTGTTACCATTTAATACATGGCCCCTAATGTTTAGCTATGGAGCCTTCTGCAGATATATACAGCTCCCAAGGACACACTGCATCTGGGAGGAACTATGGGCCCCAGGCTGAAGAGACCTTCAGGATTAGCTCACTCTGCTCTTGATGAGGTGTGAGACCATCCCCAAGAGGCTTACCACCCCTCCCTTATTCTTTCTCAGCACTTGTTAGAGTCCCTAATTATTCACAGTGAAAATCAGGGCCCTACATTACCATCTTTCAGGCCCTGTTAGCATGAGGCCCTGTACAACCAGTCCTCATGGAGTTAGAATGGCTATTGAGCTGTCTTTCCTTTGGCAATGGGGCAGTTTTGGCTGAGTGACCAGCAATTCATTTTTGCCCTCTCTGTCTCCATCAGCTGGAACCTCAGGCCCTTGTCTCCATGCATCATTGTGCTTCTAGTCCCCACTTTCTCCTCCTGTAGGCTGCACTCCAGGCAGAGCTGCTGAGCTGCCCACTGTTCCCATTTCAGCAATTGCTGAATCTCAGCCATGCAGCCCAGAGGCATACTCTGTTCCACCTGCCTCTGCAGCTGGTGGACCTGCAAGTGCTGGCCAGGAGTGTAAACTCTCAGCCTCAGGTTGGTTCCTCGTAGCTGTACCAGAAAAATGCCACGGCAGCTTTGGTGTGACTGCTGAGAGCTACACAGTCACCGACAATTATGGAAGACTTTGTTTATGGACTTCCTTCAACTACCAGGACAATTTATGCATCTTCTCTGTGGTCCCTGCATCTGAAGCAAAATGCAAGACTTATAAAGAACCTATCATTGGAATTTTGACAGCAAAATTTCCATCTAGCCAGAGCTTCGGCATATTGAGAGACAGAATGACGATGATGAGATGCCACTTTGGATCTGTGGGAAGATCATGGTACATTCTGTCCAGTTTTACTTTCCAGCATACCTCACTGGAGTCTGATTATTGCTGGATATGGTAATTTCCCTTTAAGTGGAGTTCACACTCCTAAGATCTCAGTGAGGCCAGGGTCACAGAGGGCAATTAACACAGTGAATGCAGAAGGGGACATGAGAGCAGGTATGGAATTAAGTCCCTCAGCCACCAAGGACAGCACAGAACTCTTGGAGTTACAGTGATTATGATTGAACTGCACATCACGTGACCAGTATTTTTAGTAAGCAATCAGGGGGTCAGATGCAAACACCATTTAATTCACTCTGACTCTGGGGGCTTCATCTAGAATACACATCATTTCCTTGGCCCCTGAAAGAACTGGCCACATCAGCCCTCACACAGTTCTGAGGCTCCATCAAATGTCATTCTTAGAAGGACATTTCAGATCTTGCTCCCTGGCATATGTCATCATTTTGGAGCAATCTTATTATTCTTTTTGTCACACTTAGGCCAAGCCACATGGTCAGAGAGAAAAGGAAGGTGCCCGCTCCAGCCACACAATGGCAGGAGCGAGGCTGTGATTCCTTTCAACAGTCACTGTGTCAACTCATGTCTCAGAGGCTACGTCATCACTAACACACAGCTGCTCTGTAGAACAGGGGTCATCCTGAGATGCACCTGCACATGGACAGCTTCCAGGAGGACAGCTGCCATGCTCTTTGGGGAGAGAAAGAGAAGGAAGAACCAGTGCTCAGGCACCTCCACCAAAAATTGCTTTCTCTCGAGTTTTCTGCTTCAGACAGTCATTCTCCAGTCACCCCATCCAGAGCTCGATTCCCATCTCAGGCCCCATGACTCCAAGTGTCAGAGTGCTTAGGCATCCCAATGGCACTTCTACTCTGTCACCTTCTACAGCCACTGTGCTCTGAACTCTGGAACCTGACAGCAATCTTTTCTGTGGGGAAGCTGCTGCAGGTTCAGCATGGGAGTCCCTGCAGACCTACTTTGCAACTATCTAAATGGTCAATTAGCCCATAAGTACCCACAAATTGAATTCTTGCCAGTCCTTTCCATCTGCTTCTTCTTAGAAGTGAGATGCAGATAAAGCTGGCCCAGCTCCAGAGGCTACAGCCCCCTTTCCTGCTCCTCTGAGCCTTCCCATTGACAGGTGGGGGCTGTGTTGTCCCCCCACTGAGAGGTAGGCCCTAAGCCCTCCCTGTGAATCCGGGCTAGACTAAATACAAGGTTGAATTTGGTCACCAGGCTTATAAAATAAAACAAAAAACAGTGCTGGGACCGACCATGGCATCACCTGAGCTGCTCTCCTGTTAGTGCCTGTCCAACCTACTTGGCTCTGTGACCTCTTAGACCTTTCTCAGCATCACCCACATATGATAACACTGGCTTCCTCCCACATATGCGCACACACCCTCACCACTGCACACTCAGAGGGGCCTTAACTAGTCTTAGATGCCTCTACATTCCTCCTCTGGACTTTCATCGATGTGGCTTGGGGGGGGGGGATCTAAATCACAAAGAAGCAAACACCAACTCATGTTGCAGCAGAATTGTTTATGTAAGGTATCTTCTGCTTGTGATGCTGGTTGACTCCTTAGCCTCAAAGAGTTCAAACTGGCCAGTTGGCTCAGTAGTAGAGCATCAGCCTGGCGTGTGGATGTCCCAGGTCTGATTCCCAGTCAGGGCACACAGGAGAAGTGACCATCTTCTTCTCCACTCTTCCTGCTTCTCTCTCTCTCTTCCCCTCCCACAGCCATGTCTTAATTGGTTTGAGCACATCTGTTCCAGACTTCATGGAGCCTGTGCCTCAGGTGCTAGAAATAGTTTAGTTGTGAGCTTGTGAGCATGGCCTCAGATGGAAAGAGCATCAGGCCCAGGAAGGGGTTGAGGGTAGATTCCAGTCTGGGTATATATGGTAGTCTGTCTCTCTATCTCCTCTCCTCTCACTTAGAAAAGAAAGAAAAGGGAAACCCCAAATACAGAGGCACCTCTAGGAAAGCACTTTTTTGAAGTAGGAAAGCTAACAGTCTACCAAAGCCCCCAATAAACCTGGGGGGGGGGGTCCCACAGCCAGGCTGACACCTCTGCAACCTCAAGCATCTTACTCTTACACCAGGTGACCATTGCCAAGTCCATCAGTGGGGCCAAAAGTCAGTAGGGGGATCCTGCAAAGAATTTCAGCAGAGGGAACAATTGCCACACTTAAGTGCAGTTGGTGCAGGAACAGGTCAGATCAGTTAAAGACCCCTTTCCTGCTGTGCTGGGGGTGGGTAGCCTCTCCCATGGCCCCTCTTCTCTCCCTACAGCTCCCTGGCCCTCCAAAGCACTCCACATCTGGGTCTGGGGTGTCAGTACTCAAGACACTTGTTATCATACACTCTCTGAGCTGTGACCATGATAGTCTCAGGCTCTGACATTCCTGATTCATGTGTTCAAGTTCAAGTTTAAGTTTCTTAATTTGATCACCCTATTTAAAAAAAAAAAAAAAATCTCACAAGTATAAGAAATATCTTAGCAGTTTGATGCAGAAACTTCAGAAAATTACAGACAAGCAAAAATTGAAAATTTTAAATCCCCATGACCCCTGCAGCTCAATGACCACACTTGAGTTGTGCTGTCATCCTTTAGCCCTTCCTCTACAAACCGCATTTCTACCAATGAGACAGGTACAATGTCAAGTGCTGTGCTTTTCTTCTTACTGTGTCTCGATTATCTCCCCATAACATTAAATATTTGAAAACATGGTTTTAAACACTTGTTAAAATTTACTGTCTCGCCTAACCAGGCAGTGGTGTAGTGGATAGAGTATCGGACTGGGATGTGGAGGATCCAGTTTTAAAACCTCAAAGTCACTGGCTTGAGCATGGGCTCAACCAGCTTGAGTGCAGGCTCACCAGCTCAAGCGCAGGGTCACTGGCTTGAGCGTAGGATCATAGACATGAACCCATGATCACTGGCTTGAGCCCAAAGGTCGCTGGCTTGAAACCCAAGTTCGCTGGCTTGAGCCCAAGGTCATTGGCGTAAGCAAGGGGTCATTCTGTCTGCTATAGCCCCTTGGTCAAGGCACATATGAGAAAGCAATTAATAAACAACCAAAGATCTGCAAGGAAGAATTGATGCTTCTCATCTCTCTCCCTTCCTGACTGTCCCTCTCTCTGTCTATCACACGCACAAAAATTACTGTCTCATACTATAAATTGTTGATGGTTGATTCAAGCATATTCCAATTTTGTTTTTGCCATTACAAATACCACAGAAATGAAAACACTTCCAGCTGAGCCTGATTTGTGGTGGCGCAGTGATGTGGTGAAGCATCAACCTGGAATGCTGAGGTTGGCGGTTCGAGGTCAGGATACATGTGAGAAGCAACTACTATAACTTGGCACCTCCCCCTCTCCATTTCTATCTCTATTGTTTCTAAAATCAATAAATAAAAACTTTAAAAAAGAAAATAAAGCTTCCAGCGAAGTCCACAGTGCTCAGGTAAAAGTCCCATACATAGAATCATGAAGTCAAAGGGTAGTGACACTCTTGAAGCTCTGATACATATTTTGCCAAACTGTCTTCCAGAAAGGTTTACTAATTTACTCTTTTACCATCAGAATTTAATTCCTTTCTGCTGTCTTTCTAGGTACTTGGGATTTACAAAAGCTGCTGAAGTCCACATATTTTCTAGGTCTTTGCTGTTAAGCTCCTCACTTCAATTGTAGAGCAGTGCCTACCTTTTGCCACATTAGGGCTACTCCTAATGGGTTTTAGGCCGCTCCTATGATGTGCCCACTCCTCTCTACCCCACTACCCTCCCTGGCCACTACTCATCTGCAACTCCTCCCAGTGTCCAGCCCTATCCAGTCTCTGTGTTAACAGCTGAATGGTGATGCAGTTTTTCTCAATTTGGGACTACTGGGTAGAGGCCTTCTCTCCCAGCTGAAGGACCCTGTGGTTGAGCTGAAAAAATTGATCTTTGCATTTCTGACCCCAGAGCAAATGGATTGAAACAAATGAGGTTTTTTTCTTTTGTTTTTTAGTGGGGAGGGCTGGGGGGACAGACAGACAGGAAGAGAGAGATGAGAAGCACCAACTCATAATTGCAGCACCTTAGTTGTTCACTGATTGCTTCTCATTAGTGCCTTTACTGGGGGTTTGGATGGAGGTTCCAGCCAAGCCAGTGACCTCTGCCAACACACAGTCAGGTGAAAGGTATTTTTTTTAAAAAAACAGCAGCTCAATTCAGATCATTTCAATGGATTTCAACCAGGGATTGTTTCTGGGGAACATTCATAATGTCTTGAGACATTTTTGGTTACCACAGCTGGGGAAAAGAGAACGAGTACTACTGGAAGCTAGTGGATGAGATACTCAGCACCCTCCATTATAGAACAATCTGACCCAAATGGCAATAATGCAAACATAGGAAACCCTGATCTATCCCCCTCATAAATAAGATGGTCAACCAGAGGTGGTTATATGCCATAAAGATCCAAATCACTTTTCTGAAAACCTTTCATAATTTTCTCATTTCTTCCACAGTTATTTCTAACATTATTTTAAGTAATTTAAAGGAAAAATAAACCTGCCTGGCCTGTGGTGGTACAGTGGATAGAGCTTCGACCTGGAATGCTGACGTTGCCAGTTTGAAACCCTGGACTTGCCCCGTCATGGCACATACAACAAGTGATCAATGAACAGTGCAAGTGAAGCAACTATGAGTTGATACTTTACACACCTCACCCCTTTCTTGCCTCTCTCTGTAAAATCAATAAATAAAATCTTTAAAAAAAATTTTTTAAAGCCCTAATTAAATTTGAGATATATAACTATCTTTAAAATCTTCTTTAATCTTTGTCATTAAACATCTAAATGTAGCTTTCTGTAGGGTATAAGCATTGGTTAAATTGTATATTTTGCCTTTCCTAAAAATCCATCACCTGGTAGACAGTGGATGCCAAACAAACATAACTGGTGGATGAGCAAGTGCACTAGAAGTTGAAACAACTAAGAAGTTGGCCCTACAGTCTTTCACCATGAAAATTCCAGTTAATGTCTACTATTTTTCCATGCATGTATTTTTTTAATCTTACTTTTATTAATTCTAATGCAGTTACATTGATAAATCAGGGTAACTATGTTCAGAGAAAACATCACCAGATTATTTTGACATTTGATTATGCTGCATACCCCTCACCCAAAGTCAAATTGTCTTCTGTCACCTTCTATCTGTTTTTTGTGCCCCTCCCCTACCCCTACCCTCTCTCTCTCCTTCCTCGCCCCCTCTCCACCCCCCACTCCACCCCCTGTTACCATCACATTCTTGTCCATGTCTCTAAGTCTCATTTTTATGTCCCATCTATGTATGGGTTCATATAGTTCTTAGTTTTTTCTGATTAACTTATTTTACTCCATATAATGTTATTAAGGTCCATCCATATTATTGTAAATAATCCGATGTCATCATTTCTTTTGGCTGAGTAGTATTCCATATATGTACTAAAGCTTTTTAATCCAATTGTCCTCTGACAGACTTGAGCTGTTTCCAGATCTTCGCTATTGTGAACAATGCTGCCATAAACATGGGGGTGCATTTCTCCTTCTGGAACAGTTCGATGGTGTTCTTGGGGTATATTCCTAAAAGTGGGATAGCTGCATCAAACAGCAGTTTGATTTTCAATTTTATGAGGAATCTCCATACTGTTTTCCACAGAGGCTGCACCAGTCTGCATTCCCACCAGCAGTGCAGGAGGGTTCCCTTTTCTCCACATCCTCGCCAGCACTTATTCGGTGTTGTTTTGTTGATAAGCGCCATTCTGACCGGTGTGAGGTGATATCTCATTGTGGTTTTAATTTGGATTTTTCTAATGATTAGTGATGTTGAGCATTTTTTCATATGCCTATTGGCCATCTGTATGTCCTCTTTGGAAAAGTGTCTATTCATTTCTTTGGCCCATTTTTTGATTGGATTGTTTGTCTTTCTGGTGTTGAGATTTACAAGTTCTTTATAAATTTTGCTTATCTGACATACTGTCAAATATGTTCTCCCATTGTGTAATTTGTCTTTTTATTCTGTTCTTCTTGTCTTTGGCTGTGCCAAAGCTTTTTAGTTTGATATAGTCCCATTTGTTTATTCTATCTTTTATTTCACGTGCCCATGGAGATAAATTAGCAAAAATATCGCTGCGAGGGATGTCAGAGAGCTTACTGCCTATGTTTTCTTCTAAGATGCTTATGGTTTCATGGCTTTCATTTAAGTCTTTTATCTATTTTGAGTTTATTTTTGTGAATGGTGTAAGTTGGTGGTCTAGTTTCATTTTTTTTGCAGATAGCTGTCCAATTTTTCCAACACCATTTATTAAAGAGGCTGTCTTTACTTTATTGTATGCCCTTACCTCCATTGTCAAATATCAGTTGTCAATAGAGTTGTGGGTTTATGTCTGGGTTCTTCATTCTGTTCCATTGATCTATGTGTCTATTCTTATGCCAGTACCAGGCTGTTTTGAGTACAATGGCCTTGTAGTATAACTTGATATCAGGAAGTGTGATACCTCCCTCTTTATTCTTCTTTTTTAAGATTGCTGAGGCTATTCGTGTTCTCTTTTGGTTCCATATAAATTTTGGGAATATGTGATCTATATCTTTAAAGTATGTCATTGGTATTTTAATTGGTATTGCATTAAATTTATAAATTGCGTTGGGTAATATAGACATTTTAATGACGTTTATTCTTCCTAACCATGAGCACCGTATATGCTTCCACTTGTTTGTATCTTCCTTGATTTCTTTTATCAACCTTTTATAATTTTCTGAGTACAAGCCTTTAGTCTCCTTGGTTAAATGTACTCCTAGGTACTTTATTTTTTTGGTTGTAATAAAGAGGGGATTGTTTCCTTAATTTCTCTTTCTGACTGTTCATTGTTGGTGTATAAAAATGCCTCTGATTTCTGAGTATTAATTTTATATCCTACCACTTTGCTGAATTCATTTATCAAGTCCAATAGTTTTTTGACTGAGACTTTAGGGTTTTCTATATACAATATCATATCATCTGCAAATAATCATAGTTTTACTTCTTTTACAACTTGAATGCCTTCTATTTCTTCTTCTTGTCTGATTGCTGTGGCTAGGACTTCCAGAACTATGTTGAATAAGAGTGGTGAAAGAGGGCACCTATGCCTTGTTTCTGATCTTAAGGGGATTGCTTTTAAATTTTGCACATTGAGTATGATGTTAGCTGTGGGTTTGTCATAGATGGCTTTTATCATGTTGAGGTATGTTCCCTGTATTTCCACTTTGTTGAGAGTTTTGATCATGAATGGGTGCTGGATTTTATCAAATGCTTTTTCTGCATCTATTGAAATTATCATGTGGTTTTTCTTCTTCCTTTTGTTTATGTGATGAATCACATTAATTGATTTGCAAATATTGTACCAACCTTGCGTCTCCAGAATAAATCCCAATTGATCATGGTGTATGATTTTTTCCATATATTGTTGGATCCGGTTTGCTAATATTTTGTTGAGGATTTTAGCATCTATATTCATCAGGAATATATGCCTATAATTTCATTTCTTTGTGTTGTCTTTGCCTGGTTTTGGAATCAGAATTATGCTCACCTCATAAAAGGAGCTTGGAAGTCTTCCTTCCCCTTGAATTTTTTGAAATAGCTTGAGAAGGATAGGCATTAGGTCTTCTTTGAATATTTGGTAGAATTCACTTGTGAAGCCATCTGGCCCAGGACTTTTCTTTTTTGGGAGTTTTTTGATAGCTGTTTCAATCTCATTTGTTGTAATTGGTCTGTTTAGGTTTTATGATTCTTCAAGATTGATTTTTGGAAGATTGTATGTTTCAAGGAATTTGTCCATTTCATCTAGGTTGTCTAGTTTTTTGGTGTACAGTTCTTCATAGTATTTTCTTACAATATTTTGTATTTCTGTTGTGTCAGTTGTTATTTCACCACTCTAATTTCTAATTTTATTTATTTCAGTCCTCTCTCTTTTTTTCTTGATGAATCTAGTTAAAGGTTCATCAATCTTATTTACCTTTTCAAAGAACTAGCTCCTAGTTTCATTGATCTTCTCTATTGTTTCTTTAACCTCTATGTCATTTATTTCTACTCTGATCTTTATTATTTCCTTCCTTCTACTAGCTCTGGGCTTTACTTGCTGTTTTTTTCTAGTTCTTTTAGATGCAGGGTTAAGTTGTTTATTTGAGCTTTTTCTAGCTTCTTAAAGTGTGCCTGTATTGCTATAAACTTTCCTCTCAGTACTGCTTTTGCTGAGTCCCATAAATTTTGAGTTGTTGTATGCTCATTATCATTCGTTTCTAGAAATTTTTTATTTCTTCTTTGATATCTATTCTTAATCCATTCGTTATTTAACAACCTGCTATTTAGTTTTCATGTGTTTGAGAATTTTTGAGCTTTTCTGTTGTGCTTGATTTCTAGTTTCATGCCATTGTGATCAGAGAAAGTGTTTGATATAATTTTAATCTTTTTTAATTTGTTGAGACCACTTTTGTGCCCTAACATGTGGTCTATCCTAGAGAATAGTACCATGAGCACTTGAAAATAATGTATATTCTGCTGCTTTAGGGTGAAAGGTTCTGAAGATATCTATTAAATCTTGTTTATCTAGTGTGTCCTTTAAGTCTGCTGTTTCTTTGTTAATTTTCTTTCTTGAGGATCTATCTAGTGATGTTAGTGGTGTATTAAAATTTTCTACTATTATAGTATTGCTGTTGATCTTGCCCTTTATATCCATCAAAGTCTGCTTTATATATTTAGGTGTTCCTACATTAGGTGCATAGATATTTATAATAGTTATATTTTCCTGTTAGATTGCTCCCTTTATCATTAGGTAGTGGTCTTCTTTATCTCTTACTATATTCTTTGTTTTAAAGTCCATTTTGTCTGATATAAGTATTGCTACTCCAGCGCTTTTTTTTTTCATTTTCGTTTGCATGAAATGTCTTTTTTATCCTTTTACCGTCAGTTTATGTGCATCTTTTGTTTTGAGGTGTGTCTCTTGTAGACAGCATAAGTACAGGTCCTGTTTTCTTATCCATACAGCTACCCTATGTCTTTTGATCTAATCATTTAATCCATTTACATTTAAGGTTATTATTATTATTATTATTTTTTACAGAGACAGAGAGAGAGTCAGAGTGGGGGATAGTCAGGAACAGACAGACAGGAACGGACAGATGAGAAGCATCAATTATTAGTTTTTCGTTGCGCATTGTGACACCTTAGTTGTTCATTGATTGCTTTCTTATATGTGCCATGACCATGGGCCGTCAGCAAACTGAATAACCCCTTGCTCGAGCCAGTGACCTGGGGTCCAAGCTGGCGAGCTTTTTGCTCAAGCAGATGAGCCCGTGCTCAAACTGGCAACCTCGGGGTCTCGAACCTGGGTCTTCCGCATCCCAGTCTGACGCTCTATCCACTGCGCCACTGCCTGGTCAGGCCATTTAAGGTTATTATTATTTTATTTATTTTTTTTTTTTTTTTTGTATTTTTCTGAAGCTGGAAACGGGGAGAGACAGTCAGACAGACTCCCGCATGCGCCTGACCAGGATCCACCCGGCACACCCACCAGGGGTGATGCTCTGCCCACCAGGGGGCGATGCTCTGCCCCTCCGGGGGGTCGCTCTGTTGCGACCAGAGCCACTCTAGTGCCTGGGGCAGAGGCCAAGGAGCCATCCCCAGCACCTGGGCCATCTTTGCTCCAATGGAGCCTCGGCTGCAGGAGGGGAAGAGAGAGACAGAGAGGAAGAAGAGGGGGAGGGGTGGAGAAGCAGATGGGCACTTCTCCTGTGTGCCCTGGCCGGGAATCACACCCGGGACCTCTACAGGCCAGGCTGATGCTCTACCACTGAGCCAACCGGCCAGGGCTCATAGGTTATTATTGATATGCAGTTGTTCATTGCCATTTTATTCTTTAAAGCTGTATTCCTCTTTTGCTATATTCTTTTTTCACTTTGATCTGTTTACACCATGCCCCTTAACATTTCCTGCAGCATTGGTTAGGTTGTAATGAATTCTTTGAGTTTTTTTTTCCTCTGGGAAGCTTTTTATTTCTCCTACAATTTTAAATGATAGCCTTGCTGGATAATGTAGTCTTGGTTGTAGGTTCTTGCTCTGCATTACTTTGAATATTTTTTGCCATTTCCTTCTGGCCTCAAGTGTTTCTGTTGAGAAGTCTGATGTCACCCTTTTGTAGGTGATAGCGTTTTTTTCTCTAGCAGCTTTTAATATTTTCTCTTTATCATTTAGCTTTGGTATTTTAATTATGATGTGTCTTGGTATAGGTTTCTTTGGGTTTCTTTTTAATGGAGTTCTCTGTGCTTCTTGAACTTGTGAGAGTTACTCCTGCATTAATTTAGGGAAGTTTTCAGCTATGATATAATTGAACAAAGTCTCTATCCCTTGTTCTTTCTCTTCTTCTTCAGGAACCCCTATGATGTGGATGTTATTTTTCTTTATGTTGTCACAGAGCTCTTTAAAAGTTTCCTCCGACTTTTTGAGTCTCTTTTTTTTTTTTTTCTCTCTGCTTTTATGCCATCATTCCAGTTGTCCTCCATCTTGCTGATTCAATCCTCAGCTCTATCCATCCTGTTTTTAATTCCTTCCATTGTGGTCTTCATTTCTGATATTGTATTTGTTATCTCCAACTGATTCTTTTTTAATATTTCAATATCCCTTTTTATAGTTGCTATTTCTTTATTTGGGTTTTTGTAATGATCTTCCATTGTTGTTCTAAGATCCCTAAGCATCCTTACAATCATTATTCTGAACTTCACATCTGGAGGTTTGGTTATTTCCATATCACTCAGTTCATTCCTGGATGTTTCTCTTGTGGTTTCATTTGTATTGCACTTCTCTGACTTCTCATTATATCTGTGTGTTTGGGTGTTTTGTTTGTAGAGCTTGTTGAGTCTATGCTTGGTGTTGTCTGCCTCCAGTTTTCAGTTGTGCTATTTCTAGGTCTTCTTGGGTTGGCATCAGCTATTATTTGTAATCTACTTTCAGATTTGGGCTGCTTTGAAGTCTTGATTTGTTTTTTTTCTTAACAGGTGATTGTTTTGTTTGCTGATCTCAGCAGGGGTCTTATTTGAAACTGTATTCAGTAATGTGGTGGGTGTAACCTGAGACTCTGAACTCCTCATCTGCCAGTTAATTTGTCTGGGGGTGGGTTTCTTTCTCAGCTTCAGTAGGGGGAGGTATATCTCAGATCTCCATGGAGACGTGAGTTACTGCCCCTCCTCCCCACTTCTTGTTTTCAGCTGTGTCTTATTGTGCTGATTGGAGCTGGAGAGATGTCTGGAGATCTGTGACCTGGAAGCACTTTGTATTTTTTTTTTGTGCAAGGATCAGCCCCCCCCCCCCCCCAGCTATGGCTGCCTCCAGCACTGAATGAGTCAGCTTTTCAGGTCGTACCCTGCATTCCTCTGCCCCTCACTGTCCATCTCTCTCTCTCCCCTTTCTTTTTGGAAGACAAGCAGGCCCTTTCAACACACCTCATTCCCTGGTCACCAGGCAAGTGACTGTGAGCAGTATTTACTGCTCTTTTCCTTGGAGTGCAATCTTTTCTGGGCTCTCAGCCTCACCCCCGCTCTGTTCCTGTAAGCATGGGAGACTCAGGCACTCCCTACCAGGTTTGTTGTGGCTTCTTCTTTGCTCCTTGGTTTTTTAGAGCTTTTCTTGTAGTCAGATTTGGTTTTTCATGCTGATTGTTCATAAATTAGTTTGTAATCTAGTTTGGTGGTGTGAGCTGGGAGTCTGTGCATCTGCTTACTCTGCTGTCATCTTCAGGTCTCTTCCATGCATGTCTTATTCTCTTTTTTTTTTCTTTTTTTCCGGACCAGGGATCAATTTCAGGATGTCCAAATGCGAGTCTAACACTCTATACACTAAGCCAGCCAGCCAGGGCCCCACCTTCAATTCTTTTTTTTTTAAGTTCTCTGTGTGAACATATGTTTTTAATTAAGTTGGACATAAACATAAATGTGGATTTGTTGGGTCATGTGGTAACTCTAGTTAACACTTTGAGGAACAGCCAAACTGCTTTCCAAAGCAGCCATACATGTCTTGTTCTAGGCCACCTTTTTGCTTATTTGCTTTTTTTCACAAAAGTCAGTGCTTGAGGCCTTGTGTCAGCAGCTCTCCAGTGTTCACCGAGTGGCACCCTGAGCCAGCTCCAGCACTCTTGGTAATGTGCACACCTCACTCGCAAGGGCTGCAAATAACCACATTCATGTTTTTGAGGGTTTGAAAAGCGCACACTGAAACCTAGAAATTGTTGATTATTCAAGCTTAGTGAGCACACTAATTTATCTTGACAATTTCTCATTCTCTTCTCTTTAAATTGTCACTTTGTACTTTCCTGAGAATCAAAAAGTGTTTCCGCATGATAAGTTCATGGCAGTTACATCTGGTATAAAGCTCATTGTGTTTATAACATTTTATTGAAAATAGTTTCTTCATTAATATTTTATTTATTGATTTGAGAGAGAAAGAGAGAGAGAGAGAGAACAGCATGGGGTAGGCAGAGGAGAGGAAGGGGAAGCATCAATTTGTAGTTGCTTCTCTTATGTGCCTTGACTGGGCAAACCCAGGACCTCAAACCAGTGACTTCAGCATTCCAGGTAAATGTTTTTTTCACTGAACCACCACAGATCAGACTGGAAAGTTTCTGGGGTTTTTTCTTCAGTTATAGGTTACATTCAATATTAATTGTATTAGTTTCAGTTGTATGGCTTAGTGGTTAAATAATATATACTGCTTTCAAAAATTAGGGGATATTGCAAAATGAATATGAAGCAATAAAATTTCTCCGAATTTTTGTGAGCAGTATATTTTACAAAGTGTTCTTCCTGATATATTCAGTACTCACCTGGCACCATAGGTATTATATTATTGACTACTTTCCTTATACTGTACTTTATTGTCCCTGACTGTTTTGTGACTACCAATTTATACTTCTTAATCCCTTCACTGGCTCTGGCCTATTGGCTCAGAGGTAGAGTATCGGTCCAGCGTTTGGAAGTCCTGGGTTCAGTTCCTGGTCAAGGCACACAGCAGAAGCAACCAACTGATTTTTCCACTCCTTCCTCTCACCCATGACCCCTCCTGCAGCCTTGGCTCAAGTGAGCAAGCTGGATCCAGGTGCTAAGGATGGCTTCATGACCTTGCCTCAGGTGCTAGAGTGGCTCCATTGCCAAGGAG
The DNA here is from genome assembly GCF_036850995.1 of Saccopteryx leptura. Taxonomy (NCBI): domain Eukaryota; kingdom Metazoa; phylum Chordata; class Mammalia; order Chiroptera; family Emballonuridae; genus Saccopteryx; species Saccopteryx leptura. Next base: position 193,730,521 of record NC_089504.1, read on the forward strand.
CAACCCCACATGGGGGTTAGGATACTGGGGTGGATCCCAGTCAGGGTGGATGCAAGAGTCTGTATCTTTGCCTCCTTGCCTCCCACTTGATTTAAAAAATTTTTTTTTCCAACTTTTTCACTCACTTGCCCAACTCAAATCCCTGCTGGTAACTCATTTGTTCTCTATGACGCTGTCTTTTGTTTGTTCATTTGTATTGTTAGATTCTACATACTAGTGAGATCTTGTAGTATTTGTCTACTCTGACTTTTTCACTTAGCATAATTCCTTTTAGGTCTGTCCATCCTGTAGCAAATGATAAGATTTTATTTCTTTTTTATGGATGAGTAATATTTAATTGTGTATGTGTAGCACATATTTTAGCCACCCATCTAATGATGGGCATATGGATTGCTTCCTTATTTATTATAAATAATGCTGCAATGAACATAAAGTTGCATATAGTCTTTCCATTTAGTGTTTTTAATTTCTTTAGATATATACCCATATGCAGAATTCCTGGGTCATAAGGCGGTTCCATTTTTAATATTTTGAGGATTCACCACATTGTTTTCCATAGTGGCTGAAACCAATCTGCATTTGCACCAACAATGCACAAGGGTTCCCTTTTCTCTACATCCTTGCTGACAATTGTTTGATATTTTGATTATCATCCTGACAGGTCTGAGGCAATAATATCTCATTATGGTCTTAATTTGCATTTCTCTGATGATTAGTGACATTGAGCATCTATCTTTTCATCTGTTTATTGGCCATCTGTATTTCCTATTGGAAGAAGAGTATATTCAGGTTCTCTGCTTTAAATTTAACTGTTTAATTTCTTGGTGTTGACTGTATGAGCTCTATAAATTTTGGATATTAACACCTTATGGGATGTATCATTAGCAATCTTTTCTCCCATTCAATGTTTCTTTATGTTTTGTTGATGGTTTTCTTTGTTGTGCAAAAAACTTTTAGTTTGATGTAGTCCCATTTATTTTTCTTTTGTTTCCCTTACCCAAGGAGATAAAATCACAAAATAAATATTAATAGACATGTCAGAGATTTTACTGGCCATATTTTCTTCCAGATTTTCTTGGTTTCAAGCATTAAATTTAAACATCTAATCTATTTTGACATCATTCTTGTGTGTGGTGTTAAAATGTGGTCTACTTTCACTTTTTGCATGTATCTAATTTTCAGAATATTATTAATTGAATAGACTGTCTTTACCCCATTGTAGCTTCTTGCTTCCTTTATCAAATATTTATTGAACGTTTAGGCATGGGATGATTTCTGAGCTCTCTATTTTTTTACATTGATCCATATGTCTATTTTTATGCCAGCACTATGCTTTTTTGATTACTATAGCCCATGGTATAGTTTGATATTAGGTAGTGTGATATCTCCAACTTTGTTTTTGTTTCTCAAGATTGCTGTGGCTATTTGTGTTTTTTTTTTGTGATACCATATACATTTTTGGATTACTTCTTCTAGTTCTGTGACATTATCTATTGTTAGCATTTTGATAGAAATTGTGTTGAATCTACAGATTGCTTTGGGTATGTGGACATTTTAATGGTGCTAATTCTTTCTATCCATAAAAATGGTATATGTTTCCATTTATTTGTATCTTTTTCACTTTCTTCAGTGTCTTATAATTTTTTGAGTGTATGTCTTTTACCTTCTTGGTTAAATTTATTCCTAGGTACCTTGTTTATTTACTGCAATTATAAATGAAATTGTCATAGTTTCATTTTCTGATAGTTTATCATTGGTGTATAAAAGTAAAACCAGTATCTGAATATTTTGTATTCTGTTACTTTACCAAATGTATTTATCAGTTCTAGTAGTTTTTTGGTAGAATGTTTAGGGCCCTCTACATACAATATCATATTATCTACAAATAATAAATTTTACTTTTTCCATCCAACTTGAATGCCTTTTATTTTTTTCTTGTCTGATTGCTGTAGCTAGGGATCCAGGTACTATGTTGTATAAAAGAGGTGAGAATTAACATCCCTATCTTGTTTCTTCTCTAAAGGTAAACACTTTTAGCTTTTCCCTGTCGAGTATGTTACCTGTGGATTTGTCATATATGGCATTTATTATGTTGAGGCATGTTCCCCACTCTATTCCCACTTTGCTGCATTTTTTATCAAAAGTGGGTGCTGGATTTTGCCAAATGCCTTTTTTTTATCTATTTGAATGATCATATGATTTTTATCATTCATTTTATTTATGTGGTATTTTACATTAATTGATTTGCAAATATTGCAACAACCTTGCACCCTAGGAATAATTTCCATCTGATATATTCTTTTTAAAATTTTAATGACTTTTTTTAGACCATGATAATTTCAACTCTCTCTGACTTCTATTTTTTTTTTGACAGAGATAGGGGCAGACAGACAAAAAGGGAGAGAGATGAGAAGCATCATTTCTTCATTGTGGCACCTTAGTTGTTCATTGATTGCTTTTTCATATGTGCCTTGACCAGGGGGCTACAGCACAGCAAGTAGCCCCTTGCTCAAGCCAGTGACCTTGGGCTCAAGCCTGTGACCCTGGACTTCAAGCCAGGGACCTTTGGGCTCAAATTAGTGACTATTCTGTTATGTCTATGATCCCACACTCAAGCCAGTGACCTTGCACTCCAGCTGGTGAGCCCATGCTCAGTCAGTGACCTTGGGGTTTCAAATCTGGATCCTCTGCCTCTGAGTCTGATGCTCTACCCACTGTGCTACCACCTGGCACATCTATTCTTTGGGTGTCATTTATACTGTACATGAGTTCATAGAATAATCCTCTCTATATTTAACTTATAAGTGAATAAACAGATGTGAATGGTCAAGACTCTAAAAGCCACTGGGTTTGAAAATTTTCTTGAGTGAATGAGTTCAACTTCAGCTGGACACAGTCAAGGCACATATGAGAAAGCAATCAATGAACAACTAAGGTGTCACAATGAAGAATTAATGCTTCTCATCTCCCTTCCTTCCTGTCTGTCTGTCCCTATCTATCTTTCTCTCTGTCTCTCTCTCTGTCTTTGTCTCTCTCTCACATACAAACACACACACACACACATACACACACACACACACACACACACACACAAAGGAATTTCTGAGAAATCAGAGAAATATGGATTGGTCTGAATACTGGTCATGATTAAGTTTCTTAAGTGTGATAGCAATACTGTAGTTAAGTAGAAGATGCACTCATTTTTAAAAGACACCTGTTGAAATATTTTGGAGCAGAGTATTATTATATCTGTTACTCACTCTCAAATGGTTCAGAAAACACATATATAGACAAAAGTACAAAAGCAGATATAAACAAATGACTGAAGCACATATTACAGTTAACAACTGTTAAATTAAGGTTGTTATATGTGGCTGGTCAGTTTATTATCATTTCAACTTTTCTGTGTATTTAGAGTTTTACATTAACAAAAAGATAAAGGAAATAAAGCAAGTGGATGCCTATAATCCATTTACAAATGTGTCCTCAGATAAGCTGGAATGGGGTAAGGGTCAGGCAGCAATCTGAGCCCAGAAAATCCCCAAATAGATCATTTATACAAAATGCTTTTCCTCAGGCAAACATAGAGCCTGAAGTTTTTATTTTAAATAAATCCCTGAATTATTCTCCTAATGGAAGAGGCCCAAGCAAGGCTACCACACATGTGTGGAAGCAAACACCCAAATATGTGAGCCAAGACAAGCCACTCACCACAAGCAGTCTGAGGCAGTCTCCATAGCAGTAACCTTATCAGCCATGCATGGGAAGAGGTGGGCCAGGAGAGAAAAGCTGTGGGGACTTATCTCAGGGATGGAGCAGGGATTGAAGAAGCTGAAGGTAGCAAAAACACTCCTAGAACTAATTAGTAAGCTCAGCAATGGGCAGGATACAAGACCAAGAGATAAAAATGCATTGTTTAAGTCTATGTCCCAACAATGAACATGCAGAAACCAAAATTAAAAACAGTACTATTTGGGATTTCTGGTCTGGCATGTAAAGAGCTTTAAAATCATTACTTCCATCTCCTAATAAGAATAAAAGTGGAATAAACTAAAAACCAACAATGCTTCTTAGCCCCAACAGAGAATTGAGGTCACAGGGCAAACCAATACCCTGAAAACTAGAGATGCAGGCAAAGAGATCTGCTATTTACCAGGAGCAGATGGCTGGAGCCTGGAATACAATGGGATACTGGTGCTATAAGGATGAGTGCTGGGGGCTGTGCCTGAACTGGCTTGAGTCAAAAAGTCATAGAAGGCCAGGCTCAGGGGAGCCTCCCACTTTTCCAAACCTCAGAAAACTCTTACAGTTAAGATCAGAGAAAAATGTCCTTTCGCTTCTAACAAGTAGACAATAAAGTGACTGCTACTGACTTTATTATGTCTCCCCCAAATTTATATTGTAGACCTAACCCCCAATGTTACTATATTTGAAGATAGGGATTTTGGGAGGTAATTAAATTAAATGAGCTCAAAGGATGGTGTTCTAATCTGATAGTACTATGACCTGATAAGAAGGAAAAGAAGAGACAGTCTCTCCCTCTGTGTGCACAAGACAGTCCTGTGGAGACAGTGAGAGGGTAGACGTCTGCAAGCCAAGGAGAGAGTTCTCACCAGGAGCCAAATCAGACAGCACCCTTATCTGGGACTTCTGGCCTCCAGAACTGTGAGATAATAAATCTTTGTTGTTTAAGTCTGTGGTGTTTTGCAGCCCAAGCAGACTAATACAGTGGCCATTTTGAAGTATATTCACAGCACTCTGTTCTTCTCTGGCTCTTAGAGGAAACTACTTTCTCAGAGTGGAACCAACAAAGGGATACACAGTGGCCAGAATAAAAGAGCACCACAACCAAATGCTGACAAGGATAATATGGAGAAACTGTATCACCAACAATTTCCACATTGCTGGTGGAATGTAAATTGTTACAGCCACTCTGGATAACAGTCTGGCAGTTTCTCATAAAACTTAACATGTAACTACCACATATACATAGCTCAGCAACTTCACTGTTGGGCACTTATCCCAGTGAAATAGAAACTTACCTTTGTACAAAAACCTGCACAGGAATATTTATAGCAGCTTTATTTGTGATAGCCCAAAACTGAAATCAGGCCAGCTATCCATAAAAATATGAGTGTTAAAACAAACTGTGGGCCTGTCCAGGCAGTGGCTCAGTGGAGAGAGTGTTGGACTGGGATGCAGAAGGACCTAGGATCAAGACCCCGAGGTCGCCAGCTTGAGCATGGGCTCATTTGGTTTGAGCCAAAGCTCACTAGCTTGGACAGAAGGTTGCTGGCTCAAGTAAGGTGTTACTCGGTCTGCTGAAGGCCCGTGGTCAAGGCACATATGAGAAAGCAATCAATGAACAACTAAGGTGTCACCACGAAAAACTGATGATTGATACTTCTCATCTCTCTCCATTTCTGTCTGTCTGTTCCTATCTATCCTTCTCTCTGACTCTCTCTGTTAAAAAAAAAAAAAATCAACGACGTCAGAGTAATGGCGGGGTAGGAAGCGATACCGATAAATCTCTCCCAAAACTCAACAAGATCTTCAACCAGAAACAGAAAAACCTATCCTTGGAGCCTCCAGATGTTTCGCAATAACAAAAAAAAAAAACAGAGCCACAAGTAAAAGCTCCAAGAAGAACACAATAAAACCAAATTTAAACTGTGACAACAACAAAAAGAAAGGGGGGGAGAAGATGGAGATTAACAGTAGCAAAGGATGATGGAGTGCAAAAGTACTCACAAAATAGTGCGCTACAATGAACAGGGTAGGGACTCTTTTCATTACTCAAAGGTAACCACCATTGAAAATACCACCACAGAAGCACATGAGATAAAAAAGATAGCAACAGAGGAAAGATGTATGGAATACAACCAAATAAAAACAAAAGATAGAAAAACGAAAGAGAAGGATCAAACAAGACACAAAACTAACAGAAAGCAAGATATAAAATGGCAATAGGGAACTCACAAGTGTCAATAATTACACTAAATGTAAACGGATTAAACTCACCAATAAAAACACAGAGTAGCAGAATGGATTAAAAAAGAAAATCCAACTGTATGCTGCCTACAGGAAACTCATCTAAGTAACAAGGATAAAAACAAATTCAAAGTGAAAGGCTGGAAAACAATACTCCAAGCAAATAACATCCAAAAAAAAGCAGGCGTAGCAATACTTATATCTGATAATGCTGACTACAAGACAGCAAAAGTACTCAGAGACAAAAATGGCCATTTCATAATGGCTAAGGGGACACTGAATCAAGAAGACATAACAATTCTTAATATATATGCACCAAACCAAGGAGCACCAAAATATATAAGACAGCTACTTATTGATCTTAAAATAAAAACTGACAAAAATACAATCATACTTGGAGACCTCAATACACCACTAATAGCTCTAGATCGGTCATCCAAACAGAGAATCAACAAAGACATAGTGGCCTTAAACAAAACACTAGAGCACCTGGATATGATAGACATCTACAAAACATTTCATCCCAAAGTGACTGAGTATAAATTTTTCTCCAGTGTACATGGATCATTCTCAAGAATTGACCATATGTTGGGCCACAAAAACAACATCAGCAAATTCAAAAAAATTAAAGTTGTACCAAGCATATTTTCTGAACTTAAAGCCTTGAAACTAGAATTCAACTGCAAAAAAGAGGAAAAAAATCCCACAAAAATGTGGAAACTAAACAACATACTTTTAAAAAATGAATGGGTCAAAGAAGAAATAAGTGCAGAGATCAAAAGATATATACAGACTAATGAAAATGATAATACGACATATCAGAATCTATGGGATGCAGCAGAAGCAGTGATAAGAGGGAAGTTCATATCACTTGAGGCATATATGAACAAACAAGAGAGAGCCCAAGTGAACCACTTAACTTCCCACCTTAAGGAACTAGAAAAAGAAGAACAAAGACAACCCAAAACCAGCCGAAGAAAGGAGATAATAAAAATCAGAGCAGAAATAAATGAATTAGAGAATAGAAAAACTATAGAAAAAATTAATAGAACGAGGAGCTGGTTCTTTGAAAAGATCAACAAAATTGACAAACCCTTGGCAAGACTTACCAAGGAAAAAAGAGAAAGAACTCATATAAACAAAATCCAAAATGAAAGAGGAGAAATCACCACGGACACCGTAGATATACAAAGAATTGTTGTAGAATACTATGAAAAACTTTATGCCACTAAATTCAACAACCTAGAAGAAATGGATAAATTCCTAGAACAATACAACCTTCCTAGACTGAGTCAAGAAGAAGCAGAAAGCCTAAACAGACCTATCAGTAGAGAAGAAATAGAAAAAACCATTAAAAACCTCCCCAAAAATAAAAGTCCAGGCCCTGACGGCTATACCAGCAAATTTTATCAAACATTCAAAGAAGACTTGGTTCCTATTCTACTCAAAGTCTTCCAAAAAATTGAAGAAGAAGCAATACTTCCAAACACATTTTATGAGGCCAACATAACCCTCATACCAAAACCTGGCAAGGATGGCACAAAGAAAGAAAACCACAGACCAATATCTCTAATGAATACAGATGCTAAAATACTAAACAAAATACTAGCAAATTGAATACAACAACATATTAAAAAAATAATACATGATGATCAAGTGGGATTCATCCCAGAATCTCAAGGATGGTTCAACATACGTAAAACGGTTAACATAATACACCATATCAACAAAACAAAGAACAAAAACCACATGATCTTATCAATAGACGCAGAAAAGGCTTTTGATAAAATACAACACAATTTTATGTTTAAGACTCTCAACAAAATGGGTATAGAAGGAAAATATCTCAACATGATAAAGGCCATATATGATAAACCATCAGCTAACATCATATTAAATGGCACTAAACTGAAGGCTTTCCCCCTTAAATCAGGAACAAGACAGGGTTGTCCACTCTCTCCACTCTTATTTAATGTGGTACTAGAGGTTCTAGCCAGAGCAATCAGACAAGACAAAGAAATAAAAGGCATCCATATTGGAAAAGAAGAAGTAAAGGTATCACTTTTTGCAGATGATATGATCCTATACATCGAAAACCCCAAAGAATCCACAAAAAGACTACTAGAAACAATAAGCCAATACAGTAAGGTCGCAGGATACAAAATTAACATACAGAAGTCAATAGCCTTTCTATATGCCAACAATGAAACAATTGAGAATGAACTCAAAAAAATAATCCCCTTCACGATTGCAACAAAAAAAATAAAATACTTAGGAATAAACATAACAAAGAATGTAAAGGACTTATATAATGAAAACTATAAACCATTGTTAAGGGAAATCGAAAAAGATATAATGAGATGGAAGAATATAACTTGTTCTTGGATAGGAAGAATAAATATAATCAAGATGGCTATATTACCCAAAGCAATATACAAATTTAATGCAATTCCCATCAAACTTCCAATGACATTTTTTAAGAAATAGAGCAAAAAATCATCAGATTTATATGGAACTATAAAAAACCCCGAATATCCAAAGCAATCCTAAAGAAAAAGAATGAAGCTGGGGGCATTACAATACCTGACTTCAAACTCTATTATAGGGCCACGACAATCAAAACAGCATGGTATTGGCAGAAAAATAGACACTCAGACCAATGGAACAGAATAGAAAGTCCAGAAATAAAACCACATATATATAATCAAATAATTTTTGATAAAGGGGCCAACAACACACAATGGAGAAAAGAAAGCCTCTTCAATAAATGGTGCTGGGAAAACTGGAAAGCCACATGCAAAAGAATGAAACTGGACTACAGTCTCTCCCCCTGTACAAAAATTAACTCAAAATGGATCAAAGATCTAAACATAAGACCTGAAACAATTAAGTACATAGAAGAAGACATAGGTACTCAACTCATGGACCTGGGTTTTAAAGAGCATTTTATGAATTTGACTCCACAGGCAAGAGAAGTGAAGGCAAAAATTAATGAATGGGACTACATCAGACTAAGAAGTTTTTGCTCAGCAAGAGAAACTGATAACAAAATAAACAGAAAACCAACTAAATGGGAAATGATATTTTCAAACAACAGCTCAGATAAGGGCCTAATATCCAAAATATACAAAGAACTCATAAAACTCAACAACAAACAAACAAACAATCCAATAAAAAAATGGGAAGAGGATATGAACAGACACTTCTCCCAGGAAGAAATACAAATGGCCAACAGATATATGAAAATATGCTCATCTTCTTTAGCTATTAGAGAAATGCAAATCAAAACTGCAATGAGATACCACCTCACACCTGTTAGATTAGCTATTATTAGCAAGACAGGTAATAGCAAATGTTGGAGAGGCTGTGGAGAAAAAGGAACCCTCATCCACTGTTGGTGGGAATGTAAAGTAGTACAACCATTATGGAAGAAAGTATGGTCGTTCCTCAAAAAACTGAAAATAGAACTACCTTATGACCCAGCAATCTCTCTACTGGGTATATACCCCAAAAACTCAGAAACATTGATACGTAAAGACACATGCAGCCCCATGTTTATTGCAGCATTGTTCACAGTGGCCAGGACATGGAAACAACCAAAAAGCCCGTCAATAGATGACTGGATAAAGAAGATGTGGCACATATACACTATGGAATACTACTCAGCCATAAGAAATGATGACATCGGAACATTTACAGCAAAATGGTGGGATCTTGATAACATGATATGAAGCGAAATAAGTAAATCAGAAAAAACCATGAACTGCATTATTCCATACGTATGTGGGACATAAAAGTGAAACTAAGAGACATTGATAAGAGTGTGGTGGTTACGGGGGGAGGGGGGAATGGGAGAAGGAAAGTGGGAGGTGGAGGGGCACAAAGAAGACAAGATAGAAGGTGACAGAGGACAATCTGACTTTGGGTGATGGGTATGCAACATAATTCAACGACAAGATAACCTGGACTTGTTATCTTTGAATATATGTATCCTGATTTATTGATGTTACCCCATTAATAAAAAAATAAAATTATTATAAATAGAAAAAAAATCAACATGGGACATCAGTACTTTCAAATATTATTCAGCAATAAAAAGAAGCTATGCTACTTGGATGACTCTTTAGGGTTATAATATGTGTGCACAGCCAGTCCCAAAGGTTATATTCTATATTATTCCTTTTATATAACGCTTTGAAATCACACAATTTTAGAAGTGAAGGAAATATTATTGGTTGTCAGGGGTGGGGTGGAAGTAGATGGGCAGGAAAGAGGTGGGTATGGTTATAAAAGGACAACATGAAGGGTCCTTGTGGTGTTAGAACTTCAGTATCTTGACTATGGTGGTGGATACATAAACCTACATAGGAAATAAAGTTGTGTGGAACTTACAATGACACACACGATTACACAATTATAGCTGGTGAAATCTGAATGAGATCCATGCATTGTATCAATGTCAATAGCTTGGTTGTGTTATTTGTAACAGGCTGATTTATGTCCTCCCAAAATTTACATATTGAAGCCAAAACCCCCAGTACCTTAGAATATAACTATATTGAAAGATAGGGTCTTTAAAAGAGGTAATCGAGGTAAGATGAGGTTATATGAGGGGCCCTAATCCAATATGATGTGTCCTAATAAAAAGAGATTAAAAAACAGACACAAACCAGGGAAGACCATTTGAGGACATAAGGAGAAGACAGCTGTCTACAAGCCATTAATAATGATGGTAACATTATAACCCAGTGAATAAAACAGAAAATCTATGATAAGACTATAGTGATGTAACTAAATAAATAAATGGGGAGAAGAGAAAGCTCTTACACTGAAATACCAATTACTAAATACAAAAGGAATAGTGGGGTTAGTCACCAACTGGCTGCCATCATAGAAATCATAGTAATAATTGACTCCACCAAAACACAAAAGATGGTGAAGTAAGTGAGAGTTTGATGAAGAACAGTATTTACATAATATCAAAGTATTCACTCATAAAATGAGAAGAATAACTTTACTGTGGAGTAGCCTGGCCAACACAGCCTAACCAAGAATCACTAATAAAGGGGCCAATCATAGTACCCAACTGGATGAGAAGAATATTACCATTTTTTATATTTCTGCCAAAGATACATTATCTAAATCTAATTACAAGGAAACTTCCTACAAAATAACTTCTTGTTATCTTTGAAAGTGCCAAGGTCTGCAGTGGGTGAAGCATCAACCTGGAATGCTGAGGTTCCTGCTCCTCTCCCTTCTCTCTCTCTCTCTCTCTCTCTCTCTTTCTCTGTCTCTCTCTCCCTGTCTTTCTCTCTTAAATGAATAAAGTCTTTAAAAAAGTTCCAAGGTCTTAAAGCCCCAGGGCAGACTGAAAGAGACTGAAGGCCAAACAAGATTCTGACCGTGTTGAAGAGCTGGCAAAACTGAACAGCTGGGATGTAAAGCAGGGACTCTGCACCACATTCATTTCCTGATTTTGAGGGATGAGGGGCTTGATGGGTTGATGGGCCACAACTCACTCTCAAATCTTTCAGAAAAAAGTTCTTTACTTCCTTTTTGTACATTTGAAATTATTTTTAAAAAAATGAAAAAAAAGGAGGGTGTGGCATTAGCTTCATGCCAAGTGTGGATACTTGACCTGTTTACTGAGCATTTCAAAGAAGGCCTTCTCCTTGTCTCTCTTTACAGCTTCCAATTCCTTTCTGTTGAAGAAGCAAAATTAACATATCACTTTGACCAGCCAGTTTTTTTTTTTCCCAGTCGTCACCCAATGTAACTGCAGCCTTGGATGTGTAGCCACACAACACTATCACACCAGCTCCTTGTACTCTGCAACCACTCTGCCTGTTCTACACTATACTAGCTGCGCCTGCTCACCAATGTGGATCCCGGTCCTCAGAACCAGAGGACACTGCCACAGTTACAGAACATCCTTCATGACATTCCTCAATTCACCCATTCATTCCTCTTCAGCACAGCCTGAGACTACTCCCTACCAGCAGCATAAAGACCAAAGTGGCCTTACATTCAAGGAATTCTTGTCCAAGGGGTGCAGGAAGCAAACAAAAAAAAATGGTTTCTAGATTGAAAAAAGAACTTTAGTTTTCAGAATTGCTACAACATCATAGCAATCACTTACTGACTACCTGCTTTGCAGTTCAAATTTTAATTAATCATCATAGCAATTTTATCAAATCAGCACCACATTCTCAATATTTTAGAGCTGAGTTAACCTTTTTTTTTTTAAAGTTATGCCATTTATTATTTTTTATTTATTTATTTATTTTTTAGAGAGAGAGGAGTGAGAGAGAGAGACAGAGAGAGAGAGAAGGGGGAGGAGCAGGAAGCTTCCACTCCCATATGTGCCTTGACCGGGCAAGCCCAAGGTTTCGAATCGGCGACCTCAGTGTTCCTGGTCGATGCTTTATCCCACTGCGCCACCACAGGTCAGGCATGAGTTAATCTTTAACTTCAGAGTTGAAAAGGAGAAAACCACCTGTCCTTGGATAAAATAGGGCAATTGTGTGAACAGAACTCCACTGAGAGTTTTTCTGTGTTCCCCTCACCCCCAACACTCTCTCAGCCTCAGTGCTCACATCTTTGTGCCTTTTCTCCATACCCACCTCCCCACCCCTGACTCTGACTCACTAAAGTCAATAGGCCAGAAACAAATTTTGGAGAAAAAGTACAGCTGAAGCCATTATGAAGACATGAATGAACAGGATTTACATGCCCAGAAAGGTATTATGGGCACCACTCACCCCTACAAAAATACTTGCTGCCTCCCTTAGCATAATGTGGAGTGTTTCTGTAGGGGTGAAAAGTGTGTGCACATGGATTTCAGAGAGATGCAGGCTTGTGCTGAAGCTGCACGCTGTGGTGGTGACTTCCTGACTCATTCACGCACTTTCTAACTCAAACTTCTGAGACCAGGCACTCAGGAATGAAAGTGGCTGCCAACATTTTAAAGAAGGTATGAGCCCTTTCATGCATGTCCAGGCTGGTCAGAGGTCAGCACAGCTCACCAACTTAGGGTATTCTGGAGTGTGGGGTTGATCTGTGAACACATCCCATTTTCTACAGCAATAATACCTTCTAAGGCTAAGCTCCTCTACAAAGAGTGAAATGTGTGATAGGCTGTAAGTTCTGAGTGGAACCACTGAGAAAGGGCCCTTACCTCTGTGCATTATTTGTCCTTTCTGTAGATTCAAGCTTTTGCTAAATCCTGCCCAGCTCATTTTTCAACACTGTGTTTTCCTCAGAAAGCCTATTTAAGTCAATTCTGCATGAAAAATAGAAAAGAGAAAGAAGAGTGGAAACTCCAGCCACCAGGATTATATGCAGTCCACACAAGTCTGGTCTTGAAGTTGGAAGTCATGGCAATCCTGCAGTCCACATTTCCCCTTCCCTAGAGCTCACTCTTCCTTTTTCTCTATCCAGTGTTAACACCGTGTGTGTTGCATCTCCCTAGAAATAAGCCACAAGAAACAGAGCTTTCTAAGATTCCAAAATGGTCACACAATCAAAACTTACTAATGTATTTGGTACCTTGGTTCCATTTACTTTTTGTTTATAGCTGACCTGTTTCTGCATCTTATAGCCTCTAACTCAGTGGTAGTCAACCTGGTCCCTACCGCCCGCAAGTGGGCATTCCAGCTTTCATGGTGGGCAGTAGCGAAGCAACCAAAGTATAAATAAAAAGATAGATTTAGCTATAGTAAGTTGCTTTATAAAGATTTATTCTGCCAAACTTAGCGAAAATTCAAAATAAAGTACTTGGTAAGTAACTATTATTATATGCTTTAACTAGCCATAACTCTGCTTTGTGAATTTTATAAAGTTACTTCCCTACTTTATAAATCACCATTACTGTGGAATCGGTGGGTGGTTAGAAAATTTTACTACTAACAGAGATACAAAGTGGGTGGTAGGTATAAAAAGGTTGACTACCCCTGCTCTAAGTGAAATGTGTCCATGGTTGGTAGCAATGCACAATGTTGGTGTGAGTCCTTAGGTCAGTGGCCCTCAAAGTGTGTGCTAGAGTGCACTGGTGTGCCCTAGAAGATTTCCAAGTGTGCCCTATGGTATTTCAGAGAAATATGTGCCTTTTGGGGACCAAAAAACCAACAGGGTTTTGGAGTTTAGATTTTGGGGGGACAGAGGTGTTGGGTCTTCAAGCTTTAAGCTGACAGTCTGCCAACCCCCTACTTGCCTGATTAGGTTGCAAAAGGCTGTTAAGCTGTGGTGCTGGATTGTTTACACTAACTCCCATGTTCCCTATAAAGACTGGAGGCAAATTTTTTCTATCCTTTCTTTGGTGTAAAGTTAACATGATATGCATGGTGGGGGTTTTCTGAACTTGGTAAAAATTCTTGTGTTGCCTTGGAAACATGATCAAAGATCTCACTGATTTGCTAATGGCCCACTTTGCCCTATAAGTAAAGCAAGATGCAGTTTTTGGGCGCACTTTGTTCTTGCCAGCAGCAAATTACAGGGCCCTCCCAACCTTGTATTTTTTTAATTCTGCACCGTTCCCACTCCGGACCTGGAATTACTTACTAGCTGTACTGGTTTGCGGCATGTGTCCAGATATAAAAAAATATATAGTTACTCTATTATACCATTTCATTACAGAAATACCGCCCTTTTTGTTAACACATCATTATTATATTTATTATTAACAAACATCATTATATTATTTTTAGATAAATACACCCAAATAAAGTGAATAGATTTCTCAAAAAGAAGTGTGATATTGAAGAATCCAATTCTGGATGTGAGCAAATGTTAAGTGTAAATAAAATAGGACTTGAAGGATGATGGGAAGAATTTAATTTATAGCATTTTCCTTCACTTAACACTGAACAATATGATTGGATTAGAAACCCATTCATGGAAGCTTCAAGTAATTTTGTTTTGTTTTTTTTGTTTTTTTTTTATAAATAGATTTTTATTTTAATGGGGTGACATCAATAAATCAGGGTATATATATTCAAAGAAAACATTTCCAGGTTATCTGGTCATTTAGTTCTGTTGCACACCCATCACCCAAAGAGAGATTGTCCTCCGTCACCCACTATCCAGGTTTCTTTGTACCCCTCCCCCTCCCCCTCTCCCTCCTTCCCTCCCCCCACCCCCCGTAACCACCACACTCCTGTCCATGTCTCTTAGTCTCGTTTTTATGTCCCACCAATGTATGGAATCCTGCAGTTCTTGTTTTTTTCTGATTCACTTATTTCACTCTGCATAATGTTATCAAGATTCCACCATTCTGCTGTAAGTGATCTGATGTCATCATTTCTTCTAGCTGAATAGTATACCATGGTGTATATGTGCCCCATCTTCTTTATCCAGTCTTCTATTTTCTTTTACAGTGATTAAAAGCCTTTAAGCAAACTCTTGGCCAATACAGCAAGAATCCATAAAAGAGTAGTGTCCTTAACATGTTCACCAAGTCCAAGTTGGCCCCATCCCTGAAAAATGCCAAATCCCTGAAAAATGCAACCCAACCACAGTTCAGTCTGTTAGGAGCTGTCACAGGGAGTAGGAGTCCAGGAAGAGTCCACATCCAGGAAAAGTCCGCATGGCACTGGAATTGTCACCATTCTATACTTTGCAGCTCATGTCCAAGTCCCAATGACCACTGCTTCTAGCTGGTAATGATTCAGGTAGACTGGAAAAGCCATTTGCAGCATGAGTGGATATGAAGCTTCTGTTCTCCTCTGCCTGGAGAGATGAGACCAGGTTGCTTTTCCCTGGAGCTCTGTGACTGTGGCATGGTAAAGAGAACCTTGGGATACACTAAGCTGGGTGGCAAAGGTAGATTCATAATAGAAGTTGGCAAAAGGGGGAAAGAGAGCTCTAAATTAGGAGTAGGTCCCAGCCTGAAATATGAGTGGGGCATTGAGGTAGGAGGGATAAAGGAAACACTATATATTAAGCAAAGCAGCAGAAAATAGGAATATCAGCACCCACAACAGAGATCTTTGAGGGAAGAATAAAAAACCTGACTATTCAGGCAAAACATAGTTAAGTGGCCCTTGTGCAAATGAGATCAGTTTACCTGCTTCTTGGAAGAAATACCCTAGGCTCGTCCACAGTGTCATAGATGGGGGCGACGGCCCTGGGCACCTTCAGCCTTCAGTGGCAAACCCCAGCATTCTGGGCAAGGTTAGGTCATAGGTGGCTGGAGCAGGGCTGGAAGAGACTGAACCCTCCCTTAGAGGAGCGAGGGGGAAGCCTACCTTCCAGTGTCCCTGTTTCCTCACAGCAGAGGCATGTAAGCCTGACAGGCTTTAGCTCAATGACCTTCCTTTCCACTATTGAAGCAGGATCCAGATGGCATCCTATGAGACCCCTTTGGGGCGTTGGAGCCTTTAAGGATGTATCCTAAAAGCTGGTAGTTCCCCTGATTTCTATTGGGCTTTTTCTGCCTCTAGGTATCTTAAAAGCCATGCTCAGAAGATCTTGCTGAGGGGTTTGAGGATCCCCATCCGCCTATATAAATCTTTTCCATATATCTGGAGCTATTTGGAAAAAGACAAAACAGTGTTATTAGCTGGATCTAATAAAGAAGGTAGTAGTTTGCAGGCGAAAAAGATTTGGTGTCTCCTGTGCATCAGCATTCAAAAGAAATGTAAATTTTTTTTAAAGTAAAAAGTATGATATGGTAGACCCGTAGGAGTTCCAGGATATGACTACCCCCTTTAAAAAAAAATTTTTTTTAATTGACCTTAAAATGTTTGCTGAGTACACTTTAATAATACCTTAACTTTAAAGTTTGTAAGCATGAAAAAATACAGTGAATGCTTTTGCTCCATATGCAGGAGCATTTTCAGTTTAGCCAGTTTAGGAAATCCAATAATAGAACAATGCATACAGACAATGACGTATAACATGCTTAGCAGCCTCTCCTGTTCTGACAGAGGTTACTATAGATCCGGAATATGTATCCACTGTAATGTGGACATACGACTGTTTGCCAAATGAAGGTATATGAGTAACATCCATCTGCCAAAGTTGTCCTGGTAGGGGTCCTTGAGGGTTAACTCTAAATGAAGGGGCAGTATAGGACCCCTTGGACAGGATTTCCCAATCTGCCGTGCTACTTCCCAAGAAAGTTGAAACTGTTTACACCGGGCTGCAGCATTCTGGTGAATAGTATGAGACTGACTTGCTCAGTCTGTCATGGTTGCTCTATATAAATTTCTTTTGGGTAGCTTGATCAACAAGGGCATTCCTAGGCCCTAGCCAGTTGGCTCAGTGGTAGAGCCTTGGCCTGGTGTGCAGGATTCCTGGGTTCGATTCCCAGTCCGAGCACACAGAAGAAGCGCCCATCTATTTCTCCACCCCTCCTCCTCTCCTTCCTCTCTGTCGCTCTCTTCCCCTCCCGCAGCCAAGGCTCCACTGGAGCAAAGCCACGCCGGGCACTAAGGATGGCCCCATGGCCTCTGCCTCAGTCGCTAGAATGGCTCTGGTTGCAACAGAGCAACACCCCATATGGGCAGAGCATTCCCCCCTGGTAGGCATCCCAGGTGGATCCCGGTCAGGCGCATGCGGGAGTCTGTCTGACTGCCTCCCCATTTCCATCTTCAGAAAAATACAAAAAATAAATAAATAAAAGAAAAAATACAACAATAAAAAAATACAGAAAAGAAAAGAGAAAAAAAAAGGAAAAGAAAAGAAAAGAAAAAAGGGCATTCCATTGTGCTAAAGCTCCAGGGAGCATGAAGTGAGCTTGAGTATGTCCTATGAAAGAAACATGGAGCTCTATGTTGACATATAAGTCTTTGAAGAAGGAGGAACTGCTGAAATAGCTCATCAGCATTTGTCCCTAAAACAGCAGTCTTTATAGTGGAAACACCATAAGTAAATATTTACTGTCTGTCTATACATTAAAGGGGGAATATGGCAAATGCTGAAAAGCCATGCTCTTTGTGCCCCTCCCCTCCCCCAACCCCCTTCCCTCTCCTACCTCCACCCTGTAACCCCAACACTGTTCTCCATGTCTCTGAGTTTCATCTTTATGTCCCACCTATGTATGGAATTCCATAGTTCTTAGTTTTTTCTGATTTACTTCTTTCACTCAGTATAATGTTATCAAGGCCCATCCATGTTGTTGTAAAAGATCCTATGTCATTATTTCTTATGGCTGAGTAGTATTCCATAGTATATATATACCAAAGCTTTTTAATCCACTCATCCTCTGATGGACACTTGGGCTGTTTCCAGATCTTTGCTATTGTGAACAATGCTGCTATAAACATGGGGGTGCATTTCTTCTTTTCAAACAGTGCTATGGTGTTCTTGGGGCATATTCCTAACAGTGGTATAGCTGGGTCAAAAGGCAGTTTGATTTTTATTTTCTTGAGGAATCTCCATACTGTTTTCCACAGTGGCTGCACCAGCCTGCATTCCCACCAGCAGTGCAGGAGGGTTCCCTTTTCTCCACATCCTCGCCAGCACTTATTCTGTGTTGTTTTATTGATGAGTGCCATTCTGACTGTTGTGAGGTGATATCTCATTGTGGTTTTAATTTGCATTTCTCTAATCATTAGTGAAGTTGAACATTTTTTCATATGCCTGTTGGCCATCTGTGTGTCCTCTTTGGAGAAGTGTCTATTCATTTCTTTTGCCCATTTTTGGATTGGATTGTTTGTCTTCCTGGTATTAAGTTTTACAAGTTCTTTATAAATTTTGGTTATTAACCCCTTATAAGACGCTATGTCAAATATATTCTCCCATTGTGTAGTTTGTCTTTTTATTCTGTTCTTATTGTCTTTAGCTGTGCAGAAGCTTTTTAGTTTGATAAAGTCCCATTTGTTTATCCTGTCTTTTATTTCACTTGCCTGTGGAGACAAATCAGCAAATATATTGCTGCGAGAGATGTCAGAGAGCTTACTGCCTATGTTTTCTTCTAAGATGTTTATGGTTTCATGGCTTACATTTAAGTCTTTTACCCATTTTGAGTTTATTTTTGTGAGTGGTGTAAGTTGGTGGTCTAGTTTCATTTTACTGCAGGTAGCTGTCCAATTTTCCCAACACCATTTGTTGAAGAGGCTGTCTTTACTCCATTGTATTTCCTTACCTCCTTTGTCAAATATCAGTTGTCCATACAGCTGTGGGTTTATTTCTGGGTTCTCTGTTCTGTTCCATTGATCTATGTGCCTGTTCTTATGCCAGTACCATGCTGTTTTGAGTACAATGGCCTTATAATATAAGTTCATAACCAGAAGTGTGATACCTCCTGCTTTATTCTTCCATTTCAAGATTGCTGAGGCTATTCGTGTTCTCTTTTGGTTCCATATAAATTTTTAGAATATGTGTTCTATATCTTTGAAGTAAGTCATTGGTATTTTAATCGGTATTGCATTGAATTTATAAATTGCTTTGGGTAATATAGACATTTTAATGATGTTTATTCTTCCTAACCATGAGCACGGTATATGCCTCCACTTATTCGTATCTTCCCTGATTTCTTTTATCAATGTTTTATAATTTTCCGAGTACAAGTCATTAATCTCCTTGGTTAGATTTATTCCTAGGTACTTTATTTTTTTGGTTGCAATGGTAAAGGGAATTGATTCCTTGATTTCTCTTTCTGACAGTTCATTATTAGTGTATAAAAATGCCTCTGATATCTGACTATTGATTTTATATCCTGCCACCTTGCCAAATTCATTTATCACGTCTAGTAGTTTTTTGACCGAGACTTTAGGGTTTTCTATATACAATATCATATCATCTGCAAATAATGATAGTTTTACTTCTTCTTTTCCAATTTGGATGACTTTTATTTCTTTTTCTTGTCTGATTGCTGTGCTAGGACTTCCAGAACAATGTTGAATAAGAGTGGTGAAAGGGGGCACCCCTCCCTTGTTCCTGATCTTAAGGGGATTGCTTTTAATTTTTGCCCATTGAGTATGATGTTGGCTGTGGGTTTGTCATAGATGGCCTTTATCATGTTGAGGTATGTTCCCTGTATTCCCACATTGCTGAGAGTTTTGGTCATGAATGGGTGCTGGATGAATTTCTGCATCTATTGAAATTATCATGTGGTTTTTCTCCTTTCTTTTGTTTATGTGATGAATCACATTGATTGATTTGCGAATATTGTACCAGCCTTGCCTCCCAAGAATAAATCCCACTTGATCATGGTGTATGATTTTTTTCATATATTGCTGGATCTGGTTTGCTAATATTTTGTTGAGGATTTTTGCATCTAAGTTCATCAGAAATATTGGCCTACAATTTTCTTTTTTTGTGTTGTCTTTGCCTGGTTTTGGAATCAGAATTATGCTCGCCTCATAAAGGGAGTTTGGAAGTCTTTCTTCCTCTTGAATTTTTTGAAATAGCTTGAGAAGGATAGGAGTTAGTTCTTCTTTGAATATTTGGTAGAATTCACTTGTGAAGCCATCAGGCCCAGGACTTTTCTTTTTTGGGAGTTTTTTGATAGCTGTTTCAATCTCATTTGTTGTAATTGGTCTGTTTAGGTTTTCTGATTCTTCAAGATTGATTTTTGGAAGATTATATGTTTCAAGGAATTTGTCCATTTCATCTAGGTTGTCTAGTTTTTTGATGTACAGTTCTTCATAGTATTTTCTTACAATATTTTGTATTTCTGTTGTGTCAGTTGTTATTTCTCCACTCTCATTTCTAATTTTATTTATTTGAGTCCTCTCTCTTTTTTTCTTGGTGAGTCTGCTTAAAGGTTCATTGATCTTGTTTACCTTTTCAAAGAACCAGCTCCTGGTTTCATTGATCCTCTGTATTGTTTCTTTAGGCTCTATGTCATTTATTTCTGCTCTGATCTTTATTATTTCCTTTCTTCTACTAGCTCTGGGTTTTACTTGCTGTTCTTTTTTTAGTTTTTTTAGATGCAGGGTTAAGTTGTTTATTTGAGCTTTTTCTAGCTTCTTGAGGTATGCCTGTATTGCTATAAACGTCCCTCTCAGGACTGCTTTTGCTGTGTCCCATAAATTTTGAGTTGATGTATGCTCATTATCGTTTGTTTCTAGGAATTTTTTAATTTCTTCTTTGATCTCAATGTTAACCCATTATTATTTAATAACATGCTATTTAGTTTCCAAGTGTTTGAATGTTTTTCAATTTTTCTATTGTGGTTGATTTCTAGTTTAATGCCATTGTGATCAGAGAAAGTGCTCGATATGATTTCAATCTTCTTAAATTTGTTGAGACTGCTTTTGTGCCCTAACATGTGGTCTATTCTAGAGAATGCACAATGAGCGCTTGAAAAGAATGTATATTCTACTGTTTTAGGGTGAAATGTTCTGAAGATATCTATTAAATCGAGTTGATTTAATATGTCCTTTAAGTCTGCTGTTTCTTTGTTAATTTTCTTTCTTGAGGATCTATCTAATGATGTTAATGGGGTACTGAAATCCCTTACTATTATAGTATTGCTGTTGATCTCGCCCTTTAAGTCCATCAAAGTCTGCTTTATATATTTAGGCGCTCCTATATTAGGTGAGTAGATATTTATAATGGTTATATCTTCCTTTTGGATTGCTCCCTTTATCATTATGTAGTGACCTTCTTTATCTCTAACTATGGTCTTTGTTTTAAAGTCCATTTTGTCTGATATAAGTATTGCTACCCCAGCTTTTTATTCATTTCCATTTGCGTGAAATATATTTTTTCCATCCTTTTATCTTCAGTCTGTGTGCATCTTTTGATTTAAGGTGTGTCTCCTGTAGACAGCATATGTATGGGTCCTGTTTTCTTATCCACGCAGCTACCCTATGTCTCTTGATTGGATCATTTTATCCATGAACATTTAAGGTTATTACTGATATATAATTGTTTATTGCCATTTTTTTCTTTAAAACTGTTTTCCTCTTTTGCTATATTCTTTTTTTCCTTTGATCTATTTACAACAGGTCCCTTAGCATTTCTTGAAGCCTTGGTTTGGTTGCAGTGAATTCCTTGAGTTTCTTTTTGTCTGTAAAGCTTTTTATTTCTCCTTCAATTTTAAATAATAGCCTTGCTGGATAAAGTAGTCTTGGTTGTAGGTTCTTGTTCTGCATTACTTTGAATATTTCTTGCCATTCCCTTCTGGCCTCAAGTGTTTCTGTTGAGAAGTCAGAAGTCATCCTTATGGGGGCTCCTTTGTAGGTGATAGTCTTTTTTTCGCTAGCTGCTTTTAATATCTTCTCTTTATCATTTAGCTTTGGTATTTTAATTATGATGTGTCTTGGTGTTGGTTTCTTTGGGTTTCTCCTTAATGGAGTTCTCTGTGCTTCCTGAACATGTGAAATGTTTTCCTGCCTTAATTGGGGAAAGTTTTCTGCTATGATATGTTTGAACAAAGTCTCTATCCCTTGTTCTTTCTCTTCTTCTTCAGGAACCCCTATGATGCGGATGTTATTTCTCTTCATGTTGTCACAGAGCTCTCTTAGAGTTTCCTCAGACTTTTTGAGTCTCTTTTCTTTTTTCTGCTCTGCTTCCGTGCCTTTATTTATTGTGTCCTCTAACTCGCTGATTCAATTCTCTGCTTCATCCATCCTGCTTTTAATTCCTTCCATTGTATTCTTTTTTTCAGATATTGTATTTGTCATTTCTGACTGATTCTTTTTTATTATTTCAATGTCCTTTTTTATATTTGTTATCTCTTTATTTAGGTTTTCGTAATGGCCATCTATGGTTGTTCTAATATCTTTGAGCATCCTAACAATTGTTATTTTAAACTGTGCATCTGGTAATTTGGTTATATCTGATTGACTTAGGTCCTTTTCTGGGGATTTCTCTTGGTTTATTTGTGTTGTATTTCTCTGCCTCCGCATTTTCTCTTCGCAAGATTGGCTGTGATCATGCGCTTGGGTGTACAAGCGTTGGTGGCCTTGGCCTATGCCCCGCCCCCGTTTGTGACTTTATGCTCGGTCCTGAGGGCACTGGCGAGCACCTTTGCTCAGCTGTGGTTCTTCACCTGTTTCCAGGCTTTCGCCCTGCCCTTGCAGGAGGAGCCCGTTCTAGGGACTGCTGCTAGCCTTGGCTCTACCGCCGGGCAGGACTGCATGCCCAAGCTCCCAAGTAGTTTTGGTTTAACATTAACAGAAGAAGAACTGGCAGCTATATCCACTGATTGTGAACTGATGATTAAACAGAAGAAATCGTCTCTTGAAGCCTTTTGGATTTCTATAAAAGAAGAATATATGGCAATATCTTAAAAAACTTTGAACATTTTACTACAATTTTCAACATCCTATTTTTGTGAATTAGGATTTTCTACCCTCAACACAATTAAGAGTAAAAAGAGAGGAATTCTTCAATGTATTGACAAAGAAATGAGAGTTTGCCTTTTAAATATATGCCCAAACATTGAAGAAATCACTAAGACACATCAGGCTCATGTTTCTCATAAACACAAGAATGAAAAACCTTAACACATTTGTGCTGGGACCTGCCAAATTTACTATATCTTACTTATTTCTTACCCTTCTTTTTTACAAACTCTAAAAAGCATAACTCAAGAAATGTAACATAAAAATGTTTTTTAATGTCAGAATAAATTTAATTTTGTCATATTTATTTTGTTTAATTACCATAAAAGCATGCTAGAATTTTATATTTTTTCTTTAATATTTGACTTAATTATTATAATATATTTTTCAAAAATTTGTATATAGTGCGCCTACAATTATTTGTAGGATTTTAAATGTGCCCTGACTTCAAAAAGTTTGAGAACCACTGGTTTAGGGCCTGGGTCCTCTGTATTTCAGGCTGATGCTCTATCCACTGCACTAGTGCCTGATCAGGCTATATCTTCTCTTAATGGATGAAACAGTTCAGAGGTAGTGAGGTTTGCTAGAGCAGTTAATGGCTCAGGGGCCCTAGCATGAACACCACTGCAGCACAGGGTGCATCTCTTATATTTGTAACACTTTAGGGAGGTTTTGGAGAAATTAGAGGACTCAAATGTTAATGTTGTTAAATGAAAGCATGAAGGACAATTTTGCTACCAAATGACTGGGAAAGAGAGACAGTCAAGGAAGTTTATCTGAGGAATTAGAGAGCTACAGATATAGGATATGCCTGTAGGAGTGTCTTGTACATTGAGGGGTTCCCAGGATTCAGATGGCAGATCCAACACTGAGTTAAATTTTCCCCTGCCACTATAACTCTGGAGGCATTTGCTTGAAAACCAGAATCCCCAAGTCAAGGTGCAAGGAGGGGAATAGTAAGTAAAAGTATGGGTAAAGGTGTTTTCATTTCTGGGTTTTCTCAGTTTCAGGATATAGACACAGTTCCTGATAAGTGTGGTCTGGAAAGTTCTCCTGGAGGAACTTGTCCCAGGCTAACATTAGAATAGCTAAGAGCACTTGGTTTTTAGTTAGCCATTTTAAAGAGTCTAGGGTATAGTCTTAGAGACCCTCTAGTAAAGAATCATAGAACTTCCCTGCCTTAGATACCATGTAGAACTAGCGGCCCAGTTCTGAGTGATATTTTTTCTGTGGTTGAGTTCTCCCCCCCCCCCCCCCCCCCCCGCCATTGGGTCTCTTCTCATGGTTTTGCTGGGCCTCATCTGGTCCAGTTGTGTTTTGAAAACCTTGACTCTGGTTTCTCCCATCCTTGTGCAGGTGCATTCTTCAGTTGGTTCCACTTCTGGTTCTTCAATTGGTTCCCCTTCTGCTCCTTGGGGCTCCTTTGGGGAAGGTTCTTCTGTGTTCCATAGCCTAGAGAGATGGGTCCAGGAAGGGACTCCTAGTAATTTGGCAGCTGTAGGGGTGGTAGGAATTAATTGGTATGGGCCCTCCCATTTTGAGTGTAAGGGTTGTGCTTGTTCTGGCAGAACCTTTAAAAGAATCCAATCTCCCATCTTTAGGAGCATTGGGGGAAAATCTTTTTGCGGTTGGTTTGAGTAAATGGAAGTCAGCATGCTGTCAGAGGAGATGTCATGTAAGAGATAAAGCTAGGAGATAATCTCTGAGGGAAAATTATTAGGGGAAGGTGGAAGAAGGTTGCCAAGTAGAAAGGAGCAACCATAATGAGTTTGAAAGGGCTGAGGAAAATCGGGGCTTAAGGTGCTATATGAAGGTGGGTCAGGACAGTGGAGAGAAGAGAGACCCAATCTTGCTTCAGTTCAATGAAGAGTTTGGTGAGTTGTATTTTGAGGGTGTCATGAGCTCATTCAACCTTACCAGAGGACTGTGGCCAGTAAGAGATGTGTAGGCACCAAGTGATGCCAAGGGGATGGTACACCTGCCGAGTAACTTGGGAGATGAAGGCAGGGCCCTTGTTGCTTTGGATAGAAGCTGGGAGGCTGAAGCAGGGAATTATATGCTGGGTGAGGACAGCGGTGACCTCAGAGGCTTTTTCAGAGGAGGTGGGGGAGACTTCTAGACAGTAGGAGAAAGTGTCATGAAGGTGAGGAGGTAGCGGAGGGAACAGATGTGGGGCATATGAGTGAAGTCATTTTGCCACTCCTGTCCAGAAATATGTCTGCAGGCCAAGTGGGATTGGAAGAAAGAGGGTGTCCTTAGGCCCCTTTGGAGGATAGAAGTTTTGCAGACCTTGCAAGATTGAGTAATTTGGGCAAGAAGAGAAGACAAGTTAGAGTGGGTAATGAAGGGTCAGAGGAAGATAGGTAGAGGACAGTAGCTAATGAGAGGGGAGTTATAGAAGGAAGTGAGGACATCAAGGGCCTAGAGAGTTGGCAAAATGAGGTTGCTCTAGGAAGTGAATTGGGGCCCTTTGTAAATGGTGGCCCATTATAAGAGATTTTTTTTATTCTTTGAGGGTATGAGTGTTGCATGTGTTGAGAACTGGTTCCTGAAGAAGAAAAGCTGTGTGTGCCTCTCACTCTGCCCTGTTGCCAAGGGCATTAAGTCATGAGCCTTTCTGGTGTCCATGGCAGTGGAGGATTGTGACTGTAGTATGTAAGTGTAGGGCCTCAATAAGGTGGAGGATAAAGGAAGCATGTGGAATTGGAGAGCCTTGAGTGGTGAGAAAGCCATGTTCAGCCTAGATGGTGACATGGGAATGGACTATGTGGTAAACATATTTGGATTCATGGTATATGTTGACAGATCAGTCCTTAGCTAGAGTTAGGGCACAGGTAAGAGCAAAGAGTTCAGCCTTTTGGGCAGAGGTGTTGGGAGGTAGGGGATATGCCTCAATTAGGTCATAGGCTGAGGTGTTAGCATAGCCAGAGTGGCATTTGCCATTTTAAACATAAATAGAGCCATCAACAAACCGGGTGAAGTCAGGGTTTGCAGGACTGCAGAGATTGGCATGGAGGGAGCGGGAGGTATCTGGTTCCATAATACATGAATAGAATATGAGAACATTGGTTAGAAGTAGAGTGGAGGGATTTAAGGCAGGAGATTTGAGGAGGGAAATATGAGGTGAGTGTGAGTTGGTACTGGATGAGTCAAGCTAAGAAAGGAAGGAGCCTTGTTATGTAGCAGGCTAAGGACTGCATGAGGAAAATAGACAACAATGGTTGGGAGAAGGTGAGTTTGGAGGCCTCAGTGATAAGTAGGGCAGTAGCTGCAATAGCGTGAGGGAGGGAGGCCAGTCCGGGTTGTGGGGTCTAGATGCTTGGAGAGATAGGCAGCTGCTTTGAAGTCTGGTCCTGATTTCTGTCCAAGAAGGCCAAGAGCAAGGCCTTGAGACTCATGGGTGTAGAGGAAAAAGAGTTTGGTGAGGTTAGGGAGTGTAAGGGCCGGTGCTGAGTTGAGGGTGGCTTTGAGTTGAGAAAAAGCATTTCTAGTGAAGGAGGAAGGTAAGAAAGGTTCTTGCAGGGGGCCAGATGAGGCCTTATTTTAGGGTTTGGCAATAAACCTGAAGTTGGGCATCCAATGTGGAAATAATCTGTGAGACCAAGGAAAGATAAGAGGTCCTGTTTAGTGATGGGGAAAGGAGCAGAGTCTATAAGGTGTTTTCATTGAGTGATTATTTTTTGTTTGCCTGAGGACAGACAAAAGCCAAGATAGGTGACAATTGAGGAGGAGAGCTGAGACTTATTGTGGTAGCCAACGGAGGCCAGGTGGTTGATAAGGAGGCACGTGTTAAATTGGGAAATTTGTGCTGTAGGACCAGGCCAAAGAGGTGGCCAGGAGTTTTTCCAGGAGGTAGGGGTTGTCCTAGAATCTCTGGGGGAGGACAGTCCATGTGAGCTGTTGGGAATGGTGGGTGTCAGTGTTCATCCAGGTGAAGGCAAAAGGTCTTATGAGTCAGGGTGTATCAGAATGGAGAAGAAAGCATCTTCTAAGTCTAAGACAGTAAAAAATTACAAGTGGGGAAATTAAGAAAAGGAGGGTTGAGGGGGATAGGGATGATGCGGTAGAGAGAAACTACAGCCTTATTTGAGGTAAAAGTCCTGGATAAATCTGTAGAAATAATCTGGTTTCTTGAAAGGTAAGATTGGGGTATTGTAAGGAAAACAGGTTGGGCAGAGAATGCCTGCTCAAAGGAATTTATAGATAAGGGAAGTTTAAGTCTTACTTCTCTCTGCTGGATAGAGTATTGTGCCCTGGTTGAGTAATGGGGAGGTTTTTTAAAGTAATGGATATAGGGGAATTATGGGTGGCTCTAATAGGTTGGGAGGTATTCCAGAATTGGGCTTCTATGTCATCTAGCATTGGATCAGGGGTTGAAGTAAGAGCATCAGGATTGGAAGGAGCATTGGACAGAAGCCCAATGAAGATGCTATCAAAAGAGGAGAGGGAGGGGGTATAGATAGTAATGGTGGTGTAAAATTTGGTGAGGATGTCTCATCCAACGATGAGAGTAGGTCACTGAGGAAGAATAAGGATTAAAGAGACAAATTCCTAGATGACAGAGGCGAGTGGGGATGTTCAGTGGATTGGAGGGAATACAGTCAACCGCAATAATTCAGATGGAGGAAGGAGACAGTGTCCTGAGAATTTGGGGAGTGCTAAATAAGTGACCCCTCTATCTAATAGGGAAGAAATGGCCTTACTGGCAACCTGCAGAGTTATCTGAGGCTCTGTCATTCAGATGGTGGATGTGGAGGCCTGTAGAAAGGTCGGTCCCCTCAGTCTTCTTCTTCTCCTAGATGCCAAGAAGTGCACTGCATGCAGACTAGTACTGGGGAGAGGCTGGGAATGGGAGGGGGCAGTTTCCATGCCTTGAGGGGCTAATGCACAGTCTGACATAATGATGCACATGACCACAAAGAGGGGAGGGTTTTGTTGGTGGCCTGGGCCTGGAGCAGGTGTGGCTCTAGTGTCCCTCCTGTCTTCACTAAAGCAGGCCCCTGGGAAAGGGCTCTAAAATCTCAGCTGGGATTTTTTGGGACCTTTGTGTGGTTTTACATAGGCAAACATCTATATGGTCTGGGCTTAGGCTAATCTCTGTTTTGTTAGGGTCAGTTATTTTTGTAATCTTAACTGAAACTGGAAGTTTCTGGCAACAATTTTTAGCTCATGCCTAATAAGTGGGACCTCAGTACCAACAATAGAACTTTCCAGAACTGAGTTAGAGATGCCAGCATTGCCTCAGCAGTTCTCAGGGTAAGCAGCCAGCAACTCTTGTCCCATAGTCCACATCTCCTTTCCTACCTCATCACCCCCCCCAAATACATAGCCCTCTATTCAGCCAGAGAAGTATATTAGCAGGCAGTCCCAGAGTATATCTTGCCAGCTTGGCTGCTCTGCCCGACATGCCAACTCATCTTTACCCTTGTGTGATTTTCCAGATGACTAGAGGCCTGGTTCAGCACTTAGGATGAAACCCCTACTCTCCTATTCCCAAATTGGGCAGGCTTGAGAGGGCCTGGGAAAACTAGAGGGAGGGGAAGAGACCTCCCTTGGGTATCTTCAACTTTACCAGCCTTACGCTGCAGCTTCCAAAATGCAGAAAAGGAGGATGTTTGAGAAACTTGCTGGTCTGGGAAAAAAAGAGTTCCTTGCATTTTCCATCCCAGGAAAACTGCACTTAACCATCTGAGAATCTCTCCTTATCTCTCTCTCTCTCTCTCTCTCTCTCTCTCTCTCTCTCTCTCTCTCTCTCACACACACACACACACACACACACACACACATACACACACACACATATAGACACATACATACAATTAAAAACAAAACAGGGGCCCAGGTCAGTTAAACACCAAGGTGGCGAGTTTGATCCTTGGTCAGGGTACATAAGGGAAGCTACCAAAGAATGCACAACAAAGTGAAATAACAAATTAATGCTTCTTCTTTCTTTCTCTTCAGTCATCAATAAAATCTGGTTTGCTCCTTTGGCACTATTAAAGAAATATAGGAAGGAAGGTGAACAAACATGAAAGAACCCTACAGATGGCAACTCAATGAAGGGGGGGCTTTTATTGTCTAAACTGTGTCTCTAAGTCATGACCCTGGGGTTGTTTTAAAAATTGAAACAAAAGAGTAAACATGATATGGAGTATGTAAATGTAATTAATGCCAGTAAACTGTGTGCTCATAAAAAGTAAAGTAGATATTTTTACCATCATTTTAAAAAAAGAGAAAAACAAACAAATCAAAACCTGCATTTATGGAAAAAGCTCATCTACAGTATGAAAAGCTAGGGTTCAGCAATATGGTCTATTTTCTTCCTCTCAAGGAGAATAAAAATTGTCAATGACAGTAGGCGTATGTGCTGTAATTCAAAGGCAAGGGAGAGCTTTTTGACATTTAAAGGTATAGCCTACCTACCATGCCTTTCACAATATTTTTCACTAGGAATTAATGTGTAATTTTTTGTGTGACAGAGACAGACAGATAGGGACAGACCATAAGAGAGAGAGAGATGAGAAGCATTAATTCTTTGCTGTGGTGCCTTAATTTCTCATTGATTGCTTTCTCCCCTTGACCAGGGGGCTACAGCAGACTGAATGACCCCTTGCTCAAACCAGATGAACCCATGCTTGAGCTGGCAACCTCGGGGTTTTGAACCTGGTTCCTCTGCATCCCAGTCTGATGCTCTATTCACTGCACCACTGCCTGGTCAGGTAATGCGTAATTTTTGAGTTGGATTAATTTTTGAATCAGTTACTACTTCAGTGGTGGTGGTGGTGTCAAGTTGGGGAGCATAATGGGGTGGGGGAAAAAGGAAGGAAAGGAGAAAGGAACTAAGTAAACCCCAAGGTTCTGGCCAGGTAGCTCAGTAGATTAGAGTGTCATCTCGACATGCCAAGATTGCAGGTTGCATCTCCTGTTCAGGACACCAAAGAAGCTGGTTAGTTAATGACACTGTGTGTGGGTATTATTCTCAGTGTTTTCTTATTTGTTTTTTCCAAACACTACCAAAAAGTAACTTGTGTGGAATTAAACAAAGATCATCCACACAGAGAACAAGAACTACTTATGAACTGTAATACTAGGTAGTAGGCTTCCACCTTGCCCTACCCAACTTGCCCCGCTCCACACCACTGCTTGCATTTGGCAGAGACTGAAATTGAAGGCAGGGGCAAGAGTGGAAAGACTTAAATGGTGGCCAAACAGGAAGGTCCCTACAAATTAGAGCTGGTTGGCATGGCCTGGGGCAGCAAGAGGTAATAAGGCTGACTACAAAAGGGATGTGGGACTTATTCCAAGAGGTGGAGCATGTTTGCTTTCCCCTGTTGGACCCAAATTGGAAGGTGTCAGAACAGGAAGTTCTCAGTTGGAGGCAGAAATACTAATCAAAAATGAGAGGCTGACAGGTCAGTTCTGACTTTTTGGGACTAGCCTGTTGCTTCCAGAAGTATATACAATTTGGGATTTCCAGCCAGGAACCTGTCTCTACTTCAGGCCACCAAATACCTTTCCAGGTTGGGGAAAGTTTATACATATAACAACAACAAAAGTGATGATGACAGAAAGAGAAATAATTAATCACATATTTACATTTTTATGTTATTTATAAATTATAATGTGTGTCAATAAAAACAATGATCACTGCTATTATGATTACTTACCATGCACCTTTAGACTGCCTGTCCCTGCCCACTGTAAGTTGCCACTCCATGCTCAGGTCGTTTCTTATACCCTTCCCCTGCTAATGTCTGTCCTTAACATCCTCTCCCATTGTCAACCTGCCATGTGGTTGACCTCTTTTCTTTGGTGGGTATAGAAGCAGCCACCTAGCAGAAGAAATTAGGCAGTGACACGTGGGGATGCCTGGCTGTCAGCTCAGGAGCCTGGCCTCCTTTCAATTTGTGGCAGTGAAAGGGGGCTTTGAAAACTTATACCCCCTCACCCACTTTTTTTCTTTCTTTTATGTCCAGACACCCCTGGGAGAAAGACAGTTTCCAGATCAAGAACAAACTCCTTTTGTGCTGATGAAGAGCCACTGAGTAAAATTTAAAAAATTTTATCCTGGGTGGGAAAGTGAGCAGTCCCAGGTGAATTTATAAATTTCCTGGAAGTGAAGCATATCCCTCCTGCCTGTCCTTCCAGCATCATCTTTGGTCAAGAGGTACCCTTTGTGGGCAGAGAAATGATTGGGTTTGCTTTCTTTCATCATCTCTACCAGGAAATAATGTTAAACAATAAATATGGAATAGAAATGGTGGTAATTGCAACAATGATGATAGTATTTCTCTGTTTTTTTTATAGAAAAAAATATATAAATTTATAACACTGTAATAAAATTGCATGGTAACAAAAACTGACCAGACTTTGTGGGGCAATTGCCTTACATATTGTACACAAGTGATATAATTCTGTGTATCAACTGTACTTAAAAATAAATAAAGTGTTAGCATTTACCTCCTGTCCTTCCCTGTTAACACTTACCTCCTGTCCATCCCTACCCCTTCTTCAGATTCTCTTACCGACCCCCATTACACCCCACAGTGCCCCCGCCCCCTCCCTCATCTATGTGTCACCTACAAATAGTTGTAAAAAACTCAACATGTTAGCTGGATGGCAAAGTACATGACTGGTAAGCTGGTCAAACTGGGAGCCTATACTGTGCGTCTAAGTCCTGGACAGTTAGGGAGGAGTTGCTGTCAACTGGTGGACCATCATGACAGGCAAACCATCCTGGGCGTGCACCATGGACTACAGGGTGACCAGAATGTGAAACAGAAGCAGTGGAGGGGGAAAGGGAATGTGGGTTCAAAGCTAGTATTGGGCTTCTGGCCATGCACTGGCACTGAGGTGGACCCGTGGCACCCCTGGGGAAGGGGCACAATCCCAACCCGTTTGTGTTGTCCTGCATCCTGTCCCTTGTCCCAGCCCATTTCTTAAAGCTCTAGCAGAGTCAAAGAGGAGGAGGAAGTCAAGCAGCCAAAGGGCAGTAGATGCCAAAAGACATGTGAGAACTGAGCTGCTGCCCCTATATCTTCTCTCCTTGCTGCATCACATGAGTGGTGGCAGGAAAGGATGGAAAGACAAACCTTTGTGTCTAGGGCTGGTATTCAATAGATGGCAGTGAGGGAGCTACACTGCTACTTAGGGAACCCCAGCCCAGGTGCAGGTCATCTAGGATTGGTTTAGCACCATGTTCCCAAGAATATGCCTTGCATGATGGGCAAGGGGGTGGCCCCTTGTCTGGTCACACTCATTTCCCTAGAAAAAAGGGCTGGTCCCACCTGATGGTCTTTTTTTTTAAATTTAGAAATTAAATTTAATGGGTTGACATTGATCAATAACAGTACATAGGTTTCAGGTAAACATCTCTATAGCATTTGAACAGGTGATTTGCAGTGTGTGCCCATCACCCAAAGTCAAATCATTTGTCATCACTGTATATTTGCCCCTCTTCATTCCCCTGCCTCATACACCTCCCTCTGGTAACCATTTCACCTTTATCTATGCTTACAGAAAGGTCTTAGCACAAAGGGAGCACACCAAGCCACAGGTGAGGAATGTGTCCAGTGGCCTACTCTCAGGGGTGATGGGGGCAGGTAATCTTAGGCCAACTGAGGCTCCACAGCACTGCCGTATAGTTCTGCCTGGGCAGAATTCTGACTTAGAGGAGTTCAGTCATAATCTCACAGATGGCAGCTTCACCCCACTGGTGCCTCAGCCAAGCACATGCCCCAATATTTAAACCTATAATTTCTCTCATACTGACCAGGATTACCATGGCAACACCACATCATCAGTAAGGTAAAACTAACCTGTCTCATTTGTAGCTCACAGACTCTATTAGTGGTTGAACAATCCAACACTTGTGAATTCTGCTTCATAATAACAAGAAAAGCCAACATCAAAGGATTGAAAAACAACATTCACTATGAATGTTTGGCCACTATAAATCAGTTACCTTGTGGTAACCTTTTTGACACCTGTAGCTTAAAACCCAAAAGGTCAGCAAATCATGAGGCCAAGCTTTCATGGTCTTTATTTGTACTGAAGATCAAAATCAAGTGAGCCTTCACCCTGCTTTTCCACCAGAGATTTCTGTCCTCCCTGAGCTCACCTTAGGACACCTGCATTACCATTTGAAAGGTGTTCCCTCCCAGTCAAACACCCCACCTGGCAATGCTCCCCTAGTGAGCCATGCTTTCTAGGCACCCCTGCCAGCTAACTCCAGAAGCCAGAGCCCCTCAGGGCTTGCCTCCTACTTGCACCCTGCCTCCCTGAGTTAGTGAGAAAACAGTAAGAGTATGGTATTCTACTGGTGGCCCCCAAGACCTTGGACAGCAACTCATCCCCTTACAGGGACAGGAGGGCACCAAGGGAATCCTACTTATTCTGTACCCTCATGTCTCTTTTTCCTGACAGACTCGAGTCAACCTCAACAGAATCCTTCCAGGTTGATTCAGCCAAGCCCATCCTCTTGACTGTGATTTCCACTGGATGGTAGGTATAGAGAGTCAGAATTGCATTTATCCATTCATGCATGTAATTGGATGATGAGGCATTTGGCTACCTTAAGAGAGTCATAGATACTCCTGCTGTTTACCCATGCTTCTTTGGATTTCTTCATTTAGACATTCAGAGCACTGGACAGAAGACCCACCATGGGTTTTTGCAATGCTTTGCTTTAAATAAAAGTGGGATTCCCCTGGTTTGATTAGTTCTAAGTTGAATGCTAGGCTCCAGCCAAGGCATTGCACAGAACCTCAGTCCAAGAGCAGACACTGCAGCATTGGGGAGACCAGCATGCTGGACCTCTGCAGAAGCAAGAAAGGTGAGGGCAGTGGGGGAGGATGGGGAAGGATACCTCCCTGGGGCCATGATGCCTGCCACAGCTGGGTTGACCCACAGGAAGAGACCTGCTCATGTCCAGAATCCACACTGTTGCAAGCCCACAGGGACCTACAGAGATTTTACTCCTACAGGGGCCCCGCTTCCCTCCCCCACCCCCTACACTGTTCTCCCACCACTGAACTCCAAGAGGGCCCAGGGTGCTGGGGGTGGGGAGTGAAAGCTGCATGAGTTGTGTGGAGGAGCACAGGGGTGCCCAAGATGTGTGTGTGGGGGGTGTAGTGGCACCCCCTCCAGCTACGTTAGAGCTCAGCCCCACTTCACACCTGAGCCAGGCCCACCCAGCCCTTACAGCCAATTCTTATCCCAAAATTTCAGATCTGGATTGTTAACTTCCCTTACCTACATTTTTCCAACATGTCAGAGGTTATTCACCTTGGAGGCTTGCTGTGGATACTGATAC
The DNA here is from genome assembly GCF_036850995.1 of Saccopteryx leptura. Taxonomy (NCBI): domain Eukaryota; kingdom Metazoa; phylum Chordata; class Mammalia; order Chiroptera; family Emballonuridae; genus Saccopteryx; species Saccopteryx leptura. The sequence goes on from NC_089504.1 coordinate 193,765,066, forward strand.
AGACCCATGTGAAATTTATACCCTCTACCCTAGATCTTTAAGGGCCTGTGAGAGCTCCTTAGATACCACCAGAACTGTGATGCTTTCTAACTAAGGCACAGGGCCCTCTCTCAAGACGAATCCATTCTAGGGCTTTGCACAAAGAAAGAGAACTCTCCACAGGGCTCCCAGCTTCTCCAGGATCAATTGCATTACTGCTTCAGACCCCTCATGGCATCCATTTCTAATATCCCAGATTCAGAGATCTGAACCTGACTCTCTTTCAACTTGCTGAGGTCAACTGAGGCCGCCATCACCTGTCCCTTTGGATCAGTGCTCGCCTACCTTTCAGAACTGACTGACCCATATTTAACTTCTGTTCACATGGAACCCTTTCTCACTTAGCCTCTAAGGTTCTCACTTCAATATTTGCTACTACCACTAAGATCTGCACCTGTGACAGCTCCACCCAGGCCTGAGCCCTAGGCTTCAAGGCTTACTACAGTGGCCCTGTTACTTGTGGAAGGGTAACATCTGTCAGGTGGGGGGCACATGGGGAGGGGAGACCTGTTTTCCATAGCCTGGCTCTCTGCTCGCCATCCTCATCTTTCTGGGTAGTGTCATCTGTCATTCACATCCTGGACTGCCTGCAGCAGCTGTGCATGGGCCCCATGCTCCAGTGCCATCCATTTTAAGGGATAATTGATTCAGTGTATGAGTTGTTACACACTCAGGAGTGAATTTGGAACTCCATGGTCACCATCATGCTGTCTATATCAACCAACACATTTTCTGGGGTCTGATGAATGTCAGTATTGGGCGCCTTAACCTGGCATTCAGTTTATCCTGCAGCACTAGTTCTGCTTACCAAAAGTGACCCACTAGGCACTTGCATTCCACACCCGGCTTTACTCCAGGAAGTGGGCTTCTTAATCATTTAAAGTTTGAGAATAGGTTGAGATTGTTTCAGCCCCAAGATCTTTAGTCACTTACTTTACTTACAAAACTGCTTGGTTATACATGTGAGTGTGCCACCTATCCTGAGGAAAACAGATACATGATGGTTTGATTCATCTTTTGCCCCTATGCCTAGGTTGGATGACTGATTTGCTGGTCAGGACTGCTACAAACCTCAACCAGGGTTTCTTCTGGCTTTGCCCTGCTCAGGCCTAAGTCACCAACTTTCCTGCCCTAACACATGCACTCATGCTCCATCTCTACAGGGCAGTGGGTGAGATGGCCAGTGATGTACCCTGGGCAGACTGGAGAGGCCTCCAGAACCTACCTTGGTGGTAAAGGTGGCAAGCACCATTGCCTTCTCCTTCATTGTGCCTTAGCGACTTTTTGCCAGCACCTGACTCGAGCATATGCTAGATTCCTCGGTCCCTGTTTCATAGGTGACATTGCTGCTGACCCTGTGTGCTCTCTTTGCTGTGCTTTGTAATGGCTTGGCACCTGGAAACCACACTACCCCAAACCACACCTTCCTTCTGCCCTATGGTGCCACTGCTCTGGGCACAATGGGGACAGTCCATCCTGCCCTCATGTATCCCACCACACCCCAAACTGCAAGCATGGCTCAAATACAAAAACCTGGGAAAAAGCCTACCCAGAGGCTCATGGCCAAGTTACTCATGCACTCTGTGGCTGTGTGACAGATCAGCTCATGGTCCTTGAAAATGTAGATGTCAGTCTAGGGCACATCCTTCTCCTTCAGAATCTCCTGCCTGCAGAACCAAGGGTGGCAGTGTTGGCAGCATCAGTGCCTCCACCACCATGTTTCCATTCAAGCCAGCCCTGGGCTGAGAATTTCCCTGGGCAATGACCAAAAATCCTCTTGCACTAGGTGTGAGCTCCAGTGGTTTTGAGACTTCTGACCAGGCCTGAGAGATGACATAAAACCATGGAAAATGGTCTGAACTAGAACTTAGCAGACAATGCTGGTGGTGATGGTGATGCTAACACCTACAATTTGAGCACTTCCCCTGACCCAGCACTTAGACTGACTTCCTCTTCTACACAGCCCCGTGCTGAAAGTGCAGGTGTGACTATCATGACCACTTTGTGGATGAGAAAACTAAGGATGAGGAGTGAGTTTGTAGTGAACATCACAATTAGTAGTAATAGCTAATGTGCATTGATTAAGCACATGTCTGAACCAGGCAACTTTGTACTAAGTACTTTTACATGTATTTTCTCATTTAATACTCCTCACCACAATTACATGAGGTAGGTACTATAACCATCCTATTTCACAGAGGGGAAAACTGAGGCATGGAGAGATTAATTTGCTTGAGGTTACACACTAGTAACCAGTGAAACCAGGATTCAAACCCAGGCCATATGACTCTAGAACTTGCACTATTATGGCTAAGTAAATTGTTCTCATGGAATGGTCCCCTCAGCTGAATGGTACAGACTCAGCTCAATGACCAAAAAGTGCTTTTCAAACTGTAAAATATTTCAGTGGGAATAATCAAACTTAATACCCTGCCCAGGCCTCACATCTTAAGAAACCTTATTGGAGCCTCTCACTGATCCCTGCCAGGTTCATTTGAGCTATGAGCACCTAGAGGTTTTGAAGGACTGAGCAGTTGTGGTGCAACAGAGACAAGAGGCCAGACTACTTCACAGATCTGCAAAATGCACTTTACTAGTCGAAACTACACATCCTAGGCCCCGCCAACCCCACAGATCCTGCAGGTGTCAGTCCACGCAAACAGAAGGCTGCCCTCACTATTCCAGGGCTCAACAAAGCCATTTCCTGTTGGTCCTAAAAAGAAGCCACAGCCCAGATCACAGGCCATCAGAACCCAGTTATGGGTGGAAGAGAGGCCAGGGCTGGAGCAGGAATACATACACCCTCCTCCCAGGAAACAATATCTTTGGCTTATAAGTAATGGTGAGCTCGGCAAGAGCCTGAGCTGCCTTTGTCTGCCCCCAAATCAGAGTCTTCCAGGGCCAGTGGAAGCAGAGCCAATGGGCACAAGCCACTTGGTGATTGAGACATGCCCAGGAGCCTAAGGCCCTGTGGCACCCTGATTGTGCCACCTTCATTTTCTCCTCTCTCCCCACACTTGCAGATCAGGGAGGCACAGACCCTTGTCACCTCTCTGAGGTTTTCCATTAAGCTACTAAAACACTTTCTGAAGCATCATTTACAGGCAAGACATGGGCTGTGCTGGGCACTGAGGCTAAGGAAGTCAATGACACAGAGAAAAAACTCCAGATCTTAACAGAAACCCACCTCCTTCAGCATCACTCAGCAGAAAGACATTTCCCCTGGCCATTGATAATATTTTTTTTTGTTCCACATCTAACACTAATTGCTGTTGTAGAAGCCACTGAGTCATATTTTATAAACCACCAAAAAAGAGTACATCAGCTCACCTAGCCCCTTTCCTGGACATCCACAGTGCTGTGGTCTTCTGTCTTTTTGTGCCAAAGACAGAAAAATCATGCAGGGAAAAGGTGAAGGTGGTAGGTGGTTTTTACCACTTACCAGGGCTCTGTTGGGGAAACATTCCACTTCTGGGCTCAGTAAAGGAAGGCAACTATGCAGTGGTTTCCCTGCTTTAAGAGACCCAGAAAACCTGGACCTGCTCTCTCTGGAGTTACAGTAGAAACCTCGAGGCTTGTGATTCAGATTTAACTGGACAACAGCCCTCTGCAGAAATTTATCTGCTCAGGGCTCTGATATTGACATATGTGGTAGATGGCCTCAATGTTAAACATGAATACACAATCATGGTGCTTCATCATGGTGTAGGTGATGAGCGTGGAGTTATAGGGCTCAACTACAGCTATGAAAACATGAGGGATGGGTAAACCGAACTCTGCCATGACCAGCACAGGAAATTAAAGACCTAGAGGGCAATAGAGGATAAAAGAAAAACACAAAGACATAGATAGTGTTTGGGCAACATGGGACATTGTGCTCTGGAGATACAATGACTCCGAGCCTGGAAAACCCATTTATTTTATATGCTTATACAAGAGGCTATTGTGCTAGTAGAGTAGAGCTGATAACCATGTAATACTCTATTTTACAAACAAATGAGGACATCATGAGTCTGTGGTACCATTGTGTGCCTGCAGCCCTGCTTTTGGTGTCAATACCATGAACAGCCTTCAAGTTGTTTAAGGGACCTTGCCCTGCCAGGTTACTCAAGGATGAGCAGGGCCCTTCCTCTGCTCCCAGCTGCACATAGGCCAGAAGAATTCAGAGGCAGGGGCTCTCTCCAGAGAACCACAGGTTAGGCTTTATGCCATAATGGACAGAGACACTTTCCATTAGCAGGTAGGTAGGCTAAGAATCAGTGACCCCACCAAACTGAGAAAAACTAAAAAGCATTGAAGATCTGTATGTTAGTGAGCCTGGAAAAAATTATAGTTTTATTTTAAGTTTTTTGAAAAAACAATAACTTCTTTGACTCCATAATTAACACATTGACCAAGACTTTTTAAAAATTTTAAATATTTGCTAAGAAAAAAGATACTAAAAGCTTCTAAAATGTTAGATGATTCTGAAAGTTTTCACAAAACCTGGCAGGGGAGAAAAGGTTCTAAAAGATTATTTTCAACCTCTGCAGAAAGAAGAAGAATTATGAGATCAGAAATTGATGAAGGTCCCAAGTTGAAAGAGGGCCAGTCGCGGGCAGTGTCTTCCACTGGTCTATGCTGGGTTCCCACTTGGGAGGCCCAGGCTGGCGCATCCAGGGGCCAGCTGCAGAAAGCATTGAAAGCTTGTTAGGTTCAGGACCTAACAACCTTTGCTAGAGTGGTATGCTAATGAAAATCTTCTCACACCTGACCCAGATGTGGCGGTAAGAAAACAGGAAATCTTACCTTTTGTGACAGCATGGATGGACCTGGAGATTATTCTGCTATGTAAAATAAGCCAAGCAAAAAAAGAAAAATATCATATGTGCTCAAATATATGTGGAAACTAATGGACAAAGTGAACTGAGGAATGGAATAGAGGCAGAGGCAGAGTCACAGGGACCAGAGGGACAGCAGTCAGAGGAAGGGGGATGAAGGGATGGGATCAGAGAGGGTACGGAGATTGGTGAAACTATATATACATAACACAGATATACATAGCAGAACAGGAAGTCCTAGAGGGAAGTGGGGAGGGAGTTGGGGGAAAGGGGGCAAAGGAGGTATAAAAAGGGACACAGGAATGTGGGGTGAGGGAGTTATGTTCAGTGGGACACTTGAATCCATGTAAACACAATAAATTAAAAGTTAATAAAAATAAAAAAAATTCATGAGGGATTACACAGCAGAAGCTATTCAATATATTAAAGGCCTAGAGTTAAAAAGTAAAAAAAAAAAAAAGAAACTTATTTTTGTTTTCAGATTTTTTTTGATTCTTTATTCAATTTAGAAAGGAAAGACAAAAAAGAGACAGAAATAGGGAGATGCAGAAAAAGCCAATGCTTAAGCCACCAATCACCCACTCAACCTGATGAGAAAAGCCTGGCCAGGAGGTTCCTCAACATTCTGCCCTCAACACCCACACCGTTAATGCCTGGGCATGCCAGGCCCCTGTTAGGCACTCCCACAAGCTCCAAGGGCCATCTGTTAATCCCTGTTGCAAGGGCCAGTGTCAGGTGCCTGGGCAGCACTGCAGGGGTGTGTTCCCAGGACTTCTCCGTTTGCATAAGCAGAGGCGCTGTGAGCCCCCAACTCTACATGGAGGCAGAAGAGACACCTGGCCCCAGGTGAAGGCCTGCTCCCTGGAATGTGGGAGATCCTCTTCTTCCTGCTGGGCAGCCAAGGTCGAGCAGCAAGGACCAGTTTGCAGAGAAGCCTGGAGTTAGTTGCATACCTGGTGCCCAGGGATAAAGGTGAGTGGCTGCACTTGGGTCCTGGGAAGCTGGTGTGTTCTTGGCGTGGAGGAGAGGAGGGGGCAGCTGAGCACATGCGCTCATAAGTGACAGAGCCAGGTGGGGGTGGGCTATCATACTGGGGCAGTGGCCAGGGCCACCTCGAAGTGCTATACCTGCCTCTACCATGGTGGTGAAGTGAAGACATTAGTGGTGGCAACGGAAGATGAAGGAAAACACAGAGACATAGATCAAGTTTGGGCCAGGTGTGACATTGTGCTTTGATAGAGACACAATGACTCCAAGCCTGTTTTCAGCATGGCAATTTCTTGGGGCTTTGAACCTGGGTCCTTTGTTATCCCAGTCCAACACTATCCGCTGTGTCCACGTTGACCCTGCTTTTAGGGTCAATGCCAAAAACAGCCTTTCAGTTGTTTCAGTGAGTGAGCTGGCACTCAAGGAAGAGGAAGGCCCTTCCTTGGCTCTCAGGTGCAAGTAGGCTGGATGCATTCAGATGCAGTGGGGGCACATGACCCTGTGACCAAGGCAAAAAGAAAAAAACAAAACAAAACAAAAAAACACAAAAACCCAGAAAGGAAAAGATGGGTGGAGATGAAAGCCTGCAACGCTTCCTTATTACCAGGCGGTCTCCCATCCAGGTACTAAGGGGGCCCGCCCCTGCGTACCTTCACAAGATCATGTGAGATCAGGCGCGTTCAAGGTGGTAGGACCACACACCCCTGACGGCTGCCTCCGGTGGCCCAAGAAGAAACACCTGGCCTCCAGGTCTCCTCTCCGTTCCGCACCTCATGTGAGTGGGCATGTCTGGGCCCCTGTGTTGTTCGTACTCGCACAAGCTCTGCATGGCACTGGTTTCTTCCCTCTGCCTCAGCTTCCCTTGGGTGGCCGAGGTCGCAGCCTCAGGGACCAGACCGGTATGAAGAGAAGCCACCAGGCGCCCAGGGATAGAGGGGAATGGCAGGACCCGACTCCTGGGCCGCTAATGTGCATGATGGGGCAGAGGAGGGGAGGAAGCAGCTCAGGCCCGGTGCTCATAGGCGACCAGCAAACACCTGAGTGGACTGCCAGGCTCCACGAAGTGGCCAGGGCCACCTCAAAGTGCTGTGCCCCGGGCATGTGTAGGGTATGCAACCCTGTGGCCAAGGCAAAAGAGAAAAAGGGAGTGGGGGGAGGCAAAAGCCTACAGCACCCAGTATTCCCAGGTGGTCTCCCATCCAGGTACTAACCAGGCCTGACCCTGCTTAGCATTTGAGATCAGATGAGATCAGGCGTGTTCAGGGTGGTATGGCCCTATATGCCTGACAACCACCTCCGGTGGCTCAAGAAGAAATACCTGGCCTCCAGGTCTCCTCACCGCTTTGTGCCCAGGTGCCTGGGCATGCCAAGCCCCCTGTTAGGCACTCCCACAAACTCTGCTGTCATCTGTTTCATCCCTGCTGCCACCATTTCCCGTGGGCTGCCAAGAGAACTTCCTCAGCTCCTTGTCATTATTCCCGGGAGGCCAAAAGTGTGCCCACCCACCCAGATGGTGGAAATTGGAACAAAGGTCAGGGGTCTCAGTGTCACAGCAACTTGCAGAAGTGTGGTCGGGGGAGGGCTGGGGATGGGAGGACAGGGGCCAATGTCAGCTTCCTGGGCAGCTGTGCAGGGATGTGTTCCCAGGCCTCCTCCACTTGCTCAGTTTTCAAGTGGCCTAAGTGGCGGCTCTGGGAGCCCCAACTCTGTATGAGGGTGGAAGAGACAACCCAGGCCCCAGGTGAAGGCCTGCTCTCTGGAATGAGGGAGATCTATCTCTCCCTGCTGGGCAGCCAAAGTCACGCTGCAAGAACCAGTTTGCAGAGGAGTCTGGAGTTAGTTGCACACCCAGAACCCAGTGATAAAGGGGAGTGGTAGGACCCTGCTCTTGGGCAGCTGGTGTGCTTGGTGGCATGGAAGAGAGCAGGGAGGCAGCTCAGCATGCGCACTCATAGGTGACAGCCCAGTTCCCGTTCCAGGCACCTTTTGTGCTCAGCCTGCATCTCACACTGCAGTTCTTGAGAGAGGTCAACCCCCATCTTCAGCATTCATTCCAGTTTAAGTCATCACTGGTTCTCAGCCTCTTTTGAATCTGAAACTTTTTCTCCAGTGACTGTTCTAGCTCATGCTGTTGTTGGAACTCAGTCTGCAGCTCATACTGGAGCTTTTGACCTCAGGCAGCCTCTCACACAGAGCTCTCATTTTCTTTTTCCAGGGCTGTAAAAAGCACCCAGCTGATGGCACCCAAAAATACACCATGGAGATCTATGTGCTAGAGAGCAAAAACCAATCCTCTACCCCACCCTTTTAAGGGTGTTGACATCTACATACTTATCTAATCCAAATCTTGCCCACTATGCCAAATGTAAGTCTGCTGGTTAAAGCCAAGCATGTTCATACTGAATTCAGGAAGATGGTAGAGAAACTGTGGACTCAAAAACTGTCAGGCCATACCCATCTATTGGAGGCTTACAGAGACAGGAGAGCAAATAAACAACAGAAATTCTGCTTTTTTCAGTGGAGGAGAAGGGATCAGGAAAACTTCTCCTCGTGGTGACTGCTGAGGGTGTCAAGAAACCAAACCTCGGCCCTGGCGGTTGGCTCAGCGGTAGAGCGACGGCCTGGTGTGCGGGGGGACCCGGGTTCGATTCCCGGCCAGGGCACATAGGAGAAGTGCCCATTTGCTTCTCCACCCCCCCCCCTCCTTCCTCTCTGTCTCTCTCTTCCCCTCCCGCAGCCAAGGCTCCATTGGAGCAAAGATGGCCCGGGTGCTGGGGATGGCTCCTTGGCCTCTGCCCCAGGCGCTAGAGTGGCTCTGGTCGTGGCAGAGTGACTCCCCGGAGGGGCAGAGCGTCGCCCCTGGTGGGCGTGCCGGGTGGATCCCGGTCGGGTGCATGCGGGAGTCTGTCTGACTGTCTCTCCCTGTTTCCAGCTTCAGAAAAATACAAAAAAAAAAAAAAAGAAACCAAACCTCACAGTGGTAGAAAAGCAATCTAGCCGAATCACCCGCCAAATCACCCCTGAGGGAAAGCACCCATACCTTTTTATAGACATACACATGGCTTTTTTCCATATGCTAGTGCAATAATTGTGCAAAGTGCTTGCAGCCACGAAACCAGGGAGCAAGCCTAGTGCACCAGTTTTTCTCACATCTCTGTGGGTTAAAGCATTGTTCTGAAATTAGAAGTTTGCCAGTTTGATCTCCTATCAGGGCAATAAAGGGGAAGCAACCAATTAATGAATGATTAAGTGGCACAGCAAAGTTTGCTTACCCCTCCCATCTTTCTCCCTTTCTCTTTCTGTCTCTATAAAAAAAATCAATAAAAAATAAATAATTAAGAACTGGACAAATAGCTGGAATGGATAGAACATCATACAAAATTGCAGAGGTTGTTGCTTTGATCCCCAGTAAGGGAATATACAGAAACAGCTTAACATTGTTTCCTGTTTTAACCTCACTGCCTTTCTAAGAGAAAGGAAGAAAAGAAAAGGAAAGGAAATAAAATAAAAGGAAGAAAGAAAAGGAAATCCAGTTGAATCATCCATCAAATCTAATTCTCCCAACGCACATGACCTTTTATTTTATTTTCTTCCCACCCTATTAAGTGCTGAAGGCACGGAAAAAAGGATTGACTGCAGCTAATGCTGATGAACTCTTTCAACACGGCAGCAGTGAGACAGCAGAAGTGAAAAGGGGGTTTCTGTGAAATGGCTTGAGTGCCACAAGAGCTTGGGAAAGAAAAGTGGAAGGATTGTGGTGGCAAATTCCAGCCTGAGATTCTGAACACTAGGAAGTAATTGAAACTCAGCCAGGGAAAGAAGCAGTATGTTTGAGGAGTGTCAGGGTTGGTGGCAACTGTGAGAGTGTGCAGAGTGGGGCATGGAGGAAATTATAAACAAGTGCTGAGACTGGGCCAGGTAAAGGGTGTTATAAAAGCAGAGGTGGGAGTGGGGCTTGGTTCATGACAGGTTGGTGATGGAGAGACCAGGAGTAAAGAGGAAAATGGTTCTGGCATGTCTTTGGAAGAATGACTGGACCCTTGTGAATGATGTTCCGAAGAGGTTGGGAATGGAGAGGATTGAACCTATGATGTTTGTGTGTAAGATTTGGGAGGTGATCATCTAGAAATAAATGGGGAAGGGTGTAAGGCAGACTTTACATAAAATAAAAATAGATATTCAGGGAATGAAGAACTTGTCAGATTTGAGGACAGCATGGAGAATTATTCACGGGGAGTGAAGAATTGGAGGGAGTGAGGTTGGATGGGCAAAAGGACAGTGTGCTGCATAGAGGAAGAAGTTTGTGTGTTTACTTTCCCTTGGTGGAAGGAATTGTGAGCAAAGTTAAGCAGCATCAGCTGCTGATGATTCTAATTACCAGGGCTTCCAACTTTAATAAGATGGTAGTGGCATCAGAAAATGGTCATCTGCTGATGAAGAATTGGATTTGGCTGAGAGTTCAACTGGATTTACCCTGAAAAACTTGCTAAACTACCTCTCTTGTTTGTCTGGCTTATGCAAAAAATAAAAATAAAAAAGACAAAGTAGGAAAACTCATGTCACAGGACTGTGGTAGGACCAAGAAAGTCTTCCAGATTTTAGCAGTGCATCAATGTGTTTATAGTCTTTCTGTTTTTCAGCCATATATGCTAAAGTGGAATTGTGAAAGTCTGAAAAGGGGAGCAGAAAATGAAAAATTTTATGTAGGCAATGCTGGAAGGATCCCTTGTACTACACCCTCACCATCTCTGTTTGTTCATTGATTTGTTAGTGAAAGCTCTTCTGACAGGTGTGAAGTAATGTCTCATAGTGGTTTTAATTTGCATTTCTCTACTGATTTGTGACATGGAGCATTTTTTATATGCTCATTTTTAGTGGGGAGTTATTTGAATAACATTTCATTTTCTGAGGTTTATAGTTTCCAATTGTGTTTTGACTTCTTTAGAAATCATGGTATATTGTTGCTCCAGTTCAGCTTGATGTTTCACAAATTTAATAGATTTAAGCAGGAACTGCTAGAAGGAGTCAGCCACTAAACTGAGTGAGGTGTAGGCTAATCTGCCCCTTAAGCAGGCATAGGGTACCTGAGCTGCCTCTCTGACTCACATGGCACTTGCACATTTTTATCATGGTGCACAATTAGGATAAGATTTACCTTATCTGAAAATGCACCTGAGACAGTGTCTGCTTCTTCTGGTCATGCGAGGCAATTTAATTGCTCCAGCAGCCACTTGGGAGGCATTGCCATGGAACAGAGAGAAAGGTAAGACCAGAAAGAGTCAATATACAGAGGACCAGCAGAGAAATGTTCTGGTATGTAACATTGTGGGTTTTTAAAAATATTTTTTGTGGTGTAAGGCAGTGAGAGTTTGCGTGAGAATTAGAATTATAAGTTTATTTATGCTTTGTATTATATTACAAAGTAACTAAGCATATATGCAACAATTAGTAAATATGTCTTGTAAAATATTAAAAATAATTGTGCTACTAGTAAATACAGCTCAACCAACAACTAGATTGAGTTTGTTTATGAATATTAATGTAAAGAATACTGTCATAACAGATATAATTACTTAATTTTAGTTTTTACCAGTATTAAAATTTTCTTAAAGGTTTAGAATACTAATATATATCAGTAAAGCTACAGAAAAATCAATAAAAAAATGAACTCTGTATAAAATAAAACAAAGATATGTTCTGATTGAATTAAAATGTATGATATATTGGGATAAGTTTTTGACAGAAAGGGAATTAGTTTTGTCTTAAAGTAAGAATTGTTATTTCAGAATAATAAAGACTTTTTTTAAAAGGACAAAAGCTGACTATAAAAGAGAAATTGGTAGAAGATTTATGAGGAGAAATAAGAAAAAATTTTATATATAGTTAAGCAGAGTAAGATTAAAATTAATTTAATTAATTAAAGAGATATCAACATGAACAGTAACCTGATATAGATGCTAATTTGGTTCTATTTTACTTTGTTAAAAAAACAAACTTTTTTTATACTGTGTAGCACCAGATAAGATACTATAATTTTTTTCTGCCTATAAAGCAAAGATACTATGTCTTTTTTTAAATTATGTTACTGATTTCTATTTTTTCAAAGAAGTCTTTGATTACTGTAGGAAACAATCTTCTCAATCCTAAGAGCCAAAGATCTGAAATCATATATCAATCCAGTGCTGATGTGACAGGACCCTTTTCCCAACACTCAGAAATAAAAGCGTTAGTGATTGCATGCCCCACTCTTTCATGTGTAATGGTGGAAAGGGTCATGCCTAAAAGAGAGGGGTGTCCAGTCACTACAGCTTTTATTTATGTCACTATCTGTGATGATTGAGAGCTAACATCACAGGATCCCCAAATGACTCAGGGTGGACACCTTTGCACAGGTGTATGACCAAAAGATGGTGTAGAAGTAAACCATAATCTCAGATGGGTCCACATCTCACTACAAGGATCCTGAGCTGATGTGAAAAGGTCCCCAACTCTAACATTAGAAAACCAGGCCACATACTCAGAGAACTGAAACCAGACATGACAGGACCCCCTCCTCTCTCAAGTGGGACACATCCTCACAATCATAAGGTCCAGATACAATATGTCAGAGTTCTATACTTTCACACACAAAAAAAAGATAATTACAAACACTCAGAGAATCCAGAGTTGGTGAGACAAGACTCATACTCTCTGGGTGGGAACACTGCACACACTCCAATGCATACATTCAGTAAATGCTCTTCTCTGCTGCCATTTCAGGAACATCTAGGAAATAGCACCTATTTACTAAGCATCTTCTGTTGTCATTTTGCAAGAGCTCTATGAATTGCCAGGGCACCTTACATCATGCCTAACTTAGGATGATTTACATATTGGTAGTGGAAGGATGCAAAGTGCACATAGCATGAACCATTACTCTTTCAAGTGGGCCTTTTCACCTTTGTAGCCAAATACAAATCTCCTGTGACAGCATACAATATTCTCTCAGGTAAAAACAGAAATTTCCCCAAAGTAACAAAACTCAGAGCTAATTTTCCAGGGACCCATTAGCAGAGAATAGCAAGCAGATTAACTGTTTCTTAACTCTTCCATAATCTATTCATTAAAACTAAAGAGCTACTATTACTGAAGCAAATTTCTAACTTTTGGACTCCTCTATCAGAACCATGGCCTGAGTTAAGATGCCTAATGCTATTTCCCCTGTTTCTGTAATATGTCATTGGAAGAGCTTTTCTAACTTTGGTCAGCTTAGGGCTGGTGAGAGCTTTATTTAGTACTTCTAAAGCCCTCTGTTATTCTCTTTCCTAACTTAAACTAGTTGACCCTTGTTGATCACTATATTTTAAAACCTGGCCTTTTTTATATTTCACATTCTATAACTGGCAATATCCACTTAATTCTAGGAATGTTCTGAACTGTTTCTTAGTGGTGGGCTCAGGAAGGCCTAAAATGGCCTGTATTCTACTTAAAGATAATAAATGTTCTAGGAGTTAATACAAGGCCTAACCATTCTAATATTTTAAAAAATATTTAAGTTTTAGCCTTTTTTATGTAGAAATTAAATGTAATGGGGTGACCTTGTTTCATAGGAACACATAGGTTTTATGTATGCATCTTTATAGCATGCGAACTATTCACCTGGAAACCACACTTGGCCCATACACCACCTTCCTTCTGCTCTATGTTGCCACCACTCTGGGCACAATGGAGACAGTCCATCCTGCCCCCATGTATTCCACCACACCCCAAACTGCAAGGATGGCTCACATACAAAAACCTATTAATATAATTTACTGTGTTAATAGAATGAAGTGGGGAAAGCACATGACCATCTAAAAAAATACTGAAAAATCATTTATATGCAAACCAATGCACATTCATTTTTAATGCAGCATTTTTCATGGTGGCCAATACATGGAAACAACCAAAGAGTCTCTTTTTTTTACAGAGACAGAGAGATTCAGAGAGAGGTATAGATAGAAACAGACAGACAGGAACGCAGAGAGATGAGAAGCATCAATCATTAGTTTTTTGTTGCAACACCTTAGTTGTTCATTGATTGCTTTCTCCTATGTGCCTTGACTGTGGGGCTACAGCAGACTGAGTAACACCTTGCTCAAGCCAGTGATCTTGGGTCCAAGATGGTGAGCTTTGCTCAAACCAGATGTGCCTGTGCTCAAGCTGGCGACCTCAAGGTATTGAACCTGGGTCCTCCGCATCCCACTCCAATGCTCTATCCACTGTATCACCACCTAGTCAGGCCAAAAAGTCCCTAAATAAAACATTGAACAAAAAACATGTAATACCTATGTCTGATTAAATACTACTGAGTCATACTTATGCATATGCAATAAACAAAATGAATAAACCAAGAGACTATTTTAAGAAACAAAATAAGAAAGTCAAAGAAAGTTAAGGACTATATGATTGCACACTTATGTAGCAGAGATACTTAAATTAACAGACATAGACAGAAGTTAAGTGGATATTAAAGGAAGGGGGTAGAAGGAAGAGGAGTAAATGAAGTTTTTTGCTAAAATACTCAACAAACTAGGACTAAAAAAGAATTTCCTCAACATGACAACAGGCATTTTCCAAAAACCAACAGCTACAGCATATGGCAACTCTATACTTACATTTTGAGAAAACACCATACTGTCTCTCATAATGGCTATACCAGTTTACATTTTCCTTTTTAAATAAGATTTTATTTATTTATTTTAGAGAGAAGAGAAAGAAAGAGAGAAAGAAGAGGGGAGGAAGAAGCATCAACTTTCATATATGCCTTGACCATGCAAACCCAAGTGTTTTCAACTGGCGACCTCAGTGTTCCAGGTCGACACTTTCTTCACTGCACCATCACAAGTCAGACCCAGTTTACATTTTCACCAACTGTGAAACAGGGTCCTATTTCCTCCACAACCACTCCAAACTTTTTATTACCTCTCTTCTTCTTTTTTTTTTTTTTTTCTGAAGCTGGAAACGGGGATAGACAGTCAGACTCCCGCATGCGCCCGACCGGGATCCACCCGGCAGGCCCACTAGGGGGCGACGCTCTGCCCACCAGGGGGCGATGCTCTGCCCCTCCAGGGCATCGCTCTGTCGCAACCAGAGCCACTCTAGCACCTGGGGCAGAGGCCAAGGAGCCATCCCCAGTGCCCGGGCCATCTTTGCTCCAATGGAGCCTCGCTGCGGGAGGGGAAGAGAGAGACAGAGAGGAAGGAGGGGGGGGGGGTGGAGAAGCAGATGGGCACTTCTCCTGTGTGCCGTGTCCGGGAATCAAACCCGGGACTTCTGCACGCCAGGCCGACGCTCTACCACTGAGCCAACTGGCCAGGGCAAAACCTCTCTTCTTGATAACAGCCAATCTATCAAGGGTGAAGTGGCATCTCATAGTTTTGATATACATCTTTTTGTACATCTCTTTGTTGTTTGTATCTCTTCATGAGAGAAGTGTCTGTTTAGGTTCTCTCCCTATTTTTTTTTTTAATTATTTTTATTTATTTATTCATTTTAGAGGAGAGAGAGAGAGAGAAGGGGGGAGGAGCAGGAAGCTTCAACTCCCATATGTGCCTTGATCGGGCAAGCCCAGGGTTTTGAACCAACAACCTCAGCATTCCAGGTCAACG
Source organism: Saccopteryx leptura (assembly GCF_036850995.1). NCBI lineage: Eukaryota > Metazoa > Chordata > Mammalia > Chiroptera > Emballonuridae > Saccopteryx > Saccopteryx leptura. The sequence continues at coordinate 193,780,541 of NC_089504.1, forward strand.
CTTTATCCACTGCGCCACCACAGGTCAGGCACTCTCTCCCTATTTTTAAATTGAATTGTTTGTTTATTGTTGAGCCTTGTGAGTTCTTTATATATTTTGAATATTAACCTAAATATTTGAATATTAACCTAGCACTTTCAGAGCTATTGTTTGTGAGTATCATCTTTTTTTTGGTAGGTTGCCTTTTTCCTTATTGTTGTCAGTTTTTTTAGCTGTGCAGAAGCTTTTAGATTTGATAATGTTCTAGTCATTTATTTTTTACCTTACCTCCCTTCCCTTTGGGATCAAATTTATAAAAAGTTCTTTATGGCCGAAGTTTAGGTATTTAGAACCTATGTGTTTTTCTCTGAATTTTATTGTTTTAGATCCTATATTTAAATCTTTGATTTATTTTAAATAAATTTTTATGCATAGTGAGAAACTGTAGTCAAGTATCATGTTTTGCATGTGGCTTTAAAATAATCTAACACTGTTAATTCAACAGGCTTTTCCACCCTTTATTGTGTGTCTTAAACGATTTTGTAAAAAGAAATGTACTTGCCCATATATATGGGGTTTATTTCTGGGCTTTTGATTCTTCTTCATTTTTGTGTTTAATTAATTACTAAATTACTTTCTCATTTATTTATTTTGCCAGTATTATGCTGTTTTGATTATCATGGTTCTGTAGTATACTTAGCAGTAAGGTAATATAATACCTTCACCTTTTTTCCTTTTTCTCAGGACTGCTTTGTCCTATTTCCAACAGTAGTACTGATAACCCTGGTGATCCACTGGCATCAGTGCCTCACCACTTGGGCTGTGAGTTTTCCTTTTTGTTTTTGGTACTTCGAAACTTTGCCTTCTTGGATGCAGACTTGATTATATATTTGTTTAACTATGATTTGTTATATACTAGACATTTCTGTGTTTGAGTGGGAGGTCAGATGGTCTTTCCACATCTGCTTAGTTATCTATCTTGAATCAAAAGCCACCAGTGAATTTACTAAACTAAATTCTTTTAACACAGTGGAGATAAAGTAGTTTTCAGATTTGTGTGTTTTGGTCTGTTAAGAAGAGTCTTCTGCCTAACTGGTGGTGGCACAGTGGATAGAGTGTTGACCTGAATGCTGAGGGCCCAGGTTTGAAACACCAAGGTAGTTGTCTTGAGTGCGAGGTCACCAGCTTGATCATGAGATCATTAATATAATCCCATTTACTCTGGCTTGAGCCCAGATGTCGATGACTTAAGCCCAAGGTTGCTGGCTTGAGCTAGGGATTATTCGCTCTGCTGTAGCCCCCCCATCAATGCACATATGAGAATAATCAATGAATAACATAAGTGCCACAATTACAAGTTGATGCTTCTCATTTCTCTCTTCCTGTCTTTTTCTCTCCCTCCCTCCCTCCCTCTCTCTCCCTCTCTGCCTCCCTCTCTCTCCTCTCTCTGTCTTGCTAAAAAAAAAAAAAGTCTTCCTCACTACCTTTTCCCATATTTATACATTTTAGTGAATTTGCACTTAAAAGAAATTAATGTAATTGGCATGACTAAGACTGTCAAAACTTGAGCTTTGAATTAATGGAATTAGTTATTAGAGACTTTATAGCTATAACTGGTCAGAAACTTTGGTTTTGAATTTTGGGTTTTATTTTAATATAATCATCAAAACTTAACCATAACAACTGGCACACTGAGAGAGATTGAGTTGGGGGCACATTCATCTGATATATACTTATTAAAATGGTATACTTGCTCATAAATGCAAATGGTGACCCTGGCTGGTTGGCAAAGTGGTAGAGCATTGACCTGGCATATGGACATTTGGTTCAATTTTGGGTCAGGGCACACAGGAGAAGCACCCATCTTCTTCTCCACACCTCCCCCTCTCACTTCTCTCTTTCTTCTCCCCTCCTGCTTGATTGGAGTGAGTTGTCCCCAGGCACTGAGGAAGGCTCCTTGGCCTCTGCCTGAGGCACTAAAAATGGCTCCAGTTTCAGTGGAGCAAAGGCCCTGTATGTGCAGAGCATCACCCCCTATTGGTCTTGCTAGGTGTACTCTGGTCACGGTGAATGCAGGAGTCTGTCTCTTCCTCCCCTCCTATCACTAAATTTAAAAAAAGTAGGATTTGCTGATGTCTACAGACTTTACTTTTTTTCCCTTGTGTCTCTGGGACTTCATTTCATGCCTCAAATGTCTGAATTTAGCCCCTTTATGAAAATCTTTATGGTAAATAAGAGTCTTTCTAAGATGTATTCTGCCACTCTTTGTGTACTCTGGTTGGGTTTCTTCTGCAATGTTCAGATATCCTTTTGCATGTACATTTCTTGAAATTGCTTGAATTCTGATTTGTGTGCCTTGCCCCCTTTTCTACCTGAATTGTTTTGAGCATTGTATATCTTCTAAATTCCGTAATGTTATTTCAATAGGAATTTGAAATGAGGAAAAGATGAATTTTTGTTGTCATTTACAGTGATGTCAGCTTGCCAGATGGTTGTAAAAATTTAAAGACTCTGAAAATCATCTTATTAAGTTTAAAACCTCCAAAATACCTGATATTACTTTTATCAAGTCACTCATTTATACAGGTAATATGGATACTTTTGTGATATTGAGTGTTTTTATGCTCAGAACAGAATGTCTTTTCATCATTTGTAGTTTTCAACAAAAATATTCCTTAATTTAGATGTTGCAAATTTTTAAACTTTTTCAATTTATGTATATGTATGTATATGTAATGTATATGTAAATGTATATTTAATTATATTTCTATTTTTTTATAGACTCAATTTTTTCATTTGAAAACTTTACACCTACTTTTCTTGGTTTACATGCTGTATTTTTTTCCTAGTTGAGTTAGGGGTCTCCAGGACCACCCTCGGTCTCAGTGATTGGCTAGGATTCACTGTATTCAGAAAACTGTTATACTCGTGGTTGTGTTTTATTACAGTGAAAGGACGCATATAAAATTAGCAAAGCAAAATGGGCATGGTGTGAAATCCAGGAGGAAGCAAGCACAAGTTTCCAAGTATCTCCTTTCAGTAGAGTTGCACATGAAGATGCTTAGTTCTATTAGTAACAATGTGGGGAGAGTTTATAGGAGTATTGTCAACCAGAAAAACTCACCTGAGCCTTCATGTCTACGGTCTTTTTTTTGGGGGGGTGGTAAGTCACATTGGGGTTTAGCCTTCACAGAACTGACACCATCTCCTTGAACTCAAACCACCCCACAGGTCAAACTGAATACAGCATGTCCCAGGACCTCAAGCATATAGAAACATTCTTACCAGGTGTAATATTTCACACATACTACACTTGAGCTTGGGCAAAAGGCTAAGAAGTGATCAGATATAAAATTCCAATAGTTCAGAAGTCATCTCTCAGAAACTTGTCAAGGGCTGGTATTGACAACTTTTCTTAGAAATGTGCAAGTTTTGTGGAACAAAAGCAAGCCAGATAAATGGTTGCACATTAGTAAATGCATGTTAATTATTCAAAACTGTATTTAAGTATCACCTCTTCAGTGAAAACTTACCTGGTTTACTGTAAGAGGTTAATTGCTTACATATTTTAGCTTCTGCAATTACTTATACTTATTTTCTTTATAGTTATATTGCACTCTTTCTTTTTTTTTTCTTTTTTTAAGAGATAGGAAGGGAGAGAGGGGGAGGGAGAGAGAAGTATCAAGTCATCATTTCTTCATTTTAGTTTTGCATTGATTGATTCTTGTATTTGCCTGCACAGGAATGGGTGGGTGAGGGGGGAAGGGAGGTCTCAAGACCCTAGCAACTTCGAGCTTCAAGACTATGACCTTTGGGCTCAAGCCAGCACTTGGGTCTTGCTGATCACCCCTTGGTCAAGCTGGCAACCTTGGGGTTTCAAATTGCAACCTCAGCATTCAGGGTCAATGCCTATTCATTTCACCACCACAGGTTAGTGTGTACTCTCTGTTTCTTGAAAGATTTTTAACTCAAGTCATCTTAAATGTTAAAGTATTTATACTCTGCCCTATTTCTCTCTGCCATACTGTTTCTTCATTTGAAAAACTGTCTCTATGTATTTTTTGAGCAAGATCTTGTATGCATTTTGTATTATAAAAATAGCATTTTATCTTTAAATATATAATTATAAATTTGAGGGTGATGTCAGAGAAATGGCGCTGTTAGGAACACTCCCAATACCTCTTCCCAAAATTTCAACAAGTTCTACAACTAGAGACAGAAAAATGATCCCCAGAGTGTCTGTAAGTCCCACACACTGAACAAAGGTATGATTGGGTGAAAAGGTGGCTAAATATATAATCGACCCTGAAGGAAATAAGATGGAGAATGGAACACTCTGCCTTCCTTACTGACTGAACAAGGGCTGCTTTCACTTGTAACTGAGAGAAAGTGAGGACTGGGGGCATCAAAAGAGCTGGGCTGGGGCAGAGACATTCAAGCCAAAAAAAGAGTGTGACCTCAGCAGTTCAGCCCACGTGAGCTAATGCCGGCACCAGACCCTGGCAAAGGCGGGTGAGCGGTGGCCTTCATTACCCTTGATATCCTGTCAGTGAGCACGGGCAGTGTGCAAGTGGTTCCTCCTAGTGCCCCGGGCATGGGCGTCTGTGTTCCTGGACAGAGGGGCTGGGTTAGAAACTGTCAGCAGTAGCCTTCTGCGTGGGCTGCAACCAGAGTCTCAGTGTAATCCCTGCTCCCTGAATACAGTGCATGGGGAGTGCACGGAAGCAGATTTCCCTATGCCCAGACCTCTCCAGGTGGTCGGGGCACCTCCACCAAGGCTAACAAAGCACATTCCCAGAAAGAAAAAAATACAAAAGTGCTAGGGGGAGGGGTACGTAGGCAGCTTGCAGACAGTCTCTGGAGCAGATCCACAGATCCAATTGCTGAAATTAGCTTAACCCACAGTCTGCTCACTGCCCAACTGGATTATGCCAGCAGCGGCTCTAGCTGACAAGGTCTTCTTTTTTAGGTCAGTGATCTAAGAGAAGAGACATGATATTTTTTAGGGCCTCTTGCTCTGCACATAGTGGCTGGGGCAACTTCCTGCCAGCAGATACAGGGTGAAAAACACATTCCTATGGCACAGACCTTAGAAAACACTGCAGAAGTTAGACAGGCAAGGCTGTAGGCTTTTTATCAAAAAAGAAGCCTGCAGAGAGCAATCCCATGGAACACTAAAACAAATTTAACTAGATATGCCCAGGGAACCTTAGAAAGGAGCCTGAACTGAAGTCAACATTCCCCCCTACCTGCTTAAGCTGGTGGTTCTGATCGGAAGAGCTTTCATACTCAGGGCTGTGTGCTAAAAGGAGGAACTTGGCAGCTTTTAAGACCTCCTGTTCTGCAGGCAGTGACTAGGGCATCTTCTTGCTAGCCAATACAGGTTACAAAGTGCAAAAAGCCTGGGGAGAGTGGTCCCACAGAGTGCTGAAGCATACTAGACATGCCTGGAGGCTCATAGAAAGACATATTGAAAGCAATTGGCTCCCAGCCCTGCTTGATTACCCTTGTGGCTCTGACTGACAGAGCCTTACCCAGATCCCTGTGCTGAGTGGTAATAGAGTGGGAATTTGGCAGCTCTTAGGGCCTTTTGCACTCCAGGCAGTGGCAGGAGCAACCTCATAGCTGGATCACCAGGCTGCTAATTCAGAAAGGAGAGACTTGGAGAGAGGCTCTGAGAAAATGGACTCACCCATTTTTGAAGCCTGCAAATGCTAACAAGCCCCACTACTAATGAGACTGAGGTGTAGTATATGTCATCACCAAAGCAACATATCAACTGCCAATATCTACCTAAGCATGCCACAGGGGCAGAGCCTGGGGTACAGTGCCACTGACCAGAAAAAGCGAGAAGAAAGAAAAAGGAAGAAGATAACCTCTCAAAATCAAGAATAATCCACAGTCTTTATAATTTTTTCTAATTTTTTTTGTATCTTTCATTTTCTTCTTTATCTTTTTTCTTCCAGCTTGGTCCTTTTATACTCTGCTCATCTTCTTCTTTTCTCTTCATCTTGAACTACATTATCCATAAGTGTTACATTTTCCATTTTTTCTTTTTTTTCTTTTTCTCTATGAGGGTTACACTCCAAAAACCTTAACTCTCCTTCTTCTTTTCTTTATTCTTCCTTTTTTTCTTCCTCTTTCTTAGTTTCTTCTTTTCTCTTTCACTTTTCCTCTCATTCAATCCTCACTCACAAATTATTTTATTATGGATTCAAAATTTTTCTTGTTGCACTTTGTGTGCTTTTTACTTCACCTTTTAACTCATTAGCATTCCCCCCAACACCAGTTGTCCATTCTATGTAGTTTTTGTTTCACTTATTAAAATAATATTTTTTTCATTGTCTTCTTTTCTTCTAATCTCTTTCACTATATCTCTCATTTGACTGTCATTTACAAGCAAATTATTTTATTCTTGATCCAAATTTTTTTCCTTTTTGCATTTTCTGGGTCTGTATTTCATTTTTTGCTTCTATTTCACTTATCCCCAAGTCAAGCCTTCCATTCTAGGTAGTTTTTGTTTCATTTGACACAATATAATTCTTAGTTTTTAGGGTACTTTCTCAGAAAAGGAAAAAAAAGAAATAATAATTTTCTTAAATTATTTTTATTGTCTATGTTTTAAATTTTTATTTTTTATTAATTCTCCTTAGTATTATTAACAAAACCACCCTCAGATGTCATTAAGGAAAAAGAAATTGAATATTATGGATACAAAAGACAGAGATGTAGCACAGACAGATGAGGAAAAATCTATAGATAAATATTTTAATAGATTAGATACCTGGAGTTAAATGACAGAGAATTTAAATAAAAATCCTAGAAATACTCAGAGATATACAAGATGACACAGAAAGGCAATTTAGGGAGCTCAAAAAACAACTCAATGAACAGAAAGAATATATTATCAAGGAAATTGAAACTATGAAAACAAATCAAACAGAGATGAAAATCTCAATTCATGAACTGAAAAACGAGGTAACAAGCTTAGCTAATAGAACATGCCAGATAGAAAAGAAAATTGGTGACATAAAAGACAGGCAACTTGAGGCACAACAGAGAGAAGAAAAGAAAAACACAAGAATTAAAAAAAATGAGAAAGCCCTACAGGAATTGTCTGACTCCATCAAAAAGAATAATGTAAGAATAAAAGGTATATCAGAGGGAGAAGGGAGAGAAAATAGAATGGGGAACATGTTCAAACAAATAATAGATGAGAACTTCCCAAGACTGTGGAAAGAACTAAAGCCCCGAATTCAAGAAGCAAACAGAACACCAAGTTATCTTAACCCCAACAAACCTACTCCAAGACACATCATAATAAAATTGGCACAAACCAATGACAAAGAAAAAATTCTCAAGGCAGCCAGAAGAAAAAAAATACAACATATAAAGGAAGGTCTATTAGATTATCATCAGATTTCTCAGTAGAAACTCTACAAGCTAGAAGATAGTGGACCCCAATATTTAAAGTTCTGAAAGAGAGGAACTTCCGGTCAAGAATACTATACCCATCAAAGCTACCCTTCAAATATGGAGAAATAAAATTATAAACAGATACAGAAAAGATGAAAAAATTTATCATCAAAAAAACACCACTTCAGGAAATTCTAAAGGTTTTATTTTAAACAACAACACAAAACAAAACCACAAGTAATAGCTCCACCAAGAACATAATAAAAACAAATTTAAACTGTGACAACAAAAAAAGGGGGGGAGGACAAAAATTAACAGTAGCAAAGAATAATGCAGTGCAGAAGCACTCAATGATAGTGTACTACAATGAACATGGTAGGTACACTTTTCATTACTTAATGGTAACCACCTCTGAAAAAACCACCACAGAAGCACATGACTTGAAAAAGGAAGTAACAGAGAAAAGAAGTATGGATTACAACCAAACAAAAACAAAAGAGAAGAATCAAACAGGATACAAAACTACAGAAAGCAATATATAAAATGGCAATAGGAAACCCTCAAGAGTCAATAATTACACTAAATATAAATGGATTGAACTCACCAATAAAAAAACACAGAGTAGCAGAATGGATAAAAAAGAAAATCCAACTGCATACTGCCTACAAGAAACACATCTAAGCAACAAGGATAAAAACAAATCCAAAGTGAAAGGCTGGGCCCTGGCCAGTTGGCTCAGTGGTAGAGTGTCGGCCTGGCGTGCGGGGGACCAGGGTTTGATTCCCGGCCAGGGCACATAGGAGAAGCACCCATTTGCTTCTCCACCCCCCCTCCTTCCTCTCTGTCTCTCTCTTCCCCTCCCGCAGCCAAGGCTCCATTGGAGCAAAAGATGGCCTGGGCACTGGGGATGGCTCCTTGGCCTCTGCCCCAGGCGCTAGAGTGGCTCTGGTCGCGGCAGAGCGACACCCCGGAGGGGCAGAGCATCACCCCCTGGTGTGCAGATCCATCGCCCCTGGTGGGCGTGCCGGGTGGATCCCGGTCGGGCGCATGCGGGAGTCTGTCTGACTGTCTCTCCCCGTTTCCAGCTTCAGAAATATACAAAGTGAAAGGCTGGAAAACAATACTCCAAGCAAATAACATCCAAAAATAAGCAGGTAGGTGTAGCAATACTCATATCTAACAATGCTGACTACAAGAGAGCAAAAGTAATCAGAGACAAAAATGGTCCTTTTATAATGATTAAGGGGACACTGAATCAAGAAAACATAACACTTCTTAATATATATGCACCAAAGAAAGAAGCACCAAAATATATGACAGCTACTGACTGACCTAAAAGCAAAAACTGACAAAAATACAATCATACATGGAGACCTCAATACACTGCTGACAGCTCTAGATTGTTCATCCAAACAGAAAATCAATAAATAAACATTGGCCTTAAACAAAACATTAGAACAATTGGATATGATAGACATCTACAGGACATTTGATTCTAAAGTGACAGAGTATACATTTTTCTTTAGTGTACATGGAACATTCTCAGGAATTGACCATACGTTGGACCAAAAAATAACATCAGCAAACTCAGAAAAATTGAAATTATACTAAGCATATTTTCTGATCATAAAGATTTAAAACTAAATTTCAACTGCAAAAAAGAGGAAAAAAAAACAAATAAAAATGTGGAAAGTAAACAAAATACTTTTAAAAAATGAGTGGGTCAAAAAAGAAATAAGCGCAGAGATCAAAAGATACATACAGACAAATGAAAATAACAATACAACATATAAAGATGCAGCAAAAGAAGTAATAAGAGGGAAGTTCATATCACTGCAGGCCTATATGAACAAACAAGAGAGAGCCCAAGTAAACCACTTAAATTCACACCTTAGGGAACTAAAAAAAGAAGAACAAAGATAACTCAAAACCAGAAGAAGAAAGGAAATAATTAAAATCAGAGCAGAAATAAATGAAATAGAGAACAGAAAAACTATAAAAAAAAACAAAAACAAGGAGCTGGTTCTTTGAAAAGATTAACAAAATTGACAAACCCTTAGCAAGACTCACCAAGGAAAAAAGAGAAAGGACTCATATAAACAAAATCCAAAATGAAAGAGGAGCAATCACCACAAATATCATGGATATACAAAGAATTATTGTAGAATACTATTTAAAACTGTATGCCACCAAATTCAACTATCTAGAATAAATGGATAAATTCTTAGAACAATACAATCTGCCTAGACTGAGTCATGAAAAAGCAGAAAGCAGAAACCAATAAGCAGAGAGGAAATAGAAAAAACTATTAAAAACCTACCCAAAAATAAAAGTCCAGGGCCAGATGGCTATATTAGTGAATTATATCAAACATTCAAAAAAGACTTGGTTTCTATTTTACTAAAAGACTTCCAAAAAATTGAAGAAGAAGCAATAATTTCAAACACATTTTATGTTGCCAACATAACCCTCATACTGAAACCCAGCAAGGACAACAAACAAACAAACAAACAAAAAAAAACTACAGACCGGCCCTGGCTGGTTGGCTCAGCGGTAGAGTGTCGGCCTGGCGTGTGGGGGAGCCGGGTTCGATTCCCGGCCAGGGCACATAGAGAAGCGCCCATTTGCTTCTCCACCCCCCCTCCTTCCTCTGTCTCTCTCTTCCCCTCCCGCAGCCAAGGCTCCATTGGAGCAAAGATGGCCCGGGCGCTGGGGATGGCTCCTTGGCCTCTGCCCCAAGCGCTAGAGTGGCTCTGGTCAAGACAGAGCGATGCCCCGGAGGGGCAGAGCATCGCCCCCTGTAGGCAGAGCGTCGCCCCTGGTGGGCGTGCCGGGTAGATCCCGGTCGGGCGCATGCGGGAGTCTGTCTGACTGTCTCTCCCTGTTTCCAGCTTCAGAAAAATACAAAAAAACCCAAAACACTACAGACCAATATCTCTAATGAATACAGATGCTAAAATACAAAACAAAATAGTAGCAAATCAAATACAACAATATATTTAAAAAATAATACATCATGATAAAGAGGGATTCATCCCAGAATCTCAAGGATGGTTCAACATATGGAAAACGGTTAACGTAATACACCATATTAACAAAACAAAGAACAAAAACACATGATCTTATCAATAGATGCAGAAAAGGCATTTTATAAAATACAACACAATTTTATGTTTAAAACACTCAACAAAATGGGTATAGAAGGAAAGTATCTCAACATGATAAAGGCCATGTATGATAAACCATCAGCTAACATCATATTAAATGGCATAAAACTGAGGACTTTCCTCCTTAAATCAGGAAAGACCGGGTTGTCCACTCTCTCTACTCTTATTTAATGTGGTGCTAGAAGTTCTAGCCAGAGCAATCAGACAAGATAAAGAAATAAAAGGCATTCATATCAGAAAAGAAAAAGTAAAGGTTTCACTTTTTGCAGATGATATGATCCTATACATCGAAAACCTCAAAGACTCCACACAAAAAAATTACTAGAAACAATAAACCAATACAGTAAGGTCACAGGATACAAAATTAATATACAAAAGTCTATTGCCATTCTATATGCCAACAACAAAAACATCAAAAAATGAACTCAAAAAAATAATCCCTTTCTCGGTTGCAACCAAAAAAAATAAAATACCTAGGAATAAACATAACAAAGAATGTAATGGGACTATATATTGAAAACTACAAATCATTGTTAAAGAAAATCAAAAAAGATACAATAAAATGGAAAAATATTCTTTGTTCTTAGATAGGAAGAATAAATATAGTCAAAATGACCATATTACCCAAAGCAATATACAAATTTAATGCAATTCCCATCAAAATTCCAATGATATTTTTTAAAGAAATAGAACAAAAAATCATCAGATTTATATGGAACTATAAAAAACCCCGAATAGCCAAAGCAATATTAAGGAAAAAGAAAGAAGCTGGAGGCATTACAATACCTGACTTCAAACTATATTATAGAGCCAGGACAATCAAAACAGCATGGTATTGGCAGAAAAATAGACACTCAGACCAATGGAACAGAATACAAAGGCCAGAAATAAAACCAATATATATGGTCAAATAATTTTCGAGAAAGTGGCCAACAACACACAATGGAGAAAAAAAAGCCTCTTCAGCAAATGGTGCTGGGAAAACTGGAATGCCACGTGCAAAAGAATGAAACTCAACTACAGTTTCTCCCCCTGTACTAAAATTAATTCAAAATGGAAGACTTAAATATAAGACCTGGAACAATAAAGAAAAAAACATAGGTACTAAACTCATGGACCTTGGTTTTAAAGAGCATTTTATGAATTTGACTCCAAAAGCAAGGGAAGTGAAGGCAAAGATAAATGAATGGGACCACATCAGACTAAGAAGCTTTTGCACAGCAAGAGAAACTGACAACAAAACATACAGACAGCCAACTAAATGGGAAATGATATTTTCAAACAACAGCTCAGATAAGGGCCTAATATCCAAAATATACAAAGAACTCATAAACCTCAACAACAAACAAACAATTCAAATAAAAAAGTGGGAAGAGGACCTGAACAGACACTTCTCCCAGGAAGAAATAGAAATGGCCAAAAGATATATGAAAAGATGCTCATCTTCATTAGTTATTAGAGAAATGCAAATCAAAACTACAATGAGATACCACCTCACACCTGTTAAATTAGCTATTATCAACAAGACAGGTAATAGCAAGTGTTGGAGAGGCTGTGGAGAAAAGGGAACCCTCATCCACTGTAGGTGGGAATGTAAAGTAATACAACCATTATGAAAGAAAGTATGGTGGTTCCTCAAAAAACTAAAAATAGAACTACCATACGAACCAGCAATCTCTCTACTGGGTATATAACACCCAAACTCAAAAACATTGGTATGTAAAGATATATGCAACCCAATGTTTATTTTAGCATTGTTCACAGTGGCCAAGAATGGAAACAACCAAAAAGCCCTTCAATAGATGATGGATAAAGAAGATGTAGTAAATATATACTATGAAATACTACACAGCCATAAGAAATGATGACATCAGATCATTTAAAACATGGATGGATCTCGATAACATTATAGGGAGTGAAATAAGTAAATCAGAAAAAACTAAGAACTGCATGATTCCATACATAGGTTGGACTTAAAAGCAAGGCTAAGACACATGGACAAGAGTGTGATGGTTACGGGGCCGGGGCTGCAGGGGCGGGGAGGAAATGGAGGAAGAGGGGTGAGGTGAGGGGCAAAAAGAAAACCAAATAGAAGGTGATGAAAGACAATTTGACTTTGTTGATGGGTATGCAAAATAATTAAATGTCAAAATAACCTGTAGATGTTTTCTCTGAACATATGCACCTTGATTTATTAATGTCACCACATTAAAATTAATAAAAAAAATTGAGTATTTTTTAACAATGTACTTTTTTTCTACTGGAAGACTGATATTTCTACCTTTTATTTATTTATTTATTTATTTTTACAGAGGCAGAGAGAGAGTCAGAGTGAAATATACAGGGACAGAGAGACAGTAACAAAGAGATAAGGAGCATCAGTCATTAGTTTTTTGTTGTGCATTGGGACACCTTAGTTCAGGGGTCAGAAACCTATGTCTCACGAGCCAGATGTGGCTCTTTTGATGGCTGCATCTGGCTCGCAGACAAATCTTTAATAAAAAAATAATAACGTTAAAAATATAAAACATTCTTATGTATTACAATCCATTTATTTCCTACTGCTCATGTTCATGGTTGTGGGTGGCTAGAGCCAATCACAGCTGTCCTCCAGGACAACACCAAATTTTTATTGGATAATGCGTAATGTACATGTGTTGTTGTATGGCTTTTATGGAATTACATTTTAAAATATGTGGCGTTCATGGCTCTCTCAGCCAAAAAGGTTCCCAACCCCTGCCTTATTTGTTCATTGATTGCATTCTCATATGTGCCTTGACCACGGGCCTTCAGCAGACCAAGTAACCTTTTGTTTGAGGCAGCAACCTTGAGTCCAAGCCAGTGAGCTTTGCTCAAACCAAATGAGCCTGTTCTCATGCTTACAACCTCAGGATTTCAAACCTGGGTCCTCCGCATCCCAATCTGATGCTCTATCAACTGCGCCAACACCTGGTCAGGCTAATATTCCTAAATTTAGTATCACACTTTATTTATGCTTCCAGTTTTTTATTAAAATTACTGTAGTATAAGTAGTATAAGTTTCTGTAGTTTTTGAACTCACAACGTTTGGGTTCTTTATCAACATCCAACTCTACATATGGTTTTTACTATAGTTTTGCATGGTTATAAAAGGTAAAAATTATATACTAATTTTGAACCCTTTCTTGAAAGCAAGGATTGTATCATTTATGCTATATTCTCAATTTTATGGCTGATGCATATTGATTAGTTTGCTGTGTTGATAGTGGTCTTTAACTTGTGTGTGTTACTTCAGCAAATTTGTTTTTATAGATGCCAGCACATTAGCAGGTTAAGGCACAGATGATCTCCCCACACTAGCATAAATTCAGATAATTCTGAACCAAATCAAAATTTGTAAGTGATTGAGTATGTATTTCTATTGCTGTTATAATAAAATTGCCATAAACATGGGGTCTTAATACAACACATTTTATTCTCTCACTGTTTTGGAGGCTGAAGTCTAAATTCAGTTTTACTAGGTTAAAATCAGAATGTCTTGCAGAGTCAAAGTGTCAGCAGTTCTGGCTTTTTCTTCTGGCAGCTCTGAGGAAAGGAATCTGTTTCTTTGTCTTTTTCAGCTAATAGTGACTACCTATATTTCTTGTCTCATGGCTCCATCTTCAAAGCTTACAGAATCAGTTGCTTTCTCTTTTTTTGTAACTAATCTTCCTTTGCTTCCCTCTTATAAGATCACCAAAGACATTATAGGGCCATCAAATAATCCAGGACAGTGTTCTCATCTCAAGCCTTAAAGTGACACAAGTGTGACACAGGTTTTCCAAGAACTAGGACCTAGATATCTTTTGGGACCATTATCCAGCCAACCATACCTTTAAATTTTTGGCATATTGACACTTGTTTTCTCTTTATAAGTAGGGTATTATTTTTTTTAATGGAATAACTCAATGTATTATTTTACTCAACTCTTAATGCTTATTTCTTTGGCCTTGTCTGTGACATAGTGAATGAATAGTTTTTATATGGGCATCATGCACAATTTTTCTTATTTTGTCCTGAAAAATATTTCTTAATGTTGTTTTGTGTTGTAGTTGGTGTAATATGGTGCCCAGCATGCTGCCAAGAATGCAGACAGATAGACCTTGTGGATAACTATTTTGTGAAAGATACTTCTGAAGCTCCTAGCAGTTCTGATGAGAAATCAGAACAGGTATGCTTCTCAATTTTTTTTATATTCCTATCATAACATTAAAATGTAAACTATTAGAAAAACATGTTTGGATTGTTATATAAATTAGGATAGTTTTGCTACAGTTTTTTCTTTCAAATGGAACAAAAAGGATATCTTTATTATATACCCTCTCAGATTTAATTAAATGAGGCAAAAGATTATTACTGAAAAATTAAAATCTTGTATAGATTTTGTGTTGAGACTTTGATACTTACCTACCTGAACATTTGATCTGGAAGGAAAAGGATTTTATTAAAGATAAATGGATAACAAAAATAATTTTATTCTACGTACAGTGAATTAGTGTATTTGGAAGCAAGTTAGAAAGTTTTTATCTTTTTTATTTTGTGGCTATGTATTTTTTAAATTTAATATAAATTATTATTTATTTCTTCTTTTAGGTATGCATTAGTTGTGAAGACAAAGCAAGTGCAGTTGGCTTTTGTGTAGAATGTGGAGAGTGGCTATGTAAGACATGTATTGAAGCACATCAGAGAGTAAAATTCACTAAAGATCACTTGATCAGGAAGAAAGAAGATGGCTCAGGTAAGATAAAAGCAGTTTTAATAATTACTATTGATCTCCCTCTTTTGCCCTGTAGCATTTCTGTATATTCTTTATAAGCTTTGGATACCAGTATCAATAAGAATTTAGAAAGTTAGACAAAGTTTTGTTTAGTTAAAAATATATGTTTTATTTTACTACAGAGCCTGTTGGAGCATCTGGTCAGGGCCCTGTTTTCTGCCCTGTACACAAACAAGAACAGTTGAAACTTTTCTGTGAAACATGTAATAGACTGACATGTAGAGACTGTCAGCTATTGGAACACAAAGAACGTAGGTACAGAAGTCCTGATTGCTTATCAAAAAATATTATTAAAACTTCTTGTAAAATTCTTAAAAAGTTTTTTTTCCTAAAGCAGATATTTCATAATTTTGTTTGTTAGTAACATTTTAAGTCTCAATTTGTATATTTCTTTAATTAAAATATGTTTTTGATAAATTATTTAATGTTTTCCACATTTATATATAATAGTCTTATGATTTGTTAAAAATGTATCATATGGATTTGTGTTTGTAAGAATGGAGTTTATTTCTTTGCTCTGCCTTGTTTCAAATGCACATTCTTTTCAAGTACTGTGGTATCTAGGCTATGCACTGTCATCTTAAAAGGGTAATATTTCCATAGTTAAGGATCAATGGTACCCATCTTAATATTAAAGCATACATAAACTGATTTCATGTTAGATGTTACAATTTTCAGAGAAACTAGACTTATGAGCCTCTAACTAAACATAGTTATTGATTCTATAATACATAGCTAAGTATTGATATTTCAACCCTATTATACCTTCAGAGTTCAGTAGGAGTTATCACTAGTCTATTACATCCTAACTGTTCTGGAAATATACTAAAATTTTTAGTAAGTTGTATAACAAAATCCTCTAGCAAATGTCCCAGTTGCTGTACCATCAATTTATTACAGTTAGAAAGATGGTCTTGCCTATCCAAACAGCATTTTTAAAGTGTTTTTCTTAACAACTGTTCTGCTGAATTGATGGAACTAGGTTTTATGAATCTCCTGTTATAAAAGAGTAGGTTAAGTTGCATCAGCCTCACAATGTGTTTCTTAACGTTAAGATATCTTGGAGCTTTTAAATATTAGTCATTGTAATACATTTAGAATTCTAAGAAGAGAATACATTAGTTCGTATTTTGTGGTAGGTACTTTTATGAATGCTGCATGTTGGTTTAATTTGCACCAACTACCAATGAAGTGTTGGTACCAGTATCATGATTGTTTTACAGGAGAGGGAGTCTATGCCCAGAAAGCTTTAGTATTCTGTACAAGGTTTCACTGTAAGTGGTAGAGCAAGAATTTGAACACAGGTGGTCAGACTCCAGATCTATTTTAGCTTATCTGCTTATCTCTCCCATATGGTACATAGAATATAGAATACAGTATGTGAAATCTCTCAAAGGCAATGCTCATTGTTCTTTTTCAAGGCTGCTCTTACTATTCTACAGAACATTTGTTTAAAAATCTGCTTTAAATTTTTGAGTCCTAGCCCTGGCCGGTTGGCTCAGCGGTAGAGCGTCGGCCTAGCGTGCGGAGGACCCGGGTTCGATTCCCAGCCAGGGCACATAGGAGAAGCGTCCATTTGCTTCTCCACCCCTCCGCCGCGTCTTCCTCTCTGTCTCTCTCTTCCCCTCCCGCAGCCAAGGCTCCATTGGAGCAAAGATGGCCCGGGCGCTGGGGATGGCTCTGTGGCCTCTGCCCCAGGCGCTAGAGTGGCTCTGGTCGCAACATGGCGACGCCCAGGATGGGCAGAGCATCGCCCCCTGGTGGGCAGAGCGTCGCCCCATGGTGGGCGTGCCGGGTGGATCCCGGTCGGGCGCATGCGGGAGTCTGTCTGACTGTCTCTCCCTGTTTCCAGCTTCAGAAAAATGCAAAAAAAAAAAAAAAAAAAGTAAATTTTTGAGTCCTTAATTTGTTTCAGAATGTTTCATCTTACCTGCATGCTGGTTAATGTTTTACTTGAGGTTACTAATCTTGTGGTTGCCTTCACTTCAGGGTGAAATCTTACATTGATTGTTTTATAATAATCTATATATAACATTAGATTACCTTTCTCACAGTATCAGGCAGATCTTTGAGAAATCTTAAATTTTTTATGGCTTTTAAAATTGATGGCAAAAAGTAGAAAAAAACACTGGAAGATGGCATCCTTTTTCTTACAAAAGAATAGCTTCAGTCTCCCCTCTGTCAAACTCTAGCCATGATTCTTCCCATTTCTTTATCATTTTCCTTGGCCATCTTTATCCAATCCTAATTATTTCTTTTCTTTAAGTTTTCTACTCTTTATTAAAGTATAAAATCAATACAGTTCAATAAACTTTCACAAACTAAACCCACCCATGTACTCATATCCAAATAAAGAAGCAGATTATTACCAGCACCCCAGAATGTAATAGCTTTTATTATTTAATTTAATTAATTGTGTTTATATAGATTCTAGGGTCACCCCGAATGCATTCCCCCTCCCTCATATTCCCCTCAACATCTCCCTTGCCTTCCTTCCTACAGAGCCCTCCCCCCTTCCCTTCAGGTTTATCCCATCCTATCATCCCCTTTCCCTCTGTCCTCTTTTCCTCTGGTCCCTTTGATCCCTCCTCTGTCTCAATTCCATTCCTCAGTTCACATTGTTCCTTGGATTCCTCAAATGAGTGAGGTCATATGGTATTTTTCTTTCTCTGCTTGGCTTATTTTACTCAATATAGTAGTTTCCAGGTCCCTCCATATAATAATACCTTCTTTTTCATAGCCCCATAGTATTCCATTGTATATATGTACCACTGCTTTTTAATCCACTCGTCCACTAATGGGCACTTGGGCTGTTTCCAGATCTTTGCTATCATGAACAATGCTGCCATAAACATGGGGGAGCATTTCTTCTTTTCAGTCGGTGATATGATGTCCTTAGGATATATTCCTAATAGTGGGATGGCTGGGTCAAAGGGCAGTTTCATTTCTAATATTTTTAGGAATCTCCAAACTGCTTTCCACAGTGACTGCACCAGTCTGCATTCCCAGCGGCAGTGCAGGAGGGTTCCCCTTTCTCCACATCCTCGTCAGCACCTCTCATGTGTTGTGTTTGTTAATGAGCGCCATTCTGACTGGTGTGAGGCAGTATCTCATTGTGGTTTTAATTTGCATTTCTCTAATGATTAGTGATGTTGAACATATTTTCATCTGCCTATTGGCCATTGTATGTCCTCTTTGGAGAAGTTTCTATTCATTTCTTTCCTTTTTTTTTTTTTTTTTTTTGTATTTTTCTGAGGTTGAAAACGGGGAGGAAGTCAGATGGATTCCCGCATGCACCCGACCAGGATCCACCCGGTATGCCCACCAGGGGGTGATGCTCCACCCATCTGGGCCATTGCTCTGTTGCAACCAGAGCCATTGTAGCGCCTGAGGCAGAGGCCATACAGCCATCCCCAGTGCCCGGGCCAACTTTGCTCCAATAGAGCCTTGGCTGAAGAGGGGAAGAGAGAGACAAAGAGGAAGGAGAGGGGGAGGGGTGGAGAAGCAGATGGGTGCTTCTCCTGTGTGCCCTGGCTGGGAATCGAACCTGGGACTCCTGCATGCCAAGCCAATGCTCTACCACTGAGCCAACTGGCCAGGGCCTTCTATTTATTTTGGATTGGATTGTTTGTCTTCCTGGTGTTGAGTTTTATAAGTTCTTTATTAATTTTGGTTATTAATCCTTTATCAGATGTATTGTCGAATATGTTCTCCCATTGTGTGGTTTGTTTTTTTATTCTGTTCACATTGTCTTTAGCTGTGCAAAAGCTTTTTAGTTTGATATAGTCCCATTTGTTTATCCTGCCTTTTATTTCATTTGCCTGTGGAGATAAATCAGCAAATATATTGCTGCAATAGATGTCGGTGAGCTTTCTGCCTATGTTTTCTTCTAGGATGCTCATGGTTTCCCAATTTACATTTAAGTACTTTATCCATTTTGAGTTTATTTTTGTGCATGGTATAAATTGGTGGTCTAGTCTCATTTTCTTGCAGGTAGCTGCCCAGTTTTCCCAACACCATTTGTTAAAGAGACTATTTTTACTCCATGATATGCTCTTACCTTCTTTGTCAAATATCAATTGTCCGTAAAGATGTGGGTTTATTTCTGGGTTCTCTGTTCTGTTCCATTGATCTATATGCCTGTTTTTATGCCAGCATGAAGCTGTTTTGAGTACAATGGCCTTGGAGTATAATGTAATATCAGGAAGTGTAATACCTCCTACTTTATTCATTTTTCTCAAGACTGCTGATACTATTCGTGTTCTCTTTTGGTTCCATATAAATTTTTGAAATATGTGTTGTATATCTTTAAAATGTCATTGGTATTTTAATTGGTATTGCATTAAATTTATAAATTGCTTTGGTAATATAGACATTTTAATGATGTTTATTCTTTCTAACCATGAGCACGGTATATGCTTCCACTTGTTTGTATCTTCCTTGATCTCTTTTATCAATGTTTTATAACTTTCTGAGTACAAGTCTTTAACCTTGTTGGTTAAATTTACTCCTAGGCATTTTAATTTTTTGTTGTTGTTACAGAAGTGAAAGGGATTGTTTTCTTAATTTCTCTTTCTGACAGTTCATTGTGTGTGTATAAAAATGCCTCTGAATTCTGTGTATTAATTTTATATCCTGTCACCTTGCTGAATTTGTTTATTAGGTCCAGAAGTTTTCTGACTGAGACTTTACGGTTTTCTATATACAGTATCATATCATCTGCAAATAATGATAGTTTTACTTCTTTTTTTCAAATTTGAATGCTTTTTATTTCTTCTTCTTGTTTGATTGCTGTAGCTTCATACACTTCCAGTACTATGTTGAATAAGAGTGGTGAAAGGGGGCACCCCTGCCTTCTTCCTGATTTTAGGGGATTTGCTTTTTAATTTTGTCATTAATTATGATGTTGGCTGTGGGTTTGTCATAGATGGCCTTTACATGTTGAGGTATGTTCCCTCTTTTTCCATTTTGCTAAGAGTTTTGATCATCAATGGGTGCTGGATTTTATCAAATGCTTTTTTTGCATCTATTGATATTATCATGTGGTTTTTCTCCTTCCTTTTGTTTATGTGGTGAATCACATTAATTGATTTATGAATGTTGTACCATCCTTGCCTCCCCAGGATAAATCCCACTGGATCATGATGTATAAATTTTTTTTATGTATTGCTGGATTCGGTTTGCTAATATTTTGTTGAAGATTTTAGCATCTAAATTCCTCAGGGATATTGGCCTATAATTTCCTTTCTTTGTGTTGTCTTTGTCTGGTTTTGGAATCAAAATTACGCTCACCTCATAAAAGGAACTTGGAAGTGTTTCTTTCTCTTGAATTTTTTGAAATAGCTTAAGAAGGATAAAAGTTAGTTCTTCTTTGAATATGAATATTTGATAGAATTCAGTTGTGAAGCCATCAGGCCCAGGACTTTTGTTTTTTGGGAGTTTTTTGATATCTGTTTTGATCTCATTTGTTGTAATTAGTCTGTTTACATTTTCTGATTTTTCCAGATTGATTTTTGAAAGATTATATGTTTCAAGGAATTTGTCCATTTCACCTAGGTTGTTTAATTTTTTGGCATACAGTTTTTCATAATATTTTCTCACAATATTTTGTATTTCTGTTGTGTCGGTTGTTTTTTTCTCCACTCTCATTTTTAATTTTATTTATTTGAGTCCTCTCTCTTTTTTTCTTGGTGAGTCTCATTAAAAGTTCATCAATCTAGTTTACCCTTATAAAGAACCAGCTCTTAATTTTATTGATCTTCTGTATTGATTCTTAAGCCTCTATGTCATTTATTTCCGCTCTGATCTTTATTATTTCTTTCCTTCTACTACCTCTGGACCTTACTTGCTGTTCTTTTACTAATTCTCTTAGATGTAGGGTTAAGTTGTTTATTTGAGCTTTTTCAAGGTTCTTAAAGAATGCCTGTAGTGCTATGAACTTCCCTCTCAGGACTGCTTTTGCTGTGACATAAAGTTTGAGTTGTTGTATGTTCATTATCATTCGTTTCTAGGAATTTTTAAATTTCTTCCTTGATTTCATTGTTAACCATTTCATTATTGAATAACATGCTATTTAGTTTTCATTTGTTTGAGTATTTTTCAGTTTTTCTGTTGTGGTTGATTTCTAGTTTTATGCCATTGTGATCAGAGAAAATGCTTGATATGATTTCTATCTTTTTAAATTTGTTGAGCCTGACCTGTGGTGGCGCAGTGGGATAAAGCATCAACCTGGAAGTGCTGAGGTTGCCGGTTTGAAAACCTGGGCTTGCCTGGTCAAGGCACATATGGGAGTTGATGCTTCCAGCTCCTCTCCCCTTCTCTCTCTTTGTCCCTCCTCTCTCTCTTTCTCTCTCTCTCTCTCTCTCTCTGTCTCTCCTTCTCCTCTCTAAAATGAATGAATTAAAAAAAATTTAAAAAATTTAAATTTGTTGACACATAGTGTGTTAGGACACACTGCTTTTGTGTCCTAACATGTGGTCTATCCTAGAGAATTTACCATGAGCACTTGAAAAGAATATATATTCTGCTGCCTCAGGGTAAAAGATTCTGAAGATATCTATTAAATCTAGTTGATCTAGTGTGTCCTTTAAGTCTCCTGTTTCTTTGTTAATTTTCTTTTTTGGGGATCTATCTAGTGATGTTAGTAGGATATTGAAATCTCCTACTATTATACTACTGCTATTGATCTCACCCTTAATATCCATCAAAATCTGCTTTATATATTTAGGTGCTCATATATTAGGTGTGTAGATATTTATGATGGTTATATCTTCCTGTTGGATTGCTCCCTTTATCATTATGTAGTGATCTTTTTTTTCATTTTTAAAAATTTTAATGGGATGACATCAATAAATAAGGGTACATATATTCAAAGAAAACATGTCCAGGTTATCTTGTCATTCAATTCTGTTGCATGCCCATCACCCAAAGTCAGATTGTCCTCCGTCACCTTCTATCTAGTTTTCTTTGTGCCCATCACCTTCCCCCTCTCCCACCTTTCCTCCCCCCACCCCCCGTAACCACCACACTCTTGTCCATGTCTCTTAGTCTCATTTTTATGTCCCACCAATGTATGGAATTCTGTAGTTCTTGTTTTTTTCTAATTTACTTATTTCACTCCGTATAATGTTATCAAGATCCCACCATTTTTTTGTAAGTGATCCGATGTCATGATTTCTTATGGCTGAATAGTACACCATGGTGTATATGTGCCACATCTTCTATTTTTTTTTCTTACACTGATTAAAGCCTTTAAGCAAACTCTAGGCCAATACAGCAAGAATCCATAAAAGAGTCGTGTCCTTAACATGTTCACCAAGTCCAAGTTGGCCCCAACACCATGCCAAATCCCTGAAAAATGCAACCCAACCACAGTTCAGTCTGTTAGGAGCTGTCACAAGGAGTAGGAGTCCAGGAAAAGTCCACATCAAGAAAAAGTCTGCATGGCACTGGAATTGTCACAATTTTATACTTCGCAGCTCACGTCCAAGTCCCAATGACCGCTGCTTCTAGCTGGTATTGATTCAGGTAGACTGGAAAAGCCATCTGCAGCATGTGTGGAGATGGAGCTTCTGTTCTCCTCTGCCTAGAGAGATGAGGCCAGGTTGCTTTTCCCTGGAGCTCTGCGACTGTGGCATGGTAAAGAGAACCTTAAGATACACTAAGCTGGGTGGCAAAGGTAGATTCATAATAGAAGTTGGCAAAAGGGGGAGAGAGAGCTCTAAATTAGGAGTAGGTCCCTGCCTGAAATATGAGTGGGGCATTGAGGTAGGAGGAATAAAGGAAACACTATATATTAAACAAAGCAGCTGAATATAGGACTATCAGCACCCACAACAGAGATCTTCGAGGGAAGACTAAAAACCTGACTATTCAGGCAAGACAGAGTTAACTGGCCCTTGTGCAAATGAGATCAGTTTACCTGCTTCTTGGAAGAAATACCCTAGGCTCATCCACAGTGTCTTAGATAGGGCCGATGGCCCTGGGCACCTTCAGCCTTCAGTGACAAACCCCAGCATTCTGGGCAAGGTTAGGTCATAGGTGGCTGGAGCAGGGCTGAAAGAGACTGAACCCTCCCTTAGAGGAGTGAGGGGGAAGCCTACCTTCCAGTGTTCCTTTTTCCTCACAGAAAAGGCATGTAAGTCTGGCAGGCTTTAGCTCAATGACCTTCCTTTCCACTATTGAAGCAGGACCCAGATGGCATCCTATGAGACCCCTTTGGGGCATTGGAGCCTTTAAGGTCATATCCTAAAAGCTGATAGTTCCCCTGATCTCTATTGAGCTTTTTCTGACTCTTGGTTTCTTAAAAGCCATGCTCAGAAGATCTCGCTGGGGGGTTTGAGGATCCCCATCCGCCTATATAAATCTTTTCCATATATCTGGAGCTAATTGAAAAAAGACAAAACAGTGTTATTAGCTGGATCAAATAAAGAAGGCAGTAGTTTGCAAGAGAAAAAGATTGGCATCTCCCGTTCATCAGCATTCAAAAGAAATTAAAATTTTTTATAAGTAAAAAGCATGATATGGTAGACCTGTAGGAGTTCCAGGATATGACTCCCCTCTTTAAAATTTTTTTGAATGGACCTTAAAATATTTGCTGGGTACACTTGAATAATACCTTGACTTTAAAGATTGTAAGAAATACACATAATTTGAAAGGTTTGAAAAAATACAGTAAATGCTTTTGCTCCGTATGCAGGAGTATTGTCAGTTTAACAAGTTTAAGAAATCCAATAATAGAACAATGCATACAGACAATGAGCTATAACATGCTTAGCAGCCTCTCCTGTTCTGACGGAGGTTACTATAAATCCAGAATATGTATCCACTGTAACATGGACATAGGACTGTTTGCCAAATGAAGGTATATGAGTAACATCTATTTGCCAAAGTTGTCCTGGTAGGGGTTCTTGAGGCATTCCAAGGCCCTGGCTGGTTGGCTCAGTGGAAAAGCCTCACCCTGGCATGCAGGAGTACTGGGTTCGATTCCTGACCAGGGCACACAGGAGAAGTGCCCATTTTCTTCTCCACCCCTCCCCCTCTCCTTCCTCTCTGTCTCTCTCTTCTCCTCCCGCAGCCAAGACTCCATTGGAGCAAACTTGGCCTGGGTGCTGAGATTGGCTCTATGGCATCTGCCTCCGGCACTAGAATGGCTCTGGTTGCAACAGAACAACACCCCAGATGGGCAGAGCATCCTCCCCTTGTAGGCAAGCTGGGTGGTTCCCGGTCAAGCACATGCGGGAGTCTGTCTGACTGCCTCCCCGTTTCCAACTTCAGAAAAATACAAAAAAAAAAAGAAAGAAAAGGGAAAAAAAGGGCATTCCCTTGTGCTAAAGCTCCAGGGAGCATGGAGTGAGCTCGAGTATGTCCTATAAAACATATGGAGCTCTATGTTGACAAACAAGTCTTTGAAGAAGGAGGAAATGCTGAAATAGTTCATCAGCATTTGTCCCTAAGACAGCAGTCCTTATAGTGGAAACACCATAAATAAATTTTTGCTGTCTGTATATAGATTAAAGGGGGAATATGGCAAATGCTGAAATGCCATGATATGGCATATAATTCTAGTCTTTGAACTGATTTTAAGTTGATAGTTTCAGTATAAAGTTGTCCATTGATTTGCAAGAGCGATTTGCCATTTAGTAGAAGTTTCCCAGAGCCATTGTTGTTGATCCTTTTAAAAAAGGAACAACAATAATTTTGAGGCTCAAAACCTATAAGCTGTAAGGGTCGTCTATGCCCCTTGATAATCCAGGAGGCAACAAGATCAAAATATGGAGTTGTATTCCATGGGCTATTAGATGGTTCAATGTGCCCAAGCTGTAGCTGCTCTTGTATCAATTGAGCAGCTGCCCTAAGTTTCTCCTGAGAAAGGGGCCATTGGTCTACCCATACAGTATTATCTGATTTCCAAGTAATTGAGTCTGCACACTGCATTATTGAGGTAGCAGGAGCTACCAAGGCCCCTATGCTAAATTTTAATATCCTAATACACACATTCTGATATTGGGTGCCACTTCTATGGGGATGAGAATTCCTCGCTGTTCTTTCCCTAGTCTCTTGGTGGGCAAAAATCTCCGATCAAGTATCTGAGTACTGACTAAACCATTAGGACTGACAAGCAACACTCCCATATTTTTCAAAATATCTCTACTCCACAAATTAACTGGCCATCCACAGAGCACATAAGGCTTAAAAAATCCAGAATGACCTTCTTTTTTTTTTTTTTTTTTTTTTTTTTAATAATTTTATTTTTTTAATGGGGTGACATCAATAAATCAGGATACATATATTCAAAGATAACAAGTCCAGGTTATCTTGTCGTTCAATTATGTTGCATACCCACCACCCAAAGTCAGATTGTCCTCTGTCACCTTCTATCTTGTTTTCTTTGTGCCCCTCCCCACCCCCTTTCCCTCTCCCATTCCCCCCTCCCCCCCCGTAACCACCACACTCTTATCAATGTCTCTTAGTTTCACTTTTATGTCCCACATACGTATGGAATAATGCAGTTCCTGGTTTTTTCTGAAATACTTATTTCGCTTCGTATCATGTTATCAAGATCCCACCATTTTGCTGTAAATGTTCCGATGTCATCATTTCTTATGGCTGAGTAGTATTCCATAGTGTATATGTGCCACATCTTCTTTATCCAGTCATCTATTGATGGGCTTTTTGGTTGTTTCCATGTCCTGGCCACTGTGAACAATGCTGCAATGAACATGGGGCTGCATGTGTCTTTACGTATCAATGTTTCTGAGTTTTTGGGATATATACCCAGTAGAGGGATTGCTGGGTCATAAGGTAGTTCTATTTTCAGTTTTTTGAGGAACCACCATACTTTCTTCCATAATGGTTGTACTACTTTACATTCCCACCAACAGTGGATGAGGGTTCCTTTTTCTCCACAGCCTCTCCAACATTTGCTATTACCTGTCTTGCTAATAATAGCTAATCGAACAGGTGTGAGGTGGTATCTCATTGCCGTTTTGATTTGCATTTCTCTAATAGCTAAAGAAGATGAGCATCTTTTCATATATCTGTTGGCCATTTGTATTTCTTCCTGGGAGAAGTGTCTATTCATATCCTCTTCCCATTTTTTATTGGATTGTTTGTTTGTTTGTTGTTGAGTTTTATGAGTTCTTTGTATATTTTGGATATTAGGCCCTTATCTGAGCTGTTGTTTGAAACAGAATGACCTTCTTAATCTTAGCAATATAGAAAACTAGAACTTTGTTGAGGGGATTTAATCTGCCCTATACCTTGTAATTCTGTGACTGCTGCATGAATGGGCAAGGAAGGAGGCCAGTGTAGCTTATCAATAACAAATACATAAGCTCCAGTATCTAAAAGTCCTTTAAATTTATGCTCATGTATTGTTAGTTCCATTTCAGAACGTTCCTGACCTATTTTTTTAAAATCCAATTGGAAAAATCAGAGGAGCCAAATCACCAATTTGCTTGGGGCCCCTTTTGCAGGATGCCTGAGAAGCAGAATTAGCATCCTTATACTATTCTTCTAACTGCCTGAATTAGCAGTGAGACACATTTTTTTTTATTAACTTTGATGAGGTGACATTGATAAAATTGTCTTTCATCACCTTCTAACTGGTTTTTTTTTTGTGCCCCTCCACTCGCCCAACCCCCTCCGTCTCCTCCCCCCACCCTATAACCCAACACTGTTGTTCATGTCTCTGAGTCTCATTTTTATGTCCCACCTATGTATGGAATCATACAGTTCTTAGTTTTTTCTGATTTACTTATTTTGCTCAGTATAATGTTATCAAGGTCCATCCGTGTTGTTGTAAAAGTTCCAATGTCATCATTTCATATGGCTGAGTAGTATTCCATGGTATATATATACCAAAGCTTTTTAATCCACTCATCCTCTGACGAACACTTGGGCTATTTCCTGACCTTTGCTATTGTGAACATTGCTGCCAGAAACATGGAAGTGCATTTCTTCTTTTCAAACAGTGCTATGGTGTTCTTGGGGTATATTCCTAACAGTGGTTTACCTAGGTCAAAAGACAGTTCGATTTTTAATTTCTTGAGGAATCTCCATACTGTTTTCCACAGTGGCTGCACCAGCCTGCATTCCCACCAGCAGTGCAGGAGGGTTCCCTTTTCTCCACATCCTCGCCAGCACTTATTCTGTGTTGTTTTGTTGATGAGCACCATTCTGACTGGTGTGAGGTGATATCTCATTCTGACTGGTGTGAGGTGATATCTCATTTAATCTGCATTTCTCTAATAATTAGTGATGTTGAGCATTTTTTCATATGCCTATTGGCCCTCTGTATGTCCTCTTTGGAGAAGTGTCTACTCACTTCTTTTGCCCATTTTTGGATTGGATTGTTTGTCTTCCTGGTATTAAGTTTTACAGGTTCTTTATAAATTTTGGTTATTAACACCTTATCAGACGCATTGTCAAATATATTCTCCCATTGTGTAGTTTGTCTTTTTATTCTATTCTTATTGTCTTTAGCTGTGCAGAAGCTTTTTAGTTTGATAAAGTCCCATTTGTTTATCCTGTCTTTTATTTCACTTGCCTGTGGATACATATCGGCAAATATATTGCTGCAAGAGACGTCAGAGAGCTTACTGCCTATGTTTTCTTCTAAGATGCTTATGGTTTTATGGCTTATATTTAAGTCTTTTATCCATTATGAGTTTATTTTTGTGAATGGTGTAAGTTGCTGGTATAGTTTCATTTTTTTTTGCAGGTAGCTGTCCAATTTTTTCAACACCATTTGTTGAAGAAGCTGTCTTTACTCTAATGTATGCTCTTACCTCCTTTGTCAAATATCAGTTGTCCATAAAAGTGTGGGTTTATTTCTGGGTTCTCAGTTCTGTTCTATTGATCTATATGCCTGTTCTTATGCCAGTACCAGGCTGTTTTGAGTACAATGGCCTTATAATATAACTTGATATCTGGAAGTGTGATACCTCCCGCTTTATTCTTCCTTTTCAAGATTGCTAAGGCTATTTGTGTTCTCTTTCAGGTTCCATATACATTTTTGGAATATGTGTTCTATATCTTTGAAGTAAGTCATTGGTATTTTAATCGGTATTGCATTGAATTTATAAATTGCTTTGGGTAATATAGACATTTTAGTGATGTTTATTCTTCCTAACCATGAGCACAGTATATGCCTCCACTTGTTTGTATCTTCCCTGATTTCTTTTATCAATGTTTCATAATTTTCTGAGTACAAGTCTTTAATCTCCCTGGTTAAATTTATTCCTAGGTACTTTATTTTTTTGGTTGCAATGGTAAAGGGGATTGATTCTTTAATTTCTCTTTCTGAGAGTTCATTGTTAGTGTATAAAACTGCCTCTAATTTCTGAGTATTGATTTTATGTCCTGCAACCTTACTGAATTCATTTATCAGGTCTAGTAGTTTTTTTGACTGTCACTTTAGGGTTTTCTATATACAATATCATATCATCTGCAAATAATGATAGTTTTATTTCTTCTTTTCCAATTTGGATGCCGTTTATTTCTTTTTCTTGTCTGATTGCTGTGGCTAGGATTTCCAGAACTATGTTGTATAAGAGTGGTGAAAGAGGGCATCCCTGCCTCATTCCTGATCTTAAGAGGATTGCTTTAATTTTTGCCCATTGAGTATGATGTTGGCTGTGGGTTTGTCATAGATGGCCTTTATCATGTTGAGGTATGTTCCCTGTATTCCCACTTTGCTGAGAGTTTTGATCATGAATGGGTGCTGAATTTTATCAAATGCTTTTTCTGCATCTATTGAAATTATCATGTGGTTTTTCTTCTTCCTTTTGTTTATGTGATGAATCACATTGATTGATTTGTAAATATGGTACCAGCCTTGCCTCCCAAGAATAAATTTCACTTGATCATGGTGTATGATTTTTTTCATATATTGCTGGATCTGGGTTGCTAATATTTTGTTGAGGATTTTTGCATCTAAATTCATCAGAAATATTGGCCTATAATTTTCTTTTTTTGTGTTGTCTTTGCCTGGTTTTGAAATCAGAATTATGCTCACCTCATAAAAGGAGCTTGGAAGTCTTCCTTTCTCTTGAATTTTTTGAAATAGCTTGAGAAGGATAGGAGTTAGTTCTTCTTTGAATATTTGGTAGAATTCACTTGTGAAGCCATCAGGCCCAGGACTTTTCTTTTTGGGGAGTTTTTTGATAACTGTTTCTATCTCATTTGTTGTAATTGGTCTGTTTAGGTTTTCTGATTCTTCCAGATTAATTTTTGGAAGATTGTATGTTTCAAGGAATTTGTCCATTTTATCTAGGTTGTCTAGTTTTTTGGCGTACAGTTCTTCATAGTATTTTCTTACAATATTTTGTATTTCTGTTGTGTCTGTTGTTATTTCTCCACTCTTGTTTCTAATTTTATTTATTTGAGTCCTCTCTCTTTTTTTCTTGGTGAGTCTGCTTAAAGGTTCATTGATCTTGTTACCTTTTCAAAGAACCAGCTTCTGGTTTCATTGATCCTCTCTATTGTTTCTTTAGCCTCTATGTCATTTATTTCTGCTCTGATATTTATTATTTCCTTCCTTCTGCTAGCTCTGGGCTTTACTTGCTGTTCTTTTTCTAGTTCTTGTAGATGTAGGGTCAAGTTGTTTATTTGAGCTTTTTCTAGCTTCTTGAGATATGCCTGTAATGCTATAAATTTCCTTTTCAGGACTGCTTTTGCTGTGTCCCATCAATTTTGAGTTGATATATGCTCATTGTCATTTGTTTCTAGGAATTTTTTAATTTCTTCTTTGATCTCATTGTTTACCCATTAGTTATTTAATAACATGCTATTTAGTTTCCAAGTGTTTGAGTATTTTTCAGTTTTTCTGTTGTGGTTGATTTCTAGTTAAAGCCATTGTTATCAGAGAAAGTGCTCAGTATGATTTCAATCTTCTTAAATTTGTTGAGACCGCTTTTGTGCCCTAACATGTGGTCTATTCTAGAGAATGTACCATGAGTGCTTGAAAAGAATGTATATTCTGCTGCTTTAGGGTGAAAGGTTCTGAAGATATCTATTAAGTTGAGTTGATCTAATACGTCCTTTAAGTCTGCTCTTTCTTTGTTAATTTTCTTTCTTGAGGATCTATCTAATGATGTTAATGGGGTATTGAAATCCCCTACTATTATATTATTGCTGTTGATCTCGCCCTTTAAATATATCAAAGTCTGCTTTATATATTTAGGTGCTCCTATATTAGGTGTGTAGATATTTATAACGGTTATATCTTCCTTTTGGATTGCTCCCTTTATTATTATGTAGTGATCGTCTTTATCACTTACTATAGCCTTGGTTTTAAAGTACATTTTGTCTGATATAAGTATTGCTATCCCAGCTTTTTCTTAATTCCATTTGCGTGAAATATTTTTTTTTATTCTTTTACCTTCAGTCTATGTGCCTCTTTTGTTTTAATATGTGTCTCTTGTAGACAGCATATGTATGGTCCCGTTTTCTTATCCAAGCAGCTACCCTATGTCTTTTGATTAAATCATTTAACCATTTATGTTTAAGGTTATTATTGATATATAGTTGTTTATTGCCATTTTATTCTTAAAAGCTGTATTACTCTTTTGCTTTATTCTTTTCCCACTTTGATCTGTTTACAACAGGCCCCTTAACATTTCCTGCAGCATTGGTTTGGTTGTAATGAATTCCTTGAGTTTTTGTTTTTGTTTTTGTTTTTTGTTTTGTTTTTTGTCTGGGAAGCTTTTTATTTCTTCTTCTATTTTAAATAATAGCCTTGGTTGTAGTCTCTTTTGAAGTGGTCTCAGTTGTAGGCTCCCTTTCTGCATTACTTTGAATATTTCTTGCATTTCCCTTCTGGCCTCAAGTGTTTCTGTTGAGAAGTAGGATGTCATCCTTATGGGCACTCCTTTGTAGGTGATAGCCTTTTTTTTCTCTAGCAGTTTTTAATATTTTCTTTTTATTGCTTATCTTTGGTGTTTTAATTGTGAATTGTCTTGGTGTAGGTTTCTTTGGGTTTCTCTTTAATGGAGTTCTCTGTACTTCTTGAACTTGTGAGACCATTTCTTGCATCAATTTAGGGTAGTTTTCAGTTATGATTTGATTCAACAAAGTTTCTATCCCTTGTTCTTTCTCTCCTTCTTCAGGAACCCCTATGATGTGAATGTTATTTCTCTTCATGTTGTCACAGAGCTCTCTTAGAGTTTCTTCAGACTTTTTGAGTCTCTTTTCTTTTTTCTGCTCTGCTTCCATACTTTTGTTCATGTTGTTCTCCAACTTGCTGATTCGATCCTCAGCTTCATCCATCCTGCTTTTAATTTATTTCGTTGTGGTCTTCATTGCTGATATTGTATTTGTCACCTTTGACTAATTCTTTTCTAATATTTCAATGTGCATTTTATACTTGCTATCTCTTTATTTAGGTGTTTGTAATGACCATCATTGTTGTTCTAAGATCCCTAAGCATCCTAACAATTATTATTTCAAACTCTGCATTTGGTATTTTGGTTATTTCTATATCACTCAGTTCCTTTTTTGGATATTTCTCTTGTGGTTTCATTTGTATTGCACTTCTCTATCTTCTCATTATGCCTGTGTGTTTGGTGTGTTCTTTTTAGAGCTGGTTGAGTCTAGGTTTGGTGTTGTCTGCCTCCAATTTTCAGTTGTGTTATCTCTATGTCTTCTTGGGTTGGTATCAGCTGTTGTTTGTAATCCACTGTTGGGTTTGGCTTTTTTAATAGAGCCACTTTGAAGTCTTGATTTGTTTGGTTTCTTCTCTGTTATTTTGGTGGTAGTCTTGTTTACTGATCTCAGCAGGGGGCTTATTTGAAAGTGTATCCAGCAATGTGGTGTGTGTAACCTGAGACTCTGAAGGCCTGATCTGCCAATTACTCTCTCTTGCGGTGGGTTGCTTTCTCTGTTTCAGTAGGAGGAGATGTATCTCAGATCTTCATGGAGACCTGAGTTACGACCCCTCCTCCCCACTTCTTGTTTTCAGCTGTCTTGTTGTGCTAATTGGAGCTGGAGAGATATCTTGAGATGGGTGACCCAGAACCACTTTATTCTTGTGTTATGTGGAAGAATCAACCCCTCCCCCAGCTATGGCCACCTCTAACACTAAATGAGTCAACTTCTCAGATCCTCCCATGCATTCCTCTGCCTGTCACCATCTGTCTCTCCCTTCCCCCTTTCTTTTTGGAAGATAAGCCAGCCCTTTTAACACACCTTGTTCCAGGTCTTCAGGCAAGTGGCTGTGAGCCATATTCTTACTTTTTTCCTTGGAATGAGAGCCCTTCTGGGCTCTCAGCCTTATATCCCCTTCATTCCTGTAAGCAGGGGAGACTCACTGCACCTCAGAACTCCCTACCAGGCTTAGTGAGGTTTCTTCTTTGCTCCTTGGTTTTTGAGAGGTGTTCTTGTAGTCCTGAATTGGGTTTTTATGCTGATTGTTCCTAAATTAACTTGTAATTCAGTTTGGTGGTGTGAGTTGGCAGTCTATGCATCTGCCTACTGAGCTGCCATCTTCAGATCTCTCCCTAATTATCTCTTGACTGTTTTCTCCTTTTTCTTTAGTCTACACTTTATATATTTTCTGGATAAATTATTGCAGAACCCATGTCATTGGAACTAAATGCCTCAGTACCTTTACTGTATCACATTAACAACTGATTTCCCTACTTTGAGGTTTACCTTGCTAAATTTATTCTGTCCACATTGCTGCCAGGATTTTTTGCTAAGGTATAGTTTTCCTCCCCACCCTTTTTTAAGGCACCTTTAGTGGTCTACCTTTATCAAGGTTTAAAGTGTTTAATATAGCATACTTTATTGAGTTTTTCCAGAATCTTTTCTTTATCATCTGTATGAAGTCAGAAAACATTCCACAAGACACCACCCTCACTTTTCACACCAACTGCAGAGTTCAGTACAAACCCAGATATAGGAGACGACAGGATGCAGTTCTGCTCATTGATATGACTTTCTATTTCCTTCTTTAATTAGAGTAGTAGCATTTATTTGCTTATTTTGTATTTTTCTTTTTTTTTAATAATTTTATTTTTTTAATGTGGTGACATCAATAAATCAGGATACATATATTCAAAGATAACAAGTCAGGTTATCTTGTCGTTCAATTATGTTGCATACCCACCACCCAAAGTCAGATTGTCCTCTGTCACCTTCTATCTTGTTTTCTTTGTGCCCCTCCCCACCCCCTTTCCCTCTCCCATTCCCCCCTCCCCCCCGTAACCACCACACTCTTATCAATGTCTCTTAGTTTCACTTTTATGTCCCACCTACGTATGGAATAATGCAGTTCCTGGTTTTTTCTGAAATACTTATTTCGCTTCGTATCATGTTATCAAGATCCCACCATTTTGCTGTAAATATTCCGATGTCATCATTTCTTATGGCTGAGTAGTATTCCATAGTGTATATGTGCCACATCTTCTTTATCCAGTCATCTATTGATGGGCTTTTTGGTTGTTTCCATGTCCTGGCCACTGTGAACAATGCTGCAATGAACATGGGGCTGCATGTGTCTTTACGTATCAATGTTTCTGAGTTTTTGGGATATATACCCAGTAGAGGGATTGCTGGGTCATAAGGTAGTTCTATTTTCAGTTTTTTGAGGAACCACCATACTTTCTTCCATAATGGTTGTACTACTTTACATTCCCACCAACAGTGGATGAGGGTTCCTTTTTCTCCACAGCCTCTCCAACATTTGCTATTACCTGTCTTGTTAATAATAGCTAATCGAACAGGTGTGAGGTGGTATCTCATTGCCGTTTTGATTTGCATTTCTCTAATAGCTAAAGAAGATGAGCATCTTTTCATATATCTGTTGGCCATTTGTATTTCTTCCTGGGAGAAGTGTCTGTTCATATCCTCTTCCCATTTTTTTATTGGATTGTTTGTTTGTTGTTGAGTTTTATGAGTTCTTTGTATATTTTGGATATTAGGCCCTTATCTGAGCTGTTGTTTGAAAATATCATTTCCCATTTAGTTGGCTTTCTGTTTATTTTGTTATCAGTTTCTCTTGCTGAGCAAAATCTTCTTAGTCTGATGTAGTCCCATTCATTTATTTTTGCCTTCACTTCTCTTGCCTGTGGAGTCAAATTCATAAAATGCTCTTTAAAACCCAGATCCATGAGTTGAGTACCTATGTCTTCTTCTATGTACTTAATTGTTTCAGGTCTTATGTTTAGATCTTTGATCCATTTTGAGTTAATTTTTGTACAGGGGGAGAGACTGTAGTCCAGTTTCATTCTTTTGCATGTGGCTTTCCAGTTTTCCCAGCACCATTTATTGAAGAGGCTTTCTTTTCTCCATTGTGTGTTGTTGGCCCCTTTATCAAAAATTATTTGACTATATATATGTGGTTTTATTTCTGGACTTTCTATTCTGTTCCATTGGTCTGAGTGTCTATTTTTCTGCCAATACCATGCTGTTTTGATTGACGTGGCCCTATAATATAGTTTGAAGTCAGGTATTGTAATGCCCCCAGCTTCATTCTTTTTCTTTAGGATTGTTTTGGCTATTCGGGGTTTTTTATAGTTCCATATAAATCTGATGATTTTTTGCTCCATTTCTTTAAAAAATGTCATTGGAATTTTGATGGGAATTGCATTAAATTTGTATATTGCTTTGTGTAATATGGCCATCTTGATTATATTTATTCTTCCTATCCAAGAACAAGGTATATTCTTCCATCTCATTATATCTTTTTTGAGTTCCCTTAACAATGGTTTATAGTTTTCATTATATAAGTCCTTTATATTCTTTGTTATGTTTATCCCTAAGTATTTTACTTTTTTTTGTTGCAATCGTGAAGGGGATTGTTCTTTTGAGTTCATTCTCAAATGTTTCATTGTTGGCATATAGAAAGGCTGTTGACTTCTGTATGTTAATTTTGTATCCTGCGACCTTACTGTATTGGCTTATTGTTTCTAGTAGTCTTTTTGTGGATTCTTTGGGGTTTTCGATGTATAGGATCATATCATCTGCAAAAAGTGATACCTTTACTTCTTCTTTTCCGATATGGATGCCTTTTATTTCTTTGTCTTGTCTGATTGCTCTGGCTAGAACCTCTAGTACCACATTAAATAAGAGTGGAGAGAGTGGACAACCCTGTCTTGTTCCTGATTTAAGGGGGAAAGCCTTCAGTTTAGTGCCATTTAATATGATGTTAGCTGATGGTTTATCATATATGGCCTTTATCATGTTGAGATATTTTCCTTCTATACCCATTTTGTTGAGAGTCTTAAACATAAAATTGTGTTGTATTTTATCGAAAGCCTTTTCTGCATCTATTGATAAGATCATGTGGTTTTTGTTCTTTGTTTTGTTGATATGGTGTATTACTTTAACCGTTTTACGTATGTTGAACCATCCTTGAGATTCTGGGATGAATCCCACTTGATCATGATGTATTATTTTTTTAATATGTTGTTGTATTCGATTTGCTAGTATTTTGTTTAGTATTTTAGCATCTGTATTCATTAGAGATATTGGTCTGTAGTTTTCTTTTTTTGTGCCATCCTTGCCTGGTTTTGGTATGAGGGTTATGTTGGCCTCATAAAATGTGTTTGGAAGTATTGCTTCTTCTTCAATTTTTTGGAAGACTTTGAGTAGAATAGGAACCAAGTCTTCTTTGAATGTTTGATAAAATTCGCTGGTATAGCTGTCAGGGCCTGGACTTTTATTTTTGGGGAGGTTTTTAATGGTTTTTTCTATTTCTTCTCTACTGATAGGTCTGTTTAGGCTTTCTGCTTCTTCTTGACTCAGTCTAGGAAGTTTGTATTGTTCTAGGAATTTATCCATTTCTTCTAGGTTGTTGAATTTGGTGGCATAAAGTTTTTCATAGTATTCTACAATAATTCTTTGTATATCTACGGTGTCCGTGGTGATTTCTCCTCTTTCATTTTGGATTTTGTTTATATGAGTTCTTTCTCTTTTTTTCTTGGTAAGTCTTGCCAAGGGTTTGTCAATTTTGTTGATCTTTTCAAAGAACCAGCTCCTTGTTCTATTAATTTTTTCTATAGTTTTTCTGTTCTCTAATTCATTTATTTGTGCTCTGATTTTTATTATCTCCTTTCTTCGGCTGGTTTTGGGTTGTCTTTGTTCTTCTTTTTCTAGTTCCTTAAGGTGGGAAGTTAAGTGGTTCACTTGGGCTCTCTCTTGTTTGTTCATATATGCCTGAAGTGATATGAACTTCCCTCTTATCACTGCTTTTGCTGCATCCCATAGATTCTGATATGTCGTATTGTCATTTTCATTAGTCTGTATATATCTTTTGATCTCTACACTTATTTCTTCTTTGACCCATTCATTTTTTAAAAGTATGTTGTTTAGTTTCCACATTTTTGTGGGATTTTTTTCCTCTTTTTTGCAGTTGAATTCTAGTTTCAAGGCTTTATGATCAGAAAATATGCTTGGTACAACTTCAATTTTTCTGAATTTGCTGATGTTGTTTTTGTGGCCCAACATATGGTCAATTCTTGAGAATGATCCATGTACACTGGAGAAAAATGTATACTCAGTCACTTTGGGATGAAATGTCCTGTAGATGTCTATCATATCCAGGTGCTCTAGTGTTTTGTTTAAGGCCACTATGTCTTTGTTGATTCTCTGTTTGGATGACCGATCTAGAGCCATCAGCGGTGTATTTATTTTGTATTTTTCTATAGTGAGAAGTGGGGGAAGCAGACAGACAGACTCCCACATGTGACCAACCTGGATCCACCTGGTATGCTCATCTGGGGCATTGCTCTGCTGAAATCAGAGCCATGCCAGCACCTGAGGCAGAGGCCATGGAGCCATCCTCAGCATCCAGACCAACTTTGCTCCAGTGGAGTCTTGGCTGCAGGAGAGGGAAAAAGAGAGAGAGAGAGAGAGACAGAGAGAGAGAGAGAGAGAAGAGAGAGTGAAGGGTGGAGAAGCAGATGAAAACTTCTATGTGCCCTGGCCAAGAATTAAACCCAGGAGTTCCACATGCCAGGCTGACTCTCTGCCGCTGAGCCAACTGGCCCAGGCCAAGTGGTAGCTTTCTAAACACAGTTCTGTCCTTCACCTTGGAAATATCATCCATAAGCAATGCAGCACTCTGTTGGTTAATAGAGAGCTGTTTGTGGGACCCCTACCTGTGTGATCATAGAATTGAGCAGCTCATCAGATAGTTCCAAGTTTCTACTTAAGGGAAGAGAGGCTAGCCACCAGCTCATAAATACTATGAATATGACTTTTCCTTTTCCAGGTTACATGTTCCTGCACATTGTAAGAAACTCCTCTGAGTACTGCCTGCCTTATTAGGGTGTTCCTCCATCACTCAAAATGTAATAAGTATTTCAGGTTTCAGTGTTATTTGATGTTCTTCACTTATAGGGTCAGTCTCAATTAATGCCTAACACAAGCCAGTACTGTAACTTATCTTAAATGGTGTATATTTTACCACAACATTCAGAAATTTTCTTTTCCAGAATCCCAGTGGTTGTTGCTAAGTAGCACTCAGGCTTTGCCATGAACTCCAGCTTGCATTATCTACGTTGCTGACATTTCCAAAATCATGTCTAGGAAGAAAACATTTGGAGGATAAATCACTGAGTAATATGCTCCTTTACCTGGCATATATTTTTTGTACTGTTGAAACCATAACAGTATAGGCCCTGGACAGTTAGCTCAGTTGGTTAAGAGCATTGTCCCAAAACAACAAGGTTGTAGGTTTGATCCCCAGTCGGGGCACACATGTGAAGCAACCAAAAAATGCACGACTGAGAGGAACAATAAATGCTTCCCTTCCCCCTCCCCTATTTCTCCCTTGCTCTTTCTGTCTCTCTAAAAATCAATGAAAATTAAGCCTTGGCCAGACAACTCAGTTGGTTGAAGCATTGTCCTGTAGCAGAGTTTGCCGATTTGATTCCCTGGCCAGGCCACATACAAGAACAGCTTAGTGTTC
Source organism: Saccopteryx leptura (assembly GCF_036850995.1). NCBI lineage: Eukaryota > Metazoa > Chordata > Mammalia > Chiroptera > Emballonuridae > Saccopteryx > Saccopteryx leptura. Next base: position 193,818,816 of record NC_089504.1, read on the forward strand.
CTGTCTCTGTCCAAAAAAAAAGGGGGAAGGGGAGGGAAGGAGGGATGGACAAAGGAAAAAAGGATTTATACCAGTTTCACCATGCCGGTGCTATGGTGGCACTATATTATTCAAGCTACTATTAGTCTTGATGAGCCACCCACTTCTTCACAGGCTACCCAAGGTTGTTGTACACAAAACTCATTGGTACAGCATGTTAGCTTCTACTTTGTTAATTAAAGTGGTGATCTCATTTTATCTATCAGGTAGCCTATATTGTCTCAGGTTAATTTCTGTTGGTTCAGACATTTTAGTGATTTCCATTTAGAATGTCTCATCAAGGCTAGCCTTATTTGAAATTATATGCATTCTGTTTTACAGTACTATTCCAATGATACAGTCATGCAAAGAAATGTAACCACTTCACTTAAAGTCTGTTCAGACATTCCAGCTCTCACCCAAACTTTCACCTTAATCCTATCAACCACTGACTCACATGCCACCCCTATTTAACTTAGTACCCATTAGGACTTCAGTCACCATGCATTGGGGTCTTATGTCAAGGAGAACCAGAAATATTTCCTACTGGCTATTTACTCACACAAGGGCTTATTGCCTTGGTTCTTCATTTGAGGGTTGAGACAGAAGTCTCTGGCCTTTCCTTCAGTCTTCAACTTGATTAATCTATAGGATAATCACTCCAGGCAATTTAAGGTCATGTTTCTCATTGTCATTGTTGCCCTCTGGTTTTTTTAATTTCTCCAGTATAACAGAGTTGTTTAAGGCCCTTTAATGTTGGGGCAGTGACTCTCATTGGTCCACCTGACCTTTAGTAGTGCTGCATTAAGACCTTTGTTTCAATACCAGCAATGTCTGCTTTATTTATTCCATTTTTAAGAAGCCATCTTTAAAGTTTTTATCCTGCTGGGATAAATCTGTGGACTCTCCACTTTATCTTTCCCTTATTTTCTCATGAACCTCTCTAATTTTCTTAGCATTTGTAAGGCCCCTAAAGGGAAGCTGAGACAATAAATCTGATTAGGCTTCTCAGATTGATAAGGCTAAATTTTGGAGCAGTAAGGTTACATGGGAGCACGCATGTAAAAGCATCCTTCTTTATCACAGTATTGTGACCCAAGTAAAGTAATAGTCGGTGAATGTCCAGATTTACATAATGCTGAAACAGCATAGCTTGCATAAGAAATATATCAGCCCCTTCTTCTGAGGAATTCCACTTGCCATTTATTGGAAAAGGCCAATCACCTGTCTCAGGGTAAACAGCTTTTACAGGGGCTTTTTTCAGTCCACCAGGCTGGCTGTCCCCTCAAGGGTGACCTGCTGTGTGTCTAAATGGTGTATAATCCTATATATGTGGGTGTTCACTAGTAATCGGTGATTTCTTCATCAATTCAGATGTCGCTCTTCTATTCTGTAGCATTCAAAACCAGTGGTGCTGCTTCTGATTACTCTCACAATATTTTAGTAAAAGTTTTTCTTCAGGGAGCATCAGTCCAAAAAGGGAGCCAAGTTATTCATGTTTTACAGGACTATTTTCTCAGGAACTGGACTATTTTCATGTGACCAGAGGTCATAGAGGTGCTATCTGTTTTTCTTAGCATACTTTTTTCCTTGGAGTGACCTGGAAGCTAGTGGCTATAGCTCAGACTGACTGAAATCTGAGCTATATCCAGTATCAGGATCTGTCCCAACACACTCTTTCTTTTAAGTTACTATGAATAACAATAGCCAGAGAAATTGTATAATTAGTTTTTTATTAATTTACATTTTCTTATTTATCCAGTGAATTAGCTCCTAGGGAATTGGGTGTACCATTTCTATAATAAATTCCGATAGTAACTTTTACCTATAGTAATGGCAGTTACATACCATGAGTGACAAGGTAGTTAGTTGGTCAGAAATCAAAGGTTTGAAAACCCGCATGCCCTCATTCTTCCTCTTCCCCAAATCACATGTTTCAATGAGTCAGGGTCATTCTAGTGAATCCCATTTCTGATGACAACTGTGAAGTTAGGAAGCAACCACAAGTTCCTTCTTACTTCTGACACCACTATGGATTTGGAGGTCACCAGAATAGAATTACCCTCAACTCTGAAACTAGTTGCAAGTTTAGGGTTTCCCAAGACTACACAATTGGATTAGATACTTTGCTAGAAGTCACTAAAAACCATTAGACTGCCACTTAGATTATTATAGTGAAAAGATGTAGGTTAATGATCCAAGGGAAAGGTGCATGGGCATAGTCTAGGAGAGTTCCAGGTGTGGAGCTTCCAGTTGTCTTCTCTCTGTGAAATTCTGGACATAGTTAACTTCTCCCAGCAAAGATGTGTGATGTGTAGAATATTGCTAACCTGTGAGACATACTTGAGCTGTGATGTCCAGAATATTTATTGTAACTTTATAATGTAGACATAGTTCATTGTCCATGTAACTGATGTATCTCAGCTCCCCCTGATATTGAGCTGATACCCTGTGACTAAAGCCCTCACTATAAATTATATCCTTAGCATGTGGTCCAAGGCCCCAGGTAATCAAAGTTACTTTTATCAGTAATTATATCTCAAGGGCTTAAAGATGCTCTCTCAGTAGCTGAGGTCAAAGCCCAGATGTTTCTTTGGGCAAGGTTAAATTCTTCAGCACACAATCTGTTCTCTTCTTTTTACATTTTGAGGTAGGAAGCCCTCTGTTTTAATTTTTTCTACCTTTAAAAATGCTACTTATAAGACACCTTTCTTATCTGTTAGAACTATTTAACCTTAAAAACAGTTTATTTTTGTGTGTTATCTTTTTTTTTAACCTATCCCATTTTATTATATTTGTTCATTTGTTTCTCTTATCTTCATTCTTTTTTTTTATTAAATTTAATGCAGTGACATTGATAAATCAGGGTACATATGTTGAGAGAAAACATCTCTAGATTATTTTGACATTTGATTGTGCTGTATACCACTCCCTCAAAGTTAAATTGTCTTCTGTCACCTTCTATCTGGTTTTCTTTGTGCCCCTCCCCTCCCCCAACCCCTCTCTCCTTCTTCACCCCATCCCCCCTCCCCCCAACCCCCACCCCTGTTGCCATCACAATCTTGTTCATGTCTCTGAGTCTCATTTTTATGTCCCCTCTATGTATGGATTCATATAGTTCTTAGTTTTTTTTCTGATTTTCTTATTTCACTCCGTATAATGTTATCAAGGTCCACCCATGTTATTGTAAATGATCTGATGTCATCATTTCTTATGGCTGAGTAGTATTCCATAGTATATATGTACCAAAGCTTTTTAATCCACTCGTCCTCTGACGGACACTTGGGCTGTTTCCAGATATTCACTATTGTGAACAATGCTGCCACAAACATGGGGGTGCATTTCTCTTTTTCGAGCCGTTCTATGGTGTCCTTGGGGTATATTCCTAAAAGTGGGATAGCTGGGTCAAAAGGCAGTTTGATTTTCAGTTTTTTGAGGAATCTCCATACTGTTTTCCACAGAGGCTGCACCAGTCTGCATTCCCACCAGCAGTGCAGGAGGGTTCCCTTTTCTCCACATCCTCGCCAGCACTTATTCTGTGTTGTTTTGTTGATGAGCGCCATTCTGACTGGTGTGAGGTGATATCTCATTGTGGTTTTAATTTGCATTTCTCTAATGATTAGTGATGTTGAGCATTTTTTCATATGCCTGTTGGCCATCTGTATGTCCTCTTTGGAGAAGTGTCTATTCATCTCTTTTGCCCATTTTTGGATTGGATTGTTTGTCTTCCTGGTGTTGAGATTTACGAGTTCTTTATAAATTTTGGTTATTAACCCCTTATCAGACGTATTGTCAAATATGTTCTCCCATTGTGTAGTTTGTCTTTTTATTCTGTTCTTGTTGTCTTTAGCTGTGCAAAAGCTTTTTAGTTTGATATAGTCCCATTTGTTTATCCTGTCTTTTATTTCACTTCCCCATGGAGATAAATCAGCAAATATATTGCTGCGAGAGATGTCAGAGAGCTTACTGCCTATGTTTTCTTCTAAGATGCTTATGGTTTCATGGCCTACATTTAAGTCTTTTATCCATTTTGAGTTTATTTTAGTGAGTGGTGTAAGCTGGTGATCTAGTTTCATTTTTTTGCAGGTAGCTGTCGAATTTTCCCAACACCATTTGTTAAAGAGGCTGTCTTTACTCCATTGTATTTCCTTGCCTCCTTTGTCAAATATCAGTTGTCCATAGAACTGTGGGTTTATTTCTGGGTTCTCTGTTCTGTTCCATTGATCTATGTGCCTGTTCTTATGCCAGTACCAGGCTGTTTTGAGTACAATGGCCTTGTAGTATAACTTGATATCCAGAAGTGTGATACCTCCCACTTTATTCTTCTTTTTTAAGATTGCTGAGGCTATTCGTGTTCTCTTTTGGTTCCATATAAATTTTTGGAATATGTGTTCTATATCTTTGAAGTATGTCATTGGTATTTTAATTGGTATTGCATTGAATTTATAGATTGCTTTGGGTAATATAGACATTTTAATGATGTTTATTCTTCCTAACCATGAGCACGGTATATGCTTCCACTTGTTTGTATCATCCTTGATTTCTTTTATCAATGCTTTGTAATTTTCCGAGTACAAGTCTTTAGTATCCTTGGTTAAGTTTAATCCGAGGTACTTTATTTTTTTGGTTGTAATTGTGAAGGGGATTGTTTCCTTAATTTCTCTTTCTGACTGTTCATTGTTGGTGTATAAAAATGCCTCTGATTTCTGAGTATTGATTTTATATCCTGCCACTTTGCTGAATTCATTTATCAGGTCCAGTAGCTTTTTGACTGAGACTTTAGGGTTTTCTATATACAATATCATATCATCTGCAAATAATGATAGTTTTACTTCGTATTTTCCAACTTGAATGCCTTTTATTTCTTCTTCCTGTCTGATTGCTGTGGCTAGGACTTCCAGAACTATGTTAAATAAGAGTGGTGAAAGGGGGCACCCCTGCCTTGTTCCTGATCTTAAGGGGATTGCTTTTAATTTTTTCTCATTGAGTATGATGTTGGCTGTGGGTTTCTCATAGATGGCTTTTATCATGTTGAGGTATGTTCCCTGTATTCCCACTTTGCTGAGAGTTTTGATCATGAATGGGTGCTGGATTTTATCAAATGCTTTTTCTGCATCTATTGAAATTATCATATGGTTTTTCTCCTTCTTTTTGTTTATGTGATGAATCACATTGATTGATTTACGAATATTGTACCATCCTTGCCTCCCCAGAATAAATCTCACTTGATCATGGTGTATGATTTTTTCCATATATTGTTGGATCCGGTTTGCTAATATTTTGTTGAGGATTTTAGCATCTATATTCATCAGGAATATATGCCTATAATTTCCTTTCTTTGTGTTGTCTTTGCCTGGCTTTGGAATCAGAATTATGCTTGCCTCATAAAAGGAGCTTGGAAGTCTTCCTTCCACTTGAATTTTTTGAAATAGTTTGAGAAGGATATGAGTTAGTTCTTCTTTGAATATTTGGTAGAATTCCATTGTGAAGCCATCGGTCCCTGGACTTATCTTTGTTTGGAGTTTTTTGATACCTGTTTCGATCTCCTTTGTTGTAATCGGTCTGTTTAGGTTTTCTGATTCTTCCAGATTGATTTTTGGAACATTGTATGTTTCAAAAAATTTGTCCATTTCATCTAGGTTGTCTAGTTTTTTGATGTACAGTTCTTCATAGTATTTTCTTACAATATTTTGTATTTCTGTTGTGTCAGTTGTTATTTCTCCTCTCTCATTTCTAATTTTATTTATTTGAGTCCTCTCTCTCTTTTTCTTGGTGAGTCTAGTTAAAGGTTCATCAATCTTGTTTACCTTTTCAAAGAACCAGCTACTGGTTTTATTGATCTTCTGTATTGTTTCTTTAGCCTCTATGTCATTTATTTCTGCTCTGATCTTTATTAGTTCCTTCCTTCTACCACATTTGGGCTTTACTTGCTGTTCTTTTTCTAATTCTTTTAGATGCAGGGTTAAGTTGTTTATTTGAGCTTTTTCTAGCTTCTTAAACTGTGCCTGTAGTGCTATGAACTTCCCTCTCAGCACTGCTTTCGCTGTCTCCCATAAATTTTGAGTTGTTTTATGCTCATTGTCATTCGTTTCTAGGAATTTTTTTATTTCTTCTTTGATCTCATTCTTAATCCATTCATTATTTAACAACCTGCTATTTAGTTTCCATGTGTTTGAGAATTTTTGAGCTTTTCTGTTGTGATTCATTTCTAGTTTCATGCCATTGTGATCAGAGAAAGTGCTTGATATGATTTCAGTCTTCTTAAATTTGTTGAGATCACTTTTGTGCCCTAACATGTGGTCTATCCTAGAGAATGTACCATGAGTGCTTGAAAAGAATGCATATTCTGCTGCTTTAGGGTGAAAGGTTCTGAAGATATCTATTAAATCGAGTTGATCTAGTGTTTCCAATAAGTCTGCTGTTTCTTTGTTAATTTTCTTTCTTGAGGATCTATCTAGTGATGTTAGTGGGGTATTGAAATCCCCTACTATTATAGTATTGCTGTTGATCTCGCCCTTTAAATCCATCAAATTCTGCTTTATATATTTGGGTGCTCCTATATTAGGTGCATAGATATTTATAATAGTTATATCTTCCTGTTGGATTACTCCCTTTATCATTATGTAGTGGCCTTCTTTATCTCTTACTATATCCTTTGTTTTAAAGTCCAATTTGTCTGATATAAGTATTGCTACCCCAGCTTTTTTTTCATTTCCGTTTGCATGAAACTTTTTTTCCATCCTTTTACCTTCAATCTATGTGTGTCTTTTGTTCTAAGGTGTGTCTCTTGTAGACAACTTATGTATGGGTCCTGTTTTCTTATCCACGCAGCTACCCTGTGTCTTTTGATTGGATCTTTTAATCCATTTACATTTAAGGTTATTATTGATATGTAGTTGTTTATTGCCATTTTCTTCTTTAAAAGTGTATTCCTTTTTTTGCTATATTCTTTTCCCACTTTGATCTGTTTACAACAGGCCCCTTAACATTTCCTGCAGCATTGGTTTGGTTGTAATGAATTCCTTGAGTTGTTTTTTGTCTGGGAAGCTTTTTATTTCTCCTTCAATTTTAAACGATAGCCTTGCTGGATAAAGTAGTCTTGGTTGTAGGTTCTTGTTCTGCATTACTTTGAATATTTCTTGCCATTCCCTTCTGGCCTCAAGTGTTTCTGTTGTGAAGTCAGATGTCATCCTTATGGGGGCTCCTTTGTAGGTGATAACTTTTTTTTCTTTTGCAGCTTTTAATATTTTCTCTTTATCGCTTAGCTTTGGTATTTTAATTATGATGTGTCTTGGTGTAGGTTTCTTTGGGTTTCACTGTAATGGAGTCCTCTGTGCTTCTTGGATTTGTGAGAGTTTCTCTTGCATTAATTTAGGGAAGTTTTCAGCTATGATATGATTGTACAAAGTTTCTATCCCTTGTTCTTTTTCTTCTTCTTCAGGAACCCCTATGATGCGGATATTATTTCTCTTCATGTTGTCACAGAGCTCTCTAAGAGTTTCCTCTCACTTTTTGAGTCTCTTTTCTCTTTTCTTCTCTGCTTTCATGCCTTTATTCCAGTTGTCCTCTAACTCGCTGATTCAATCCTCTGCTCTATCTATCCTGTTTTTAATTCCTTCCATTGTGGTCTTTATTTCTGATATTGTATTTGTCATCTCTGACTCATTCTTTTTTATACTTGCTATTTCTTTATTTAGGTTTTCATAATGACCATCCATTGTTGTTCTAAGATCCCTAAGCATCCTTACAATCATTATTTTGAACTCCACATCTGGAAGTTTGATCATTTTCATATCACTCAGTTCATCTTTCAAAGGTGTCTGTTGTGGTTTCATTTGGATTGCACTCCTTTGTCTTCTCATCATGGTGTTTTATTTGTAGAGTTGGTTGAGTCTAGGCTTGGTGTTGTCTGCCTCCAGTTTTCAGTTGTGTTATTTCTAGGTCTTCTTGGGTTGGTATCAGCTGTTATCTGTAATCCACTTTCAGATTTAGGCAGCTTTGAAGTCTTGATTTGTTTGTTTTCTTAACAGGTGATAGTCTTGTTTACTGATCTCAGCAGGGGGCTTCCTTGAAACTGTATCCAGGAATGCGATGGGTGTAACCTGAGACTCTGAAGGCCTCTTTAGGCAGCTAATCTCACTGGGGGCAGGGTGTTTTCTCAGCTTCAGTAGGGGAGGTGTATCTCAGATCTCCATGGAAACCTGAGTTACTGCCCCTCCTCCCAACTTCTTGTTTTCAGCTGTATCTTGTTGCGCTGATTGGAGCTGGAGGGATGTCCGGAGATCTCTGATCCGGAAGCACTTCAGCTCTGTTTTGTGAAAGGTTCAGTCCCTCCCCCAGCTATGGCCGCCTCCAGCACAGATGAGTCAGCTTTTTTAGTTCGTTTCCTGCATTCCATAGCTCCTCACAGTCTGTCCCTCTCCCTGTCCTTTCCACTTGGGAGATAAGCTGGTCTTTTCAATGCACCTCGCTCCCTGGTCATCAGGCAAGTGGCTGTGAGCAGTAGTTTCTGCTCTTTTCCCTCTGAGATCCTCTCTGGTCTCTCAGCCTCACCCCCCCCCCCTCTGTTCCAGTTAGCAGAGGAGGTTCAGGCACTCCTTACCAGGATTGTTGTGGTTTCTTCTTTGCTCCTTGGTTTTTGAGAGCTGTTCTTGCAGTTCAGAGTTGGTTTTTCATGCTGATTTTTCCTAAATTGATTTGTATTCCAGTTTGGTGGTGAGAGCTGGGCGTCTGTGCATCCGCCTACACCGCTGCCATCTTTTTTTTTGTTTGTGTGTTATCTTCACTGACACTTTCTGTTCCATCTTTTCCACCTTTTTACCCTGTATGGACTTAAGGCTTTTTAGGGGTTGTTTTTTAAGAGGCTTAATTTCTCCCCTGCTACTAAGCAGGTTGTATTTCTCACCTCTTCTTGAATCATTTGTGCAATTGTGATATTTTCTTAGAAATATGTCTTTTCAATGTATATTTTAAAAACATACTTGTTTAGAATTACATAGCATTAAAATTTTGTGAAAATCTGTGATTATATCTCTTTCTTGTATAATGTTGTATAGCCGAGTTTATTTCCTTATTCTTTATTAATCTGGCTGTAAATTTGAGTCTTTTGTTTGTCATTTTAGTGATCCAGTTCTTGAAGTCATTTATTTTACTCTTTAAAAGTGTTTTAATTCTTACAATCTTCTTTTATCTTTATTCTTTTCTTAGTTTGATTTTGTTATACTTTTCTTAGAGTCTTATGTTGACTCTTTACTTGAACAAAAAAATGTAAATTTTTCTCTGATTAAAATTTAGCCACATTGCATAATCATTTTTACTTATACAGTCTATAATTATATTTTTGCCACCCCCATTTTAAAGATAATTGCTACATAATATAGTGATAAAGATGAACTGATTATCTTTTAAGTGCAGAAAGTGTACTAACTTTAAAGTTGTGCCAAAACTATAAGGATCTAATGAGAATTGTACCTGTAAAGAGCTTAGCTACAAAGCGTTCAGTTATAGTGTTATAGTAATATAAGGTTATAGTAATTAAATATATAGAAATATAAAAATATTAAAGTTATATAAAAAATAATTATAATGATATTAAAATAATTATTAAAATTAAATAAAGTTATTCCATTTGGATAGGAATTAATATAATGGCTTGGTGCCATAACTCTGTAATGTAATAAACAGACTCTGACTTTCAAACAAGGCCCTGTGTGTGTGAAGTTATACCTAGATAAGAAGTGGCTTGGTGTTATTTACATTAATTTTGTATGTTAATGTAAATAAGAACATCTTAAAAAGTGGTTTGATATAAACATTTCAGTAAATTGACATAGAGCAGATTTCATGGCAGGAACTCCCAAAAGGGTGGTTTGAGGTAATAATCCTGTAAATTGACATGTTAGAAGGTGTTGGCCAGAAAATGTACTAAAGCTGAGTGGCCACCTGCTGCAGTAATCACCCAGACTCCAACATTGATGTGGTCTGTCTCTATGCCTCTCTGAGCTCTGACCAAAAACAGCCAAGAGGAGCACATCATCAAGGATCCCTTAAGTTGTACCCAGGCATGCCTAAAGGATTTGTGAGTAATAAATTGCCTGTGTGATTATTATAATTAACTCTGTGTCAGTCATGTCTTTCCTCTGGTGGCACTTAGTGTTGCCACTTATTATAAGTATCCTCATAGCCACCTCAAGAGTAGTCTTGAAGAGGCAACCAGCCCTACTGATAAGCAGGAGTGTCCCACTGCACAGGAAAGTAAAATCAGGGATGCCTGATCGATGTAGAGCTTGGGCTCTACTGGGACAACTGGCATAGTTGGCACTCAGCCTTAAAAAGGCAGTCTCAATTGGAAATTTCTGGCTTAAAACCAGAGGGCTGAAGCAAAAGGATGTTCATAAACTTCAAACGGTTTATTAGTCATCTGCCGGAAGCAGAGGGAGACCTCTTTCATCTCTGGGTCTGACCTATTCAGGGATTTTTACTGACCTGCCAATACTAGGAAGAGTAAATATCCCAAGGTGGGCTCAGCAAATGGTTGTCAGTCTTGAATAGACAACTTTAAAAGTGTTATAAAGCCCACAAATTATAAAAATTATTGAAAAGAAGATCTACAAAATAAGCTCCAGAGCAAATTTATAAAATATTATATTGCTTAAAGCTAAAACTAACTAAAGGCTTAAGAAAGTGCTGGAGGAAGTATAAAGTAAAAACTAGTTTCAGATATGCACATGTAATCCAAAAACGTTTTACCCATTTGAAAGATACAGAGTAAGAATTAGCACTAAGAAGGAAAATGAAAAAGATTAGAAATTTCTTTAGAAAAATTTTAAGAAAAAAAAGAACCCCTATAACAACACTTCAGAAAGTCCTTGGAGGATGATAGAGGATGCCCTAAGGAAAAGGTTTAAGATTCCAGTTGCAGAAAATATCTTGTGCCACCTTAAAAATCCAAATGACTTAAACCCTATTGTAGAGAGGGCAGAAGGAAAGGAAATTACAAAAATTCTCTTTTAAACCATCAAACAAATAGATGCAGATAGAAACAAAGGCAAGGAATTAGCAGGGAAAGTATTAGCAAGTCAAAGCAGACCCAACAGTAATAAGAAAGAAAACTATTAAACAAGAAGATGCTAATAATGAGAAAACTATTGAATTTAATCTAGACACCTGAACAGAGCTAGCAGACTTAAGAAAAACATTAATTCAAGAAAATAATACAGATGTAGACTGGCTAATGAAAATTTATGAACAGGGAGGACATACAACCCTCCTATCTACAGATGAATTAAAAGCAGTTATAGATGCAATTGAAAACCCAAAAATTAAACATCAACTTGGATTGCTAGTAGACAAAAATAAGAACAGAATAGAATTATTATGTAACTGGATTAGGGAAGCATGGAAAACATCATACCCTACAATAGACTTAGGAGCAATAACAGCTAGATGGACAGAAATAGGAGACTTAAAGATACAGTTAAGAAAGCTAGTACATTTACTAAGTATATATAAAGATAATTTAGAAAACCCATGAGAAAATAAAAATACATCAAGGATTATCAGAGCACTCATACATGGAGCCCCCCAAAATTATAAAATACCTTTACAAAACTTGTTACAAATGACATCCACAGAAGAGGACATTAGAGGAAGAAAACAATCACATAAAGAATTAAATGGGTAAATCAATTTACGTATTACATAGCCATGCCAAACCTAGGGAGAAGAAACACAAATAGGTTCCAATATAAGAGAGTAAATAATAAAAATTATAATAACTTTAAATAATCATACAGGGGCCCTATTAAACAGGGAAAGTGCAACTATTTAAAAAACCAAGGCCCTTATTGGAAAAAAAAATAATTCATTTAATCAACAAAATCAAAATAACCCTTTCAAATTTAGGAAACATCAGGAAAATCAAAACCAGAATTAGGGCCCTGGCCAGTTGGCTCAGTGGTAGAGCATCAGCCTGGCATGCAGAAGTCCCGGGTTCGATTCCCGGCCAGGGCAAACAGGAGAAGCACCCATTTGCTTCTCCACCCCTCCCCCTCTCCTTCCTCTCTGTCTCTCTCTTTCCCTCCCGCAGCGAGGCTCCATTGGAACAAAGATGGCCCGGGCGCTGGGGATGGCTCCTTGGCCTCTGCCCCAGGCACTAGAGTGGCTCTGGTCGCAACAGAGCAACCCCCCAGAGGGGCAGAGCATCGCCCCCTGGTGGGCAGAGCATCACCCCTGGTGGGCGTGCCAGGTGGATCCCGGCCGGGTGCATGTGGGAGTCTGTCTGACTGTCTCTCCCCATTTCCAGCTTCAGAAAAAAAAACAAAAAAACAAAACAAAACAAAAAACCAGAATTAGAGAAACAATAAGAATAATTCTTTCTCTGATCAAAATGAAAATATAAATAACCCATTTTAGCAAAAACCTGAAATGCCCCCCCAAGGAACAGCAAGGGGGGCAAATACAAGCAATGGCAAAGAAATTCAGCAGTACAATTACACATAAACCAGGAGATAACAGACCTTATATTACCCTTGAAGTAAAATTTCCAGATAGTGGTAAAAATTTCAAACACAATTTCTCATAGATACAGGTTCCCAAGTCTCCTTATTAAGGGAAACATAAAATTTAAAAGGTTAATTGGAGCCTGACCTGTGGTGGCGCAGTGGATAAAGTGTCGACCTGGAAACACTGAGGTCGCCAGTTCAAAACCCTGGGCTTGCCTGGTCAAGGCACATATGGGAGTTGATGCTTCCTGCTCCTCCTTTCTGTCTGTCTGTCTGTCTGTCTGTCTCTCTCTAAAATTAATAAATAAAAAAATAAAAACAAAAAAAAATTTAAAAAAGGTTAATTGGAGTTGAAGGAATAACAGAAGATTCACTAATAGCAGCAAGAGATGGAATTATATATTATAAAGGATTAAAAAGGGAATTAACTTTTTATGTAAACCCAAATTTTCAAAATATTATAGGAATAGATATGTTACCCTATTTATTAGAATTTAAAATATATACACCAAAATTACATAAATTTCAAACAAATTTAGCACAGTTGCAAATAAAACCCATATTTTTACCAAAACTTTTAAGATCCTCCTTTACCCCATAATACCCATTAAAAGGTGGACATCAAGAGGTGACAGAGGCCATAAATAAATTAATAGATAAAGACATAACTGAGGTAGGAAAATCACATATATATAATAGTCCAGTGTGGCCAGTAATAAAGCCAAATGGAACCTATAGAATTACCATAGACTATAGAAATATCAACAAAAATTCTCCTAGTATAGAGGGAACTTTATCTCATGCACAAGAAGTAATTAACATTTTACAAAGAAACAATTCAAAATTTATAGCAGCAATTGGTCTCTCGAATATGTTTTTTGCAATACCTATTCATGAGGATTCCAGACCAATACAACCTTCACATGACAAGGAAAGCAGTATCAATTGAAAAGAGATACAACAATTTACCACAGAGATACAACAATTTACCAACAATTGCACAAAATTTATTAGCATCTAGCATAAATCCAAAGGATTACCAACCCAAAATTATTACATTATTGATGATATAATAATATATAGTGAAAACAAAGAAAACCTCCAGAAAGATTTAAACAAACTGATAGAACAATTGAAAGGAGTAGGATGGACAATAAACCCAGAAAAATTACAACACCCAGGGACAGAAGTAAAATTTTTAAGAATTCAATGAAGCTCAGATGGTAGGAAAATACCAGAAAAGGTAAAAAACAATATATTTAGCATTAAGGCCCCAGCAATAAAAAGGAAGCCCAACAGTTAATGGGATTATTTGCATACTGGAGAAATCACATTCCATTCTTATCAGCATTAGCAGAGCCCATATATAAAGTAACTATGAAGGCAATAGATTTTACATGGGGGAAAGAGCAACAAGAAGTCTTAGAACAATTAAAAAAATATTTAGAACACCATCAAAAATTAGCAGCAACAAAACCAGGAGACAATTTCACATTAGTTATAATATTCACTGGAACTCATGGATGTTGGGGCCTATATAAAAAAGGACCAAGTGATAAACAAAGAACACCAGTAGGTTTCTGGTCCCAAAGATTCCCATATTGCCACAATAAATATTCACCCTATGAAAAACATATTTTGGTACTACATGCAGTGCTTCTCCATACAGAGCCACTAACAAGACAAAAAACAGTAATAGATCCTACTAACCCTCAAAGCATGGCTTAAAATATCGACCGAGGAACTGGCAGGTACCCAAATTGAGGAGAAAGTACTGGCATGGAAATGATACATAAACTCTAGAGAAATAAAGAGCACTGGCGAACCAGCCCTTCTCACAGAGCAGGTCTCCAAACTGAAGATAGATCCCCCAAGACAGATTGTCAAGAACCAAAGAGTGCCCAAGGATCTAGGGGTGATAGGGCCTAAATATATACCCTCACTGAAAAATGCTGGTTTATAGACAGATCAGCCTTTGTAGCCAGTGACTCAACCAAATAGAGAGCAGCAGCTTTCAGTTCAGTGACAAAGTGCTCACGAGAGAAGGTAAGACTGACTCGGCTCAACATGCAGAGCTAATAGGAGTCCTTCTGGCAGTGAAATATGCTATGGAGAGGGGGATACCCAAAGTATATGTTTTTACTGATTCAACAGCAGTATATAAGGGAATAACAGAATGGTCAGGAAAATGAAAACAAAATAATTAACAAATTAATGGAAGGGACCTCTGGTCCAGAGAACACTGGGAGAAACTAGATGAATTAACATCACACACATATATATGATAATTCTCCAACCACACTAGGGAATCAAATAACAGATAAGCTATGAAGAGGAATTAAGGTAGGCAAAGAAATTAATAGTAAGAATACAAAAAAAAAAAACCCAAAACATATGGGATAAAGTTAAGGTTAGAAAAAAATGAAGATACAGGAGAATATAAAATACCTCCAATACCTACAATCAAGTTAAAAAGGAAAGGGGATAAATATAAAATTTAAGAGGAATACTTAGATTTCTCACCAGGGTTTATAAAAGAAATTAATATCAAATTAGGACATCCAGGACAAACAGCAATGATAGAATGGTTTAGAACCAGAAATTTAAAGGCAAAAGTACAAGACATAAATAGAGGCATTAATAAATGTATAGCCTGTAAAAACATATATATATTCTAGACAACAGAGACACCAGGGTTAGATAGACCCCAAATACCAAATTTTTAAGCCCAAATTGATTTTATTGGACCCTTGTCATGACCTTTCCAACAAAAGTATGCATGTACGATGGTTGACGTACATACAGGAATAATGTTCACCTTGGCAGCAAAACACCCATCAACAGCCACTACAATTAAGACATTAAATATGTAGAAAACATTCTTTGGAACTCCTAAAATCATAGATTTAGATCAAGGAACTCATATTACAGCCAGCTGAGTACAATCTTTTGCTGCTATAAATAATATAGATTGGAATTTTCATGTGCCATATAACCCAACAGCATCAGGAATAATAGAGAGAAATAATAAACTATTAAAAGCCAAATGTCATACACTATTAATAGATAGAAAATTTAGCAATTTACAAACACTTCTTAACAAAGCATTCTTTGCCCTAAATAAGAGACCAAGAGTAAACAGAAGTTCTCCCCTAGAACTGATTAAACCCCATTTAGAACAAGCAGAAATTAAAATGGGAAGTGTACCTAAAATGAAGAAAAATCCACCCTTAAAATCATAGTAAAATCCTCTAAGAAAATAATCTCTCTCCCAACAGAAAATAATCTGCAATGCAGGATACAACACCGTGTGGACAGTAAGTAAACAGGGACAAATACAACAGATCAAAATAGATAATCCTAACCCTAACCCCCTGGTACCTCCTGCATGAAAATAATCAGAATTTGAATACAGAAAAGACTAGGCCACAAATTCTGACTGGGGCCTGCAGAGAGCAAATACATTGTACTCTTGATGGCATCCAATCCATGGTAGAACATCTACCATGCAGAGGACCACTAGAACAAGGATTGTTATATATACAATACTACCTGGATTTGGCTAAAACAGCTATTTATAACCCACATAGACAGCCAATTTACAGAGATTTAGAAAATTCACCCCAGGGAATTCATCCAGATATGTCGGGAGCTGATCCACTAATGCTGGCTAACAAGGTCACAGCAGGAGAAGATCCACAACTGCTGGTTGACAAAGTCACAGCAGAAGAAGACCAATGACTGCTGGTTGATAAAGTCATCGCAGTGAAGACTAATAGCTGTGGGTTGACAAAGTCATCGCAGAGGAAAGGCACAATGATACTTCCCCCTTTGACCTTTTGAATTAATTTGGCCTTATATCCCCCCTTTTCTGGGTGTGTGCTATTATTTATGGCACAGGGATAATAGTACCATGCTTTCCCTGTAGATTCGTAGTAATTTCTTTGGAAATGAGACAGAAGGTGTAAGTTCCACAGAAAAGCCTGTAAGCCCCTTGAACTGGGCTCATAAACATAAGAGGCTAGCCATGATATCCCTTATAAAGGGTTAAGTTTGTAGGAGAATTTCTTCTTATTAATCATGTTAGAAAGAATAAAGTTAGAACTTAACTAGTGTATGAATATAGTAAATGAATAAAGTTTAACTAGACATTAGAATCTTAGGTAAGGTGTAGTGGAGTGGCCCATTGCGTGGCCTTGGATGGGAGTGCAGCTGGCAAGTAAAGAATGTTTTGTTAAAAGACTTGTTTTGTGACTGAAGGCAGTTGCTGGGCTTTTCTCAGTAAAACATTCTCATGAGATTTTTGTATTTTCCAAGAATAAGGAGAGGTATGTGGTAGGATTCATAGCAGCAATAGCAATTAATGCCTTCTGATATTATGTTGCTACTAGCTATCTTGCAGGTGTACTCTATGTATCTTTAAGTAAAAGTTACTCTTAATGCTGTGTCAGTTTCTTAAATAGCAAGCCTTTTGTAGTCTTGTGAAAAAAGAATTAGGACACTACATGAACTCAAGGCTATTTGCCTGAGCAAGCGGTGGTCCTTTGCTAGTCCTTGATGATTTCGTCTGCTATCTCTCTCTGTGCCCTTGACTCACAACAACAGTAAAATAGAGTTATTAATTAGTACTAATCTTTTAGAAGTTTGTACCGATATTGTTATTACTATTCAAGTTATTGTATAACTGTACTTTGAATGACTTACCACCTGATTTGTAGCTTATAGATATGAATTAACTGTTATCTGGAAATATGTAACCATAGTGAAACTAAAACAATGATGTATTCAAAATACCATGTGATTGTAACTTAGTGTGTGTGCATAAAAAGTAAAGTTAGACCAGCCATTGGCAGAGATGCCTGGCAGTAAATGCTAACTAGAGAATAAAGAGAAAGAAAAGAATTCGGCTCTCTCACTCGATTTCGCCGACATCATCTCTTCCTGTGGGACCCCTGGATTCCCCCCGGGGCTGGACCCTGGCACAGATACCCTAGCATTTTTAAATTCTGAAGATTATCACAATTACAAACAACAGCCTAAGAAAAGCATCACTCCATATAATACAGAGGAATCCACTTTAGATCCAGAGGGAAGAAAATGAAATAATAGAACACCTTCTGGAAGTGGAATATGCTATGGAGAGGGGGCTACCCAAAGTATATGTTTTTACTGATACTATATAGAGTGCATAGGAGACAACCCAGAAATTGGCCAAACCAGAATAAAATTATCCAATATGATCATGAGGTGGTTCATCCTGGCTGTCAATGTAATATTAGGGTGTAATGCTAATAATACTAACAATAATAACAATGCTATTACTGCTACTGCTATTGTGACTACCTTTAAATTTCCTAATGAACTAACTGCACATAAACTTAACCTTACACAATATTCACAAAAATTACATCTAATTCTTCATCCACCACATAAAATAACAAGTAACAATTTATATTTTTATTATATATTTGACAACAACACACATTCAGGTAGCATAACAAGAGATAATTTTTATACAAGCCCATTCATATTATGTCCAACATACCTAAGTAAAGCAAATTGAAAATGTCAATTTTTAGGAGAATTCTGATTTTCACTAAAAATTAGATATGATACTACACTAGATATATGCCTAAAAGAAAAAATGGTTCCAACAACACTTAAGACTAAAATCTACACCAATTGTAGACCTAGAATTATTGAAACCTCCAATTGAGAGCCACATGAAGTTATAAAGGAACTCATTAATAATGCATTTAGAAATGCAACACTACCAATTCTACCAACATATGACATAACCCATACATACTCAGAAAAAAATTGACATGCATACAAAGAGCATCAAGAAATTACATACTATTTATGAATAATCTGATGTATTTCTGGTATCAACCAGCATCAGATGATAACACAGATTATAAAGATTATGAAATGAATGATGAGGATTATGAAGAAATACAATCAGACAAAATAGAAGTAACATAGAAAATAGAAAACAAAATAATTAGCGTGACATCCAACACAAATACACTTTTTAACAGAAAACCATATTATTCACCACCAAGGAATAACCCAAGGCTACCATTAGGATTTCATTCAAATAGTAATTTTAATATGACACATATCATTGAGGAAGGAGACATTACATACATACAGTATTAGCTCACAAGATACCCAAATGTCCCTAGCTATGGAAATTTTTGCCTCATTTATTTTATATCTCCCAGAAAAAATTATTAGATATTTGACTTCTCTGAAGGAATAACTTTTGGGAACAAACTCCATTCACAAATGTATACACCTTTGCAGGAAGCCATCACCCCAGAAGAATTTTTGAAATACGATCAAGGCTTCTGAGCATTTAGACGTATACCACAGATATTAACTGATCTTATACAGAAACCCATATTAGAAAGACCAATTCCTATTACACTCCAATTTTTGGTAAGATTCAACATATATGCTTGTATTCAGGACTAGGTTACCAGTACATAAATTCTATTAAACACTGGCTGCATGATAATTACACACATCCAACCATTGATATTACATTATTTTTAAATTGTGTACCACCTACATGGATACCATGGCAAACCAAAGATTTATTACAAGCAGGTGCCCTCAAATGTTTTGTTTCTAATTTACAGTTAAAGTTGTCATCAAAACAAATTTTAGGATTATTTAAACAAAATTATGTTACACCACTCTATCAAGAAGTAATTAGGCCAACATTAGCTAAAAAACTAGAATTAATAGAAAATACAGAATTTCATCAAAATCACACACATTTGTGTAATGACACCATAGATAAAGCAAAATATATGATGTCTTAATATTACCTTTGGAAAAAAAGTAATTGCATCAAGGCCCAAACATATATATCTAACAGATATATTGGCCAATATGTCTTAATATACATATAATTATACAGGGCTGACCAACTCATCATTTGATATAAGAACAATGATATATCCATTTTTCCTAACAGACATGTATACAAGACAAGACAACACAAGTATACCCAAACAGAAAATCAACATAATAGCACCAACACTGCACAAGATATCACAGTGCTCAGACAGCAACATATTTAACACAATTAAAATAATCTCACTACCATACATTGTAATACCATATAATCTATTTCCTAAAGCATTTAAGTCACTCAGTTACAATCCACATGTATTTGGACCATATCACCCAAACAAATACACAAATGTGTCAATTATGAATGGCACACAAATATATACATTCCCAGAAATAATGGAGGCACCAGAAATCTTAAGGAATCCAGACATAAGACACCAATTGTGTTTTGGGTTATTAGACTCATTAGTAGATTTACACTATTATGCAAGTTACAATTATAAAACATTACACTGGTATGACACATTTGGTGTACAAAAAAATCCACTTACCACCCAAAGAATTTTAGGGTCACATGCATCATTGTTACATATTATGTTAATGCTACTAGAAGATTCATAGACAAAAGTAATTTTACAAACACATACACCAGTTACAAATTATTCTTTTCATCCACAAACAGATTTATTTTTCACACAAGTTTCTAGACAAGATTGTTATTTGAGACCATTAGACCCATATATAATACATAGAAGATGTTATAATGACACTCATTGCTTGAGAATATTAGACTAAGGCCCATTATTTTTATATGGAATTCTCAGACCAAAACCTACCTCAAAGCAAGCACCACCATATATCACACTAGCAGAAAAACCATTGAAAATCATAATGAGACCATTGGTGACACAAACAAGAATACAATTAATTTTGGAAACATTTATAGTATTTGAACACATACCACAATGCATATCACTTAAAGATAACAATAGATCAGATTATACTACCAAATTGAATAGACATAAATAGAGGAAGAAAACGTTTACAATTTCTAGAAGCAGCAGCTATTGGAATGCTAGCTTTAGCATTATCAACATCAGTATACAACACAATCAAAATGGACAGGATCACAACAAAACTAGCAGAGTTAGAACTAAAAATAAGAGAGAATATGAACAAACTCTAAACTTACTCTCAAAACATTTTGTAACTGCAATTGATATAGCAACACACACACAGACACAAATACAATTATTGGAAAAAGCATCCAAAGAAAGAATAGATTACTTAGATGTTGATATATAATGCCTTAGGAATTTTACACAAAACTGTTGAATTAATATAGTGGCTTTGGCAAGCTTTGCTAATAGCTTGCCAAAGAACCCAAGACCAACTAACCTTTGCATTAAGAGATATTAGAGAAATGATAATAAGAGGAGAAGGATACTCACCCCTCTGGACACAAAATTTAGCATTATTAGAACCATCAGAACCAGTAGGATGCATAATGTCACAGTGTGAATTACTATAAAAACTATAGCAGGAGGCACAATACTATTAGGATTCCAACAATACCTTTACCACACAAATTAGCAAATGGTAAACATGTAATACAGTAGGTTAGTTGATATATGCCAAACGTTACTTCTTGAAACCAGAACAACTAATAACATGAACAAAAAATACATACATAGCCACACAGCAGCTAGTCATAAACTTTTTTGACCTACCCGTGGTGGAAACCACCCCAAGGAAAGAATTTTAGAATTTAGGAAACTTTGTCTTTGTACATTGCAACACCAACCTGACCTACTGGGACCACACTGCGAACTCAGGGAATTGGACAATGGATAACATTGCAGACGACTCAGTGGACACCTGCAAACTAATCACTGACACCATGAACATGAAAATCAATGGAAAAACCATATACTCATCATATACAATTCACAGCACATTGAAATATTTACCAACAACCACATTCAGCGAACTGCAGAAAGAACATATGAACAGAAAAAAAGATTATGGAGAAACCTTCAAAAAATTTGAAGTATTCCATAATGAGACTAAAAAAATCTCAAAAGCTGGACAAGAACAGAACATTATAAAGGAACTGAGACTGATACCTGACAGCATGAGCATCATCTTAGACCATGATGCAAAAGGACTGGGTAAACCATGAAATTTTATAGAGACTAAAGGATCTATATTTTCAACACTGAGTTATAAACCAACATGGAATTTATTAAATCCAGTATATTATATTGAACAAGGTATTTATATCTTTACATCAATATAGAATGTAATTAAGTAAATAATAATACTTATATGCCTGTTTGTTGTGATTGTATTTGGATTAAAGGTGTGCAATCTCATTTGCAATATATGTTTAAAAAGGAATAAAAATTAGTTTTGTGGAATATTATAGTAATATAAGGTTATAGTAATTAAATACATAGAAATATAAAAATATTAAATATATATAAAAGTAATCAAAATGATATTAAAAATAATTATTAAAATTAAATAAAGTTATGCCATTTGGATAGGAATTAATATAGTGGCTTGGTGTCATAACTCTTTAATGTGATAAACAGACTTTGACTTACAAGCAGGGCCCAGTTAGTATGTGTGTGAAGTTATACCTAGATAAGAAGTGGCTTGGTGTTATTTACATTAACTTTGTAAGGACATCTTAAAAAGTGCTTTGATGTAAACATTTCAGTAGATTAACATAGAGGGGATTACCTGTGAGGAACTTCCAAAAAGGTGATTAGTTGAAATGCTTTGTGAATATTCCTCACATTGTTTCTTCCATACATTGCAATTGTAAATCAAAACATTCAGATCCCGGCCTATCAGAAACAGTGCCTTTTCTCCATTCAGATGCTAATGTAAACATTCAACCCATACACTTGTTTCTCCTTGGAATATGTTCAACGTTTGGAAGGGCAAATTTCAGGGAAGACATGCATCTGTGATAGTACCATAAGGAACAGGTCATCATTGTAACTTTAGCCAATAATGCAGAGAGCACAAGTAAAATAAAGCATTTATTCTTAGGCATGTCTATACCTCCACAGTATACAGACATTCAAAAGTGACCATATATATCAACCCTATCACTCCATTCTTTACAGAATGCATGAGAATCATCATTCATAGTTACTAAAATAAGTGCTAAAGTTACATTGTGGTCTGCTCTTCAGGAGAAGCAGTTCTTGGCAATACTTTGTTTTTCCTTAGGAATTGAGATAGTACTCAATTGTGTTACACAGTAATGTACATCCACCCCACTGTGCTTAGATTCTCGAATTGAATAAAATGCTGAGATTTGAAATTACTGTTAATATAGTTTGTTTTTTTGGTTTTTGTTTTGTTTTTTTGTGTTTCTCCTTTATTATATAAATTTTTATTAATTTTAATGGGGTGACATTAATAAATCAGGTTACATATGTTCAAAAAAAAATCTCCAGGTTATCTTGTCATTCAAATATGTTGCATACCCATCAGCCAAAGTCAAATTATCCTCTGTCACTTTCTGTTTTTGTGTGCCCCTCCCCCTCCCCTTTCACTCTCCCTCTCCTTTGTCCCCCTCCCCCAGTAACCACCACACTCTTGTCCATGTCTCTTAGTCTACTTTTTATGTCCCACCTATGTATGGAATCATGCAGTTCTTAGTTTTTTCTTATTTACTTATTTCACTTCATACGTATAATGTTATCAAGATGTTGGGCAGATAAAATGTATTATGCTCACTTTGTAAAAGATGGGGCTGCCCACGTGAGGCCATCACCCAGGTGATATTAATGTGTGTTGAGAATCCTTGTAGCCTAGGGCTCGGTTTTGAGATTAAGCCTTTCCCACCTTTTTGATGTGGGGCGGTACAATCTAATCATGCCTCAGAGAAGTGACATTGTATTAGAGACGTCCCTATTTTGTATATTGGATTAGAGGTTGTGAAGCTACACTTATTTTTTCCTTTCTATTTGTTTTTTCTTTTCTCGTTTTACTTTCCTCCCATTTAATCCTCAATCATGAACAAATTAGTTAATTTGGGACTCAAGGGGTTTTTTTGGCTTTATTTTTCTTTTTCGCTTTTGTTTTTCTTTTTTTCTTGTTTGTTTGTTTATTTTTGTGGCATTTTGGGTACTTTTTATGTTGCTTTTTAACTCACTAGCATTCCTCCCAACCCAAGGTCTCCATTGTATTTAGTCTTCGCTCCACTTAATACAACAGATTTTTACTTATTATTTTTATTTTTTTCTTCTTTATTATTCTTTTTTTTTTCCTCCTTTTTTCTGGTTCCCTCTTATCCCTCTCATTATATCTCTTAGTCGACCATCACTTACAAGCAAATCATCTTATGCTTGTCTAAGATTTTCTTCCTTTTTTTATTTTTTTTATTTATTTATTTTTTTGCATTTAGTAGGTCTCTAATCCCTTTTTTTGCCCCCTGAACTCTTCACCCCAAATCAGGCCCTCCATTATAGGCAGTTTTTGTTCCATTTAGCATAATATAATTCACAGGTCATCACCATATTTCCCTGAGGAGGGGAGAGGAGGGAAAGAGAAGAAAGAAAAAAGGGGGAAATAATAAATTATTACTGTTTTTTTTTTGTGGGGTGTTTTATCTTTTTTTTTTTTTTTTTTTTTTTTTTTACTTTTTACTCTTTATTAATTCTAATTAGTGCTATCAACAAGACCACCCTCAGATGCCAATAAGAAAGAGGAAATCGAACATTATGGATACAAAAGAAAGAGAGGTAACACAAATAGATGTGGAAAAATCTATGGAGAAAAGACTTAACATATTGGAAGCCTTGGAGCTAAATGACAGAGAATTTAAAATGGAAATCTTAAAAATACTCAGAGATATACAAGAAAACACAGAAAGGCAATTTAGGGAGATCAGAAAACAACTCAATGAACACAAAGAATATATTACCAAGGAAATTGAAACTATAAAAACAAATCAAACAGAAATGAAAAACTCAATTCACGAGCTGAAAAACAAGGTAACAAGCTTAGCTAGCAGAACAGCCCAGATTGAAGATAGGATTAGTGAAATAGAAGACAAACAACTTGAGGCACAACAGAGAGAAGAAGAAAGAGACTTAAAAATAATAAAAAATGAGAAAGTCCTACAGGAATTGTCTGACTCCATCAGAAAGAATAACATAAGAATAATAGGTATATCAGAGGGAGAAGAGAAAGAAAATGGAATGGAGAATATACTCAAACAAATAACAGACGAGAACTTCCCAAGCCTGTGGAAAGAACTAAAGCCTCAAATGCAAGAAGCAAACAGAACACCGAGTTTTCTTAACCCCAAAAAACCCACTCCAAGGCACATCATAATAAAGATGACACAAACCAATGACAAAGAAAAAATTCTCAAGGCAGCCAAGGAAAAGAAGAGTACAACATATAAAGGAAGGCCTATTAGATTATCATCAGATTTCTCAGCAGAAACTCTACAAGCTAGAAGAGAGTGGACCCCAATATTTAAAGCCCTGAAAGAGAGGAACTTTCAGCCAAGAATACTATACCCATCAAAGCTATCCTTCAAGTACGAAGGAGATATAAAAACATTCACAAATACAGAAAAGATGAGAGAATTTATCAGCAGAAAGCCCCCACTCCAGGAAATACTAAAGGGGATTTTCCAACCAGATTCAAAGAACAAAAGAAAACAACACCACAAGTAACAGCTCCACCAAGAACACAATAAAACCAAACTTAAACTGTGACAACAAAGGAAAAAAAGGGGGGAGAAGATGGAGATTAACAGTAGCAAAGGACGATGAAGTGCAGAAATACTCATAAGATAGGGTACTACAATGAATATGGTAGGTACCCTTTTCATTAATTAATGGTAACCACCCTTGAAAAAACCACCACAAAAACACTTGACTTAAAAAAGGTAGCAACAGAGGAAAGAAGTATGGAACACAAACAAACAAAAACAAATGATAGAAAAACAAAAGAGAAGAATCAAACAAGATACAAAACTAACAGAAATCAATTTATAAAATGGCAGTAGGGAACCCACAAGTGTCAATAACTACACTAAATGTAAATGGATTAAACTTACCAATAAAAAGACACAGAGTAGCAGAATGGATTAAAAAAGAAAATCCAACTATATGCTGCCTACAAGAAACACATCTAAGCAACAAGGATAAAAACAAATTCAAAGTGAAAGGCTGGAAAACAATACTCCAAGCAAACAACACCCAAAAAAAAGCAGGCGTAGCAATACTCATATCTAATAATGCTGACTACAAGACAGAAAAAGTACTCAGAGACAAAAATGGTCATTTCATAATGATTAAGGGGAAGTTGAATCAAGAAGACATAACAATCCTTAATATATATGCACCAAACCAAGGAGGACCAAAATATATAAGACAGCTACTTATTGATCTTAAAACAAAAACTAACAAAAATACAATCATACTTGGAGACCTCAATACACCGCTGATGGCTCTAGATCGGTCATCCAAACAGAGAATCAATAAAGATATAGTGGCCTTAAACGAAATACTAGAATACCTGGATATGATAGACATCTACAGGACACTTCATCCCAAAGCGACAGAGTATACATTTTTCTCTAGTGTACATGGAACATTCTCAAGAATTGACCATATGTTGGGCCACAAAGACAATATCAGCAAATTTAGAAAAATTGAAATTGTACCAAGCATATTTTCTGATCATAAAGCCTTGAAACTAGAATTCAACTGCAAAAAAGAGGAAAAAAATCCCACAAAAATGTGGAAACTAAACAACATACTTCTAAAAAATGAATGGGTCAAAGAAGAAATAAGCGCAGAGATCAAAAGATATATACAGACAAATGAAAATGAAAATACGACATATCAGAATCTATGGGATGCAGTAAAAGCAGTAATAAGAGGAAAGTTCATATCACTTCAGGCCTATATGAACAAACAAGAGAGAGCCGAAGTAAACCACTTAACTTCACACCTTAAGGAACTAGAAAAAGAAGAACAAAGACAACCCAAAACCAGCCGAAGAAAGGAGATAATAAAAATCAGAGCAGAAATAAATGAATTAGAGAACAGAAAAACTGTAGAAAAAAATCAATAAAACAAGGAGCTGGTTCTTTGAAAAGATCAACAAAATTGACAAACCCTTGGCAAGACTCACCAAGGAAAAAAGACACAGGACTCAAATAAATAAAATCCAAAATGAAAGAGGAGAGATCACCACAGACATCATAGATATACAAAGAATTATTGTAGAATAATATGAAAAATTATATGCCACCAAATACAACAATCTAGAAGAAATGGATAAATTCCTAGAACAATACAACCTTCCTAGACTGAGTCATGAAGAAGCAGAAAGCCTAAACAGACCAATAAGCAGGGAGGAAATAGAAAAAACTATTAAAAACCTCCCCAAAAATAAAAGTCCAGGCCCAGACGGTTATACTAGTGAATTCTCTCAAACATTCAAAGAAGACTTGGTTCCTATTCTACTCAAAGTCTTCCAAAAAATTGAAGAAGAAGCAATACTTCCAAACACATTTTATGAGGCCAACATAACCCTCATACCAAAACCTGGCAAGGATGGCACAAAGAAAGAAAACTACAGACCAATATCTCTAATGAATACAGATGCTAAAATACTAAACAAAATACTGGCAAACCGAATACAACAACATATTAAAAAAATAATACATCATGATCAAGTGGGATTCATCCCAGAATCTCAAGGATGGTTCAACATATGCAAAACGGTTAACGTAATACACCATATCAACAAAACAAAGAACAAAAACCACATGATCTTATCAATAGATGCAGAAAAGGCTTTTGATAAAATACAACACAATTTTATGTTTAAGACTCTCAACAAAATGGGTATAGAAGGAAAATATCTCAACATGATAAAGGCCATATATGATAAACCATCAGCCAACATCATATTAAACGGCATAAAACTGAGGACTTTCTACCTTAAATCAGGAACAAGACAGGGTTGTCCACTCTCTCCACTCTTATTTAACGTGGTGCTAGAAGTTCTGGCCAGAGCAATCAGACAAGACAAAGAAATAAAAGGCATCCATATCGGAAAAGAAGAAGTAAAGGTATCACTTTTTGCTGATGATATGATCCTATACATCGAAAACCCGAAGGACTCCACAAAAAGATTATTAGAAACAATAAACCAATACAGTAAGGTCGCAGGATACAAAATTAACATACAAAAGTCCATAGCCTTTCTATATGCCAACAATGAAATATTAGAAAACGAACTCAAAAAAATAATCCCCTTCACGATTGCAACAAAAAAAATAAAATACCTAGGAATAAACATAACAAAGAATGTAAAGGACCTTTATAATGAAAATTACAAAGCATTGTTAAGGGAAATCGAAAAAGATACAATGAGATGGAAAAATATTCCTTGTTCTTGGATAGGAAGAATAAATATAATCAAAATGGCCATATTACCCAAAGCAATATACAAATTTAATGCAATTCCCATCAAAATTCCTATGAGATTTTTTAAAGAAATGGAACAAAAAATCATCAGATTTATATGGAACTATAAAAGACCCCGAATAGCCAAAACAATCCTAAGGAAAAAGAATGAAGCTGGGGGCATTACAATACCTGACTTTAAACTATATTATAGGGCCACGATAATCAAAACAGCATGGTATTGGCAGAAAAATAGACACTCAGACCAATGGAACAGAATAGAAAACCCAGAAATAAAACCACATATATATGGTCAACTAATCTTTGATAAAGGGGCTAACAACACACAATGGAGAAAAGAAAGCCTTTTCAACAAATGGTGTTGGGAAAACTGGAAAGCCACATGCAAAAGAATGAAACTCGACTACAGCCTGTCCCCGTGTACTAAAATTAATTCAAAATTGGTCAACGACCTAAATATAAGACCTGAAACAATAAAGTACATAGAAGAAGACATAGGTACTAAAATCATGGACCTGGGTTTTAAAGAACATTTTATGAACTTGACTCCAATGGCAAGAGAAGTGAAGGCAAAGATAAATGAATGGGACTACATCAGAATAAAAAGTTTTTGCTCAGCAAGAGAAACTGATATCAAAATAAACAGACAGCCAACTAAATGGGAAATGATATTTTCAAACAACAGCTCAGATAAGGGCCTAATATCCAAATTTTACAAAGAACTCATAAAACTCAACAACAAACAAACAAACAATCCAATAAAAAAATGGGAAGAGGACATGAACAGACACTTCTCCCAGGAAGAGATACAAATGGCCAACAAATATATGAAAAGTTGCTCAGATTCATTAGTTATTAGAGAAATGCAAATCAAAACTACAATGAGATACCACCTCACCCCAGTTAGATTAGCTATTATCAACAAGACAGGTAATAGCAAATGTTGGAGAGGCTGTGGAGAAAAAGGAACCCTCATTCACTGTTGGTGGGACTCTAAAGTAGTACAACCATTATGGAAGAAAGTATGGTGGTTCCTCAAAAAACTGAAAATAGAACTACCTTATGACCCAGCAATCCCTCTACTGGGTATATACCCCAAAACCTCAGAAACATTGATATGTGAAGACACATGTAGCCCCATGTTCATTGCAGCACTGTTCACAGTGGCCAAGACATGGAAACAACCAAAAAGCCCTTCAATAGAAGACTGGATAAAGAAGATGTGGCACATATACACTATGGAATACTACTCAGCCATAAGAAATGATGACATCAGATCATTTACAGCAAAATGGTGGGAACTTGATAACATTATACGGAGTGAAATAGGTAAATCAGAAAAAAACAAGAACTATATGATTCCATACATTGGTGGAACATAAAAACGAGACTAAGAGACATGGACAAGAGTGTGGTGGTTACCAGGGGTGGGGGGAGGGAGGACATGGGAGGGAGGGAGGGAGAGTGTTAGGGGGAGGGGGAGGGGCACAGAGAACTAGATAGAGGGTGGCGGAGGACAATCTGACTTTGGGTGAGGGGTATGCAACATAATTTAATGACAAAATAACCTAGACATGTTTTCTTTGAATATATGTACCCCGATTTATTAATGTCATCCCATTACCATTAATAAAAATTTATTTAAAAAAAAAAAAAAAGTGAACCTCAATATGGCGAGGGATGACTGTACATTAATAATAAAAGTTTGAGTCAACCATAAAAAAAATAAGAAAAACAAAAAAAAACAAAAACAAACAAAAAAAAAGAAACAAAAAAAATTTTTTATGTCCCCCCCCTATGTAACATACATAATTTTTAACATTAAAAAATTGATTTGTTCACCTAATAAATATAAATGATAGATTCTAGGAAGAAATCACTATGAAATTGTTAACAAAACACAGTAAGTAAAATTTCAAAACATATAATGAAAAACAGAAATTTAAATTCCAAATAATTTTAATACAGATTTTTCTATATTAATTTATTATTTTAATTTAGTATGATCCTTGCGCTTGATGCTTGCTGCACAGAGATTTTATATTAGGTTCCAATTTGGTTAGCTTTTGTCTCAAGGCTCCACGTTGTGTTATATCCAGCCAATTTCTTTTTTTTTTACCAGTAAATCATTTACAGCACTAAATCAACATTCAGCTAAAAATGAAGATGGAAACGGTAGCAATAGTTTTCTTGCACATTTGGTTGAATTTGGGTATTTGATTTCTGTTTCCTAACAAAGCCATGCCATCGCTCCTTTGATATTAAATAAAGCTTTAACTGACTCATCATTTTGAAATTCTGCGAGTTCTTCTTGATACTGCATATTTGATATATCAGACAAACCCACTAACATTGGCTGCATCATCCATGTTGGGAAATCAATTTGTTTTAAATCAGAAAATCTTTCTTTTAAATCAGCCGATAGAATATTCAAATGATTGACAATAACAAGTAAAGCGGTATCAGTTACTTCACATTTTTGGAGCCAATGAAACTGTTTAAAGTTTTTGTTGTTAATATGTTTCTGACATAACTCAATATTGGTAATGAAACCAAATATCTTTGCTTTTGCATCGACAAGAGTTTTATTTGTTCCTTGAAGTTGCTTATTTAATATATTTAGTTTTTCAAAGATATCGGCTAAATAACTCACAAATGCTTTACCATCTATTGTTAACAGATACTTCATTTCAGGTTTGTCGCTTAAAAAATCACTAAGAGTATCAAACAGTTCCATAAATCTTTTCAAACAGTTTCCTTTAGATAGCCATCTTACTTCAGTATGAAGTAAAAGTCTCACATGGTCTTCATTTTGTTCTTCACAAAATAGCTTGAAAAGACGCTCACATTTGGCACTAGCTTTAATAGCATTAACACACTTTATTACTGTATGTAATACTTCATTCAGAACAGGCGAGATGTTTTTAGCTACCAGGTTTTCCCTATGAATAACACAATGCACAAGAATCATTTCTGGATTCACATCTTTCATCAATTTTAAGCAGCCATTTTTCTTGCCCATCATATTGGGAGCACCATCTGCAGCACAAGATGTTATATTTTTCATTGGTATATCATTGACATCTAAGTAGTTTTTTAGCTTATTATATATACCTTTGGAGGTAGTGGTGCTTTCTAATCTTTTACAGAACAACATTTCTTCAGCAAAATGTCCTTTATCAATATATCTTACGTAAGTTATCAATACTGCCTCACTGTCTCTCAAAGTTGATTCATCCATTTGCAAGGAGAATTTTCTTGTTTGTTTTCAGCTTTTCAATAAGTTGTTTTTCAATATCCTCACTCATTTCATCTATCCTTCTGCTAACAGAATTGTTACTGAGTGGCATAGCTTTTACATCTTTGTCATCTTTTTCAAGAACCGTTTTAAGAAATGCTGATATTGACGGTTTTATTAA